>NC_089250.1:89521929-90121929 GCF_963930625.1 Muntiacus reevesi | reverse complement strand
CTTGCAGTCCAAGGGACTCTCAAGAGTCTTCTCTAACACCACAGTTCAAAAGCATCAATTTTTTGGCACTCAGCTTTCTTCACAGTCCAACTCTCACATCCATACATGACCAATGGAAAAACCATAGCCTTGACTAAACAGACCTTTGTTGGCAATGTAATGTCTCTGCTTTTTAATATGCTATCTAGGTTGGTCATAAATTTCCTTCCAAGGAGTAAGCTCAGAGTTCCAAAGAATAGCAAGGAGAGATAAGCAAGCCTTCTTCAGTGATCAATGCAAAGAAACAGAGGAAAACAACAAAATGGGAAAGACTAGAGATCTCTTTAAGAAAATTAGAGATACCAAGGGAACACTCCATGCAAAGATGGGTTTGATAAAGGACAGAAATGGTATGGACCTAACAGAAGCAAAAGATATTAAGAAGAGGTGGAAAGAACACACAGAAGAACTGTACAAAAAAGATCTTCACAATCCAGATAATCACAATGGTGTGATCACTCACCTAGAGCCAGACATCCTGGAATGTGAAGTCAAGTGGGCCTTAGAAAGAAAGCATCACTATGAACAAAGCTAGTGGAGGTGATGGAATTCCAATTGAGCTATTTCAAATCCTGAAAGATGATGCTGTGAAGGTGCTGCACTCAATATGCTAGCAAATTTGGGAAACTCAGCAATGGCCACAGGACTGGAAAAGGTCAATTTTCATTCCAATTCCAAAGAAAGGCAATCCCAAAGAATGCTCAAACTACCGCACAATTGCACTCATTTCACACGCTAGTAAAGTAATGCTCAAAATTCTCCAAGCGAGGCTTCAGCAACATGTGAACCCTCATACTTAACTCATTAGAAATGTTCCACAAAAAATTCCTAGTTTGCTAACAGGTTTTACCTAGAGGATGTTTTAGTCTTTTGAAAGTTTAAACATGTTGTTGATAGGAGCAATTTTACAAATAGACCTGAGATATTCAGAAAAGTCTATAACAAGTTCAGTTCAGTCACTCAGTCTCAGTCGTATCCGACTCTTTGTGACCTCATGGACTACAGAAATTCAGGCCTCCCTGTCCATCATCAACTACCGAAGTTTACTCAAACTCATGTCCATTGAGTCAGTGATGCCATCCAACCATCTCATCCTCTGTCATCCCCTTCTTCTCCCGCCTTCAAACTTTTCCAGGATCAGAGTCTTTTCAAATGAGCCAGCTCTTCACATCAGGTGGCCAAAGAATTGGAGTTTTAGCTTCAACATCAGTCTTTCCAATGAATATTCAGGACTGATTTCCTTTAGCATGGACTGGTTGGATCTCCTTGCAGTCCAAGGGACTCTCAAGAGTCTTCTCCACCGCCACAGTTCAAAATCATCAATTCTTTGGTGCTCAGCTTTCTTTATAGTCCAACTCTCACATCCATATATGACCATTGGAAAAACCATAGCCTTGACCAGACGGACCTTTGTTGGCAAAGGTAATGTCTCTGCTTTTTAATATGTTGTCTAGGTTGACTGTAACTTTCCTTCCAAGGAGTAAGCATCTTTTAATTTCATGGCTGCAGTCACCATTTGCATTGATTTTGGAGCCCCAAAAAATAAAGTCAGCCATTGTTTCCCCATCTATTTGCCATGAAGTAATAGGACTGGATGCCATGATCTTAGTTTTCTGAATATTGAGCTTTAAGCCAACTTTTTCACTCTCCTCTTTCACTTTCATCAAGAGGCTCTTTAGTTCTTCACTTTCTGCCATAAGGGTGGTGTCATCTGTATATATGAGGTTATTGATATTTCTCAGGGCAATCTTGATTCTAGTTTGTGTTTCCTCCAGCCCAGCATTTCTCATAATGTACTCTGCATATAAGTTAAATAAGCAGGGTGACAATATACAGCCTTGACATACTCCTTTTCCTATTTGGAACCAGTCTGTTGTTCCATGTCCTGTTCATGATACAGTTAATTGTCACCAGAGAAAATAATTTGGGATTATTCCTGTGAAAAAGCTTATTCTAAAATCTAATTAAGAACTCTCTAGCTGTACTATCCCATGCAGTAGTCCCTAACGATGTATGGCTACATAAATTTAAATTTATTAAAACTAAATTAAACAGTTGCTCAGTCACACTAGCCCCACTCAAGTGCTCAGCAGTCACGTGTGGCTGGTGGCTGCCATCCTGGACTGGGCAGATACAGAACATCCTCATCATTGCAGATAGTCCCACTGGACACAGCTGAGTTAGCTGTGAGGTCCCCATGGAAGAAAATGCCTCAGAGTGCTGATGGTACACAAGGGCAGCTGGCTGAAGTGTGCAGATGAGGGGAAGAGCAGAGAGAGGTAAGGCTGGAGAAACAGAGGCCACTGGGGGTGGGGGGCAGGGCGGGTGGCAGTACTGGAGGAGACTGGGTTTTGTTTCAGGGCAGTGAGATGCTGTGAGGGGTTTAATCAGACCAGCAGCAGGAAGAAAAGTCGGAAACCACAGAAGTGGTCGAGAGAGATCACAGTGCATGGGGGGAGGGAGCAGTGGAGCTGAGGGGGAAGTGGAGCGATGCGGGGAGGGTGTCTTGTAAGAGGGAGAGAAGAGCTGGCTTGTTAATGGACTGTATCCTGGATGACGTTTCTGGACCAATCCACAGTTCCCTCTAACACACACTTCAAGTCATCTGAGGGTAAAGGGATACTAAGATTGACAACTAGTAGGCAAATGAATGATTAATATGTGACAAATTTCTAATGGTAATAGTTGCAATACAAGAGAACTAAAATTCAGGGCCGCAATTAAACCAACCCACAGAACAGTGGGAACCCAGCTTCTCACACTCAAATCTGACCAGGGGCAGGGAAGCCCCTCAAACCTGGTGTTTCCAGTTGCCATCTAGGCTAAGGACTGGGGGAGGTAGGCTCAGGTACCACAAGCCTAACAGGAGAGCTCCTGATTTTTTGCACCATGAGATCAAAAGGATCAGGGCATCTGATGAGATAAAAACCAAACACAGACAAAAGACAAAGAGCAGTTTCGTTTCTTCAGTGTGATTAGAAGTTTGCAACATGAAATTTTAAGGATAAAGGCAAACCTGATTCTAATTTTAAAAACTTTATTTTTTTAAGTTTTAAACAGAGGACAGGGACTTCCCTGGTGGTCCAGTGGTTAAGAATTTGCCTTCCAATGCAGAGGACATGGGTTCAGTCTCTGTTTCGGGAACTAGAATCCCACAAGCCACTTGGCAATCGAGCTCTTACACAACTACTGAGCCCATGCACTGCACCTACTAAAGCTTGCATGTTCTAGATCCCATGCTCCACAACAAGAGAAGCCTGTATGCCACAATTAGAGAAAGCCTGAGAGGCAATGAAGAGCACACACAGCCAAAATAATAAAGTAAAATAAAATAAAATAAACAGAGGACAACTTGTATGATGGAACTCAGATTTCTAGGTGCAATTTAACAGAAGATGTGATGAGAGAATTTTAAATATTATGACATAAAAATGCATGCCAAAACTTCATGACTTTCTTGAGACAAAAACCCTCAAGGATGGAAGAGGAGCCAAGTAGACAGTATCTTCTCAGCCCCCAAACAAACCTGCTCATAATGTTCTGTTCAGACCACAGTCAAGTTGGCTCAAGTATTCTGGGACTCAGGCAGAAGATGGAAGGCTTTCCCAGAACATCCTGCAATCACAGAATTTAACATTTCAGTATGCCTAATGATGCGTGCATGCCTGGTCATGATTGACTCTTTGCAACCCCATAAACTGCAGCTCACGAGACTCCGCTGTCCATGGAATTTTCCAGGCAAGAATACCGCAGTGGGTTGCCACTCCTACTCCAAGGGATCCTCTCAACCTAGGGACTGAACCCGCATCTCTCCCATCTCCTGACTAGCAGGTGAATTCTTTACCACCAAGTCACCTGGGAAGCCCCACATGAGAGTTATAATACTTGCATGAGGAGAAAACAAACTATTTACATAAAAACTGAAATGTAGTAATTTGGAGTTGGTAAACTAAGTTTTAAGGAAAAACTACATTCTAACTTTGGGGTTTGGACATATTGTCAAATTTTAGAAAAGTCAGTTAATTTATTTGGACCATTTCCCTAACTGAGAAATGGGTGTCTCACAATTAAAATTTTTGAAGAGTTGGTGATAAGGTGAAGAAAAACCCTCGAAGAAGTTGAAAGATTTTGACTTTGGGATGATAGGCAAAAAGAGGGAAAAATTTAAAAACTTACTCATTTCTCCTTTGCTGAATCTCTACAATCCCCCTCTCACTTTGCAATCCTGTAGGCTATATCTGGATGGAGGTCAAACAGCAGGAAGTTGAGAGTGCAGAGCAATGTAACAGATCGATGGAGATTTTGCATGGAACAGGGTTAAGTATGCTGAATCTTGAGAAGAACCTGGGAATGAATTATTGGTGCCCTGAGACTGCGGTAGGGCAGGACAGGCCTTGGGGCCAGAAAGGCCTGGCTGGATCCTAGCACCTTGGCTTTGGGAGCACCTGGGAGAGTCATCAAGCTCCCAGAGCCTCAACCCTCTTATCTGTAAAATGAAGACAAAGACTCTGGGAAAGTTGACTGTGGGTGTGAGCTCTCTTTGTAAAAAGAGGTGTGCCTGACGATTTGTATCACCATCCAGATGAGAGGAGAACACGAGCCACATCTTGATGTTTTGAAACGCACGTCAGTGCCCAGAACAGCACCTGTCCAAAGGGCAGGTCCTATCTGTCCAAAGAGCCGCCTTCTGCTGTTAACGCTGCAAGTGCCAGTGTGGAGGCTCTGCCGAGCATGGACGCCTGCAGACATGCAGACAATGCTGTGTCCTGCTCACAAGAGTCTGCGAGACAGAAACTAAATAACAGAAAGCAGTGACTAGCTTAACTTTTTAACAGAGAACAAAGAAAAATGAAAATGACTGGAAATGGTGTTTAACTGAACCCATTTATGCACTGTCATTTACCCTGCCTGCAAAAGAAAGTCAGCAATTTTCTGACTGTTCTTATACCTCAAAGTGAAACTGGTTCACAAAATAAAAACATACATAATCCAGTGTCAAAAACTGGTGATTTATAGAAATCACCCCGTTTATTTCTTCCAATAAAGAGGAAAAAAACAAATAAAACATGTTTCAATAATTCAGTGTTTGAGTCACTGGCAAATACTGTTTGTATCATTCAACGTAAGTGTCCCAGGTCATGAGCTCCAGGCATGCTGATGGCCACGAATCTTCCACGGTTCAAACAAAACGGAGAGCCCACACGTGAGGACGATGTCAGTTGAAAATAAGATGCCTTATCACAGTGTGCATAAAAAGGTCTTTGAAAAATATCCAGATCTTTAAAGGAATGAAAACACTCCTGTTTTGTTGTAGCTTTTGTTCCCTTTAATTGTTAATTTTTGGAGTAAACTTTTTTCACCGTGAGGAAGGAGTCGTATGACTTTATAAGTGGAAACCAAGAGGCCACTGGCTAAGGCAAATGCCTCCCCTCCCAGACACAGAGCTCTTCTGTCCCCTCAAAACCCTCTTTCATGATTTCTGTTATGGTTCAGAAAGGTAAATAAAATGATTTCAAGTATTCAATTCCTATCAAAAATTGGTATCAAAAGTAATAAAGGACCTAATTTCTTTATAATTCCATGTTTTAAAAAATAACTTAAGAAGCAAGAGGTCCGGCCCTTTACTTGTATAAATACCACAGCGTAACTAGAGTTTCTTAAGACAGCGTGGAGAGGAGTCTGTGTTTAGCACCTCGATCATCGATCTTAATGTTGGGAACGTCTCTGACACGGACGGAAGAGTCTTATAAGAAGGTGAAATACTGAAAGAGAAAACCGCAAAGAAAGGGTGTGAAAATCAACACAATTTTAGCAAAAAAGGCAAAGCTTATATCAATTCCTATTACAATATTCACTTTGCAGTACTCCACATGTGTGACATCAGACAACATCACATAGCAGAGGGACCTGTGAGCACAGCAGATCCTGTTGCAGCAGTCAGTGGAGTATCAGCAGGCTCCCATCATGAAATGCAGGTAAATTCAACCAGTCTTCGGAAAGAAAATCAATCTCTGACTTACACAGTGAGTGTTACACACACACATCCCTCCGAGACGCATGCTAGACATGGAACCTGAAGACACATGTTTTGGGTCCAGCCTTGATCCTTATCAGCTTTAGTGGTTCCTCTCAGACCCACTTCCCTGTATTTGCAGCAAGAAGTACGGTATTCCTCACTCCCAGAGTTACTTACTCCTGGTAAGGAGTGTGGAATGGGTGTCAATTACATTGTGAACCTGTAGCTGCACAATATAAGGTGGCATTGCTATTTTTTCCTCAAAGAGTTGTTGAAAGATCAACACTGTAAAATTATGCAGGAAACAGAGGCAAGGCCTTTGACCTTATGGTCATATTACTAAAACATATGTAAACTAGTAAACCCGAGACAAAAATACACTAGAAGGAGGTGTAACTGTTAAAGGAGTTTTCATTACAAAGCTAATGGAATACTTACAAATGGGACCAAAGTATCTTACAGAGACAAACTTCTATTTTAAACAGAGCACAGATTATCCAGTGATTTTTAGACTGGTTGCTATGTTGAACAGATATGGAAAAGCAAAACTGGAAGTTTCTATGATATTAAAAAAAACATGGAGAAGGAGCAAGAGTCAATAAGGTTAAGTAGTGAGATGTGCTTAAAAATTAAAGGCAAAAGGAGAAGGTGGCGGCAGAGGATGAGATGGTTGAATGGCATCATAGACTCAATGGACATGAATTTGAGCGAACTCTGGGAGATAGTGGAGGACAGAGGAACTCAGGGTGTTGCAGCCCATGAAGTTGCAAAGAGCTGGACATGACTTAGGATTGAACAACAACAAAATTAACTATGAAAGCACCTGTGAGTTTAATTTCAGCATATGTATATATATGTCCCTGTGGTGCTTTTGAAAACATGAGTCAGGAAAGATCATAGTACTGGGCCCTCCCACGGTAAACATCAGGGCTAATTTCTTACAGCTTTCCCTGACTCCTATGTATTTTGTACCTAAATCACAGTAAAGCACCACCTTCCCCAAACAAAGAGCACAGGAAAAATGCAGCTGAAAGGCAGGGGCCACCACCCAGGGAACTCTGAGTCAGGCCCAGCTCAGCTTTCAAAATCACTCCTGAATACTGACCCTGCAAGTCTGGGACAAAGGACCAATGAGCCAAGAGACAGGAATATCTGACTATATAAATGAGACATCTGTAACCCTTCCTTCACAAACTGGCTCCCTTATTTTATTCATTATTCATTTTTATCCATACACTCACCTGTTAAGGGGTCATAAATGACAACAAAAAAACAGTAACCTTGAAAAGCAGATTAAATTCATTATATAATCATAGCCCATAAAAATGAGCACAATTCCAGTTTCACTTCCTTTTGTTGACCCCTATCAAGCAGTTACCTTTTCAAGTTCATCCAGCTTTTAGCTATTTTGCTAAAGGCCTCTGAACCAGGGGCAGTCATAGCTTCAAAGTCAACCAACTGAAAAAGAAAGAGATTTAAGAACGTGGTTAAAGATGGAGGGGAGGTTCCCTTTGGGATTCAGTTCATTTGTGTGTCTTAACATAAAACTCCACAGACTGGGATTGAAACCGTTTCCCTTCTGGCTCCAGCTCCAACATACCTTCCCTTTGGGAATTTTTCCTGCTACTTCTTTTCCACTTGCCATCAGCGCTCCCACAATCACTGAGTAAGCGATCACACTATTCAGATAGAGAACAATTACCAGTCAGTCCAGGCCACAGACGGTTACCACATTAGAGCTCACCATGGATTTCCCATCCTAAAAGATGACATTGTATTTCTTTTAACAATTCTTTGGACATCAAACAAAAGAATATTTTCATTTGTTCTAAAAATACTCACTAATTTACTAAGAAAAATATTTACTGGTTTACTAATTTAGGGGTAAATGTGTAACAATAATATTTTTCTGAGACAAAAGTTTCTTTTAATGATGAGTTTTTTTTAAATTGGTTTTCCTATTGTTATGAAACACTGAATTAGAAAATGTGCCTCCTTTCTATTATTTTAAAAAATTCATTATCTGCCACATCACATGGCATGTGGGATCTTAGTTCCCCAACCAGGGACTGAATCTAAGCCCCCTGCATTGGAAGCATGGGGTCTTAACAGCTGGACTGCCAGGGAAGTAAGTCCTTGATTGTTTCTATTTTTAACTGCATGAGGCTTGGCTTTAAAATGCATATATATAATATACTTTGTAAACGCAAACATATTATTAGAGTTTAACAATAAAAACTTTGGCCCCAAAGAAGAAAAAGAACGCATCTCAGAAAGTACTAACTGGTCTGAAGGCTGGGTATGTGCACTTCCTTCCTGGCATGTCCAGCCTCACTCTGGGCTCTGACATTCTTATTATGACGCCAGCTGTGTGCTTTATGTGAGGCACCCCAGGACGGAGACAGCTAAGACAGAGCTCTCGCCTTTGCATGTGGCCACCAGCCCTGCAGCCACCTATCAGGGAAGCCCTCACAGAGGCCATGGACACATGCGCTCTGTCTTTGAAGGCCATGGGCAGGGCAACAGACGGAGAGGAGAGGGCAGAAAGGGGGCTGGCTGGGAGGGGCAGGAAGGTGTGTGGACAAGCAGGGGATGTGGCGGAGGGGCCAGAGTCAGGATGGAGAGAGGGCAGATGACAGGAAAGGTGACGAGGCCACGGTAAACCAGGGCCGGGAGGAGCTGGCACTGTGCACCACGCCACTGGGTTGCTACCTGAGCCAAGGAGAGGTTTAGGAGGCAGAGTCAACGAGACTTAGTCAGGGACCAGACAGGTGCGGGGGCTGAGGGGGAGACGGGGATGACTGGACCTCCTTCTCAGGTGACACAGAAACCCACAAGCTGCTATGTGAACACATGCATGCACAGTGCCTGCAAGTGGTGGATGAACAGGGCACACGGAGGCCCCTGCATGTTATAGATCTAGTTAGCATTCCTGTAACAGTTGTGCTGAAGGTACAATATTTCTGTTCCAATTTTACTTCAAAGCCACTTTCATTTTGTAAGTTCCAGGTGCACACTTGTCTACACAACAGAGTGATCTCCACCAGCCTAGTTTCCATCCATCACCACACAATGCCCAACTTCCAATGCTTTTTTAATAGTATAAGAAAACTTACTACCACATTTAGGAGAGTTTTACTTTCTAAAGTATTAGTCAGAGATCAACACACTTAAGTATATGATTTTAACCAAAACATCTTAAATTCAAACATGTGCTAACAACAGCATACGCCATTCACGTGATTCGCTGTACATGATACCAAATAAAAGAGAATGAAAAGAAAGCTCTACAGACACACCCTTGTTTGAATGACACTTGAAAGACTCCTGATGAATTTGCTAAGTAGAATTCATTTATAACAGTAATAATACTTTGGGATGGTTGGTGATGCAAAAGCATTAAACATTAGGGCTAAAGGTCAATTAATGGCCAAAATATGGGGGTGGCAGGGTAACAGTCTGGGCAAACACCAGGAATTAAAGCACAGTGAGCGCATGTGTGCACAGAGCGAGATTTGGATACATTTTTGTGAATGAATGAGCTCCAGCCTGTAAACACCAAGAACCTTCTACCAGAACTACCTTCCAGAATCCTTGATGACACAGTAGATCAAGGACATCACTTTCAGGTGGACTTTGGAAAAACAAAGGGGGCTTCTCGCCATTGCTAGGATACCTGTATTCATACCCACACTGCAAATGTAAGCAAAAGGCGAGTGTTCTTCACTACAAAACTGTCAGATTATAGGATATCACCCACCTGGATCCACGAGAGAGCGGCATTAAATTATAAAAATAATAAACTAAGGATAAGATTAAGTTGCAAACAGCATCAGCCTCCTAGGAAAAAAAGATATGTGCTCGTGAACTTAAATAATAGACTATAAACTCATTTTTATGAGGTGACAAGACACAGCAGAATCATTTATTAGGGAGAGAATTATTTCATTCTTCTCCTGCAAGGACCTACTTTTCATATCCCTAAACATTTTATACTCTTTCACATCATTTTTTTCTAATGAAAGGATATATGTACAGTTTAGTTTTGAGCAGTATGCTCCCAGCTGCCTTCAAAACGGCAAACTTTTTCTGATAAAGGTAGATATCTGTTTTGGTCCATAACATTATTTGCAAAGTCAAAATATACATTAGGATTAAAATAAAACAAAGTGCTTATTAATATTGTATATACTTTCTCAAACTACAAGCCTCTCTACTCCAAGATTCTGATTAGCATCACCCCTCCCCCCACCCTCCACCCCCCTCCCGCCACTGAGATTTAGGTGATCAGTATACTTAATTATATATATGTGTGCACGCTAAATCTCTTAAGCTGTGTCTGACTCTTTGTGACCCCATGAACTATAGCCCACCAGGCTCCTCTGTCCGTGGGATTCTCCAGGCAAGAAAACTGGAGTGGGTTGCCTCCAATTATATGTATAAACTGAATAAAATCCAGAGAAATAAAGGAACTTTCCAAAAGCCATGGGCATCCATTCCAGAAAGTGGATGGAGCACCCCACTATACTCTCCACAGTGACAGCTACAATCAAGCAAATGCCACTGTAGCTCCTTGGGAGCAGGATGCAGCTCCCCGTTGAATCAGAAAGCAACGGTGGAGGAGGTCGCAGCCCAGGAAACAGTGCCGTCCCTCACGGACAACCTATACACTTAAATATTGACAAGGCTCTAATTTATGATAATATAACACAGTAACTACATACATTCCACTTTCTCAGTTTCTGTACTTATTAAATACAGGAATAGTCTCTATAAGAATGTTAAAAGAAATGTTTAAAGCTTATTTCTTATTACTTCTTATTAAATAAAGGTTATTTAAAGCTGATTTCAACCATAAATGTACGATTCCAATGAAAGAGGACAAAAGAATCATAAGCAGCATGGATAAAATGAAGACAAACAGAAACCTACCCCAAATTCTGACGAGAGAATCAGTACTTTTCCTTTTGCTGTTAGATCTTTATAAAGTGCATCTATTTCGGCATGATATAATTGTGTTCTCTCTTCTGTGGTTTGAGTTTCCACAGAAAATAGTATATTGCCAACCCTAAAAATACAAGAATGTATGTCAGAGGCATGTATTATACAATTCACAGCGGTAAACACAGGGGGCGGGGTGTGGGGGAGCAGCAGGGTGGCACTCGGGGACGTGGCAGGACATGCGAGGTGTGTCGGCGCCTTTCTGAGCAGACTGCCGAGGCGTGTCTCCTAACAGGCGGCTTATTCACAAACAGGTTTTGCTCAGTTTAACCATATGTACTTTTTAAAAAACACATGTTTTTAATTTTAATTTTTAATTGGGGGATAATAGCTTTACAACGTTGGGCTGGTTTCTGCCATACAACAACATGAGTCAGCCCTAAGCATACGGACATCCTTTCCCTCCTGAACCTCCCTCCCACCACCCGCATCCCACCCCCAGGTCACCGCAGAGCACTGAGCTGAGGCCCCTGTGCTTCTCACCAGCCACGTTTTACACACGCTGATGCACACATGTCAATGCTACACTCTCAATTCGTCCCTCCCTTTCCTTCCCCTGCCGTGTCTGCAAGTCCTTGCTCTATGTCTGTGTCTCTGTTCCTGCCCTGAGAACAGGGTCATCAGTGCCACCTTTTTAGATTCCATATATGTGTGTGTTAAAACAAGACAGCTGTTTTTCTCTTTTTGACTTAACTTCAATCTGTATAATAGACTCTAGGTTCATATGTACGGCTTTTATGAGCTTACGGAGGAGGAAATAACTACACAGAGTACAACATATTTCAATGTGTTTCAATTTTATCAGACAATCACCCTATTACATCAGAAGAGCAGGAGCCAACGGAGGAGGAAATAACTACACAGAGTACAACATATTTCAATGTGTTTCAATTTTATCAGACAATCACCCTATTACATCAGAAGAGCAGGAGCCAGGGCTGTGCACAGAAAACAAGTTCTGGGCCTCCACGCTTTCATTGTTTAAAGCTCTGCTGCATGTGCAGCTCCATGTGAGGCCCTGTGGAGGATAAAACTTCCACGCAACAAGTATTTACTGTATAACACCAGTACCAAAATGCTGAAGATAGTCCTTAGATGCTATGAAGAACAACCAGGCAAAGCAGCTGTCTTTATTGAGGAAAGGAGGGGGAAACAAGGTCACAGATTATTAGCAGTCCATGCATAAGACCATAACAGTTGATCAGAGGTTCAGAGGAGAAAGTTGATCTAATTTGGAAGATGTGGAAGAAAACAGAAAATGCTTTGTGGAAGAAGGGGCCAGAACGTGGGTCTTAAAGATGAGGATGTGAGTGAAACAGACCCAAGAGGTAGGAGGTGACCTCGGGGAACAAGTCATCCAGGCAGGCCTGGTTCTGGCAGGAAAGCGCTTCAGGTAAAGCAGGAAGTTATTGTTCGAGGCCATTACTATAAAAGGCCTTGCCTGTCTGGCAGGGGAGATGATTTCGGTGTCAACAGGCAATGGTACGGTATGGACTAGGGAGGGATTTTTGGATCCAGGGGAACACCCAGTGGGGTGCAGCCCACTGAAGCACTGGTCAGGCACCAGGAGACCAGAGATGGAGATATGAGTCATGAGTCCTTGTGGGGGTCAGAGGCCCCAAGCAAGACTGACAACAAATGGAATGAAAAGAGATGGCTGAGGAAGATGCTACATGTGGAGGAAGGATTTATGTACTCTAACTTAGTAGTTCCATTTCTGCTGGGAACTTCGTCATGGGTGGGTGAAGAGGAAGGAGAAAATAATTTTACATCAGTAGAAAACCCTGGAATTCCTTTTATGTGAGGAGAACCATCTTTATTGGGAAGGTGCTTTGATAAGTGGCTTGGGGTAGAGATGGAGACCTCAAAGAAATGGAAGAGTCACAGCATCTTTGCTAAATGGTGTTTCTCCCTGAAGGCTGGTGTGAGTTCTGACAAGGAAGCAAGAGGCCAGGAGGCAGAGGGGCTGAGAGGACGTGGGGCCCAACGCTGAGCTGCCAGACACCCCTGAGGCAGATGTGGTGGAGCTCAGGGCGGCAACCGAGGAACGCGTGTTGTGGAGGGGGCAGCGACTGGGGAGGATCAAGATCATTCCACCCAAGCTCAAGGATGTGGAGGCTCTGCGGTGAAGTCTGGATTTCAGACGGACATAAAATGATTATTAACACAAATTTTCTTTTGGTGCTATTATATAAGCTGAAAGAGTAGGAAACATCCTAAATGATCAGTGACGAGTATCCCCAAAATAGAATACTATGCAATTTTTAAAAATGCTTTTAAGAATAAGGTATGGGAAAACATTCATAGCAAGGGTAGAAAAGAAACAGGTTATAAAACAATATGTACGGTATAATCTCAGTTTTTAAAGGAAACAATGATTTAAAATTTTTTCTCTTTGCTTATCTATATTCTAAATTTTCAATAAAATATACTAAAAAAAATTTTTTTTAATTAAAAAAAAAACTTATACTCCCACAATGAATTAAAACTATACTTAAAATTCGAATAACAGCCTTCAATCTGCCAATCTCTCATCTTTTTTTCACTTAATTGGTAAAAGTCTTCCTCACAACAAGCTTCAAAAAAGCCGGTTCTAGTGACACACTGGACCTTGATAATCTCCATTTCAGAAGACAGCAAAAGCCCAGAACGTCAAACCTCCTCTGGCAACACCAGGCGTCTGCACGCTTTCTGATGCCTGCCCCCCCCCCGTACACCCGCACTTAGGAAGCACACGTACTTGTCTCCTGTAATCGTAATCGTGAAGCCATCATATTCCTTCCCTTGGTCTTTGAGGCTGGGAACTTTGGTGTTCACAGTGAACCCATCCTTTGTTTTAGTATTAAACTGCTTTCAAGGAAAAAGAAAATTCACATTACTAGTGAGATTCATTGTAAATTCCCAATCTGCAGCGCCAACTCTGACTTTGATGTTTCTAAGAAGGCTCAGAGAAGGGAAGACATCGTGTCCCCTGTCCTGGCAGTTAGTGTCCAGGATGCCTACGCCTGCCCGTATGCCCCCATCCACTCTCAGCCCAAGTCACACTCCCCACGGCCCCTGCCAGAGACCAGAAGAGAAGCTCAGAGCAAAAGGCACATAGCCTTCCTTCAATGGCAACTCTCACTCCTAAGAGCTCCCTTTGGGTCTTTTCTCTTGTTCATCTTAATTGGCAGAAACTTTGACACTTAGCAGAATAGCCATATTCAACATCCCACAATTCAAAATAGCACCATGTGTTTTTGCTAGTGTTTCTTCAAAGTAGACTCCTATCTGTCTGAAAAGCACTCAGAATTTTGTCAACCGAGAATTTTATATACACACATGCACATACCCCAACTGCGCAGACCACAGAGTAACAAAGCAGAGTATTCTAAAGGAATGAGAGGTGAGAGTGGGTCTTAAGGGTGATGAGTATGAACACAGCTTTCTGTCTAAAACACTTCTGACAAACTGAAAGCCAATAAATAGGTGTTGTCATTGCTCCAGAGACACCCTCCCCAAATTCGGTTATTGAGTGTAGCCAACAGTTTTTAGGATTGACAGATTTGAGTAAGAGAATCGATGGTAAAATAAAAACAGGTTGTGCTTCACAAAACACACTGGAGGCAAAGGCTGTCTGAAAACAGCGGCCAGTGGGCATCACTAAGGTGCAGGGAAGGGTGAAGATGTGTGGATGTGGGCAGGACTGCTGGCAGCAGGGGTGAGAGAGATGTCTTTGTATGGGGACAAGGGCTTTCAGCGGCAGAACGTGCTAACACTTAAGGGTGTGCGTCAATTCTCTCTAAAGCTCCCAGCATGCCTATGAGACAGGCCATGATCTCAACCTCACAGGTGAGGAAACCCAGTTGGTGAGATGAGGCAAGCTGAGGTCCTGCCTGAGCTGCACATGGAAACAGGGGTCCAGACCCTCAGGACATCCAGTCCCCTAACTCACTAACCAGCTGCCCAGAGGGGAACTGAGGTCCCTCTGAACTTGGCTGTTTGGCAGAAGCACATCGTGTATCTCAGAAGAACCTGTCAAGGCATCACATTCAACAAGCACTTTAAACACAAAGGCATATCTTTATTTACTTCTGTGTGTGCCGTTAGGAGCACCAGGACATATGCAGCCTGGGTGGAGGCACAGCGTGCAAGGCCACAGTCAGATGGCCGTTCCCAGATACAGCCAGACCAGCAGTGACTGCTCTGGGAGCCGGACACCGGGTGGGCTGGCGATGCTGGGCCCCGAGCAGCTCTCCACACAACTGAAGCCTCTTGTGCATTACGCTTTTCTTAATACACACACACACACACACACACACACAGACAAACATACACACTATGGGCTTCCCTGGTGGCTCAGATGGCAAGGAATCTGCCTGTAATGCAGGAGACCTGGGTTCAGTCCTCAGGTTGGGAAGATCCCCTGGTGAAGAGAATGGCAACCCACCCCAGTATTCTTGCCTGGAGAATACCATGGACAGAGGAGCCTGGTGGGCTACAGTCCATGGGGTCACAAAGAGTGGGACATGACTAAGAGACTAACGCTCTCACTTTTCACTTTCATATATATGTGTTAAAATATCCCTGAACAGATTCTGTATTCTGCCTAATATAGTAAATTTAAATGCTGAAAATACCCACGGGAAAGCTAAAGACTAAAATCTGAGTCAGGCTCCAGTTTCTTTGTCTGGTGTGTTCAGCAGTCCTCGGTGGGACCATTCTGCCCTCTGGGGGACAGTTGGGGAATTCAGGGGAGAGTGTGGCTACAAGGATGAGGTGCAAGGAACAGTCACACGGGCATGACTCCCACTGGATTTGCACATGGATGAAGAAGTTGTTTATAATGTAATAATTACCTAGGCCTGGAATCAAACTCCATTTTACACTCAAACGCTAAATATTTGTTACAGTTGAAATACCCACTGACTTTTTTAGAAATGCAAATAGCATATAAACGAAAGTATATCTGTATATTGTACAGAACTTTATTAAGTGTGGTTTACCACTATGGAAAACCATATCACCAAAGTCACAGCTCATGGTACTTGAGTCAGCAAATGACAGAGAGCTACAGGGCTGCCTCTGGAGCCGTCACACTCACCAAGACTTCACACACATGTGCAAGCAACGGGCTACTTCTTTGTGGCTTCTCATGAATACATGCCTGATGCTGACATACTGCTTCTTGCCTATAAACAACTTACCTTCTAGAACTCCTTTACAGCATGTGGTGACTTTCCAAAGGATTTTTTGAGTATGTGGGATACATTTTTATGGATTTGATTTTAGTGCAGTAAAGGGGCCATCTGAACATGTTTGCTGAGTTAAGACGGCTTTGAGAAGACTGAGAACCACACCTCAGTTCACGAGACCCTCAAGATAACCACGTCGGCCAGAAACAAGGCTTATCAGCACACAAGAACCTGGAGTAGAAGCAGGAGACTACCCAGCCCAGCGAGCAGGCTGCACCCGGGGCTCAGGGTCAGCTCGTGGCTTTGTCCATGACGTGATGCCTCCTGGTTATTCTTTAGAAATGTGTAAGCCTTGTCACTCATAGAAATTTCTTAACATTCACTCGATGTACATCAGTCTTATCTACTATAGCTACAAGGAGAATATTTATTCAAGTTTTATGCTAAAGATCAAACTATTAATTGAAAAAAATCAAATGTACTTGCTGTGGGCACATTTTGGGTAGTTTGGAGAAAAGGTTCATAAAGTTCTAATTTCTTAATGGATTATACTTTTAAAACAATATAATTATTTCCCCCTGATGGGCCCTTTATCTTCAATTCAAATACTTCTGATACTGATATTGCCACACCTGCTTTTCTCCAGTAGCATTTACCTGGCCGACCTTTCAGCCTTGAACTTTTTGAATATCATCTTGTTGCAGGTGTTTCCAGTGAACAGAACACAGCTGGGTTTTAAAACACCGATCTGAGATGCTTGCTCTTTCAGGGAGGGAATCCAGTCACTCAAGACACATCGCCCATTACACACATTCCCTCCTTATCTAAATTTTCTTCCTTCTCTTTCTGTAAATCTTTAGTTGAACTGACTTTATTTACTTTATTGCATTTTCCTACCTTCTAGGGTCTGCTTTAATTTTGGTTATTATTCAGGATGTGTTTTTACCAGTGTTTTTAAGTGGCATACTTTATAAAACTTAAAATACTAATAACATTAACAAATATGCCTCTAATGAGAATGAGTTCTTTCTTTCAAAAAGTACTAATTTTTTCCCCTAAAAACACCTACTGTGGTTTTGATGATAAATTTACCTTCATAATTGGAAGAAGGTCTTCCACTTTGTGGACCTTCTCCAGAGCTTCTCTAACTTCCAACAATCCTTTAGGATTATTAGCTCTTTAAAGGGGAAAGAGAGAGAGATAGCAATTAAAATTAACACAGAAATCAGTAATTAATTATGCTATTACCTTTAATTTAGATAAATCCTTAATTACAACTGGCTCAATATTCAAAATGGTGGACCACAACCAAAGTATCGAAATAATGGAATAGCTTAATCTAATAAGTACTGGGCAACAGATGAGAATTAGGGAAACAGCAGTCTGTCCAGACGTGAAACAGGGAAAAGCAGAACGGATGGACAGCCAGTGTCTATGTGGACACACATGGGTCTGGGCTTGGTTAGAAAACTTTTGATTCTCCTATTCCAACTATGAAATTAGAAGTATACGTTTTTTTATTCCTAAAGTTGCTCAAATGGAAGTATACTACTAGGCTTTTATGCCAATTTTATATTTTCTTGGTGACAACTAACCTTCAGAATCCTTTCTCCCCGGCCTTTTGTCCACTGTCCCATCTACACTGCACAGCCTCTCAGTTGAGGGAGAATGAGTATTAAGGCGGAAATCCACCATTTAATCCCTAATTAAGAAATCTAAAGAAACATCCTATTTTCATTGAATTCAAAGACAGGAGAGAGGCTAGAAAAGCCACTGCACTTCAAGATTAAAAACACTCAGTTGAGGTCCATGGATTTTGTAAAGCTATTAAAAAGGAGGTTGATAAATGATTATGAAAGGCTTTATGATTCTAAACACTATGTAAAAATGTGATATATTTTGTTCAGTCTGTCAATAGGCATGGTTTTCAAGTTTCATAAATATAGTTAATGAGAAATATATAAAATCTATCCATTACCATGAAAAAGAAAATTGAAAGATTACCCATGATAAACTAGAATTCTATCTTTAATAAAATGAAGAATTTTCTCAAAATATTCCAGGTATCTCATGTTGATCACCTGACCCCTGTTAAGAAAAAAATATACGTTGAGAATGTTTTTACATTCAGATATGTTCATTGCAACATTAACTCTAAAGGACAGTAAGAGAGCTGTGAGAATAATGTAGCCAAGAGGTTTGGGGCATTGGTTTGCTTGCAGTCAAAGAATGGGAGAAACAAACACCTGTCTGAGCAAAACTGATGGTCAGCAACGGAAAGTACTCTGGAAGAAAGGTAAGAAAACTCAGTGCCGAGATGCCGAAGCAGGAAGAAAAGTTCTCAAGTGCTTCAATGAGGCTCAGGCTTATTTGCCACTTTACCGTTAAGAATCCCTCCCCTTTTCCAGCAACATGCCCCCTCCCTGTCCTGCCATATCACTGCTCTCAGTGTTCCTGACAACATGAGCTGCTAACACTCCTTCTGACTGCGTAACTCACCAGCTGTCTTCATCCCCTCCACCACTCTAAGTAGTATTTTCCTCCCATTTCTACCCCAACCTCCATTTTCAAAACTATCCCAAGACTTTCCTGGTGGTAGAGTGGATAAGAATCCACCTGCCAATGAAGGGGACACAGGTTTGATTCCCAGTTGGGGAAGATTCCACATGCTCCGGACCGACTAAGCCCGTGTGCCACAACTACTGAGCCTGTGCGCCACAACGAGAGAAGTCATTGCAATGAAAATTCCGTGCATTGCAACTGGAGTAGCTCTCACTCGCTGCAACTAGAGAAAGCCAGCCTGCAGCAATGAAGACCCAGCGCAGGCCAAAAAATAAATAAATAAATAATTTTAAAAACAGCAGCAACAAACCCGCCCAGAACCTCATGCAGAGCCAACACGCTGACGCATGTGTCCAACAGCACACAGAGCCAACCACTCCCTGGACACAGCTCCCTGGGCTCCCCACCGGTGCATCGAACATCAGGTTCAGGAATTCACTCCAGCTCCCAAACATGCTCACCTGCTTTTTGCCCTGGGGCTTCCTGGCCTCCTGGGGCAACCACATCCCCGCAGCTATATGCTCACCCCCACTTCTAACCCACCACCAGTGCTCCAAGCCTGCCTTCTCGTGTTCACTCGTCCCCTCCGGCTCACTTTCACAGAGCTTTCCAGACCTCTGCACCAATGCACCCAAACGTTACACAACTTTCTAACCACTCCCTATCCTTCCAAGGGAAGTCGCTGCCTTTGCCACCTGCGGCCAAAGTGATCATCCAGATGTATGATTCTGTTCAGGTCACATCTCTGCTTATGAACTCTGAACGGCTAACACTTCCAGACAGAAAATGACTTTGCATGGGTATGTTAGTTATTTGTTGAGGAAAAAAAGCTATTTATGTTTTGGCTACTGCCTATCTTTCTAGGGTTGATTTCTGACAGTCCCCTTAACCATAAACTAATCATAGTTGTACTCCCCTGACCATGCCTAACTCACTGGTGTCAGGGTTGGTGGTGGGGGGTGGTTGTTCACGTGTCATCCACCTCTCTCTGTTCTCCATCTATCCAAACAGCATCACCTGAGGATGGACTGGGACCCCTGGCACCCTGTACACATGAGCAGCACAATCTCAGCATCAAAGGCAGCTCACTGGCCTGCCTCCCTCACTAAACTACGAGTCTTCTGAAGTCGGGAGCTGTACTTCACTGCCATATCACCGCCATGCAGCATAGCACATGGGGAGTGGCCTTCGGTTAAAGCTAGTTGAGTCTACCTGTAGACGTCACAGATTATTCTGTAAGAAACATGAATACACAAGTCACAGGGGAAAGGAAATTTATTTTCTAGAAATCAAAACAATAAATATCCTAATAACATTTCCATTAAACTCAAATGTTGAAGCTGTGTAGTAGAATATTTTCTTGATTCAGGCTTCTGGAATTAGAAGCATTTTAAATGTGATAAAACTACCATACTTGTAAAATTTAGCTAAAATTAAATTCAGTGCATCCCCTTGGAACCACTGCTCTTTAATATTTGCTCATCATTTATTGAGAGGGTGGGATAACAGGGTGAACACTTCACCCACACGCCCAACTTGTCAGAAGCCTTTGGACAAAACAAAAGCTCTACAGTTAACCTGGCTCAACCTCCCAAGAAGGCAGCTTAGCACCCAGTGTCTTTGAACCAAACCCTTTGTGTATTACAGGGTGGCGCAAGGGGGAGGCCTTTCCCTCACTCCAACAATTCTTTGAGCCACAATATTATAAGTATATAATATAATGGTATTGTAATGTCGTCCATCTAAGTACTTTCTATGACAACAGATAACTTTCTAGGACCATTTAAAGATGGACATCTAGGCAAAAATCTGGCATTCTACCCTTCAACTGAGCTCTGCATCAAAGAGACTGGAAAAGGGGCACGACATTTCTTTTTGCAACCAGGCCAGTTCAAAGGAACGCAAGCAGGACCCTGCAGGCACAGGGCTAATTTGTGTCCAAAAGTCACCAAGAAAGGAGAAACGGGTTGCCTGCAGCCTCTATAAAGTGATTATTTAGGATAATCTCCTTGGGCCTCCCTGGTGGTCCAGTTGTTAAGAATCTGCCTGCCAATGCGGGGACAGGGGTTTGATCTCTGGTCTGGGAGGATCCCACACGCCTCAGGGCAACTAAGTCCACGAGCCACAACTACTGAGCCCTCTTGCTGCAGTGACTGAAGTCCGCACACCTAGAGCCTGTGCTCTGCAACAAGAGAAGCCACTTCTCACTACAACGAGAAGCCTGGGCACCACAACTAGAGAGAGTCCGCATGTAGCAATAAAGACCCAGCACAGCCAAGACTAAGCTAATTAATTTTTAAAAACTGCTACGAAAACAGGAAAGATAACCAGAATGTTCATACCTGATTAAATTGATGTGGTTGTTAAAACCTCTGCTGAGACTTCGTGCTGGCATTTGATCCAACCAAAGCACTGGTTGGTCTGGGTCAGCAATCCTATAAAATAGAGTTTATTAAAAATGAAGACCTTATAAAACCTAGAAATGTTCAAAAGCATTAAAAATAAAACATGTACAAGTCTTTGTGAAAGTGGGGAGAAAACAACTTCTCAGTCCATTACATCTAAAACTATGAAACACAAACCTGCAAATTCCAAAGATATTCCAACTGGACCAAGTAAGAAGTCAGTGCAGGTTTACCAGTAGAGTAGTGTTTTTCTCATGAAAATGAATAACAGCAGGAAATATAACTTATAAGGTCTACTATTAGTTAATAAAGGAGGAGGAAATAGCAACCCACTCTAGTATTCCTGCCTGGAAAATCCCCTGGACAGAGGAACCTAGCAGGCTACAGTCCATGGGAGATCACAAAGGGTCAGACATGACTGAATGCACATGCACACACATTAGTTAATAAAGTGGGATTCAGAATCCACTAACTAGAGGAGATTTAACATCATATTACATTGATTAGACTTCTGGTTTATTTTCATTTAAATGCCAGTTACCGTCTCCATTTTACTGCGATGTCAAACATGTCTCTCCACTGCATCAGCCGTGTTTTCCCATTCATTCGAACCTTTGAGTTTGTCCACGTACGCTGTACAGCTTGCATGACTTCTAATGCTGCCAAACCCATGGCTAAAAGAAGGAAATATGGGGAAAACAGAGTTTGTAAGTACCCTTTAGAGGGAATGATCTTCACCAACAACTCAATGAACAACTCAGGAATCATTATATTAAAAGAGAATCACAAGTATTGGTAATTCAACAAGACCAGAGATGCATTACCATCATGACGGCCTAACTAAAACTCAGCTCTATTAGAGGAAACTGGAGACAACTGCAGACTTATCTCCTCTCAATCCTGAAGGAACTGAGGTTCAAACCCCTCCTCACCCTACAGGAAGGAGATGGCTCTGGTGGATGAGCTGTCTGAGTTAAAGCAATAACTGACGACCTACGTTCCACACCTACACCAAAGCAACAGCTTAAGAGCCAAAGCCAGAAGCATTCTTCCCTCAGAATTCAGTATGAATGAATCTACTCATTTCTGTTCTTATCACATGGAGATTTTGAGTAAGCACAACAAATGATTGTTTTTCAAAAGTACAACACAGTTTAACTATCCTTGCTCCAATTTCAGATCATTTTAAAATACCTCTGTGTATTCTCTTGTTTGGCAGGAAACCAGGAGTTTCGTATTGCATCAGGGATCCCAAACGATCAGCCACACAAATCAACTCCTGGACCTCAGGCTTGTAACTCTCAAAATTCTGATGTAACACATCTCTGGAAGAAACGTTACGTACACGATAAAGACAACAGATACCTGGTTATCCGATTTCATTTGAAAAGCAGTCATTTCCTCCAGTGGAAACATAATTGAGAAAATTCTGACCACATCATCTTTACTTCAGTGCTCAGTACCCAACCAGACACAAGTTAAAAGGACTCTTTATGACAGTGTGTGCACGGTGACTGTCACAAGCTTGTTAGTAATGCTGGTAGCTAATTTGCAATCAATTAATTATTTTGTAAACTGCTCCAGAACACATAACCTGCACGGACTGACAAGTAACCAGTCAACCCCGACTAAGTCCATCCCCTACTTGGGCTCCAAGTTATATTATGCCAAGTGTACCTGAGGGTGTATATGGCTACTATTGTTTAACTGTCAACCTGCTAGAAGTTTTCTAACAAAGTCGGCAACTCTAAGTTACAGGCTGTGTTGGGGTCTCCAAGACCCCCCTGGGTTCAGTAATTCACTAGGACTCCCGGGCACTGTGAGAACGCAGCACAACTGTCAGAGGGAAAAGCCATGGAGAGGGAGAACGGGGAATGAAGGCTAGAGGAAACCAGGAACACTTTCAGGACCCTGGGGAGACACAGAGTGCTAATTCCCCGAGTGAGATGCTCATGAGATGCTCTGTATCCAGCAGTGATCATGTGAACACACCTGCCCGGCAGGTACCCCAAGTCCCCAGAGGAGAGTAGATGTTCAGTGTGAACCACACTGCTCACACACAGGACGCAGGCACTGGGGAGTCACTCTTAGCTTTGGGCACTTAGGGTGGGAGGAGATTCTGAAATCCCTGTTTCCAGACACCAGCCTAGGGCCAGCCTGCTGATTGGCGTTCGCACCCCCTGCTTTCCTGCACCATGTATTTCTCTAAAAGGCGGTGCTGGAGAACATACATAGCCCTTTGAGCAATCTATTTTATTATCTTGATTATTGAAACTTACAAAAGCATACAACCTTATTAGTCAACCGAAGAACCAAAGTAATTATGTAGCTCCACCTACATGTGTACATCACGTTACTATCCTATTCTCCTGCCTCCCAGCAAGAAGTTACTTACGTTGAAATTTCTGTTCACAATTTCCTTACCGTTTCCTTTTAAAAAGACAGGTTACATATGTATATCTTTATTCAATAGTTTTGCTTATGAGCTTTATGGAAAAAATGATGTGACATTGCAAGGTACCAACTTGCTGTTCTTACTCAACATTATGTTGCAAAATTAGTCCACACTCTTACTCGGGTCATTTGTTTATACTGCTGTAGAATACCACACTGTGCGACACTGCCACATGTGCCCATTTTTCTGCCCATAAGAATTTGGGATGATTTGGTTTCCAATCGTGAACAAATACTGCTATCAACAGGTCTCCAAGTAGTTATGTGCACAAGCATATGGTTCTGTCCTGAATATACACAGGAACAGAATGGAAAGACTGTAGGATATGCAAATATTCAATTTTACATGATAATGAAAAGTGCTGCTGGCACTGAATGGAGTAATCTATAGCCAAGTATATAAAATTTCCCCTTGATCCTGCTCTGGTCAATATTACTATTATCAAACTTTGCAACATTTGTTTACCTAAGCGGGTGAAACATCTCATGTGGTCTTATGTTTGCCATTCATGTTTTCCCCTTGGTAAGATTACACCTATTCATGTCTTTTTTTTTTTTTAATTTTATTGGATTTATTAGTTGCTTTACAAAGCTATGTTAGTTTCCACTGTACAGCTAAGTTAACCAGCTGTATGTACACATACATCCCCTCTTTTTTGGATTTCCTTCCCAATTAGGTCACCGCAGAGCATTAATTAAGTAGAGTTCCCTGTGGTATACAATAGGTTCTCATTAGTTATCTATTTTATACATAGGATCAATAGCATATGTGTGTCAATCCCAATTTCTCAATTCATCCCACCCTGCTTTCCCCTCGGTATCCATACTCGACATCTGTGTCTCTACTTCTGCTTTGCAAATAAGACCATCTATACATTTTTCTAGATTCCACATATATGTGTTAATAAATGATATTTTTTTTTCTCTTTCTGACTTCACTCTGTATGAGTCTCTACAGATGAATCAATTTCATTCCTTTTATGACTGAGTAACATTCCATTGTATATATGTACATCTTCATCCATTCTTCTCTTGATGGACATTTAGTGCTATAGTGAACATCAGAGTGCATGCGTCTTTTTAAATTATGGTTTTCTTGGGTATATGCACAATAATGCGATTGCTAGTTCATATGGTAGCTCTATTTTCAATTTTCTAAGGAACCTCCATACTGTTCTCTGTAGTGGCTATATTAATTTACATTCCCACCAACAGTGCACACCCTCTCTAGCATTTGTTGTTTGTAGATTTTTTGATGATGGCCATTCTGACCAGTGTGAGGTGGTATCTCATTATAATTTTGATTTGCATTTCTCTAATAATTAGTGATGTTGAACATCTTTACGTGTATTTGTTGGCCATCTGTATGTCTTCTTTGGAGAAATGTCTATTTAGGTCTTCCACCCATTTTTTTATTGGGGTGTTTGTTGTTTAGCTATTTAGCTGCATGAGCTGTCTGTATATTTTGGAGATTAATCCCTTGTCAGTTGCTTCACTTGCAAATATTTTCTCCCATTCTGAGGTTTGTCTTTTCATCTCGTTTATGGTTTTCTTTGCTGTGCAAAAGTTTTTAAGTTTAATTAGGTCCCACTTGCTTACTTTTATTCTTATTACTATAGGCAGTGGATCAAAAAAGATCTTGCTGCAACTTATGTCAAGGAGTTCTTCTGCTTATGCTTTCCTCTAAAAGTTTTATACTGTCTGGCCTTCCATTTAGGTCTTCAATCCATCTTGAGTTTATTTTTGTATATGATGTTAGGAAGTGTTCTAATTCCATTCTTTTACATGTAGCTGTCCAGTTTTCCCAGTACGACTTATTGAAGAGGCTGTCTTTTCTCCATTGTATATCCTTGCCTCCTTTGTCAAAGATAAGGTGCCCATGGGTTTATCTCTGGGTCTTCAGTTCTGTTCCACTGAATCTATATTTCTGTTTTTGGGCCAGTACCATACTGTCTTGATTACTATAGTACAGTCTGAAGTAAGGAAGCTTGATTCCTCCAGTTCCATTCTTCTTTCTCAAGATTGCTTCGGCTATTTGGGATCTTTTGTGATTCCATACAAATTGCAAATTTTTTCATAGTTCTGTGAACGATGGCATTGGTAATGTGATAGGGATTGCTTTGAATCTGTAGATTACTTTGAATAGTATAGTCATTTTCACAATACTGATTCTTCAAATCCAAGAACATAGTATATCTCTCTGTATCATCTTTGATTTTTTTCATCAATATCTTATAACTTTCTACATATATATCTTTTGCTTCCTTAGGTAGATTTATTCCTAGGTATTTTATTCCTTTTGTTGTAATGGTAAATGGGATTGTTTCCATCATTTCTGACCTCTCATTGCTAGTGTACGGGAAATTCAAGAGATTACTGTGTATTAATTTTGTACCCTGTCACTTCTCTAGATTCACTGATGAGCTCTGGTAATTTTCTGGTGGCTTCTTTAGGTTTTTCTATGTATACTATCATGTCATCTCAAAAAGTGACAGTTTTACTTCTTTTTCAATCTGGACTTCTTTTATTTTTCTTCTCTCACTGTCATGGCTAGGACTTTCAAAACTATGTTGTAAAATAGAGGCAAGAGTGGACACCCTTGTCTTGTTCCTGATCTTAGAGGAAATGCTTTCAGCTTTTCACCATTTAGAATAATGCTCGCTCTGGGTTTGTCATATGTGTCCTTTATTATGTTGAGGTAGGTGCCCTCTATGCCCACTTTCTAGAGAGGTTTTTTTTTTTTTTATCATGACTACTGAATTTTGTCGAAAGTTTTTTCTACATCTATTGAGATAATCATATGGTTTTTATTCTTCAATTTGGTGTCTCACACTGATTTACATCCCTAGGATAAATCCCACTTGATCATGGTGTATGATCATTTTAATGTCTTGCTGGATTTGGCTTGCTGGTATTTTGTTGAGGATTTTTGCATCTATGTTCATCAGTGATACTGACATGTAACATTCTTTTTGTGTGTGACATCTTTGTCTGGATTTGGTATCAGGGTGATAGTGGCCTTGTAGAATGAGTATGGGAATGTTCCTCTCTCTGCAGTTCTTTTGAAGAGTAAGGATAGGTGTTAGCTCTTCTCTTAATGTTTGAAAGAATTTGTCAGTAAAGCCATGTGATCCTGGACTTTGTTTGTTGGAAGGCTTTTAATCACACTTTTAATTTCATTACTTGTGATTGGCCTGTTTATAATTTTCTGATTTCTTCCTGGCTCAGCCTTGTATGTTTCTAAGAATTTGTCCATTTCTCCCAGGCTGTCCATTTTATTGGCATACAGTTCCCTGTAGTAGTCCCTTTAATCCTTTGTATATCTGTGATGTCAGTTTTAAGTTCTCCTCTTTCATTTCTAATTTTATTGATTTGAGTCCTCTCCTTTTCTTGATGAGTCTGGCTAAAGGTTTAACAATTTTGTTTTTCTTCTCAAAGAACCAGCTCTTAGTTTTACTGATCTTTGCTATTTTTTTTAATTTCTATTTCATTTATTTCTCCTCTGATTTTTATGATTTCTTTGCTTCTACTATCCTTGGGTTTTATTTCTTCTTCTTTCTCCAGTTGTTTTAGATGTAAGGTCAGGTAGTTTATTTGAGATTTTTCTTTCATGAGGTAGAACTGCATTGCTATAAACTTTCCCACAAACTGCTTTTGCCACATCCCATACTTTTTGGGCAGTTGTGTTTTCACTGTCATTTGTTTCTAGGTACTTTTTATTTCCTCTTTGATGTCTCAGTGATCTCTTGGTTATTTAGTAGGAAGCTATTGTTTAGCTTCCATGTGTTTGTGTTTTTTACAAATTTTTCCTGTAATTAATTTCTAATCTCATAGTGTCATGGTTGGAAAAGATGTTTGATATGATGTCAATTTTCTTAAATTTACTGAGGCTTGATGTGTCACTCAAGATGTGATCTATCCTGCAGAATGTTTCATGTGCACTTGAGAAGACAGCATAGGCTGTTTTCAGACGGAATACCCTATAAATATCAGTTAAGTCTACCTGGTCTAATATGTCATTTAATGCTTGTGCTTCCTTATTAATTTTCTATCTGGATGATCTTTCCATTGGTACAAGTGGAGTATTAAAGTGCCCCACTATTATCGTGCTACTGTCTGTAGATTTCCTCATTTATGGCTGTTAGTATTTGCCTTATATATTGAGGTGCTCCTATGTTGGGTGTAAAAATATTTCCAATTGTTACATCCTCTTCTTGGATTGATCCCTTGATCATTATGCTGTGTCCTTCTTTGTCTCTTGCAGTAGTCTTTATTTTAAAGACTATTTTGTCTGATATGAGTATTACCACTCTAGTTTTTTTTATTTCTATTTTCATGGAATATCTTTTTCCATTCCCTCACTTTCAGTCTGTATGTGCCCTAGTTCTGAAGTGAATCTCTTGTAGAGTGCACACACGCAGGTCTTGTGTCTTCAGCCAGTCTGTTTCTTTCGGTTGGAGCATTTAATCCATTCTCATTTAAGGTATTCATTGATCTATATGTTCCTTTTAACATTTTCTTAGTATTTTGGGTTTGTTTTGTAGGTTTTCTATTCTTGTGTTTCCCACCTAGAAAAGTTCCTTTAGCATTTGTTGTAAAGTTGATCTGGTGGAGCTGAATTCTCTTAGCTTTGGCTAATCTGTAAAGATTTGATTTCTCTGTCAAATCTGAATGAGATCCTTACAAGGTACAGTAATCTTGACTGCATATTTTATTTTTTCATTACTTTAAATATGTTCTGCCACCCCTGTCTGACTTGCAGAGTTTCTGCTGAAAAATCAGGTGATAACCTTATGGGGATTCCCTTGTATGTTGTTTTTCCTTTTCTCTTCCTGTTTTAAATATTTTTTCTTTGTGTTTAATTTTTGTTAGTTTGATTAACATGTGTCTTGGGTTTATCCTTCTCCTAGGGCTCTTCTAGGGTTTACACTATATGACACTCTCTATACTTCCGGGACTTGGGTGACTATTTCCTTTACCATGTTAGGGAAGATTTTGTCCACAGTCTCTTCAAATATTTTCTCAGGCCCTTTCCCTTTCTCTTCTTCTGGGAACTTTATAACTCAAATGTCAGTGTGTTTAAGTTGTCCCAGAGGTCTCTGAGACTGTTTTTATTTCTTTTCATTCTTTTTTCTTTATTCTGCTCTCTGGCAGTTATTTCTACCACTCTATCTTCCAGCTTACTTATCCATTCTTTCGCCTCAGGTAGTCTGCTATTGTTTCCTTCTACTGTATTTTTCATTTCAGTTATTGTGTTGTTCATCACTGACTATTCTTTATTTCTCATAGATCATTGTTAAACATTTCTTGTATCTTATTGGTAAGTGCTTCCACTCTATTTCCAAGATCTTGAATCATCTTTACTATCATTACACTGAATTCTTTTCCAAGTAAGCTGTCTATTTCTTTTTCCTATTTATTTGGTCTACTGGGATTTTATCTTGCTCCTTTGTCTGCAACATATTTCTCTGCCATTTTATTTTGTCTAACCTGCTGTGCAGGGTGGCTGTTCGTTTTGCTTCTGCTGTCTGCCCTCTGGTGAGTGAGGCTGGTCCAGGGGTTTGTGCAGGCCTCCTAGTGGGAGGGGTTGAGCCTGTGCTCTGGTGGGTAGAGCTGAGTTTTTTTTCCCCCTGATGGGCAGGGCCATGTCAGATGGTGTGTTTTGGGGTGTCTGTGAGCTTAGTACAACTTAGGCAGCCTGACTGCTGATAGGTGGGGCTGTGTTCCTGTCTTGCCAGTTGTTTGGCATATCCAGCATTGGAGCCTGAAGGCAGCTTGGCATTGAGATGGATACCTCCTAGAGAGTGCATGCCAATTACTATTCCCTGGGGTCAGAATTCTCTGGTGGTCCAGCATCCAGGATTCAGCACTCCCACTCCGGAGGCCTAAGCTTGAACCCTGACCAGTGGACCAAGAGCCTGCAAGCCACGCACTGCAGCCAGAGAAAATAGAAAGAAAAAAGAAGAAAACAAATAACACCCAAGACAAACAGCCAAAACCAAACCAAACACACAGTACCGACAACACAACACACACACAGAAGAAAAAATAGAAGAAAACCATTAAACAGACACACCAAACCCAAGACAAATGATAACAACAAAACCAAACAGAAACAAAGAGGCAGACAGAAAAGAATAAAAGGGAAAAAAAAAAGAGAACAAAGAATTAAAAAACGAGAACAATCAATAAGGACTAAACTAATAAAAACAGAAAAAGAAAACAAACATAGAAAGGAAATAAACAAAAATGAAGTAACATAAAAGAAACCTATAAAAACAATCAAAAAGAAAGAGGAAAAAAATAAAGGAATAAACAAAGAACCAAAGAAAAGAAAACACAAAATATCAAAAAAGTAAAAATGGAAAATAAAAGTATATATTAGAAAAATTGGTAAATAAAAAGAAAACACTATCACCAGCAACTGAGCAAAATGAAACAAACAAAAAAAGAATAATAGCAATAAGAATATTTCCCTGGGGCCTCCTCTGTCAGTATCCTTATTCTCACAGTGGGCCAGACCCAGTCCCTGCCTCCCCAGGAGGCCCTCCAATACCTCTAGGTAGGTCTCTGGACCTGCTGTGGGCACTGCAGTACTAGCTCAGACTCTGACCTGGCCTGACTCCTACATGTACTTACCCCCAAAGTCCACTGCTGACTGACCTCATTTGTGGGAAGAGTTGTTGTCTACTCAGGTGCTCCACAGACACGGGGTTTACCAAGCTGATCTCAGAAATTTAATCTGTGGCTTGGGCATCTGCACAGAGAGATTTCTGCTCCTTTGCCTTAGTTGCCCCACCCCTGGGGCTCAGTTTTGGTTTTGGCCCCAACTCTGAACCTGCGCCACCCTCTCACATCTGTTTCCCTCCTAGGTGAGAAGGAAGGAAAACTGGCTGATTGGGACATACTCCTTCAGGCTGGTGAGGAGTACAGCATCCACAAGTAGGGTTTGCATGAGTTGCTTACAGTGGTAGGGACCAGAAGGCAGTTGCAACAGACTAGGGTGCAGTCACTCTGGTGGGGGTCTCTCCCAGTGCTGGTGGAGGCAGGGGCTGGCATGTGCGGGGAGGTAGCAGGCCCACTTCTTCCATGCCTCTCAACAATGATGCCTCATTTCCTAGGCAGACCATGCTTCCACTACGGCCATTCCCAGCGATGGAGCCCCTCACTTCTGTCCCCTGTTGTATCTGCTCAGCCAACAGTATTCCTTTCCCCAGGTCTGCTCTCTTTTTAACTCCAAGCTTTAGCACTCAGCCTCTGCCAGCATTGGTGGATTTTTGTCTCAGGCAGGAGCACCCAAGGAGGCTTTGACAAGGGTACTGCTTCAGACTGCAGAGCTTACCTGGGCAGAGGAGGCCTTGGCTTAAGGGGTGGGCAGGCCTGCTCAGATGGCTGCCCCTTCCAGTGCCTGCAGAGGCATAAGCCAGCAGGTACGAAAGGGGGTTGTAATGGCAGCCCCGCCCCTTGCGCGCCACTCAACAATGAAGCCTTACTTCTATGGTATCTTGGACATGTTCCACAAACTTTCCCAGTTTTGGAGCCCGTTACTCCTTTCCCTACAGGCTGTCTTTTCAAAGACAGCAGCTGTCCCCTCCATGGGTCTGCATTCCAAACCCTACTTTACCGCATGCATGGCTCACAACCCAGGCTGGGAGGTGCAGGGCTGCAGCACAGGCCGCGCACGCAGTTCTTACTTTGTCCTCTCTTCGACAGACCATCCATTGTCTGCTCCTTTGATCCCCTAGAGATCTCTTTCTCTTCCCAGCTGATTTCCCCACCATGAGGGAATTTGTCTAAGTGTGGGGACGTCCCCTCACCTTCAGCTTCCCACCAGGGTTGCCAGTCCCTTTTTTGATTCCTCTTTTTTTTTCCTTTGTTCTTTCATCCTACTTGGTTGTAAGGGCATTTTTCCTGTCTTTTAGGTATCCAAAGTCTTTCACTAATGTTCAGCAGGTGCTCTGTGAGAACTGTTCCATTTGTAGATGTATTCTTGACGCACTGTCAGGAACGACAAATTGCATGTCCTTCTATTCCACCATCTTGACTCCCTCCTACCTGCTCATGTCTTTTGCACTTTTTTTTAACTGGAATGGGTTGTTTGACTTTTACTTTTTAATTTGTAAAAACTATTGGTGTTGAAAGGTTTACAGTCAGTCTAATAATTGACCCTAGGTGAGACAACTTTCCTATTTTTAAGGTTTTTTCTCTTTACCCTAGGTGTTCTCCGGTTACCTATCATGTATCTGAATGGATTTCTTTGTATTTACTCCATGTTTTAAAAAAAACTACAGATTTACTAATAAGTTTCCTTTGTCCTGAAAAATTCTTGGCTATTATTTCTTCAAACATTGCCTCTCCTCTATTTTCTCCTTCTGAAGTTTCAATTAGATATATGTTAGCCCTTCTTACATTTTACACACCTTCTCTCTTTCAAGTTTCGTAACTCCTGGACTCTGTGCCCCACTCTGGATACTTCCTAATGTTCTATCTTCCAATCCTGCAATTTCTTCTCAGCTATAGCTAATCTGCTTTTTAGTCTGTATACTGAATTCTACATTTCAATAACTGTATTTTCTATTCTGAGAGCATCTAACTATTTTTTTAATATGGTCTTTTATAACCTCATGTTTCTTGCTCATGTTTATGATTCTTCATAATTTCTTTAAGCACTTCATCTAGAGTTATTGTAGAGTCTGTATTTAACAATTTCAATATGTGAAGTCCCTAATGGTTAACGTCTATTGTTTGTTGCTTCTGTTGATTCTCACAAATGGCTTTGGTCATCTTGGTTTTGATTCTCATACTAATGATGGTAGGCTGTGGGAATACTTGAGGGCACAAATTGGCACCAATTTCTCCCCAGGAAGGATTTGTATCTCCTCCCACTGAGATCCTGGGAATGCCTCCAATGCTGGATCACTTTAGCACCTGGAAGGTCAGCAAACCCATCCTGCTCATGCTTCCAGGCACTCCACTGGATAGGATATCTTTTTCCTTTAATATGTGTTTACCACCCATCACTCTGGTCTGGATATCTTCTCTTTTTTTTAAGCAATGAGGGGGCTGATCTTTATAGATTTTTCCTAATTTTTAAGGCAGCTAGACTCCCAGGAATTAGTTTCTATTCTAAATCTAATTGTTCTAAAATGAGATAGCCTTTTAGCAGATCTGTTCTGCCATACTGCAGCAGTATTGGCCAGCACTCTAATTTCAAACTTTTAATATGTTAAGAAATTTGTTTTAAAAGTAATATGGTAAAAAAAATAATGCATATCAAAAGCTACCAAGAATTATAAGTGCATCTGAAATCTGAAAGTACCCTAAATTACCATGGAATGTTGGGCTAAAAGAAATCATATTTGCAGGGCAAGAACAGAGACACAGACGTAGATAAAGGACTTATGGACACAGTGGGGTGGGGAGAAGAGGGTGGGATGAACTGAGAGTAGCACTGACATATATAAAATATAATGTGTAAAACAGATAGCTAGTGGGAAGTTGCTATTATAGCACAGGGAGCTCATCTTGGTGCTCTGTGATGACCTAGAAGGGTGGGAGAGGGGGTGGGAGGGAGGCTGAAAAGGGAGGGGATATACGTATATATCAGCTGATTCACATTGTTGTATAGCAGAAATCAATACAACATTATAAAGCAATTATCTTACAATTCAAAATTCAAAATTTTTTTAAAAAGGAAATCATATATCCAAAGGTGTAAACTGAAAGAAATATTTCCAGATATATCAAATTCAAAAATAAATTCATCAGAAACATGGATAGAAAGCTATTATCGAGCAAGAGATGTTATGATGAACTTAACAGCTTGGTGTTAAAAAAGAAAAAAAAGTCTTCATTTAAATAACTCACTTTATGTGGGGTTGTAGCCCTGGCTGCTCTTCATAGTCTTCTATGAGGAAAGGCAGATTCTTAGCCCAGTGGTCTTTAAAGCTTCCAGGCAGATCCACGTCAATGTTATATTCCGTTAGGGGAGTATCAAGATGTGCATGAAGATATCGAGAATACTCTGCAGATAGGAAATGAGATCTGACACACCCAAATATGCTGACACAGTTTTTACAGCTAACTGTAATTTTTTATAGCCAATCTGTACAAAGTACAAATACTTCATAACAAACTGTTACTTAATTACAAGAATTCTAAGTGGAATCTCCAAATTTTAGGAAGTCACTATTATATGATAATGGAGGTAGCCTGCCGTTGACTTAAGTTATTACCAGGGGCAAATACAAACCAGTCCATCTGGGTCCACTTTGCCTAAATTTTAACCACTTTTCCATAAGCAGTACGAAAGATCTCACTATTCAATTCCAGAGTCTGGTAATGCAAGTTCAGTGTTAGACAAAGCCTGGTTCCTTGTCAACTGATAGATATAATGACTATGTATGCAATTTCATCAACTGACTGATCAACTGCTGCTTATCTCTAGGGAAGCAGTGTACAAAGAACCAGGATATGGAGCGCCCCCATCTTCAGTCTATAGCTCACAAGTCCAAGTTCTAAACCAGGAAAAAAGAGGGAATTACAACTTAAGAGTAAAGAGCTGTGCTGTCCAAAAGGTAGCCCCTAGCAGCTGGCTATTGAGATCTTGAGATGTGGCTGAGAAACTGAACTTTAAATTTTACTTAATTAGAAATTTAAACTTAAAACTGATGTTTTATTCAATTATTAGAAAACTGCAGTATGTTTGGAATAACTTGCATGTATCAGTCTACTTTTCTAATTTTAAATTTTACTAAATCTAAATTCAGGCCAAGTATTTCCAATGAAAATTTAGCATCCAAATTGAGATGAACTATAATATATACTGTATTCAAAGACTAGTACAAAGAAATGTAAAATGGCCAATAAATAGTGTTTTCATAATAATAATAATAATAATAATATGCTGAACTGATATTGTAGAGGTACTGAGTTAAATAAGATAGTATATTATTAAAATGAATTCCACCTGTTTGTTTTTACTTTTTTAACATGGCTACTAGAAATTTAAAATTATATACATGGCTTGCAATTTTTTCACTTGGACAGTACTATAATAGAGGGCTAATGAAAAAGGAAAGAGAAGAAATAAAAGTAAATATCTGAGCTTTATATGAGAAATAAAAATGTCTATGTATAGCAGAAAAAGGGTAAGACTGACTAATAAAAGGATAACTCAAAGAGTTGCTTTCTTTTTCATCTCAATTTAAAGTCTCCAAAATATGTGAGAATTCTGATATGACGGAATGACAGATCAAAGATACTAAGTTCTTACTTAACAGTGAAAACTTAAGATTACTTTCTTGTCATTCCTATATTTTTGGATGAGATGTGACAAGACAAGGATACCCAGATGACTGTCATATTTAGTTCAAGATACATTGTTTTGGCATAAGTAAAATTTTTTAATTTTAGAAAGAAAAAATGTGAGAAAGAGGCAAAAAACAAACAAACCAGCCAACCAAGACTGGCCTTTAAGAGATATGGGCTCTCTCTAGTCCAGATACCACCACTAACCAGAGAGTGGCTGGGGGCAAGTCACCCAGCTTCTCTGACGCAACTGCGTAACAGGTAAGACCAGAGACGAGCAGTACGGCTCCTGCAGCTCTGGGCACTCACAGAGTCAACCACTGCAGCTGTCGGACCTACCTCGGAGATACTTCACTTTAAGGTACTCTGGGCTGGCCTTCTGGCCTGGGAGAGGGTCATTTAGCATAACTTTAGTTTGCGCTTTTATCCCTTCATAAAACTGTCCCATTGCCACGTGGCTGAGTCCTTTCATGTACTGGCACACCTCGTTATATGGCTCCAGCTGCAGACATCGCTGAGGCATTGAAGGAAAAAAGGCTGTATTAGAATCCAGACAGTTTAGGAACCCTTAAAGTGCTTTACTCTTTAATCTGGAATTATAAACTGGAACTGGGAAAGTTTTCCCTCCGTTAAATCAGACCAAATACATACTCTGTAAATCAGGCTGTTGGCCAAGGCAACGGTTCTTTCCTCTTTCTTTTTGTTGAAGTCTAAGCACTATTCTTGCCTGCCCCCAAGGACTCCATTCATTTCATGAACCTTTGCAGAAGAATAATACAAAACTGCAGTTCCAGTGCTTCTCTCTTATGGATGCTCACCTTGAAGTTCTTAAGGGCTTCATGTAAGCTGCCGTGGTGATAAAGCATCATTCCGCGGAGCTGGAGGGTCTGCACGTGATTTTGGTTGAGCAACAGAGCCTTCTGAAAGCTCTCGGTGGCTGCTTCAAAATTGCCCAGTTCCCTAGGTATTTAACAACAGTGATGAACATAATACAGGTGTTTTAGTCAACATACAGAATTAAGTTACCCTCAGAATTATGATCCAATCTATAAATAAGATACTTCAATGTGGGTGTTTGCTTTTTTATTTTATCAAATTCTTAGGTTTAAATTTTATTTTTTCTGTTGTTTAAGTTACTTCACTTAAAATTGAATAAATCATTATCTAATTTAAATTTAGAAATAAGAAGTATATTTTAGAATTGTGGTCATTTCAGAGTGAAATGGTTATTACTGACAAGCCTTGTCTTATTTTGTATATTAAAAATTTTATAAATAATAGAAGCTTTAACATATCCCATGTCAATTTTATATAAACAATAAATACATAAAATATATATATAACACCCACTTACATTTATACAGCACTTTACTATTTGCTAGGTGTTTCCAGATCTGTTTTCAACTTATATTCCCAACAATTCCATGGGACAGGACAGATAAATACCATCCCTCAAACCTAGAATGAATCCAAACACACTTTCTCCAAGTCAGTATAAGAGACTTTTTCTAACTATGGAGTCAGATAAATAAGCTCTTGAATTAAATCCTTTTTGAGTAAGGCACCTAACAGTTTCACAGGAGATTTCTGTCACTATCTTTCTCTTTCCTAACATTTATAGTACCTTTATACAGGTCACAATGCTAAAAAATTTTTTAAACCAAAAGTCAGAATAGCTTTGATGGCAGTAAGGAAGCCAAGCACTGCTGCTTGTTCCTGATAGAGATGCAAAATACTTGTAACATTTCCATCCCACAATTCTAGGATCTTTAAACAGATCCTAGTGATGTGGGTATTAACCTTAGTTCCTGCCTTAAAAAAGAAGTTATCATCTGTAACTCAACACCTTAGAATGCCATTATTCAAAGCACCTACGTTTGAAGGACTAAAGTTTTCTCGGCCAATATATACAGACCAAAGCTATTTTAGGGCACAGTAACATGCATTATGGTATCCTCTTACCCATGTTTTTTTCTATGCCCAGAGAAAATCTCAACAAGTATGTGAACACCTATGTGATTTAGAGCAACCATCTCTTTCGGCTAAGAAGCACATTTTTAAAAACCAGATCCCTATTACGAGAGGCTATCCCACTATACACCCTCCCTCCTACCCCGACTATTAGTGTTTTACTCACCTGTAGGCCTGTCCCAGGCTTTTATACGCATCAATAAAATCAACTTTCTGCTTCAGAGCTTCTTTGAAGGATTCAATAGCTTCCTATAAAAAGAACACAGAAAATTATTTCATTTGCTTAACTGTTAAAATTGAGTTTCTCTCAAATTACTGAAGGACTAATACAGTATATATAAAATAGATGGTCTCTGAATGAATTTTTCAAAATAGGAGGACTTAAAGAGAGGTAGAAACTACAATAAACTATGAGTCAGGAGGATTTAATTTCAATAGTAATCAAATACATTACTATGAACAACAACAGAGCCTTAAGTTTCTCCTTTCAAAATGGGAAAACAGCTTCTGTTTCTCATGAGAGCTTTGACTACCAATAACACCTTCATTTTAATAATCATTTACTTAATAAAGACTCTAAGGAACAAAAGTAAGTCTAACAGCTGCATGAAATTATCTAAAATGATCACAACTGACAGCATTTGAAATTAAACCAACAAGAGAGACAAAAAAGCAAGCCCAACACGAAATTATTGACAAGACAAGAAAACAAGCTCCTAGGATAGCTACTGAACGATTCCCACGATCTACAAGGGAACAGAAAGCGTAAAAATAAAAGAGAAACCTTCAGGTTGGGGGTGGGGGGGGCATGGCTCCTCCCAGCACAGCTCCAGGAGGCACTGAGGTTCCAGAACTGTACACACTGTGCTCTTGTGGGACGCCCTGGCTGCAAGGGACTCTCCGTGGAAACCGGTGATAAAACAAGCCACTGTTTCAGGATAAACATCCCAGGCTTACACTGGGTGTTTCAATGTCTTTTCATTATTATGTTATTTATTGTAATAAAAAATTACACAGATATTTCACACATTTCCCAAGGAAAAGACATATTTTACTTAATGGCTGTAAAATATCACAACTTCTAAGAGCTTTAATTGAGAAAAAACTTTAAAACCTCTTGGATCGATCATTTCAACCCAATTAGATAATTCATAGCAGAAAATCATGAGAGATATCAAATGCCTTGCACATGGTAGGCACTCAATAAATATTTAATGCCCTGGTAGGCACACAAAATAGTTTTGCAAAAATTATACAATATTGAGTCTTTTCAGAAAGTCATTCATCCCCTGCTTCTTGATTTTCTCAGGGGTGGCCAGCAGGGCAAGAGAGACTGGCTTTGAAACTCTTCAAAGGCAAAGGAGGTGACAAAACCTCCTCATTAAGGAATCTCACTGCATAGCTCTGTTTGGGAGACAGATGAAAATGGATAATTTTTTAACATTAAAGAAATGTTAAAGACCACTCTTAATTAGGCTACCTGCTGTGACATAGTCTTGATCTTTCAGGATTTTAACAACTGCATTTTTAATTCAACAAACATGTATTGAGCGCCTGCTATGTGCTAGGGACAGCAGGAGGTAAGGGGACATGAAGATGGGCAGGTCATTCTCTCTGTCCTCTAAGAACTCGCAGTATCATTAGAAAGCCAACTATGTAACCAGGTTACTAGAATACAAACTAAGAGCTACAACAGCGATATGAGTAAAAGTCTCTGTGAAAAAAAGAAAGAAAGAACTGACCGAGCCTGGGAGGGCAGAAGAGGCTACAGGGAGGAGGTGACAGCTGAGCTGGGCCTCAAAGCACGAGAAGCTTGGTAAAGAAAGATAGCATCTTGGACAGGGGAGGTGGGACCACACAGGGGTACAGGGCGCTCGTTGACGTGGGGAAAGTCAGAGGGGCAGGGGCGCGGGGTGCATGAGGCCAGAAGGGAGGGCCTCTGCCCTGCTCTGCAGTCTGCGTGCTGCCCGGAAGCAACAAGGACTGAGGGCAGTGAGGAGGGGGACACCTCACAATGTTTACTCTTCAGAGAGATGAGAACTGCTGGCCAAAGCAGAAAAGACACACTGGAGAGGTGGGAGGATGGAACCCAGGTAAGAGGTGGCTGTAGTGGTCCAGGCAAGAGAGAATCAAAGCTCAGACTGAGACAGTGTCTCTGAGGAGAGAAAAGGAGGGTCGGATTCAGGAGAGATTTTTAAAACGGCACACTAAGACAGAATGTGGTGGCTATCTGGGGATAAGGGAGCAGAGCGGGCAGGAAGAGCTTAGGCTGGGAGCCCGGGTGTGAGGAAGTCTCGGAAGACAGACAGCCGTGGGGCGGGGGAGGGTGTGAGTCCACTGGGATGTGTGAAGTCTGGAGCATTTGTGGACGTCTACTGGAGATGCCCAGAGGACATCTGCTGCCCACTGCACTTACAGCATGCTTGGACGCCACAGTTCTTCAAAGTCTGATTTCTCTTCAGCTTTTAAGAGTCTTTGGTTTCGGGGTTCCTGTCTAATCACTGCACAGCTCTCTACCTCATTCTGCCAAAGAGGGGACATAGCAGAATCAAGATTTTAAGGCATTGGGAACAAAGAAACTACGTTTGTTGAACCTATCTCTAAGCACGTGAACTGGCTCTGAAGTCGTCTGCATAGCAAATGCAATCATCACCATTTAAGTCGCCATCTTCCTTACTAGCTGGGACCGTTCAGCATAACTGAACAGAACCATAACAGGTAACCCTCAAAGTAAAGGCTTATAAAAATGTGTGTTCAGAATATACCATTTTTGAAACATCCTTACAAAATGAGTAGAATTCAACAGAAAAGTTTCTGCTGTTTTTATTACCTAGGAATATCAAAATTGTCTGATATATCTACTGAATTGGACAACCGTGAAATTTGTCATGTAATATACCCTAATATATTTCTAATGTATTATAATCATAAATTAAATAAGCAACTGTCCACTTAATTTCAGGACTACTGACCTGGAGAGACCACCCGTAGGATACAAAAATAGCTCAGACTTGTTGGTCCATTTAATACTTTGTCTCTACATTTAACAAGAAAAAGACAGATATCTAAACTAGGTTCATTAATTTAATTAAGGCATTTCACCACTCAGTTTTCCAATCTCTGTAACGGGGACACCCTCTGCTCCTTCTATACATCATGGGGATGCCGTTGGGATGAATGAGACAATACGTAAACACTCTGACTTCCTCGGACAGCAGATCTACAAAATGCAAAAAGAAAGTTCCCATCTATTACACACATCACGGCTGTGTTGGTGAGCGTGGTGAAAAGGAGGAGAGCCCAAATCACTTGGTGAGACTGGATCACCGAGGGGCTTCTAACACTCAGAGAACAAAAGCATTGCTTCTAGGTTTTCATCAGGTAGATGTGAAATAAATCAAACTGAATTTTAGTCCACGTTCAGTTTCTATTCAGTGTCTCTATTACCACTCTTTTCTGAAAAAATTCTTTTTGAAATAACACAAAGGGCCCTTCTTGCCTACATTCCTAAATGTGGCTTAAAAATGAAATCAACTGTTTACATTTCTTTACTTAAAAAAAATATTTTTACCCTCTCAGTACTGATAATTGGCATTTTTTTCTATTTCAAATTTCTTTCTCCTTCATGTGATACTTGAGGGATAGATTCTGAACACAGTATTCCAATTCTGAATTTTTTAATTGAAGGTGACTTGAAGGTGAAGAGAATATGAGAGGAATACAGGGCAGAGACAAAATTAACTGGAAGAAATTATCTGGCAGCTGCTCAAAGCACATTTTAAATAACTCAAAGCCTGCACTGCCTGTCTGAATCCTGAGGGGATAGAAAGGGTCCTTGTTAGGACCACCTCTACACACTTGCAAAAATGGAGATGAAGTATATGAAATAAGACTTGCAAAATTAATTCCTTCTAGTTTGGTTTTTAATGGATGGGAGTTATTTTTTTTTAGAGTCTATAAGACTTAGATTAAATCCTCACATGGAAAATAATCTGTAATACCAGATTCATGTTTACAGCTTATAAAGGACTCTCACACATTTTATTGTATGTAATTCTCACTCCCACTTCAAGAGACAGAGAGTAGCGTCATCTCTACCTGATAAATGTGGAAGGAAAGGCTGAAAGAATTGAAGCAGCATGTCCAGCCGTGCAGATAATAAGATTCAGAGCAAGAGCTCAGACCACGACCTTCCAATTCAACGCTCTGCCCTTGAAATTTACCCCACTGATACTTATTGAGCACCTACTGTGTGACAGGCACCGTCTGTAACATAGAGGATTTACAACTTGTGGTCTTTTAAAAGGTAAACCTTCTCCCCACCCTCCAAGTGAGTGTGTTTATGTGTGTATCAGATCCTCAGAGCTATTTTCAGTAACATCCATGTATTCTTCTCTGCTATGTGCTACTGAAGCTCTTCCGACCTTCCAAAGTTCAGGTTAAGTGCAACCTACTCTGAATTCTCCACCTCCTGGTCAGAATGAGTGTCTTCACCTCGCCGGGCAGACTATCTGTGACTCTCAGGTCAACCTGTCTTCAATCAAGCAGTTTGGAAGTGCCAGGTCTGGGGTGAGAGCCAGATGTCCACACTCAGCTGTGTTTCTGCCCCTTGCCCTGGCAAGACGGAAGCTGCTGCAGGACAGGCTCCTGGAACAGGCTTGGAGAAGGCAGAGTCCCAGCCAGAGGAGGGGCGGGCACCTGGTGGTGACTTTCAGCCCCACTCAGCTGAGACAGAGCATCTCCTTTGTCTCTCGACCCCTCCTCCCAACAGCAGTCTTTAAGCAACAGTGCTGGGACCCCTCCTGCAGCCCCCCAGGCCGTCAGGCCACTCCCGACCTGAATGCGGCAGCATCTCCTGGTCAGCCCCTGTCCCTACTCTCTTCAGCCACTGCCATGTCAGCAACCATTTCCTTAGTACAAATTGAATCTCAACTGTCTATTTCCCCCAAATCTAGACTTCAGAACTCCTCCAGGCCTACCAGCTAAAGTCAAAATGCTCAGCAGAGCACTCTTGACCTTCCAGGACTCTCTTCCTGTGGGGGGCCCAGTCCCAGTTCCTCACATGTGTGGGTGTGTCTCCCAGGTCATTACTCACACCTTCCTCTCAGCCTCAGAGTCCTTCTCCCCAGCCGTGCTCTGCTTTCCAAGTCAAGATGATGTCCACTTATTCTCTGGACCTTCCTAACTCCTGAGTTCAAATGAGAGCTTCTCACCATGGCTTCCAAGGCACACTGCTGACATTACTTTCTTTGATTTATTCACCACGTGATAAATTATATGTGGAGGAAGGCTTTGTAAACTGTGTCTGTCCTAAGTATAAAGCATTATTTCTCCCTTATAACCTTTCATCCTCTCCCCTTTCACACTTTCCTCCAAGTACGTATCAGACAGTAGGAGCTCAATAAATTTGTTGATTCAAACTACTTTCTATAACAAACCAACTGGACATGTGAGGTGTCATTTTAAAACCTGCCAAACTAAACCCCGGCTCAATTCCTCCCACCACGAGGGAGATCTAGCATCACTGTAGGTACACATACTGCACAGCACTTTCACCTTCAGAAGTCCTCTGTGAAAGAAAGTTAAACCTTTGTATAGCATAGCTATGGGCTGGTTTTTGTTCAGTTCTAAGGACTGCTGAAAGTCTTCGTGGGCTGTTGCATAGTCCTACAAAAAGGAGAATGAAAAAAAAAAATAAAGTAGTATTCGTTAGATATTGGACATGTCCTACTTTTGATTAATAGAGAAAAAAAATCCCAATTTATTCTGCGTCCTTTCTGGCTTTAAAGAAAACATTTCATGACTACCAATATTAGAAGCATGCTTACACTGTTGAAAGAGTTGATTTTAATTGATGAGAGAAACTCACAAAGGTTTAATTTAAGCATACTGTCTCAACCACAAAAGAATATTATTTTAAATACTATTAAAGTCATAACCTGCTATAGATACTTTACAAATTATTTTAGTACTAACATTACATTATTTTGAAGTCTAAAATAATTATGATATATAGATCAACCTTAAAATGTGTTATACTGAGGTTTTTTAAAATCTATTTTCTTTTGCAATAGAAAATTGTATTGAAATGACTGTAAACCAACAAAAATAGCTATGGCAATTATAAATACCACTCATAATAAAAGGTAATCTTGCTAGGTTGAGAAGCTACAGTCTGGGAAGCCACATTAGTTCAGGTGATGATTCTTGGGCTGTGATACCCAAAGAAATTCAAACTGTACCCCTAAGTTTAATGATCACATTGATAACATGCACACCTGCTTCTGTACGCTGACATTCCCGAGAAAAGTTAAGGTATGATCTGTAAACCCAATTTTTCTTCTTCTGTTCCCACTCTTTCTTTTTTCCCCTAGCCCAGAATTAGTAACTGCTGACAGTTCAAGCAAAAAATGTGTTTCTGGTACTTAATATTTCTCCACTGGGTTCAATTTCAGCTACAGAATATGCTTTCATAATTGTCTTATATCACAAACTATTAATCTACAGCCCTAAACCCCAATCTACCAAATAGTAGCTTTCTGAAGTAGAAGGAAAGCTGAAATTTTTACCACCATGAAAGGACATATTTCAAGGCAAAAGTAATTCACCTCTGATATGAAGTAGAGGGTCCCACGATGTCTGTACAGCCGTGCTGAGGGCTGAAGTTGAATAGCTTTAGTGAGATCATTCACTGCTTCGTTAATTCGTCCCAGAGGGGACAGAATCTATAAACCCAAAAACGTAATCAGGGGAGAAAAGTCCCAGTGATTGCCCCTACAACTGCCAATGCTTTTGACCTTTCAAGTCTGCTTTACCACCCCACACTTACAGTGCGACTCTCTCAGCAGCCTAGAACCCCTGACTCCACGTCCTGTGCAGTGAGACTCAAAGTCAACAGCTGTGGGGCTGCCGACCTTGTCCAGTCAAGGGGATGCTGAAGAACTGTGACCAGGGCAATTGCCTTGTCACTGTTTCATGTTCTGTGTCATAATAGATGTTGCTTTTCTTGAAGTGTGACCATTTTTCCCTAACCTATCATTTACCTTTCAGAACAAAATTTGGCATGTCAAATTAATTTGAAAGTTAACTCTAAACCATTAAAATAGAGGAATTGATAAACACAGATTGGAGTCCCCCATGGTATCTAGCTATGCCATCTGTGGTATTAAGTGGTGAATGGCAATTTCTGGGATTCCAGGTGTTGTGTAAGCCCTCTGATGTGAACAACTCTCAACTCATCAGTTATGATCTGCGAGGCAGTGAAAAAACATCTGCAGGCCTGTTCTGAACACTCTTTTGATCCAGCAATCAGCTGTGTTCAGGCAACAATGACAACACAGAAGACAGCTCAGAATGCAAAAGTTCACCCAAAAGATGTAAGATAATCCAAAATGGGTATCAGTATTCATGCAATCAAGCTCAAGCAATTCATCCGGAACAAACGTTCTTAAATTACGGTTAAATTTGTTCTTATAACAGGTCATTTCCATCAAGTTTTACTAACTGGTTTCCTCCTCTGCAGGACTTAAAAACCAGCAAGAGAGAAGATTGAGGCAGGCACACCGCCAGTAGCAAGAGAGACAGCTCAGAGAGAGGAAAGAAATGGAATATGTGCCCTTAGAATTCAAGAAGCATAGTGGTCTAGAGTTATATTTTGGAAGGAAAAAATCCTGACCTAGTATATTAGTATTAACATAACTGAATTATTGCACCCCAGCACAAAATCAATATGCATAATAATGACCAGAGTAACTAAAAAAGGTTAAATTACATTCACTAAATATAGATGATTTCAGAAAGTATAAAAGTGAAAAGTTTCTCATGAAACAATTTCTGACATAAACAAACAGTATACTGTAATTTAGCTGGAAAAATCACTATATCATATTATTGCCTGATAATATGAAAAGGGGATATTGCTATATATTTTTAAGATCATTGGAAATCACTTTTCTGATTACCAATATCATTCTGGGTATACAATTAGCTTTTGATTAGATGTAAAAATTTTCCAAAGCTGCCAAATCAGTCTTCTAAGTGCACTTAATTAAATTCATGCTTTACCATAACATTTCAGCAGAGCATCAGTGTGATAGCAGGGAAGAACCCAGCACCCACTCCCTGGAGCAGAGTATCCCCAAGTGAGCTGCCCAACGCTCACCCTAAAAACCAACAGGCCTCTCATGCAGCAGTGAACAGATTATAGTCATTCAACCCTTAGGGTAGCAATCCAAAAGAGACAAGAGATAATGAATTCTTTCATTATTTGAGAAAGAATTTCTTTCAGAAAGCCAAATCCCCAATAAAACAAAAAAAACTCATTTTAAGAAACTGAACTGTAATTTAACACATTATAATTTTGAGAACAAAAGCATCACAAATGCAGTTTTAAAAATACTAAAACATTTAGCCTTCCCTTTGCTTGTTAAGCTTTCTCCCTCAAAAGAGGGAGGAAAAGTCATTTGTCCCTTTAGTCCAACTATGAAATCCCACCAGAACAGATAATTAAAAGTTAAGTTCTAAATCAGATTGAAAATATTAACATAAATTCTAAAGCTCTTAATATGGTTAAATGTGCAATAAAATAAATACAATATGAAACTTGGACAGTTTACTATTGTTTAATGAAAATGGTAAAATGGACATGTTTCCTTTAAAAACATTAAAAGGGGTGCCTTGGCACACAGTCCTTTCTCTGGCCTGAACACCCTTCTCTACTTTGTTACCCAGGACATGGTTCCTACCCAGCTCCAGCATCACCTCCTCAGCAAGGCCTTTGCAGATACCGCCAATGCCTGTCCCCTTGCCAATCTGTCCCGGGGATCCAGCAGACCATGTTTTTCTGCTCCTGAACAAGCACCCCCTCCCGTGGTGTCCACTGTCATGCATATTACCTGGAACTGTCTCCACCTTGAGTCCTAAGTTCAGGCTATGGTCACCCTTCCCTAGTCTACATCTCTATGTAGATAGGTGTATCCATAAGAATTAGACACAAGTGAGCACGCACACACACAAACACGCTTCGAAAGGCTATAGACCTCGTTTGACCATACTGTCATACTGTTTTGCCAAATAAAGTATGTCATCTACACAGTAAACACGTATGTCATATTTTTCAGTGAACATGGACAGTGGTGGTACACATCATAACTGTATTTTTAATACTAAATGTTACTGTTACATGTTAAATCAGCAAAGATTTAACATGGTAAATCGGGAAAGAGTATCACTCAGCCCATAGTTTTCTAGTAATTTCAACTGTTTAAAGGCATTATGTACCTATGGAGGAAAACACAATAAGTATACGGGAGGCTTAAAATTTATCAGCAATAAAATAAAAGGAAAAAAAAATCTGAGAGTTTTTAAAATCCAATAACAACAGAGGGAAAAAGAAAACCACACTCACTTCTGCTCGCTGCTCAAATACCTCTGGACGATCTGGTTCCAAGGTAATTACTCGGCTCAGTTCGAACAGAGCAAGCTCAGCATTCTTAATGTCCTTGAAAAGGCATTAGCTCAGTATGAGATACACTGTTACTCAAAACCAGCTTGAACAGACTTTCTGAAAAAACTAATAATTTAGTAATGACATAACTATTTATTTAGAAATAAACAGGAACTTAGCTTCTATGTAAGAGATCTGTCAAGTTAAATAAGCTGTAATTACTTAACTCGTTCAAGTCTACCTACCCACACTGGACTTGGCTACCTAGCACAAATTCCACAGGTGGCAAGATGTTTTCTCAATTTAACCTATTTAAATAGTACATCAGCCCATTTTAAGGGATGAGCATGTGGACAGCAGTGTGCTAACTAGTGGCAATGTGGGAACAGAGGAGCCAAGTTAGTGTCAGTCAAAATCCCTCTAGGCCTATACACCTACTCCTAGAGAAGCCTAGGTAAGCCTGTTCTCTTTAAAATTTACATATTACTTTCATATCAAAAATACATAAGGATGTTACTTTTACATTAAAAGTACATTAAAGATACAAGCAAATTTCACATCAAGATATAAAATGAAAAGAGATGAGAATGAGGAAGAAGCAGCTTATCTCTAACCTTTACTAGGGTAACTTTGATCATTTACTGATGCCCTGAACCTAAGTAGGGCTATTTACTGATGCTCCCTTCCTAAACATCTTCGTCATTTCCAAATCTGTGTTCCTGTGCAGTCTGCTTTCTCATGTCTCAGAAGTATACATTATACAAGATTTCTCCAATAGGCCATCAGGCAACTAGGACAATTGCTTTTTTAATTCACAAAAATACAAAGTGACATTTCTCCCTCAAAGCATAATTTCATTTGAATATTTTTAATATGAAAGAAAAAGGGTCATGTATAATGTTCAAGAATGAAAATTTGGACATCTGACCTAGACCACTTCATTATTTACTATATAATCTCAGGAAAGTCTTCATTTTCACACCAAAGGGCCTTTGTTTGACCCAAAAATATACTTATTATAACCTTCTTCCCGCACTCCTCAGAGAAATAAGTAGAATAAGGCTCCAAAGATATATCTAAGAAAGAATAATATGTAACAAATTTAAAATAATTTATTTTTTATAATATTTTACAAAAAAACTTCTGTTCTTCTATTCAACATTTAAAAATTGAAAGATTCTAAGTACTGTAAACTGTTGATACCCAGTCTCTCTCTTATACCAATGAGTATTTCTCAGGGATTCTGTCAAGGTCTCATGCTTTTCTTGGCTTATGTTCAGTTCAACATGAACTAAAGTTCAGGCTGGCAAAGGCTGTCCTTTTAGAATAGAAAATTAGGTGAAACTGACCTCAGAAGACCTGGGCAGAAATCCCCAGCCCTCTACTTTCCAGTCACTTGACCTTGAGGAAGACCCCTATGGCCAGTGTCTTATCTGTGAACTGGGGTACCACCACCGCTGTCCCATCAGAGCTCCGAGAGCAGGGAGGGGCTCCATGGAAACCCTGGTCTGAGTCCAGTCATATAGACACTGTGGCAAGCATGACTATTCCATACTCACATGAAGTCCCTTCTTTCCATAGGCTATCCCTCGGCCATAAATTGCACTAACCAGATCAGGCTCCTCCTAGTCAGACCAAAACAGAAACACGTCAAAAACTATAAACAAAACAAACAAATCAGTTTCTGCTTAAAGCACGTTAATGCTGCAAGTGACAGCTCTATGTTATGCTACCATCACTCGTGTCAATCGATACACAGTCCCCGACCAAAAGGGTCTACATTTTTAAAGCTCATTTGAATGAGACATGAATAAGAGTTTTACATTTTAAAACACTGAAAAAATAAAACCAATATTACTGAGCTTTGTGCTAGTCTCTTTCACACAGTCATCTTACTTAAAATGTAATCCTCTCAACAACTCTATACCAGCAGTCACAGGCCAGAGAGAAAACGGATGCTCAGAGAAGCAGAGACAGGAGTAATGGACTGGGTGATGCCTCGTCCTAGTTCATCTGTTTTCAAATAGTCATGAAATAATCTGAGAAGGAAAGAAGCCGTCAGCGCCAGCTCAATGAGGAACAAGAGATGAGTTGGCTCCACAACCTATCAGGTATTAATATAACACAATCCTTTATTCTAATGGGTCAGAATAAGAACCAAACCTTTCTTGCAGCCTGCTCCCGTGTGCACTGGATAAAACGCCTCTCGGACCCAAGGACAGGGCATCTGCTGCCCCTCCATCAAGTCCCAGACGCCGGCCAGCAGTATGCACTGCCTCACTTGCAGAGGGAAACGCCACTAGTCAGCACGTACCCTGTGCCACTCTTACCCTCCTCTTTGAACCCTTTCCTATACATTTGAGAAAGAAGAGTACATGGCCTCTGGCTATCAGGTCCTGAGTGAAGAATTTAACAGGACTATATCAGATGATGGATCTTGCATACCAATCTATCAGTTTCAAATCTGAGACTGAGTGTCTGCCAGTATTGCAGAAAAAGACACATCAACTTAAATGATGAGTAAATGGGAAAAAACAAAGGATAAGATGCTATTCATGGAAAAACAACGACCCCCAAGAAAGGCTACCATAAACAGAATCAGGTACACCACATTAAGTAGTAAGTTGGTGCATCATTGGCTGGGGCTTCCCTGGTAGATCAGACAGTAAAGAGTTTGCCTGCAATGCACAAGACTCGGCTTCAATCCCTGGGTCAGGAAGATTCCCCTGGAGTAGGAAATGGCAACCCACTCCAGTATTCTTGCCTGGAAAATCCCATGGATGGAGGAGCCTGGTGGGCTACACCCCATGGGGTCGCAAAGAGTGGGACACGACTGAGTGACTAACACACACAAGGCATCACTGGTTACAACCCAGCCAGCAGATGGGCCTCACAGCCATTGAAAAAAGTCACATAAGCAAGATTTCTAGCTTCTCTTGGAAAATAAAAAAATCCAACAATGACAGACTCACATTTGGGCATGAGAATGTTAGAAAATGACAACAACAACAACAAACCCAACTAGCGCCAAGTACTGGTCGCCTATTTAGAGGAGGATATGTATTCACTGGCTTACCATGAGCCTCTACACTCCACCAATTCACTTTGCTCATTTAATTTGCTTCTCTGGCTCCCACATGGTCTTGGATCTCTGATTTATGACATGTGTGTAACTGACATGAAAGGCTGCCCATGTTATTCGCTAAATGGAGAAACGTACGAGTTACAGAACAAAAGAATGGTAGCCACCTCCTATAAATAAGACTTGTATATGATTATGTGGGTCAGATGTGCATAGAAAAATGCTCTCCAAAATACTAACAGTAATACTTTCTAGGAAGTGGGATTACTGGTTATCTTCCTATTCTGCTTAATACACTGATGCATTCCTTTTAATTATTTAACACACACATATGTTTATAATCAGAAAAAAAAATGTTAAGTAAAACATATTATGGAAAGTAATAGAAAACTTTACTATCAGTTGAAAATATTGTATTTAAATAAATTAAATAGAAAACTTATTATAAATTATAGAAAATTTAGAAAATGAAGAAAAGCACAAAAAAGAAGGTAAAGGGCACCCTATAGTTCTGTCACCTGGAGATAAAACTTCAACATTTGAATATTCTTCCTGGCTGAAAGAAAGGCAGGGCAAGTAGTTTGGGAGTGGGATCCAGGGCCAGAGGGTAAGGAGAAGCAGGAAAGAGAGTTCCCCACTGAGGAATCAAACTGAGACAGTCTTCATGTGTTTCCCTAGGACCAGCACCTGCCAAAAGACAGCAGAGTGACAGAGCAGCTCCCCGTCCAGGCTGGGGAGCAGGGGGCGGCTGATGATCCCATGCAGCTCACGCCCGCTGAGGACAGGCTCCAGTGAAAGGAAACTCCACTTTCAGATTTGTCTCAAAACACACCATCCAAGAAGCTTTTCTCCTCAACTGAGAAAACGTTTATAACAAATGACAAGAGGTAAATTAGAAAAAAAGTACGCTTAAATAAAGAGTTATGGTACTGATGAACCTTTCTGTGGGGCAGGAATAGAGACACAGACATAGAGGATGTATTTATGGACACAGCAGGGGAAGGAGAGGGGAGATGAATCAAGAGAGTAGCACTGACATATGCATACTACCATGTGTAAAACAGGTAACTAGCAGGAAGCTGCTGCATAGCACGTGGAGCTCAGCTTGGTGCTCTGTGATGACCTGCAGGGGTGGGATGGGGAGTGGGAGGGAGGCTCAAGAAGGAGGATATATGTATATTAATGATATATGTATATTAATGACTGATTTGGGTTTCCCTGGTAGCTCAGCTGGTAAAGAATCCGCCTGCAATGCAGGAGGCCCCAGTTCGATTCCTGGGTCAGGAAGATCCGCTGGAGAAGGGACAGGCTACCCACTCCAGTATTCTTGGGTCTCCCGTGGCTCAGAGGTAAAGAATCTGTGTGCAATGCGGGAACCGTGGGATCGATCCCTGGGTTGGGAAGATCCCCCGGAGGAGGACATGGCAACACACTCCAGTATTCTTGCCTGGAGAATCCCCATGGACAGAGGAGCCTGGTAGGCTGCAGTCCATGGGGGTGCAGAGAGTCGGACACGACTGAATGATCAAGCACAGCACCGCACACATGGCTGATTCATACTGTACAGTAGAAGCCAATACAACACCGTGAAGCAATTACCCTCCGGTAGAAAAAAGTGAAAAATAAATAGTTGTTCTTGTTTGACTGACATCTCCATATACCCTGTGGCCACACCAGCCACTCTAGGAGTCATCCTCATCTTCCCCGCCAACACACCTACTCAAGAAATCCTGGCAGTTTCATCTCCTGACCCAGCAGCCACCTCCTCTCATGTGGCTACTGCAATGGTCTCAACCACTTCCCGTTTCTTCCCACCAGTCTCCAGGCCCATATTCAGAGTTAACTAACACTAAGACTGATCATGACACTTCCCTGGCTGAAACTATTCATTGGCTTCCCAACACCTACAACAGCAAAATTCAAACATTTTTCCTTTAAGAAATACATTTTACACTGTAACCCAGTACACTCATACATATATACATAAATATACACACAAACACATCAGAAACAAAAGTTTCACTAAGTCTCATCAAGCCTTGCTGTACACAATGTTATCTGATATTTCCTTATCAGGTATATTTCATTTAAAAAATGTTAGTCTTGACTCACCAATTAATTTCAGTGCCTACTAGAGGGCAGTGCCTCAGAATTTGAAACACAGTGAGGTGACATCTAAATGCCTCTGCAAAAATAACTGATCACTTTTCTGCATCACCATTCACCTCCTTTCACTCCCCCACTCCCAGTTCGTACTCTAAAAATTGGCATTACTTAATAGTTCCCTAGATGCAACACAGGCTCCCAAGCTGGGTGCATTTGCAAATGCTCTCATCTGCCTGAAACACCCACCCGCTGTCTCTATGCCCAGGAAAATCTTTCCATCCTCCAAGTCTCAGCTCAAACACTCCCTCTTCTCCAACTCCTTACAGATGCCCCTGGAAAACAGGTATGTTCTCCTCTGTTTCCCTATATATCATATGGATGTTAGTCATTCTTTTAACAAATATTTACTCAGGGCCAGCTATGAGCCATGCCCCATCCCATGTGCTACAAATACCACGGTAAGAAAAACCAATACAGACCGCAAAAGATTCTTGCCTTCTTGGAGCACAGCTGAAGAACCACAAATGTAAATGTAAGGTTACACCCTCAATAAGTGTGAGAGAGATAAATGGTGCTTTATAAAATGTATAAAGACTTAAATACCTGGACTGAGATCTTAGGGGGTAGGGGAATCCCAGAATGACTGGTCCAGATGGTGCAAAGACTCTGAGGGAAGCAAGGAATACAGCATCTCCAAGCTGAGGTTGGAGAAGCAGGAAGGAACCATATTAAAGATTTTTAGCTCTAACCTAAAACCAACAGCAAAGTATACGAGTGTTTAAAGTACAAGTTTGTATGGTGTGCACATGTGCATCTGTGTGGAGGGTGTGAGGAGAGAAGCCAGGAAACGTTGGCCCCATCTGTCATCTGGCAGATCAAAGTGGCTGGCCATGGTCTGAATAGAACTGGGAGCAGCAGATGGATGAAGGAGATACTTAGGAGATATACAGATGAAGTAAGCAACACACATATGTGTAAAGCATGTTGTAACCCTATGGAGGGCTGCCATCCATTGAGCTGGGCGACACAAGGATACAACTAGAGATTCTTTTTCAGTTGTGGGTGGGGGGATGTGGCAGGTTCAGGGGAGAGTATGCAGTTGATTTGGAACCCATAATACTAGACTATAACTATGATAACAATCACAATAACTAAACATCCTCTATGTTGTTGTAAATTGAATGGAGAAAACCTAAATACTTTACAGATGCATGTTACTCAGGTTTCCTCTAATATTCAACTTATATTTTTCTTTTAGAATTCTCTTCCAACAACATAAAAGAATACATAATTATTGTGTATGGTGTGCTAAGTTGCTTCAGTTTGTGTCTGACTCTTTGCAACCCGATGGACTGTAGCCCGCCAGGCTCCTCTGTCCATGGGGATTCTCCAGGCAAGAGTACTGGAGTGGGTTGCCACGCCCTCCTCCAAGGTATCTTCCCAACCCAGGGATCTAACCTGCATCTCTCATGTCTCCTGCATTGGCAGGCGGGTTCTTTAACCACTAGCGCCACCTGGGAAGCATCATATAATTATTGTGGCTGCTGTCATACCACAATACAGTCTAGTATAACAGGTTCCTAAATTTAATTGGTAGATTTTATTACTTTTTTTGATTGATAAAACTTTATTATTTTATCACGGGCTTTGGATGTTAACAACAAGACAGGAAATGTCACAATGAACTATTTTTTCAAATAAAAAAAGTTTATTTCTAAAAACAAATTGAGCTCAGAATATCATTGTGAAGTATTTTTGAATACACAAGTCTAATAATATTTATACTTTATAACTTTTTCAGAATTTTAAATGAATTAAACTAATATTTCAATTGTCCAATATTATTCACTTTATGCAAATACAAAATCATGGTATAATAAGATAGTTAGCTTACTGGAGTCAGGTTCACTTAGATGTCTCAAATCCCAAGAAAATAAATTTTTTTAAGCCCATAAAGGTCTAATTTACCATCTTCATTATATTATTTACATAGTGATTTTAAAATTTACAAATATTCATTTTTCCACCACAAGGTTGGCTTTTCGTTAAAACCTGCAAGTCACTGGATCAAAGACAAAGAAGTAAAAAATGACACTGCACAGCAATGTGAGGAGGATTGAGTTCTGTGTAAGTGGCAGGTGCACATACGTATGTACATAAAGTAAGGCTACAAGATCATGAGCAGAGGAATGTTTTACATTTTGTCTGCTAATGTTAAAAAACAAATGAAGTTCTTTCATGAATTCAGTTCCATTACAATCAGATCAGAATCAGATGACTTCAAAGTCACACAACTAATAGCAAAGGTCAACTGCCTCATTGAACATCATCACAGCACTTAGGTCACCCAGCCCTGCATGAGCATCGAAGCAGCAAAGAAATCAGGAGAGTTTCCTGCTTTCAAGAACACGATGATGGGGGCACCAACACGTGTAGGAAGGACACAAAGACATGCACGTGGAGACAACACTGACTGATAAGCTTTTAAAATCAAGAGTTTCCAATGAAGATGGACCGATCTAATGCATCTTGAAATTGTGTTCAGTTGGAAACTGTGATGCTCAGGGAATATTGTCTTCCTTTAGAAATGTGCCAAACAATCCATATTTGGATAAATATTAAAGTGGACACTTGAAACAACAAAGATTACGGAAACACCCCATAAATTCGTTCTCTAATACTGCAACTAAGCCAAAGAGAAGGTATAAAAGTTTTACATCAAAATGTCATTCTGGAATACAAGCAATCTCATGCATAGGTCCAAATTTCACATTAAATGATCTTATATACATGGTAAATATAATAAAATCCCAGCACCATGGCCCCATCTGTCTTCAGCTTTGTATGAATGGAATCTGATTCTGTGCATTGTTGCTTCATACTGGAGCTTGCAGGCTGTCCGAGAGAAACATTTTGTCAAGAGTTAACGAGCTAAAAAGAAAATGGAAACCCACTCTAGTATTCTTGCCTGGGAAATCCCACGAACAGAGGAGGTGGGCAGGCTACAGTCCATCGTTTTGCAAAGAGTCAGACAAGACTTAGCTACTAAACAACAACAACAAACTAAAAAAACTGGAAAAGTTTGTCTGTGAACAGTTATCACTGAAGATTTGTTAAGGTATGTTTGTGTACTGGGTTAAAAATATAGAATTTGGGGGACTTCCCTGGTGGTCCAGTGGCTAAGCCTCTGTGCTCCCAACACTGGGGACCTGGGTTCAATCCCTGGTCAGGAAACTATATCCCACATGCTGCAACTAAAACGTGATGCAGCCAAAAAAAAATATAGGGTTTTTGCACATGTAGAAGGTCCTGCAAGGAACAGATGGACATCTATTAGCTGACACAATGTAATGACAGAAATGACCCTCGAGTGATGCTGGGTTGAGTCCTAAGGAGGCAACTCTCCATGCTTGAAGAAATACTCTTCTGAATACTGGACAATAAAAATAAAAAGGACTGCTGGGCTGAAAACCAATTTCATGACTGCAAGACAAAGTATTGCTATATTTGCCAAAGAAAGAAAAGGAAGAGCACTTAGAGTTAAAGAATGGTCATACTGTAAAAATACAATTAAAGAGACTGACATGTAAATTCTGATTCATGGTAAGAAAAAGAGTTTCGGTCAATTAGAGAAGTACCAATAACTGTTCTTTGGACATTCACTCCCACCTTGCTGTACAGTTCCTTGATGAGACTGGCTATTAAGAATTTGAAGAAATCAATGAAAAACTCTTTAGTAGGAATTATATGCATCTGTTTCAAACATAAGGCCTAATATAGAAAAACTACATCCAGAAAAGCAGGATCAAGTCTTATTAAAATTTAAAAAAGAATTTTATCATTTACTATCACATCTTTGTATTATATGTTTATCACAGTCATATAACATAAAGAAAATGTGACAGATTTTCATCAAGCTCTACCCGGATGCCTCTAAATTTGCTCCTACTTATTATTCCAGTGTCAGGAAAATATGGTTTTCCACATGTCTTATGATGCAGAAAGGACTGGGAAGAACCAAAACAAAAGGGAAGAGAGACATCACCAAGAAGAGCATCAGCAGGAAAGCCAAGGGCGCTGAGCTCTGTGTAAAGACGTGCTATGAATGATGACCCACCCGGACCTGTCTTCCATGGGCCTGGAGCATCTGAACTTTCTGCTGCTCCCCTGACTTCCATTCCTGCCCCATCAGCAGTTTGGATCACCAGAATCAGCAGTCCAATTTATACTCCACACATTCTCAAAGAAAAATCTATCAGCTGAAAGCAACCCAATGTAGATTTGATGAAAATACCATATCAAACTTCAGTATACTAATATCTTTTCTTAGCACAAAGAGAAAAATTCTGATCTCTTTCTGAACACAACTGCAAGAGAAGTTTTACAGTAATAAATGGACACCAGACATAGAGTCATCAAAATAATAACTGTAGAGAAACACTGAAAAAATTTATAAAATTAAGTGAAAAAGTAATACAAAATAGTATATATATTCAGATTATGTAAAAACAAACACATACTTTGAAAAGGTCATAAACAAAAAACTTAAATAATGTTAGAATGGCAGAATTAAGAAATTTTTTATTACTTAAAGTGTTTTATTTAACATCGTTATATTGCCTTCAACTAGACAGATAATATTTTTCAAAAAGGTGAATGAACTGATAATACATCTGCAAGCTCACGCTGTTGTCTTCTGGAGGCTATCATAAATTAACTGATATGTGCTCTTATAAATGTATCAAAGTCCCCCTTTCAAACCAGCGCTTTCTTACCTTTTAAAATGCTGCAATGCTAAACAAAAGGACGATTTTTTAAACTTTATAATCTAACCATTGTACTTTAAACTCCACTGAGGAATATTATCCCATACGACCACTCAAACACACAGGCGCTTAGATGCAAGGACTTTAATGTAATAACTAAAAAAACATCTTATTGATTATTTGAGAGTGAAGACAAAGTTATCAACATAATTAATCCTACATTTAAAAAGAGAAAAGAAGAACAAAATCCTCAAAACTGATGCTTTAAAATTTAATCTGCCTGCTGAACTGTAAACTATCTATTGACTCTTACTGTATTAGCACAGATGAATATGCCAGAATGGTACTTTGAGTAGCTGAAATTAACTCAGCACGTACTACATATGCCAGGCATCTAGTAAAGTACTCTTTAAGATATTTCATTAAAACTGAACTAGAATATTTTTGGAGGTAGTTATTATTATGTCCATAATCCAGGAGGTTAAATAACTCTCTAGTGAGCAGCAGAGATAGATTAGAACTCACATATTTCTAACCTTACTTGACCGTCCTGAACAGATAATGGATAATAGCCAAGCATCTACCAGAATAAAGTTAAATAATGACCCAAGATACATGGACAATAATGTCAGGCTGCACTTTACAGGTCTCCTATGCAGCTCTTATACTGAGGTATTTAAGCACTTGGTCTGAACACAGCCATCAGTCAGCAGAGCTCCAATGCTCCTACTGAAGAGTCTTAAAGACGGTGAGAAACAAATCCATGAGTGGACTTAACCATGCAGATCAGCACCTGCACAGAGAGTAAACATCCGTACTTCCAAGAATTTCCAGTGTCTGTATCTCATGAGAGATATCAAGGTAGAGAGGAAAATGAACTGAAGCTAATGTTCGTCTTTCTGAAACTCGCATTTGAATCTCATCTCTGCCTGCTGATGGTGGGGAGACTTCAAGCAAATTGCCTGATGTCCTTTAAAATAAAGTAACACTGCAAAGATTAAATGAGAGCACGTTATGAGGCCTGCACCACCAAGAAGGGGCTCGGCCAGGGCTGATTTCCTTTACTTTCTTGTAAAATCTTAAAATCTACGTTTTTTTGCAGCACTTTAGTTACACATAAGTCCATATTTTTGTCATTACTATAAACTTGCAGTTATATGATTAAGAAGAAAAATTACCTGAAGCATTGTTGAAAAATGTCTTATTGCTTCATCATAGAGACCACTGCCAATCAACACATATGCAATAGCTAGGATAAAGAATACAGAAACATTAAAGGAATGAATAAAGGATCTCAGACTGAAATAGGCAACTAAATTCTTTACCAAATCTTAAAAGGCAGCTCCAAGGACTAGAAGCAGTTAAAGGAAACTTAGAGTTAAAATGATGTAATTGAATTCTCCTACCATTTGGTATTTGCTAGTCAGTCTAGCTCTATCTAGATTTAAATTATTAAAGCCATCTATAAAACATCTGCCTGCAAAAAGCAATTATCTTTGTCTAAGCCCATCACTCACTTTCAAATACCAAATAATCTTAATGGTATTTCCAATCTATATTTCAAAAGAGCTAGTAATAAGCCTGCATAATATCCATATAACACGGCAATGTGACTTTACTATGAACATTAGAAGAAATACCCAAAGAGCATCACGTATCCCGATATATGCAGGTGCTCAATTTACTGCCAATTACCTACTAAGAACAAAAAGAGAGGTTCCAATTACTATAGCAATATATAAGTATTAATATAATGCTTAATTGTAGGTATAATTCACACCACTGCAATATGCAGTTACAGTCTTTTCCCTAGTTCTTCTATTCAAAATATAGTTGAAACATTACTCAAAATATAGATCATAACAGTTTTTAATCAAACTGCTTATGTCAGTGGCAATTTGAAGTTAGAGTCAGGACAACCTGTTAAAACATGGCAGTATTTTGACTAAACTTTATTTATCCAAAAAAACACCCAATAAATTTTAATATTCTAGAATATATTTCCATCTGCAATATTTGCCCTAACTCCCTAAAGTCCCAAATATTTCTGAAAAATTATATCCTTAATTCAATATTTGATCTATTTCTTTGCAAAAAATAAAAAGCATTATTGTGACTCTCTAGTTTAAGGACATAAGTGTTCAAGAAGATGGGCAACTGAAACTTTTAATGTCATTCAGTTTAAATTCCCTGACAGTAAAAAGCAGTAAATACATTAAATGCAGAAAGAGATTTTATAACTAACCTCAGAAAAGTAAAGTTCAAAACAGTGAGCATCATAATAATACAAGAGCTCTGGGGTGCATTCTTCAACATGAAAAGAGGTCTGCTTTCATCCTAATTTCTTTGAAAAGATAATTAAAGTCAACCTCATATTCAGAATAACAGGAGTGGATACTATTCAGATAGTTGTAGCAGATAATGGGCTAGCCAGAGACCTCTTTGGTGGGAATCAGGAGCATTAATAGTAAAAATAACAATAACAGTAATACTAACATGCACTATATTCTTAATAGGTGCCAGGCACAATCCTAACCATTTACATGTATTGTAACTCAACACTCCTTAATTGCAGTGAGATAGGTACAACTGTCATCCTCATTGGCAGACAAGGAAGTGAAGTATTTAAACTGTTGAACGACAACATGCAGTGAGACAAGGGAAGCAGGCTGCCTGGCTCCAAGACCACCATCCTAACCAACATGCTACCCTGAAAAATCAAGGCTGCGCTTAAACTACTGTGCACTGGGCTGGACTGGAAAACGGTTTGAATCCCTTGATGACTGGATGAACAGGGACTGGAACAGAAAACTATTTTTTTTGCATGCAGGAAGATACTTTAGAAAGCCAGGGTTTGGGCTCAGATTCTGGCCCTGTCACTCACTGGCTGTGTTACCATGGGGAAATTGTCCTCACTGGGTCTTGCCTTAACGAGCCTATAGAAAATTTTCTTAGATTCTTTCAGATCTAAAAATTTCAGAATTTCCTATCTTTTCATAATCTACTGAATGAACAAATGAATGTGACCCATAAAAACAAATACAGCTTTAGGGGATAAATATTACACTTAGGAACAAGCTTAAATTGTTATTCATGGCCAAGGTGTTGAACTCCTTTCAAATAAAATCAAATGCAGCTCTCAAATCTTTCCATCTAAAAGTAGATTTTTTTTTTTTTCTTGAGAAAACCCCCAGGTAGCGCAGTGATAAAGAATCTGCCTGCCAATGCAGGAGACATAAAGAGAAACAGGTTTGATCCCAGGGCTGGAAAGATTCCCTGGATAAGGAAATGGCAATCCACTCCAGTATTCTTGTCTGTAGAATTCCATGGACAGAGAAGCCCAGCAGGCTTGACCCTACTGGGGTCGCAAGAGTTGGACATGACTAACACATATATATGCATTGAAAAGTAATCTAAATCTTGTACAAAAAATTTCTACTAGGATCTAAATTTGGCTGTGGGAGTTCAAAGACATAAAGAGAAAACTAGGATAAATGGAATCTCCCAGAAATTGTTATTAACCAGCAATTCCACATCTCCTTGTAACATGTATGCTTACAGAGGTCATTTTTCCAAGAAAAAAAAATAAATACTGATATGTAGAAGATCCTAAACCAGCTTAGAGCCTATACTATCCCAGGAGTACTAGGATTACTCTTAAGAGTACCAGGACAGGCCTGGTACATATTACGCTTTTAATTCATTATGTAATAAATGAATAGAAGACTGAATAGAATCCAAGGATTACGAAGGAGACCAAATCTGATGCCTTAAAGGATAATTAATTCTCAAAGCTTACTCAAAGAATATAAATAAAAGGTGATTAATATTTTCAAAATAGTGCTCAACCTTAATATAAAATGGATATGGCAGCAGAAAGGATAAAACTAATTATATGTAAATCAGACAGAGAAAAATTTCTTCAGGTGCTTTGGGCTACCAGGAGCACACCCTTCTGTGAAATCTGTCCAACTGCACTCTTCAGTCCTATATTCAATTTGTTTCCACTCGTTCAAGTGCGAGCTGATTAAGCAATGATGGAGACACACCCAAAGCATATCAGACGCTGGCGAAACCAGGCTGTTTTAAGACATGCCTTGAACAAGCCAAACAGCATGACCCACTTGCAGATCAGAATGAACTCAATTTTCTACACCCATGAGTTTGGACCAACAATAACTGACTGGCCCCATGAGTAAAACTAATCAAACCTAGAGATGTTATGACACAGAAGACTAAAGGAGGTGTGGTTCTCTTCTGCTTTCACTTCTGTATCATTCATAGTTGATGACAGCACACAAATAATCTTTTAATGGATGCTAATAGTTAGAACTCATACCATAATTATTAATTTCCATAGAAACACTGATTCCCTCCAGACCTTTCATGACATAATAAATATCAAACCCTCACAAGGGCTGAACGACCTACCCAGGGTCAAACTGCTCATGCTGGCAAGGCCAGGCTCTGTGTCCTTTCTGCCTCACCATCCTGCCTACCCACTTGCATCTAATCATAAATTCTAGGCAAATGCCCCAAGAAAAGTCCCCAAGTCAAGTCTCACCTAACTCTTCATTTGTGCTGTCATTATCAGTAGCAAATGGGAATCTCTTTTGTTCAGCAATAGACTTGGCCTGGCTCTGAAATAAAGACAAACATGCATTTTAGCTTATCTCAAATGAAGAGAAACTTAGAGTGAAACCTGTATTTAAAAAAATTAAAGTTATATTTAATTTATATGGCAGCAAGAAAACACTGACATTCAGTCGTATCGATGATGTACTTTAAGACACATTTTGTGCTGTAACCGACTTGCTTCCTCCCCTTATCATGAGTGGTTTTCGATTTCCAGGAACACCTATCTTTTTACTTTCATGAGGATTCATCCTCCTGGCTGTTTCAAAGCTCCCTCCACAGACCATTCAATGACATCGATCACGTTACAAAGATCACATTCTAGTGACTGGTCTCCAAAGTGGCTTGACAACAGAACACTGCTTTGTAAACTGTAAAGAACTCTTTAGAAATAAGAGACACAGGTTGCACAAGGATGATGCCACAATAGGGCCAGTAAAAGCTGACCAAGAAGCAAGATGCGCTTAAACAATGCATAGCAGGCAACGAACATGACCATCCTGCCTGACACAGTACAAGAAGTCACACAGACACAACATATGCACACTTGGCATAACAGCTAAAGTAAAAGTGGAAACTAGGGGAAAACAAAGAAGAGTTAATTTAGTAAGTGGAGTGATTTTACAGGCAGTAATGGTCCAATATACAAAATGATGGCTCTGTTGTGCTTTGAAGACAAATCATATCTGATGATGCAAACAGCCGTCACTTTGTCAGAAGGTTTTACTGTCGATGCTATGGTATGATATGCCTGGCCTACAGGACACAGATTAAAATAACTTCATACCAGATTCATCTAAGATATGATTAAAACTTGAACACACAGACAGACAGGAAAAGCTAGGATAAAACTAAAGATGTTGCTTTTGGCAAAACTTCAGGATCAGAACTCAGCGACATCTCAATTATTTGAATTCCTCTTTTTTTTTTTTTAATCCATTATATCAATGCCTACAGGCAGGTATGACAGTTAAATAATTCCCCATGGGTGACTCTTCTGACTGATGGGTATGCTCTTTAGCTAATGATTGGTTCTCATCAGCTGTAGTCTCTTGGGCTTCACTGACTCTACAGAATAACAGGCATTTCCACCTATTTTCCCTATACTCTTGAAGTTCAGACTGATGTTCAGATACAGAGTGGTTTTTGGTTTGCCTACAAAACAGGTCAAGAATAAGCTACCTCCACTTAGAACACAAGTTACAGGTCAGAAAAGCATCCCACCTCAGAGGACTCGGGACTTCATTCCATTCAGGACCCCAAACAAAATGAAAAAAAAAACTCTACTCCTTTGGGAACATTTACACTTTATTTCTTCCAGTAAAAGCTTGATGGCTAGAGAGGAACTCTGTCAGCTCTCTCTGGCTCTGCTCTACAGCTGGGAGCTCCCATCCATGGGAACTCGATTCCGTTTCTTTTAGAAGCGACAGGCTGAGCACCGCGCGAGGGCAGCACAGTGCTGCGTGTGCGGCCAGGTGCGCCCGGACGCAAGTCCTTCCTCCTCACAGCTGCTGACAGACAGACATGTAGGCGTAAAACATTTCTCTAATAAACAAATTGTGTAGGGTCAAGGAAAGCAGTCTATAAACAATGCTTTTTAATACTTTAAAAGCCTTATCATTTCATCCAGTATTCAATGAGGGTCTACCATTTGCCAAGCTTTCATGCAAAAAGATGGGATGAGAACAGAAATGAAATCTCATGAAAGTAAATCATTTACCAAGCAACCTCTTGAATATACTGAAGTGCGCACAGTGGAGCGGCGATGGGGGCGCGCACTGTGCAAACTGGAATTAAAAATATATATATACATATATATTTATACTGAAGAGCATATCTGAGTTTAAAGTGTTTCTATTTTATTCTATAACAGAAGTTGGCAGGAAAAGTGTAATATGGACAAATTATTTTCCTGATCAAAAAAGAATCTCTCCCACTTCTAATATCATACCTATAGATATCTTCTGTGGACAAAGTGGGCAGCTATGATCAAAATAGTTTACACACACAACCCCACACTGTAGTATGTTAATTTTAATCCACCTTTCAGGTCCCTATTTATCTTTCAAATCCTGAAAGCTGTCTTGCCCGATTTCCTTGATATCTTCAGGAATACTGACCCTTTGTTTTTTCTTCATATGATTTGCACAATTGTATTTCTATGTTTATTTGCATAATTATTTGATTAGTAGCTACAGGAGCCCTAAGTCCTGGGGTCAAGGCTATTGGGCTTACCATTCTCTGGCTAAGTACTTACTTAGCACAATGCGTGGCACATATAGGTACAAAATAAATATTGAAAAATTAACGAATAAATGAATAGTTTAACTGCCATAATTTCAACCTAGGGAAAATAGAAGGCCTAGATTAATAAGCTTTCTCCCATAGGTTTCTAACTAGTGCCATCTTAAACTGGAAATGCAACTAGTAAATAATATTTGAATCACCAAGAAGGTCCCTAATAACTCATAATCTAATCACTTCTCCAAGATGGGGATTAACCAGTTTCTACTCAAACATCTTCAATGATGGTTAACTCACTACTTCACAAGTTAGCCCACTCTAATTTTGGACATGTTTTTTCCTTTTTCAAGTTGACAGCTATGCAATGAGTTAGGTATAATCAGTTGACCATTCACTAATTTGCAATTTCTACCCATATTCTGCAGTTCTTCCATAGTTCTTCCCAGAGCTTTGTCTGGAAAATAAAGAGTATACTAAAGGGAAATTCTGAAGCAAAATAAGCAAACAATCTTTGTGGATGTTGAAGGAAAAGGTCTGGAGGAAACATGTCAACCTTGGGCACTGAAAGGAGAATAGCCGCCCAGAACTAAGAGTGAACGAATACCCCTTGAGCCCTGAGGCCGCCGGGCTGGAGGGGCGCACACTAGCACAGACACGCACACAGTGCCAGGGGCTCATCTCCGGAACGGAGAGCCTCTTGTACAGGTTGGTTGGTACCGATAAAAAACAGACATAAAAGATACACAGGCAAAGGCTAGAAAAATAATACTACATCATACTACATCATACTACACACATACTACTACATACTACATACATACTACATACATACTACATACTACTACTACATACATACTACATCATACCACAATCATACTACACCTGCAAATCATAAGGCTCCTAGAAATAAGGTTATTTATTTTTTATTCCTTGGAACTTAAAGGTAAAAAGTCCTAGGTCCAGAACGACCAACCATCCAAGTCATAAGACATAATGATTCAGTGCGACTGAACAACAGATGACCTATCTTTATCTTATGCAACTGGATTCAACTCCTGGTTGATAAAGAGAGGCCACCTTTGCCTTATGGAACTAGTATCACTGTGTTTCCAAAACAGGAGGCACAAAAGATACGTACCAGAATCTTCTCAGTGTTAAGGGAAAGCAGAGAGTCACAGGGTGGTGATCCTTTGGGTTCACAGTCGGAGTCATGGAAATTCAAAAAGGATGACTCTGAAAAGCAAACAGTCCTTGTTATTCTCCTCACTTTAGATGTATGGCTCTTAAGCACTTAACTATGCACTGCAATGTGAAGAATCCAAAACCAAAAAAATGACAAGCATAAACAACATTGAAAGGAGCATCCCATCTTTCAAAATCTTTACAGCTGGGTAACATTTTATAGTTTCCAAGAATCTTACACACACATCAGGATTATCCTCACAACAAACACAGTGGTTAAGATTCTAACATGGAAAATCCACTATTTGGCAGCATTTACCAGAGGTTAAAAAAAAAATCACCAAGAGGAGAGCACAGTTAAGCCAGGAAGACCTAAGATATGTGCTGAGGAAATTTCACGGTGGTCCAGTGGTTAAGCATCTGCCTACCAGTGCAGGAGACAGAGGTTCTATCCCTGGTCCAGAAAGATTCCACATGCCACCGAGCAACTAAGCCCATTTACCACAACTGAGCCCACACTCTTGAGCCTGGGAGCCACAAGTACTGAGCCTATGTACTGCAACTACTGAAGCCCATAGAGCCCAAACATCACAACGAGAAAGGAGCCCCCACTCACCACAACCGGAGAAAGCTCATGTGTAGTAATGAAGACTCAGCGCAACAAAAAAACTAAATACATAAATTTAAAAATTTTTAAAGATATATACTAAGGGTCTAGTATCTAGACTATATAAAAAAATTTTTTACTTCAACAAAAAAGGACAATCCTATTTAAAAATGAGCAAAGGACTTGAATTGACAACTCTCCAAAGATATACAACCAGTGAGTACATGAAAAGATGCTCTACATCATTATTAGTCAGTGAATACAAATCAATGAGGTATCATGGCACACCCACTAGGATAGCTATAATTTTTTTAAATGGGAAATCACAAATGTTGACAAAGACAGAGAAATTGAACCCTTGTGCAATGTTGATGGGGATGGAAAATGGTGTGATCACTGTAGAGTTGGGTGGTTCCTCAAAAAGTTAAACAGAATTACCACCTAGTCCCACTACTCCACTCCTAGGTGCATACCCCAAAGAACTGACTAGTGGGACTCAAACAAGTACACATATGCACATGTTCATAGCAACACTATTTACAATAACCAAAAGGTGGGAACAGCCTAAATGTCCATCAACAGATAATGGATAAACAAACTGTGATATATACATGCAATGGAATATCATTCAGCCTTAAAAATGAATGAAGTCCTGATACATATTACAACATGTAAGAACCTCCAAAGCAAAAACTAAGTAAAAGGAACTAGACACAAAAGGTCACATAGTGTATGATCCCATTTATACGAAATACCCAGAACAGGCAAATCCACAGACACAGACTGCACCTTGGAGGGGAATGACGTGGGAATTTACTTTGGAATTATGGGAAATGCCTTAGGGTAACTGCACTAACCAGTGAATGGACTAAATACCACTGAACTTGTTCACTAGAGAATGGTTAATATTTTGTTATGTGAATTTTGCTTCAATAAATTATTTTTTAAAATGAGCTCTAATTCAGCAGTCATGTTCAAGGAACCACAGGACCCAATTTAGCTGAAATCTCACATGAGCCCTGGTGGGGAGTAGAGACTGAAGCCGGAATACTAAGCCTCACAAATCACAGTGGGGTTTCAAGGATGGATGGGTTCAGACTGGGGTGCAGAAAGGGGAGGAGTATTCCAGGCAGGAGGAGTGGTATACAAAAACACAATGGCAAGCAAATGCAAAGGGGCAGTGGACTGACAACCTAGCTAGGACGGGGCTGCTGGAAAAGAAAACAGTATGAGTTTAAAAGGTAAATGGTCAGACTAGGCTAAGTAATGAACCCAGAGAAAGACTTCAGTCCGACAAGAATGAAGAAGCAGTAATGCTTGTTGATCAGTAGCTGAGTATGCATTAATCTATAACCTATCTCTCCTACCTTTTAAAAAAGGTACAATTTGAGAACTTCCCACCCACTGAGCATTGTGCTAAAGCACTGCATAGATAATGGGTGTATTCTAACAATCCCTCCACTTTGCAGAATTCTCTTCAATTTCAACAAACAAACATCTATAGAATTTAAAACAGCTATACAGCATTCCATTGCATAGAATTTAACCACGCTCCTCACACTGAATATTTAAGATGTCCTTTCTTATCTCCTTAATACAGATACTGTTTCAGTGAGTATCCTTGGGCTATATTTTTCGCAAATTTAATTTACTGGGCAATTAAAGTATAACATGCGTAATTGCTAAGGCAAAAATTTTAACACTTTCCATTATATTGCTCCATTTCCATCCCAATACTTAAAAGTAATTTCATTCCCATTTGCAGGGTATAACATCACTCTCTCTCTCTACTTAAGAGTACTGCCATTCTTTTTATCTTTCCCAATCTGAACACAGTACTTGTAAGACTAACCTTTTGATTTATTGGCCATTTGTAGCTCTTTGTAAATTGCTTTTGTTGTTGTTACTGTTTAGTCACTAAGTCATGTCTGACTCTTTGCAACCCCATGGATTGTAGCCCACCAGGTACGAAATCCACAGGATTTCCCAAGCAAGAATACTGGAGTGGGTTGCCATTTCCTTCTCCAGGGGATCTTCCTTGCCCAGGAATTGAACCCACACCTCTTACATTCATAGGTGGGTTCTGTACCACTGGACCACCAGGGAAGTCCAAAATGCATATGTCCTTTGCTAATTTGTAAGTCATATGACTTATTCTGGCCTAAGATATAGGGAATAATTTCTAATTATCTATTTTCCAAATGGTTAGCCAGTTGCTTCAGGGTCACTTAAAATTATCAATTTGAATGCCACCTTTATAAGACATGTAGACACTGGGATCTATTTCTAGACCAGTGCTGCTGCTAAGTCGCTTTAGTCATGTCCGACTCTGTGTGACCCCATAGACAGCAGCCCATCAGGCTCCTCTGTGCCTGGGATTCTCCAGGCAAGATACTGGAGTGGGTTGCTGTTTCCTTCTCCAATGCATCATGCATGCTAAGTCGCTTCAGTCATGTCCGACTCTATGCCACCCCATAGACGGCAGCCCACCAGGCTCCCCTGTCCACAGAATTCTCTAGGCAAGAATACTGGAGTGGGTTGCCATTTCCTTGCCCAGGGATCTATTTCTAGACTCCTTTTTTACAAAAAATCTTTGAGATGATTTATGTGAAAGTCACTCAGTAGTGTCTGACTCTTTGCAACCCCATGGACTGCAGCAGGCCAGGCTTCCCTGTCCATCACCAACTCCCAGAGCTTGAGAGTAAAGGCAGATCTGAACAAAGTTAAGGATTTGACAGGTGAAGGTCCATGGGACACTGGCAGGACTGGGAGAGCGATCCAGGCAGAGATACAGCGTGCTGTCAATCTTTCATCTTCTTAATTGACTAGAGGTGAATATTATACCTCCACATTATTGAACTTTTAACTGCTCTATTAATGTCTTACAGTGGATCACTATATCAACTACACATAATCGTATCAAAGTCTTTTTAATATTTACACTCACTTAGCATCTTATTATACTGGGTAAAACCTCCCCAAAGTGCTCAACAACACTAGTGATAAAAGGCACGCCAGATTATTCTTGACGTTAACACATCATTTGATGACCCAGAATTTCCTCAACTTCTGACAATAATACTTTTTCATTTAACATTTTTAAACATCCAGGGGGAAGCTGCTCTATGCAGCTATTTTGAGATCGATATATTTTACCATATAAAGGAAGAATTCTCTGCTTCACCAAAAATTTTAAATCCAGAAAGGTGACTGAAATTTATCGGGGTTTTTTTGGACATTTCTCTATCCTAATCATATGATTTTTCTCCTCTGATCTATCAAGTGCTCAAAGTGGAACGTTCTTTTGTACTTCTAGAATAAATTAGTAATTTTTGATCAAGGCAGATTATTCTTTTATTTGCTGGCTTTTGTCTACTAATATTTTACTCAGGATTTTTATAACTATGTTAACAGCTTTCTTTCCTTCCCCCACTTCCCAACTTTATCGGATTCTGGCATCAGTGTTGTTGGTGGTCTGGTAAGGTCTGTGATAGGAAAATAGTTTGTTCTAGTTGTAACTAGAGTTGTTTGGCCTAGGAGGTTAAATTTGTTCTTTAATTTAAAAATATTTAATTCACTATGGAGTCAACTATCTTCTAATAATAACCTAGCTGTATTTAAATAATATAGATTTCCATGAAATTAGGAAATGTCTGTTTTCCTCATTGTTCAGGTCATACAAGTAATTGAATTGTGATTACTGCAGAAATATTCTCAAAACAAGAATCTCATTTTTTCTTCTACATCATTTTTCTGAATATTTCTCTATTGCTTCATATTTTTAACCTATTAGCAGAGATTTCTCTGCAGTTGTCTCTTAATTCTAATGGCTTCTCCAGTGGTGCACATATCCCCCTCATTCATTACAGACAGTTGCATCTACTCCCTATTTACATGTTGGCCTTCTCAGATTGATCTATCTTATTCTTTGTTTGAAGATGCAGCTCTTGGATCTATTGATCAATTTCACTGTGGCTCTAATTCATTTATTCTGGCTATGTTTTTTTTAGTCCTGCAATTCCCCTTCTTTTATCTTCTAGTCTCTCAAGCTTAGTATCCAGTTCATTTATTTCCTTTCCTCTTTAATACTAAGACGCCACAGAAAGTTTCAGCAGGAAGATCACTGATGGTGGTGACAGGAGACCTGGAGACTAGAGCAGGAAGGCCAGGTGGAGGCTGCGACCAATTAAAGAGCAGGGAAGTCCCAACATACGTAGAGGCCACTGGGTTAAAACAGGGTCATAGTCTAAAGAGATAGGAAGTAAAAAGGACAAGGCTTTTTGAGTAAAACTGGGCTCGGGAAGAGGAAAGAGGCACTATGCCCAGTTTGTGCAGCTAGAAATGCGGAGCTTTGCCAGGAACTGAAGTTGGGAGTTTAAGAGGACGAGTGCTTTTAGAAGGGAGTAAAGCGCTAACTTTGGATTTAAGCAAGTGTTCATGAGATGCTAAACCAGCAGCTGTCTTGCATGTAGTAACGAGATTTCAGAGAAAGAGAGAGCTACAGATATAAATTTAATAATCATTAACGGTGGATGATTAAGCAGGTGGGATCTCTAAGAAAGCTTAGGAAGCTTAAGTTCAATGAGAAGAAAAGAGCTGACCCTGATGGAGACAAGATGTTTAAGAGGCAGAGGGAAAATAAACTTGGTAATTTACCTTTTCCTGAGGAGGGATCTTAGAATTGTTTCTTAGAATTGTTCTACATCTTTGTCATAAAGATATACGGAGTTACAATGATTCCTAAAGGGAAATACAATTGGGTCAGGGGTGCTGATCCTCCATGCAGTTAAAAAATGTGTGTGTAACTTATAGTTAGCCCTCTGAATCCGCAGTTCCACAGTCAAATTCACCAACCACAGATCATGTAGCACTGCAGCATCTCCTACTGAAAAAAAATCCATGTGTAACCGAACCTGCACAGTTCAAACCCACATTGTTCAAGGGCCAGCTACAGTTGTTTCTTCTCATTTTTCTTGATTAGCCTTGCTAAATTAGTGTCTAATTAATGTCTGTATTTTCAAAGAACCAGCTCTTCTTTTAATATTTAAATCTACTGTTTCCCTGACATCAAATGTAATTAATTAGTTTGACAGCAAAGTAAGAGTGGTTCAGAGCACAGGATGACTCAGATTAGATGCCTAACTGGCTGGCTGACTTTGGGCAGGTTCTTGAAATTCTCTTAGCCTCAGTTTCTTAATTTGTAAAACAGGAATAAGTACCACCACATACCCTCATAGGGCAATTGTGAGGAATGGACATAATGCATACAGTTCACAGAATCACTGTGAAATGTTAGTATGTACATCTAGGCTAAAATTGCTGGTTCTTTCCTGAAAATTTCTTCCTCCTGCTTTCCTGAAGTTATTTTGGTCTCCACAGTACTTTACAGTTTTCAAAATAATTTCACAAACTTTTTTTTTTTTTTTTTTTTTGATGCTCCACTCTCTGAAACTGGTAGAACATATTTTGGGCTCATTGTACCCAAACGGAATGACGATCAATGTTAATGGACACGTTCAAGGTCACAAAACAGAGAAACAGTGAGATGAAGATTTGCCACAGTTATGCTCCAGGATACTCCATGGACAGAGGTACACAGCACATTTGTCATCACTCATCATACCAATGCAGGGTCCTAGTAATAATTTACTGCAGCAATGCCATCCAACTTCTTTCTTTTTTCTCCTAAACCTTATACACAGCCGACTTTAAGAGTGTCTCTGGTGAAGATATGGGACCTGACTGTAGGACAGGGAGACAGTGTATACAAACATCATCTGTGAGCAATTCTGCGGTGAAAGTAAACAAAGAGATGAGGTGGTGGCTGGAAGGACTCGGTGGTCCTGTCTTTATTGCAAGATGGGAGCTATTATAACTATTTGTATGCTGATGGAAGATGTGGAGAATGCTGCACTAGGCAGAGGCACCCTCCAAGACAACCGGACCATAGTTAGGACGGTGAGAAAGTGTGGAAGTTCTCTCCTGATCACTTCCTTCTCAATCCAGTAAGAGGAGAGTGTTACCTCCTGCTGAGGGGAGCCGTGTCACTGGAAGGAGAGCGCATATGGCACACATTCCCGTCCTGCAAGTAAAAACTGAAAGCGTGCCAGCAGCAAACCCCACGGCCGATCCCTGCAGGAAAATGTTTTATAAGGAATTCCACAGCTGCTGCCATGCTCATCACTTGACCTCTTCACTCTAGGTGTAACAGATGGTGGGCCTGGTTCACCTAAACACAAGGATGACTGGGCTTTTCCCATGGAGGAGCTAGAACTTGGAAGTCAAGTGCCAGACATTTATTGACAATTGTAGTCCCAACTGTAGGGTGACCTGTGGCTGGAGGAGCTTCCTGAAGGCCAAGCAGGTGCTACATGGCATTAACTTAAGAGTACCTTTGCTTATATCAATTTCCACATTTGTAAGACAACCACTGTTGAGGATGAAATTGGGTCCCCCTAACGCTGAGTTGTACTGCCAAGTTTATGATTAACCTTTCTATTCAAAACTTCATTCTCTTTCTCATTCTGCCCCTGTTCCCCTCAAGACTCAGGGGCATCAAAGAAAAGTGGGCATTGTTGAAACCAAGTACAAAACCCGGTACAAAAGCCCCTCCATAGCCCCTTTTTCTTGTTTGTAGAAAAAAGGCTTTAGTTCCCTCGGCCTTCCCTGAGTTTCAAAGAGCAGATGCAAGCAGCAACCATGTAGGGAAGTGAGGGAATACAGAAACTAACGAAAAGCAGTCAAGCAAGGAAAGTTGTTGTTGTTCAGTTGCTAAGTTGTGTCCAACTTTCTGCAACCCCATGGACAGCAGCAACTGGTTTCTCTGTTCTCCACTATCTCCCTAAGTTACTCAAACTCATGTCCACTGGGTCGGTGATGCCATCCACCCATCTCATCCTCTGAGGCCCCCTTCTCCTCCTGCCCTCATCTTTCCCAGCATCAGGGTCTTTTCCAATGAGTTGGCTCTTCATATCAGATGGCTAAAGTAATGGACCCTCAGCATCAGTCCTTCCAATGAATATTCAGGACTGATTTCCTTTAGGATTGACTGGTTTATCTCCTTGCTGTCCATGGGATCCACAGGAGTCTTCTCCAGCACCACAATTCAAAAGCTGTCAATTCAAAGCAAGAAAAGTAATGGTAGCGTAAATAACAGTTCAGCAATAAAAGTCCTAGTTCCTCCTGAAGGGATATACATAACAATCTGATGCATATCTTGGAGATGCTCTGCAGAAGGGAAGAGCCCACCCAGGTGGAGGATGGTGACTGCCTGCTGACCACAAGCCTGTAGCCCCAGGCTGGCTGGAACCAGAAGGCTGATGATTAAGATTCTCAAAACATCACCTAATTACCTCACCATCAACCAATCAGAAGAAAATCCACAGACTATAACTCTCATCCCAAATGTTGTCTTTAAGAGTCTTCCTTGAAAGCTTAAGGAGAGTTTGGGTTTTTTGAGCATACGCTGCCATTCTTCCTGGCTTCGTGCCCTGCAAATAAACACTGAACTTTCCTTCATGACAACCCGGTATCAGCAGATCAGCTTTGCTGTGTTGTGGGCAAGTAGACTCAAGTTCGGTTCAGTATCAGAGATGCTGTATATTAACTTCCTAGATGGTCCCCAGTGGTGCTTTTCTTTCAGACTGTAATAATAAGAAAAGTAGTAACTGGGAAAATTCTCTTCCTCAAGAATTTATATGTTTCTTTTATTCTAATATTATTTATCAGTACCTGAGATGTGTAAGTTATCATAAAACAAATTGAAAATAGAGGCTGCCCATGGAGAATTAGATTATAAAGTCAACATATATAATTAATCCTCTAGAACATGGATCTGCAAAAGCCATCTTAAAGAGACAATGACTTTTTAGCAAAACATGAATATAATCTGATTGAAGCTGTATTAACTGACATAAAAGTATTAACACATGTACAGAATGTATAAACCCAAAAGAAAAGGAGCTCGTCAGCTGCACATAATGGAAAAAGAAGCATGGAAGCAAATTATGCAGCACCAACTCAAGAAGAGAACTGGGTGGCGGGTGCTACAGGCCACCGACAGGGCAGCCGGCCTCACCCGCACTAAGGCTGATCATTTAGCCTGGAGCTTAAGCTGGACTGAAAACGCATCTGATGCTCAAAGTGTACTTTTACGAGCTGAAGACTTGTTCATAAGCCCACACCTACTGTCAAACATCATCATCTCTACTGGGGAAGCTGAAGCAGATCTAGGCAGTAATGTGAAACCATTATTGACAAGGAAACATGGTGTCACTTAGAACATCCCAAACACAGGCAGAAAAAAGTCACAAGAGAAGTCAGCTGGTCTCCTGTGTGGAAGTGGTGCCAAGTAGAGGACAGACCTCCTAACACAGGACCCCGGGTGTCCATGTGAAGAACGCCAGCACCGAGCAGAGGCCATGCACTGTGCCAGTCCCTGAGTCAGAGATGAAGCCATAGCAAATATTTCCCAATAAAACCAGGGTGACACAGAATAAGACTATCAACATGCTTAAGAACAGACAGCAGTTACTGGTTTGGAGTCCTATCTGATTACCTCCACTACTCAGTTTGGGAAAACTTAGGGAGCTTTACACTTGTGATAGAAGCATTTTTCTGCATATGTCATATTTCAATAAAGACTGGAAATAAAAAAGATAGCAGATGGAAAATGTTGGAAAGCATTAACCCAAAGTGAAAAGTATTAAAATTCTGCTTTTGTACAGACAGAATCTGTACAAAATTCTGTCTGCAAGATAACAAGCTTAAACAAAAAGAAAAGATGACCTCTTGGAAACACTACATTATGAAAAGGAGATGCTGTATAAGTTGGTCAGTCAGCCAAGTATCTACCAAGTGCAAAGAAGCCAAGCCATCTCTACACACTGTAAAAGACACTTCTTGAAAAGTTTTTACAGAGAAACTGCTCTGCCACTTCACGTAGTCATGCTCCATGCAGTTAGATTTTAAAACCCAGGCCATGTATTTTTTGCCGGCGTCCAGAGGGGAAAAAAATAACCCTTGTCATCCAAAAGTGAAAGTGTGAAAATGTTAAGTCACTCAGTTGTGTCTGACTCTTTACGACTCCATGGACTGTAGCCCGCTGGGCTCCTCTGTCCATGGATTTTCCAGGCAAGAATACTGAAGTGGGCTGCCATGCCCTCCTCGAGGGGATCTTCCCAACCCATGGATTGAATCCGGATCTCTGGCAATGAAGGCAGATTGTTTACTGTTTGAGCCACCAGGTCACTCAAAGCAGAACACATCTACCAGCGTACAGAAACTTGTAAAAAATAAAAGTAGTTCTTAATGACACCAGCTCTACAAGAAAAACCTAGTAAGTATGAAAATACCATTTGCAAATACCACAGTGACTGTAGCCATGAAACTAAAAGATACTTGATTCTTGGAAGAAGAGCAATGACAAACCTAAACAGCATATTAAAAAGCAGAGACATTACTTTGCTGACAATACTTTGCAGACAACGGTCCACATAGTCAAAGCTATGGGTTTTCCAGTAGTCATGTATAGATGTGAGAGTTGGACCATAAAGAAGGCTGAGCTCTGAAAAATTGATGCTTTTGAACTGTGGTGCTGGAGAACACTCTTGAGAGGCTCTTGGACAGCAAGGAGATTAAACCAATCAATCCTAAAGGAATTCAACTCTGACTATTCATTGGAAGGACTAATGCTGAAGCTCCAATAATTTGGCCACCTGATGCAAACAGCCAACTCATTGGAAAAGACCCTGATGCTGGGAAAGATTGAAGGCAGGAAAAGGGGATGACTGAGGATGAGATGATTGGATGGCATCACCAACTCAACAGACATGAGTCTGACCAAACTCTAGGAGATTGTGAAGGACAGGGAAGCCAGGATAGCTGCAGTTCATGGGGTCACAAAGAGTAGGACATGACTGAGCAACTGAACAACAAATGCAAATACCATAGGATATCAGCTTCACTGGGTGCTCACTACAAAGAACCACCCCTAAATCAGATGATTTTCTGAAAAATGCTGCTCACCCTCCCAGTGATCAGTGGCCTGGGCTGGCTGAGGTAACAATACATGGATCTCTTCATCATTCCAAGCCTCAACCTCTGTGCTTGAAATAAACTAGCTACTTTACACTGGCAAACTTGTTTGTGTGCTTTAAAAAGATCAGAAGAGATCAGCCACAAAACTGTGTATGATAAATAACACCGAAAATCAGGGCCAAGGGAAGAAGGGGTCAAGGAAACACCGCAACTGAAAGAGTTACTTACAGCTGCCATGAATGGGCATAAAACTTGGCTCTTAACTTCCCCGCAGCCAGAATAAAAGAGGAAACGGCTCTCATTATAGAAGCTTCCCTCTATTGATTCCTTACCACCTTGAAGACACAGCCATAATTTAAGGCTGTGAGCAATAAGATCAATTTCATGTATTTAAAAAACCAATTCCTCAACTAAGACAGAGATCATAAATACTGACAATCTTTAAGTCTGTCTGACTGTCGAAAACACAGAGCTACATTCACAGCTACTTCCTTGTTTATCTGGCAGTTAAAACTCCCAAATCAGACAGACATTAATATTCAGTTCTCCATAAAGAACAGTGAGAAAATGAAATAAACTCAAATCTGGGATTATTAATTTCAACAAACTAAAGAAAATTACTTCAGGTTGTAAATTAATCACTGGATTTGATTGAGGCATTAAGCATGGATAGTTGCTAACACCACCAGTTGGATGAAGGTGGCTATCTGAAAATGACCATAAAGACATCAAGTACTAAACCACCTCACCTAGGAGTAGACAAAAAACTCTCAAGAAGACAGTAGCAAGAAAAAAAGTCACATAAATTTACTGTTCTATTAATACATTTTCAAATAAGGAAAACAAAAGTATTTTTGAAATAAGTACTAGAAATGTATACATGTGAAGTAAAATACACCTGGACCTTCTATAAAGAACATGTAAAGACATATTTAATACAGATGAATGCCGCATTGGAATGAGATGCAGCTTAACTTTGGTTGGAAGAGCAGAAATGAAAACCTGATTTCTTGAATCAATGGACAAGTGACAATTTAACTAGACCTTACTTTACCAGATCTGTGACTTCAGGGTGTCAGGTTAAGGATACCGCGGTTCCCTGATGACTCAGATGACAAAGAATCCACCGGCGATGCAGGAGATCCGGATTTGATCCCTAGAAGAAGGGAATGGCTACCCATTCTAGAATTCTTGCCCGGAGAATCCCTGCCAGGCAAAAGAAGCCTGGCAAGGCTACAGTTCATGCGGTCACAAAGAGCCAAACAGGACTGAGTGACTAACACACTTTTCAGATTTCTCCAAGTCTCACTCCATCTGAGCCTCTGCTCCTGTCACCTTAGCAGAGGCCTTCCCAGGGCTTCTCAAAGAAGCATCCCCACACGACTCTGTTCCTAGAGGCACTTTTCACCAGGCCTATCGCATGCTGATTCCTTATTCCAGCAGAACACAGGCTCCATGGAGGGGCTCGGCGAACTGTGCCATAACCCCAGCACCTACGACACTGAGGAGCGCCCAGGAGGCAAACACGCAGATTTTCAGTTAAAGAGCACACCAGTCCCCTCTACAGTCCAAAACGTTAGACTCAATGGAGCAACCCTGCACATATGTAAACGTAAAATTCCAGGACAAGCCACCTAAGAATGTAACTCTCAACAAACAAAGCTAAAGGGCACGGGACTTTATCAATATTAGTAAGAAGGTGGCACTAGTGGCAGAGAATACTTCTGCCCATGCAGGAGACATAGGAGACACATGTTCAGTCCCTGGGTGGGGAAGATCCCCTGCAGAAGGGAATGGCAACCTATTCCAGTACTCTTGCCTAGAGAATCCCATGGACAGAGAAGCCTGGTGGGCTATAGTCCATGGGGTTGCAAAGAGTTGAACACAACTGAAGCAACCCACACAAATTATACTAATATGCAAATATTACTGACGAGTAGTTCACAGACAGACAGGCCAGGTTCAAACCCTGGCATGACCCTCTACTGAGTAACCATTCTTAACTTCTCTTTGCCTCAGTTTCCCCCTATGTAAAATGGAGACAAAAACAGTACCTGCTTCAGTGTCAAGCACTGTTAAATAAGGATGCAGGGTTGACAAGTATAGAACCAGAGGAAACAATTCAGGGTGAACTTCTGTTCCTTATTTCTTCCCACAATTCCAAACTACAAACAGGGCAAAGATAACAAGGAAGGGGAGGAGCATTTGCTTTTATTTTTAAAAATGTGTACATTACAGTATTCATTTTTTAAAAGAGTAAGATGATTTTCACCATAGGAAAACAGAGTATCAAGTTGGTGGTTACACATGCTATTCAAACAAAATGCAAAATGTAAAAACGTGCTAGAGGAGAAAACGTTGAAGGGGGGTTGGGGAACAGGAAAGCCAGGCTGAGTCCCATGGCACTGAGACCATTCAAGCTTGTCATCTGGGCAACCGGGCCTCCCGAGGCTGCTCCCTGGGGCCTGGATTCCGGCCACTGTCCTCTCCAGACCGACAGCTCCCACCAGCCATTTTCCTCAGCCCTACACTCACTGAAATTTCTGTCTTAAAAGAATACATACACAGCTCATCCAAAGGTGTGCAGATTCAGGCTCATGCAGCCACCAACTCAGTTATTTTTATCTAGCAGTAGTGGGAAGGCTTCTGAAAAGCCACTGTGTGGCTGTGTCCACCTTCTGAAGAGGGGCTGGCTTGATTTGGGGCTGGATAGTCCAGTGACATGATTAATAATTGGTGAGGTCATATCTTGATTTTGAATAACAGATTAGTTCTGGATCCTGGCACTTGCTTAGATCTGATACTGATCATCTAGGAGCTTCGGATGCAGAGCATGTGCCCCTCAGGCTATGATCTGGCTCACTCTAAATCCTGAATTTGTTGCTGCATCTGTTCTTCCCGAAACAGAGGGACTGAGGTAGGTTTCACTTGCTTCTACCTGCTTGTCTAGGACAAGGATGGAGAAATAAGAGAAACATTTGGGTGAGCTTCTACCACAAAAGAGAGGGCTTCTGTCACATACTGCAGACAGTAACGCTAATGGGAACACCTGGGGACCCAGATAGCATAAGCAGCTGACCCCGGCAATTACTTCCTGGGGTGACAGCGACAGCAGCCACGCCACTCCAGCTGCTACTGGAACATTCATGTCAGCCCAGGGGAGGCTGTCTGGAAGATTGAGAAAGTAAGTATTACATGGAGGAGATAAAGAGAAAACTGAAACATTTAAATAATGTTTAAAGCCTCTGTTCATCCTCTGAAGCAGAGAACATTAGGCTCTGTATGTGAAGGCATGGAGGATGAACAGGATTCTTCCAAATGCCCTGGTTCTGAAAACTGACATTTATCATTATTTGGGGGATAAGCATAATACAAGTCAGAGTTGACTCCAACGAGGACTCTTAACCATTGGCAAAAGCCTGATGCTACAAAATGAAAATGTGTCACCCAGATCAACAAAATCAAGTGATTTCATAATTAAATTGATTTATATCCTTCATTGCCTAGAATCAGGGTCTCCTTTAGTCACTGAGCACCATATGAATACAGGAGGGAAAGGAAGGGAAGGTTTATACACTACTTTCTATATGCCTGTAAATATTACAAATGTGTTTAACCACTGAGTGTTTCAGACAAACTCTGTCAGGAGTCTGACTAACTGGGCTCCTCCCTGTCCTACTGTGGGCCCTCAGGCAAGTGATGATTTCGCTGTGCCTCCGTTTTCTCCTCCTAGAAAAGGAGCTACCATCCAATGACATAGTTACTGGGGCTCTAACAGACTAAGAGAATTGTCTCACCAACTTAAAGTTCTTAAAACAGCACCTGGCACACAGCAAGCACTGCATACGTGCATGACAGCTATTCCTCATTTTCCTCACAGCATCCTTGTGAAGAAAATGAAACCCTGTCATTAGGGAACAGTCTTCAATTTACAGAGGAGGCAATTATGCAAAGACAGGCAATTAACCCGATCAGAGTCACAGAAAGTGACAGAGGTAAAATCTATTCTCTTTCCACTGTGCATTTATGCTGTTACTGGCCATGGCCTACTACAAAATGCAGAAGTCACATAGCCCTCAGCGAGTAAGACTTCCTCAAGGAAGTCAGATTGTGCTGAAAGGAAATCACACTGTGCTAATCTCGACATTTCATCTCAACCAAAAATACTTACGGCCTTCCTAGGTACACAATGCTAGACTGCTGTCAGACCATAAAACCAACCAGCCAGCTCCTATGAGTCAAGCAGACCCTGACGTTTCAAAAGCAACCCTTAAGGGAACTCACACAGGCCAAGAGGAAAGAGGAAGGAGAAGGGAGGGGACTGAAAGGTAAAAATGCCCACGCAGTGAAAGTGTTAGTTGCTTAAGTTGTGTCTGACTCTTCCGGACCCCATGGACAACTGTAGCCCACCAGGCTCCTCTGTCCATGGGATTCTCCAGGCAAGAATACTGGAGTGGGTAGCCATTCCCTTCTCCAGGGTATCTTCCCAACCCAGGGACTGAACCCAGGTCTCCTGCATTACAGGCACCAGGGAACCCAAAAAGGACCCACTACAGAACTTCAAAAAACGGACATATGTACCCTGCCTCTGAGGAATAAACTGAGGCCAATAGTGCCCAACGTGAATGAATGAGCTGGCCCAGTGCCAACACACACTCACTGCTCTGACATACACCGGAGCCCGCAGGGCTACTTTTATTCTCTGTGAGACACCGGAGAGATCACAGGTCAGTCTTAAACAACTGGAAGCAAGATGTCAGTGAACAGATACAATGAGGTTACTCTTCTGTTCCCTCCTTTTTTTCCCCAGGGATCAAATTCTCGGAGGCTATGTATAATACAAAACATCAATAGGGAGGTCAGCAAATCTGATTTCCAGACCTAAGATGAGCCAGACATCCCCGCTCCAGGCGCGGGTCCGGCCCTTTTTACTCCTTCCCTTGCTCACACAGCACCCGCAGGGGGCCGGAGCGAGACTGAGGCTGCCCCGGGCCACCTGCCATCTCCTCCTCCACCCTTTCAAAAGTTGCTAGGGCTGCAGAGAGCCCGCCCCGGCCTCGGGAGAATGCTGCCAGCTTTTTTCACTATTCACTGCCCTCCCCAAGGCGGCCTCGGGAGGAGGGCGCGCAGCGGCGTGGGTGCAAGCGGCGGGAAGCGGCCCTGGCGCAACATTTCGAGAAGCCGGCTCCAGCAGGGGTACACGCCGCGGCCGGCTGCAGCAAGGCCAGGGCGGCCAGCACCGGCGCCAGGGCCCGCAGCCCCTACGGCCCAGTCGCGCCGGCACTCCGCCGCAACCCCGCCGCCCACCCGCCGCCCCCCACTCACCGCCGCACTCGGCAGAGTACTGGTCCCCCCAGTCCCCGGACTGCGGGCTGCAACCGCCGCCCGCCGGGGCCTCCTGCTGCTGCCGGTGCTGCAGCTCCTGCTTGAGCAGGGACAGCGGCGAGTAGTGCTCGGTGGCTAAGGCGCCGGGTCCCGGCCCGGCAGACAAAACCCCCAGCAGCAGCAGCACCACGACGCGCCGGGCGGCGTCCGCGGCGGCCACAGCGCCGCCCCAGCAGCCGCCGCAGCAGCAGCCGGCAGGTGCCATCTTCCCTCAAGGCGCATGTGCGGCGGCCCTCGCGGCGCGCGGCGCCCTCCCAGCCTTAACCCGCGGCGGGCAGGTGGGCTGTGGTAAGGGGGCGGGAGAAGGGGGTGGTCATAGCACTGCCCGCTGGGAGTTGTAGTCCCAGCTCGGCTTAGCCTGAGAGCCCCCTTTCGGTGCTGGGACTGCGAGTCCCAGCAAGCACCGCCCGGCGCAAGACTTCCGGTCTGCCGTCTGACGTCTTCCCCCGCCACTGAATCGGAAGTTCTGGCTGGCAGTTGCGTGGAAATGGGCACCGGTGGGCGGAGTGGGCTTCGGCCTGGCAAAGGCAACGCCGAAGGGGTGACAGCGGGAAAGGGGAAGACGGATGAGGCGACAGTGACTTCGACTACTGCTCCCTCGGCCTCCTGCCAGTACAGGTGCATCGAATGCAACCAAGAGGCCAAGGAGTTGTACCGAGACTATAACCACGGCGTGCTGAAGATAACCATCTGTGTGAGTTGTCAGGTGTGGGGTGTCCTTGGGGAAAAAATGGCGCAGCGAGATCTGGGGGTCGTGAGATGCCGTGGAATCTTTGCCAGCTTTCTAGGGCGATCAAAAATCAACGCGTTTCAGAGTGCTCTAATACAGACTTCAGTTCGATGGTTGACATTTCCGTTCCGGCTCAGTCGAACCTTTGCGTCAATACCTGTAGTGGTAGAGAAGTGCTACCTACAGCACTTTTCTCGTACGGCTCGTGTTTGCTGACCCGGGCGAACAAATCCTCGGACGGAGATGGATGCATGCGTTGTGCAGAGAAATTTAAAGATCGGATTAGGCTGACATTTGGGCTCCCGTCAAAACTATTTCATTCTTATTCTACCTTTGATTGGACAGATGTTACCGTCTTAACATTTCATCACCTACAGTAAATTCTCCTAGAATATTTTTTCAGGTTTCATGAATGTACACTATTATGTACGAAGCACTATGCTGGACGTTGATGATATAAAAACCAAAAGCGAGGAAGTGAAAATTCTGTTTTCGAGGTGTCCCATAGTCTATTACAGAGAATATGTTTTTAAAAAACACAAAATTGGAGGTTCTTTGGGGGGCCATTAGGAAAGAATCTGTCACAATATAGGCAGTCAATACATTTTTGTCCCCTTTCTGATCTCCTGATGACTTTTTAATAATTCTCATTTCAAAAACATGGCAAGAGTAATTTGCAAGGGAGTCAACAGTGTGAATGTGTACCTGTTTCTTGTCAACCATTGTTAATAATCATTTTTGTGCCTGCACTCTCAATTTCCTGCTCTTCTTTCAAGTTGTTTCTCTCATTTGGCAAAATTGAAACATATTGCCTATCTGACCCTACACCCTTGCTGCTGAGCTTTGCTGGGGAGAAAATACCTTAAATTCATGACCGCTAACCTCAGGTAGGCCTTGATACCATCTGTTCATCATGATACACTTCATTAGTCCATTCATGTTCCCATTCCTCTGAACAATACCCTGTCTCTCCTCAAGTTTCACATATATCCTCTCCTGCTTCGCTTAGAGAACTTCCACAAACTATGCAACCACATAAACCCAGTACTAGTGTTCAAAATGCATCTGGCATTAGGCTAACAAAAACAAAATCCTTTTCAAACCATCAGACACTGGTTTCTCTATACCTTTATTTATGTAAAGATAATTATTGGAGAGCTATTTAGGTCAACACCTATACTATCGCCCACTTCCCTCCACGCCCAGACCCCCAGGGTTACACTTTCTCACCCAGGAGACAGATTTTAGAGTAATATTTGGAATATTGAATGGTGGTATTATACATTTTGAATTATTGTACACAATCATTCCATAATGAGATGGAGTTTATGCTAACCTTGTTTATATTTTACTAATGCTTAGTAATATGCATAATTGCATTACTCAGAAAAATCATTCATTTGGTGCCAGACTCTGAAAATTATACCATAAAATAATTAATTTTTTTAAGGATGTCCAAAAGTCCTGAGATTAAAAGTAAAAGAGTTTTAGATATCATGCTGTTTTTTATATATGATGAAGTTACAGATTTTTTAAAAAATTTTTATTCTTTACTTATTTGTGGCTGTGCTTTGTCTTCATTGCTGCATGAGGACTTATTTGTGGTGAATGGGGGCTATTCATTACAGTGAGCAGACTTCTCATAGCGGCAGCTTCTCTTCTTATGGAGCATAGGCTCTTGGGAGATTGGGCTTCAGTAGTTGGGGTGTGCAGGCTTAGTTGCCCTGCAGCATGTGGAATCTTCCCAGACCAGGGATTGAACCTGTGTCCCATGCATTGACAGGCAGATTCTCATCCACTCTGCCGCCAGAGAAGTCTAATATCATGCTATTTGTTGTGGGAAAAAGTATCCAGTTTCTAGGTGGTTACAGTCAGTAACACATACTTTGGTCTCTTCTCTGCTGAATTTGGAGTCAGCAGTATACTCAACCTGATCACCTACCAGTATTTTTCATTCTAATCTCCCTTCCCTTTGCTTTTCTTGCTTTTCTCTTGCCATTCCTTCCAGCTTGCCTATCTCTGTTTCTCTAATTTTTTCTAACGGAAGCGTGTCCCTTGCTTTTAGTCACTCTCTCTACTTCAGCATCTCACAATTTATTATAGTTGTGTTAAAGATACTGTACTTTTAATATCCTGTAGAGCCTGACCTATTTTAACTGCTCAGATATTTGTTAAATCCATTATGGTAACAAAGCAAGACTCCTTTGACATTGTCCCAAGTTTTAGTTCTGTTCAGGACAACAGGAGGCAGCTTTCATCCCTGGTTGCTGGGTGCAAAGATGAATAATTACATCCCTCGCAGGAATGTAAAGTTTCATGGGTTTCACTTTTCAGATATGTGCTTGCTTATTGTGGAGCTAAAGTTAAAGAGATTTGAGAATGAGTGGGAAAGGGAATTGTCCTGGAGATGATGGGAAGGAAGAAGCAGCAAGAATATTCATGGGGAGAAAAAAAAAGTGACCAATTCATATTCTGAAAGAGATGTGATTCATTGTAGAATTAGAGAGCATAGCAGCAGAAACTAAGTCATATCCATGTGAAGACTAAGCTGGTGGAAGCAGTATTTGAGTTTCCTGGGTGTTCATGGTCCCTGTGCTGTAGGGATTTCTTAGAGGACAAACTTCTCTTTCAGGATACTTGACTATTAATAATAAATGATATAGAATGGAGCAGTTTTGCCAGATCATTCAGTTCAGTTCAGTCGCTCAGTCATGTCCAACTCTTTGCCACCCCATGAACTGCAGCATGCTAGGCTTCCCCGTCCTTCACCAACTCCTGGAGCCTGCTCAAACTCATGTCCATTGAACCAGTGATGCCATCCAATGATCTCATCCTCTGTTGCCCGCTTCTCCTCCTGCCTTCAATCTTTCCCAGCATCAGGGTCTTTTCCGGTGAGTCACTTCTTCGCATCAGATGACCAAAATATTGGAGTTTCAGCTTCAGCATCAGTCCTTCCACTGAATATTCAGGACTGATTTCCTTTAGGATGGACTGGTTTGATCTCCTTGGAGTCTTCAACACCATAGTTCAAAAGCATCAATTCTTCGGTGCTCAGCTTTCTTTATAGTTCAACTCTCACATCCATACATGCCTACTGGAAAAACCATAGCTTTGACTAGATGGACCATCGTCAGCAAAGTAATGTCTCTGCTTTTTAATATGCTGTCTAGGTTGGTCATAGCTTTTCTTCCAGAAATAAGAAACCGTATTTACTCAATTTAGCTATCTCCCCATAGGATGTTTTACTACATTTGGGGTGTGTGTGTGTGTGTGTGTGTGTGTGTGTGTGTGGTTTTACTCATTACATTCAAGGTGAAGGAAGCACTCAAATGAAAAGCAAATAATAGAGGCAGAACAAGGAAAAAATTCAGCCTAAACTGATAGGGAGGGAACCAGTAGACTTTAATGAATTCTCAGTATTTCTAAAATCCTCAGCATGCTAGGAAGGGAAGCTGAGCATAGCACATAGCATGTCACGTGATACCAGCAGTCGCCCCTTCTGTTCGGCTTATGTCACCTGCTTACTCCATTGTAGCACTTTTAGTAGCATATAGCCTTCCCCTTCTAAACTGTCTGAGCCACCAGGGCAGCACTTCCTGGGTAGCTCAAAGGATAAAGCATCTGCCTGCAGTGTGGGAGACCTGGGTTCAATCCCTGGGTTGGGAAGATCCCCTGTCAAAGGAGATGGAGACCCACTTCAGTGTTCTTGCCTGGAGACTTCCGTGGACGAGAGTAGCCTGGTGGGCTATAGACCATGGAGTCTCATAGAGTTGGTTGACTGGCCGACTTTCACTTTCTAAACTGTAAGGTCCTTGAGATTAGAGCTTATGTCTCAGGGTAGGTATCCAGCACTGTGGATATGCCTGGTCCATAGAAATGGCTAAGTAAAGAGAGCTATTGCTCTGAGTGTAATAGTCATTCCAAACATATTCATCAGGTAAGTGATTGCAAAACGAATAGCTACGCTGCGCTGTCCCCTGCTGCTGGTTTCTGCCTCCCTCCTTCTAAAATACGTCCAAATCCCATCTTAGACTTTTGATGCTGTCAGGAGATGGGTTTCAAAGAATTTTTAAAGGACAGAGAGAAGGTCCCTGACCAGTCTCAGTTTCATCTTGAAATGAAGTAGCATCTCTGACCTTCCATTCTTATTTGTATAAAGACAGGACGTGTTCTCCATGTGAGTCACACAGGGAGAAGATCTGGAAAACTGCTGTGTTGTGTATGTATAATTTCTGATTCTGTGGCTTCTGTTTAGACACTGGCTTTCTCTTTGCTCAGCTAAAAAGCCTAACCTGTTACACCTCAGATCTATTAGGTGCATTTAAATTTGGGGTAATAACACATCTCCCTTCATTGGTTCACATGATGACTAGACAAACATACGCACTTCTTGTAATGACGTGAGTGAAACGGAGAAACTTGAAATTGGAATTGAATCTAACTCGTTATAACACTGGGAGTGCAGGGTTACTATTCTTCAGTGCACTCCATTTCTCCATTTTTCTTCTAGCACTTAGATGTAATCAAAAGGTCATCCTAGTATGTTTGCATATACATCACTTCTTGTATTTCTCTTTTATCCTCTGAGAGTTTCGCAATTGTTTTGTTTTTTAAATTGTAGCCATTAGTTTATGCCTTGACTAGTAGCCCTACAACTTTGTAGCTAATACTGATTCAGATGTTGCAGTTCTAATGAGCTTGTTCCTATACCTGCATTTTGTATGTTCTAATGGCATTGGGATTTCATAATATCGTAATCACGTATCCAAAAGGGAAAAAAAAAAAAAAGCTATTTAATAGGAATTGCTGAGAGCCCAAGGGCCTTGATTTGGGCAACGCAGAACCAGGCAGCACAACGCAGTTCCTTACATACAGCCAGCGGTCTCCAGGGTCTACTGTAGCACAGAAAGACCATTTTCTTGCCATGTTCTCAGTGGAGAAAAAGAAAAAGACAGGCTCTTTTTGGTAGGTGCCACCCCAGGATTCCTGCCCACCTGTAGCTCTCAGTTCTAGGTGTAGGGTTACTTTTTTGAACCCCTTTCTCCAAATCATATTTCAAGAAGCCCAAAGTTGGGGCCATCTAGTCAACGGGCAATGAAAGTACATTCTGAACTTATTTATTTTATAACAGTTCCTACAAACTGAAAGTAGCATTTTCTGAGATATTTTCCTGCCTGAAATGTCTTTAAATCAAATATCTTTTTTAGCTTTTTAATATGAGGTTGAAAGATTAATATTTTTACCCTAGAAGATTATATTTACTCATCTGAAGCCAAGGCTTGCATAGATGCACATTTTCTATCTGAATGGAAGTTTCCATAAATGCTCATGCCTGGTCGCTCAGTTGTGTCTGACTCTTTGCGACCCCGTGGACTGGAGCCTGCCAAGCTGCTCTGCCCATGGGATTTTCCAGGCAAGAATACTGGAGTGCAGTGCCATTTCCTTCTCCCAGGAATCTTCCCCAATCAGGGATCGAACCCACGTCTCTTGTGTCTCCTGTATTGGTAGGCAAATTCTGTTACCACTAGCGCCACCTGGGAAGCCATCTAAATAAATGCTGATACAACCTGATTGCTATACAAATCCAAAATACAATCTGCTGCTTTGAAATCCTCTAAAATTTCAGGATGTATGAATATGTTTTTTCTAATATTGTCTTGCATTATTTCAGAAATCCTGCCAGAAACCTGTAGACAAATACATCGAGTATGATCCTGTGATCATCTTGATTAATGCTATTTTATGCAAAGCCCAGGCCTACAGGCATATTCTTTTCAATACCAAAATAAACGTAAGTTGTGATAATTTTTTTATTTTCTAATTTTACTTGATGATTTTGCATTTTGAAATAATAACACTTTTGAACAGAATTAAAGAACATTATTTAAAGAAAGGCATTCTAACAAGAGTGAGTCTTTTATCAACAATGTCTGGAAATTTCTGGAAATAGCAGGCATTGCTTTTTAAAAAGGTATGCAATGTCTAGTGTGTATTTAAGAATACAGTCACTGGCAGGAAGTTGACAGACCATCACCTGGATTTCCTTTCTAGTAGGTTACCTTTTGAAACAGATATCAGTAATTTTGAACAGAATAAAATTAAATATAACCTGGTAGGGAGAGAATTATCCCTAAAAGAAGTAAGCAAACATTAAAAGAAAAATATCTTTAAAATGTAATGTATTGCATGGTATACTCTGCTGTTAAGGGAATGGCTGATTGGTTTAGTTGCTATGTCTTGTCAGACTGTCTGTGACCCCATGGACTGTAGCCCACCAGGCTCCTCTGCCCACGGCATTTGCCAGGCAAGAATACTGGAGTGGGTTGCCGTTTCATTTTCCAGGTCATCTTCTCGACCCAGGGATCCAACCCACATCTCCTGCATTGCAGGTGGATTCTTTACCACTGAGCCACCAGGAAGCCTGTTGAGGGAATACATAGATGAAAAATCAGAAAAGTCCTAATAGATACAGTTGAATTTTTTTTTTTTTTTTTTTTTGAAGTGTACAATTTAATGAATTGATTTGTATACTCTTAATAGTTTGGCTAGGATTGACAGATAAAATACAGGACAATTAATTAAACTTGGAAGTCAGATAAACTGATTTTTAGCATATGTTCTAAATATTGTGTAAATCATACATACATGAAAAAAGTACTTGTTGTTTATCTGAAGTGCATAGTTAACTGGATGTCCTGCATTTTTCTTTGCCAAATCTGGCAACCCTAATTTTGGGCTAACAGGGACAGTAACAGTGCAATTTATTATCCCTGTCTTCCTTCCCCCGAGTTAAATAACCCAGGCTGTTTTGTAATCTAATTGAAGTCTCAGACTTGACTACACATTAGAAACACCTTGGGGGAGTGGGTGGGGGCAGCAGTTAATTATTCCAAGCTGAGGCCTCACCCAGAACCAGTTAAATTAGAATCTTTGGCAATAGGATCCAGGCATCGGTGTTCCTTAAATCTCCCTGCTGCTGCTAAGTCGCTTCAGTCGCGTCCGACCCTGTGCGACCCCAGAGGCAGCAGCCCGCCAGACTCCCCCGTCCCTGGGATTCTCCAGGCAAGAACACTGGAGTGTGTTGCCATTTCCTTCTCCAATGCATGAAAGTGAAAAGTGAAAGTGAAGTTGCCCAGTCATGTCCAACTCTTAGTGACCCCATGGACTGCAGCCTACCAGGCTCCTCCGTACATGGGATTTTCCAGGCAAGAGTACTGGAGTGGGTTGCCATTACCTTCTCCGTAAATCTCCCTAGTAGATGCCAAAGTGCAGCCAGGAGAACCAGTGTGCTAAATGGGATAGCCTTAGAAGCTTACAACCATGCTTATCCCTGGACCACATCAACTTTGCACACAGTTTCTCTTCCCCACTTTACATGGATAAATTTCAACGAGTAGGAGAAATATATAGAAAAAAGCCAGTTTTTGTTGCCTAGCATTTTCTGTTTTTGCCAAAATTTCAGACTCTTTAAAAGTTCCAGAAGATTTGCCACCTTTAATTGCTGTCTTTCACTATTTTAGTTTATACTCATCCAACCTAGAGGCATTTTTTTAAAAATTCATGTTCAGACTAATAGTTTCTTATGAAATGTCATGAAATCTTCAGATTAAATGTGTTTATTGCCGCTTCCACCCATCCTGAGTCACATAAATTCTTGCTTAATTCTGTGTATCAGACAAATGTTGAGCATATAACAGGATGAAGTGAACTGCTATTTAAAGCAGTGATTCTTAACTAGGGGTGCACATTAGAGCTCACCCTCTGCCTGAGTGTTTCCCATAGAGTATGCCTGCCTGGGATTTCCTTCCACAGATTCTGAATCAGGACTGGGGCCTAGATGTTTGTATCTTGAAAAATCTCCCCATGTGATGCTTCTGCTGAACATTGCTGATTAAGACCTACTGGTTATAGACTGAATACAATTTGCATTTAACTGGGCAGTTTCTGAATTTGAAAAGCTACTAGATCTGACAGTCTTCAGAACCCAATAAAGTTAGCTCTGTCTGTGCCTCTTGATACTAAGTAGTTGTTTCTTTACCTGACTGAATGGCAATGTCTTTTGACAGATGCATGGAAAGCTCTGTGTATTTTGTCTGCTTTGTGAAGCGTACCTGAGGTGGTGGCAGCTCCAAGACTCCAGCCGAAACATTGATCCTGACGACTTTATCAGATACGCTAAAGAGTGGGATTTCTACAGAATGTTTGCGATTGCCTCTCTAGGTAGGAAGAAGCCATGCTTTCTACTATTGTTTGATCAACTATTTTGATTTTAAAATTAAGGTGCATGGTTTTAATCATTGGTAAGAGGAGCTAGCTAGAGGATTTGAGACTAAATTTCAGCTATGCCACTAATCTGCTAGGTGAGTTTGTCTAAATTACTTGCTTTCTTACTTTTATTTGTTTTTTTTTCTTTTCTTTTATTTTTAGTGCTTGCATGGCATATATTCCTCCATCCTTTACTTTTTTAAAAAATTAATTTATTTGTTTATTTTACTTAACAACATTGTATTGGTTTTGCCATACATTGACTTGAATCCTCCATGGGAGTACATGTGTTCTCCGTCCTGAACCCCCCTCCTACCTCCCACCTCCCTCCCCATCCCATCCCTCTGGGTCATCCCAGTGCACCAGCCCCGAGCATCCTGTATCATGCACCGAACCTAGACTGGTGATTCATTCCACATATGATAATATACATGTTTCAGTGCCATTCTCCCATATCTTATCCATTTGTCTGCTGATGGACATCTAGGTTGCTTCCATGTCCTGGCTATTATAAACAGTGCTGCAATGAACTTTAGGGTACACGTGTCTCTTTCAATTCTGGTTTCCTCAGTGTGTATGCCCAGCACTGGGATTGCTGGGTCATATGGCAGTTCTACTTTTTTGGCAGTTTTTTAAGGAATCTCCACACTTTTCTCCATAGTGGCTGTACTAGTTTGCATTCCCACCAACAGTGTAAGAGAGTTCCCTTTTCTCCACACCCTCTCCAGCATTTATTGCTTGTAGACTTTTGGATAGCAGTCATTCTGACTGGCATGTAATGGTACTTCATTGTGGTTTTGATTTGCATTTCTCTGATCATGAGTGATGTTGAGCATCTTTTCATGTGTTTGTTAGCCATCTGTATATCTTCTTTGGAGAAATGTCTGTTTAGTTCTTTGGCCCACTTTTTGATTGGGTCTTTTATTTTTCTGGAATTGAGCTGCAGGAGTTGCTTGTATATTTTTGAGATTAATATATATTAATATATATTAATATATGAGGCACTTTGTCCGTGCCTCATTTGCTGCTATTTTCTCCCATTCTAAAGGCTGTCTTTTCATCTTGCTTATAGTTTCCTTTGTTGTGCAGAAGCTTTTAATTTTAATTAGGTCCCATTTGTTTATTTTTGCTTTTATTTCCAATATTCTGGGAGATGGGTCATAGAGGATCCTGCTGTGGTTTATGTTGGAGAGTGTTTTGCCTATGTTTTCCTCTACGAGTTAATTTATAGTTTCTGGTCTTACATTTAGATCTTTAATCCATTTTGAGTTTATTTTTGTGGTGTTAGAAAGTGTTTATTTTGTATGGCATTAGAAAGTGTTCTAGTTTCATTCTTTTACAAGTGGTTGACCAGTTTTCCCAGCACCACTTGTTAAAGAGATTGTCTTTTCTCCATTGTATATTCTTGCCTCCTTTGTCAAAGATAAGGTGTCCATAGGTACGTGGATTTATCTCTGGACTTTCTATTTTGTTCCATTGATCTATATTTTTGTCTTTGTGCCAGTACCACACTGTCTTAATGACTGTGGCTTTGTAGTAAAGACTGAAGTCAGGCAGGTTGATTCCTCCAGTTCCATTCTTCTTTCTCAAGATTGCTTACCTAAAACAACTTGAAAAGGAGGAATTATGAACCCCAGGATTAGTAGAAGGAAAGAAATCTTAAAAATTAGGGCAGAAATAAATGCAAAAGAAACAAAAGAGACCATAGCAAAAATCAACAGAACCAAAAGCTGGATCTTTGAGAAGGTAAATAAAATTGACAAACCATTAGCCAGACTCATCAAGAAACAAAGGGAGAAAAATCAAATCAACAAAATTAGAAATGAAAATGGAGAGATCACAACAGACAACACAGAAATACAAAGGATCATAAGAGACTATTATCAGCAACTATATGCAAATAAAATGGACAACTTGGAAGAAATGGACAAATTCTTAGAAAAGTACAACTTTCCAAAATTGAACCAGGAAGAAATAGAAAAGCTTAATAGACCCATCATAAGCACGGAAATTGAAACTGTAATCAGAAATCTTCCAACAAACAAAAGCCCAGGACCAGATGGATTCACAGCTGAATTCTGCCAAAAATTCAGAGAACTAACACCTATCCTACGCAAACTCTTCCAGAAAATTGTAGAGGAAGATAAACTTCCAAACTCATTCTATGAGGCCACCATCACTTTAATACCAAAACCCGACAAAGATACCACCTAAAAAGAAAACTATAGGCCAATATCACTGATGAACATAGATGCAAAAATCCTTAACAAAAGTCTAGCAGATAGAATCCAACAACATATTAAAAAGATCATACATCATGACCAAGTGGGCTTTATCCCAGGAATTCAAGGATTCTTCAATATTCACAAATCAATCAGTGTAGTACACAACAGTAACAAATTGAAAAATAAAAACCATATGATTATCTCAATAGATGCAGAGAAAGCCTTTGACAAAATTCAACGTCCATTTATGATAAAAACCCTCCAGAAAGCAGGAATAGAAGGAACATACCTCAACATAATAAAAGCTATATATGACAAACCCTCAGCAAATATTATCCTCAATGGTAAAAAATTGAAAGCATTTCCCCTAAAGCAGGAACACAACGAGGGTGCCCACTCTCACTACTACTATTCAATATAGTTTTGGAAGTGTTGGCCACAGCAATCGGAGCAGAAAAAGAAATAAGAGGAATCCAGATTGGAAAAGAAGATATAAAACTCTCACTGTTTGCAGATGACATGATCCTCTATATAGAAAACCCTAAAGATTCCACCAGAAAATTGCTAGAGCTAATCAATGACTATAGTAAAGTTGCAGGATATAAAATTAATACACAGAAATCCCTTGCATTCCTATACACTAATAATGAGAAAACAGAAAGAGAAATTAAGGAAACAATTCCATTCACCATTGCAACGAAAAGAATAAAATACTTAGGAATATATCTACCTAAAGAAACAAAAGACCTGTATATAGAAAACTATAAAACTGGTGAAAGAAATCAAAGAGGACACAAATAGATGGAGAAATATACCATGTTCATGGATTGGAAGAATCAATATAGTGAAAATGAGTATACTACTCAAAGAAATCTATAGATTCAGTGCAATCCCTATCAAGCTTACTTTTATTTGTTACCACACATAGGGCATGGAAATGATTATGCTTATCAGATGCAGGTGTTTCATAAAGTATTTTGAGACATAATATCTTGGGTAAAATTCTTCACTTTAAGTTATGATTATCCAATCTGAAGATTCCTTGAATCTCATCTTTATTAAAACAGATTAATAACTGCCAGACATTATTCAGTGTATTGTACTAATTACTATTATTACTAATTATAATAATAACTAATTATTATACTAATTACCTACTCATATACTTGGTGCAGGGAAAGGGCTACTCCCCAGAATTCTTTGAGTTCTGAAATTGTTTTTCTTCAGAATTTGAAATTTGTGACTTAGGTCAGAATTGGGTTGAATTAATTTCTGTGACTATGTTATTACTTACTGGTTTCCATGCTTTTCTGCTTCTAAAATCTTTTTCCTTATATTGAAATATTTTAGTACTTAAGTCTCCATGCCTGCATGCTAAGTCACTTCAGTCATGCCCGACTCTTTGTGACCCTATGGACTGTAGCCCGCCAGGCTCCTCTGCCCATGGGATTCTCCAGGCAAGAATACTGGAGTGGATTGCTGTGCCCTCCTCCAGGGGACCTTCCCAACCCAGGGACTGCACTCAGGTCTCTTACTTCTCTTGCATTGTCAGGCAGATTCTTTACCACTAGTGCCACCTGCACACCTCTCCAGTGTCATATTTCTGTACTGTGTCCTTTTTTGTCCCTCATTCTTCTCTGGCTGCTCTCATTTCCTTGGCCCTCTCATCCAGTCCCAGTGGTTTTAAAATTCATCTGTCTGCTGAGAATTCCCAAATGTACATAATATTAAAAACTTCCTTGAACAAATCACCTAAACCAAGAGCTAGAACCTAATATAATTTTAAGCTTTAAAGCAAAGCCTCTTAAAATTGCTTTGTGTGTATAATTAAAAAAAAACAAAAACAAAACTAAGCTTGTTTTCAAGTAGTTTGGAATTTCTGTACCACTTACTCTATAGTGGCTGTTTTGACACTTGAGCAGAAATTTTTTCTCCTATTACATTTATATGTGTCTTAATCTAATCCCTAGTTAGGTTGCAGATTCCTAAAACAGCTTATAAAGAATGTGTTATACAAATCCAGCATCTTATAACTTAAAAACTGTTTTTACAGTATCATCAACTCAGTTTTCACAACCCTCCTCTTTGGTAGGTAGGTTGGGTTGCCTTCCCCATCTGCAGTTGTCAAAGCACAAGAACAGGAAGGGCCCGTGGTCTCCCTGAAGTTCCCCCAGCAGGTTAGCCTCAGTGCAGAGCTGGGGAAGGTCCCCCAGTGCCCCATCTCTTGTTTTCCCCACTGTGGCTCTTTCTCCACTGCTGCTCCTCCTGAACACATCTGATGTGTGAGAGCTCTAAGGGCGAGGGCGCTCTAGTACCTGCCTGGGAAAGGCTGTGTGGAGCCCAAGGGCAGGTGCAGCTTCCTCAGTCTCCCACATTCTAAGCTAGAAAGGTGTAATGTAGTCTGCTGTCCTCTCCAGTGCAGGAAACCCTTCTCACTTGATTCCTGCAAGATTGTGTCTCCAGTGACAGGACTGTCATTTAACAATAACCCACCACTGTTAGATGGTTCTTGTGAGGAAGTTCTTTATTTTGATTATTCTCATTATTATCAGTTAAAAACCCAGGCTATATAATCTGCCTGTTTGAAGAGATCCTTGCAGTGGACAAGCCCTTCAGTCATTTTGAAGGGAGATGGTGTGTCTCCCCTGAAAACCAAATCAAATTCCATGGGGGCTAACCATCCTAAATTACGTTTATGGATCCTGAAAGTGAATGTCGCTCAGTCGTGTCCAGCTTTTTGTGATCCCATGGATGATACAGTCCTTGAAATTCTCTAGGCCAGAATACTGGAGTACATAGCCTTTCCTTTCTTCAGAGGATCTCCCAACCCAGGGATTGAACCCAGGCCTCCCACATTGCAGGCAGATTCTTTACCAACTGAGCTGTCAGGGAAGCAAACAATCAAGAAGGTCCCACTGAGATGGGATCCTAGTTATGGACCCTAATTGACCCATATGAATCCTAATTATGGATTATGAATCCTAATCACCTATATTTGGAACCTCTTTATTTTGGCTAGATTCAGCTATAGAACATTTTAGAAGGAATACAGTTATTTCTCCTATGATACAATACATGTCTTCCAGAAAAAAAAGAAAAAAACATGATCCTGTAGAAATCTAAATAACACAGCTTATAGGAGAAAATCTTTTTGCCTTTTCATAATATGTTCATGGGGGTCTCAAGGCAAGAGTGCTGAAGTGGTTTGCCATTTCCTTTTCCAGTGGACCATGTTTTGTCCACTTTGATACTTTTGAACTGTGGTGTTGGAGAAGACTTTTGAGAGTCTCTTGGACTGCAAGGAGATCAAACCAGTCAATCCTAAAGGAAATCAATCCTGAATATTCATTGGAGGGACTGATGCTGAAGCTGAAGTTGCAATACTTTGGTCCCCTGGTGTGAAGAGCTGACTCATTGGAAAAGACCATGATGCTGGGAAAGACTGAAGGCAGGAGGAGAAGGGGACAACAGAGGATGAGATGGTTGGATGACATCGCCAACTCAATGGACATGAGTTTGAGCAAGTTCTGGGAGATGGTGAGGGACAGGGAAGCCTGGCGTGCTGCAGTCCACGGGGTTGCAAAGAGTCAGACATGACTAAGCGACTGAACAACAACATAGGAGAAAATAGAATTAGGGACAAACCAATCAAAATGTATGCATCTGGGTAGTCAGAGCACTAACAGTCTTACTAATAACAATCTTAATAAAATAATGCAGTTAAAAGATATTGTTAAACTCCCAGTTGGGAACAGAACAGATTGCAGTCTGTTCTGACTGTGGGATACCACGGGAACTATTGCTTCTTTTAGTCTGGACTCTGTCTCTGCATACTTTCTGGAAGGATATGGAATTACACTCAAAAAGTTTGTTAAGATGAATAGGGGATGTTTTTAATTTAGGTAACAGACTATTCAAGGTCTTATGGCTAAGAGGCAGTCCATAAAAAGTAGGTGAATCAACAATGAAAAACATTTTCATATGTAATTCCTAGGCTGTGTCCCATCTTCCAGATTTAAAAGCTTCCATTCTCCTGTCTGTTTTCTCTGTGGAGATCTCTAGGAGTAAAAATGCTTAAACAACCTAAAGTTTCCTAAAAGGAACTTCAGAAAGTTGATGATTACAGTTCTCCCAGAATTACTTTTTCTCCAGAGAGTGGAGTACTTCATGAAAGAATTACCAAAATATGTTTCAGAAATGATACCAGCAGGATTTGACACAAAAGACAGGGGTTATTTAAAAAAAGAAAAATAAAGTTTCTTTTTTTATTATTAATTTTTTAATGACTGGTTTTTAAAATTTAATTACTTAACTTCTGTCTGTGCTGGGTCTCCGTTGCCATGCGGGCTCCTCTGTAATCGCAGTGACCGGGGTCTGCTCTCTGTGTGGGTGGGCTTCTCATGGCAGTGGCCCCTCTTGTTCCTGAGCATGGGCTCTAGGGCACAAGGGCTGAATAGCTGCAGCAAGCGGGCTCTAGTCGTGGCATCTGGCCTTAGTTGCTGCATGGCATGTGGGGTCTTCCTGGACCAGGGATCAGACCCATCTCCTGCATTGGCAGGCAGATTCTTTACCAGTAAGCCACCGGGGAAGCCATTGTTATTAATAGTAGTACTTACTATTATTTTGGTTGCACTGGGTCTTCGTTGCTGTGCTTGGCGGGCTTTCTTGAGCTACGGCAAGTGAGGGCCGCTCTGTGTTGCTGTATGTGGGCTTCTGATTGCTGTGGCTTCTCTTGTTGTGGAGCACAAGTTCCAGGTGCCCAGGCTCAGGAGTCATCACACATAGGCTTAGTTGATCCATGGCAGGTGGGATCTTCCCAGACAAGGGATCAAAGCCATGTCCCCTGCCTTGGCAACTGGATTTTTATCTGCTGATTTTTATCCACTGCCAGGGAAGTCCAGAAAATTTGATCCTGATAAAGCATTTCTTTTGTCATTAGCTGATAGGCTGTAGTTTGGAATTGTGGTTTATTTGTTTTTAGGGGGCTCTGGTTTGGATTGAGACATTTGTATCTTTATTTTTCCATTTCTTCCTTAGAACAGACTGCCTATTTTATTGGCATTTTCACTTTCCTGTGGATAGAACGACCCATAAAAGTGAAAGAAAAAGTCAACTTCACTTTGCTGCTGAAGGCATTATTGTTATCTAGCTACGGAAAACTCTTGCTGATCCCAGCTGTGATTTGGGAACATGATTACACACCCCTGTGCCTCAGACTCATTAAAGTATTTGTCCTTACATCAAACTTTCAGGCAATCAGAGGTATGTTTACATCTTACTCTGTTTTCTCAGCTTTCAACCCATATACTATCTATAAAGCCTTGTTTCTAGGGTACAGTTTTTATATAGCCTATTAAACACTTGAACTGTTTGTAGAATAATAATGCCTAACATTTTCATAGTGCCTTATCCATGGCACATGTTCAATATTTGTTCAGTTTAATCACATGGTACTTTTTAGTTTTCAAAATGCTCCCTTATACATTGCATCCATCCTGTGGGGTCAGTCATTGTTGTTTAGTCATTCAGTCATATCCAACTCTTTTGCAACCCCGTGGACTACAGCCCACCAGGCTCCTCTGTCCTTGGGATTTCCCAGGCAAGAATACTGGAGTGGGTTGCCATTTCCTTCTCCAGGGATCTGCCTGATCCAGGGATCGAACCTATGTCTCGTTTACTGGCAGGTGGGTTCTTTACCACTGAGCCACCAGGCAGGCCCAGTGGAGTCAGTAGGGCAACTATTATTACCTCCACTTTTTGAGTGAGCTCTTGGTGACTTGTCCAAAATTACACGGCCAGGCAGTTGTCAAGCCAGGCTAGAATGCCAGGTATCTGCCTCACAGCTCAGGAGAATTCTTACATTGACGAAGGGTAAAGCAGCCCTGCATGTCGTCACTTATCCCATACATTGTGAGAAGTGCTATTATAAATGAACGTATTAATCTGATATTTCTTATAATGCCTATCATCTTGTAAACCATAAAACCAAGAGTATCCATTTTTTTCTGCTATTCTCTTTATAACCTTAAGATCTAGCTTTTATTTTCCAGTTTAATATTCATGCGAATCTGTATTGACGAGAGCAGGAGAAGTTTGGTGTTTTTGTTATCAGCAGATGTTTTGGTTCTCCCAAAAGCTTTGTGGATGGAAAAGTAACAACGTAGATTAATAAGAACAAATAGAGATTTTCTAAGAAACAGTTTTACAAAACCATTCCATTCACACTGCCACACAATTTACATGCCAATATCATTTAAACTCTTAAGAACTTATCAGTTGCCTTTTCTTTTTCAGTGACCCTGAACATCAACCGTAAGCTCACCTTCTTGGCCATCTTGAGTGGCTTACTGGTGGAGAGCACCATGGTCTATTTCTTCCAGAGGATGGAGTGGGCTGTTGGAAGTGACTGTGCCATCTATAAATCTCAAGACTTTTGAAGAGGTACAGAGCATGTCTCAGTGTTCTTGCACCCAGACAGGTGTCCTTCTCAAACCAGACAGATGTCATTGCAGTAAACATAACGCCCCCACTGCCCCCCAGCACCTGGGTACCTCGAGGTCATCTCTCTCTACCTCGGGGACCCTAGGGTTCTGCATTCTAGTTCTGTTGTCAGCCTCAGTGACGTCAGCAGCTATGTTTTTGTTGTTTCTGGGTTCCTGTTCTCACAGTTCTTTAACACCTCCATTCCAGCTTACTGCTACTAAAACCTCAGATGCTGAAGTCTGTCCCGCTGACTGCTGTCTACCACCCTTTCCAACCATTCTGCTGCCTCCCTCCCACCACCCCTGCCTTCTGCTGCCTTTTTTACCTCTCTCCCCCAAACCTCTTACTTTCCTTTATTTCTGTCCCATTTGCCTCTCTCTTAACTGTGCCTGGAAATTATAGGCAGCTTGCGTCACCCTCCATTAATGCCTTGAAACAGCCGGGTCCCTCCCCTTCTGTCAGCGTCCCCGTTGGAGCTCTCGGGGTGAGTCCATCAGCTCTTTTCTCTGCTGAGCTTGGCAGGTCGCCCCTTGTGTCTGCACAGAGCGCAGCTGAGGGTGCTCCTCTGTCTTGAGGTCACCTCTACGGACCCCTTTCCCTCCCCTGGCCCCCACCACACACACAGTGGCCTTGGGGCAGTTGTTCCGAAGTCTTCCCCGCCTTACTTCCCCCTGTGTCTGCTCTCACTTTGCTGAGAATGGAGACTTACCACAAACTCCCCGAGTTTCCTTTTCCACTTCAGCACTTGCTTGGTCTTCTGCCTTCTTTCTTCCTTCCCTCCCTCCTGTTCCTCAACAGAGCTGAGTACAGCCTGAAGGTATCCTCCTGCCTGTGGTCACTGTCAGACCTCTGGACCACCGCCAGACCCCACAGTCTGTGTTGGGATGTGTGATCGGGTAGACTTGAAGGAGTGGCAGCTGGTGAGGAGGGGAGGGAGCAGGCAGGGTAAGCTGAAGCAGCTCTCGGGCACAGCTCTCAGGCACAGCTCTGAGCCTTCTCTGCCTCTCCTCGTGCCTCAGCAGCCCTCCCGCCCTCCACGCTCAGCTCACCCTCTTCCTCTCCGGGTCCTCAGAGACACCGCTCCTTCCTCACCCTCTCACTGTTCCTCCCTCACCCTCTCTCTGCAGTGACTCCTTTCCCTCTGCCAGCACACATGGGCAGCTCTTTACTTTAGACAGGCTGCTCTGAGCCCATTTCTTCACTGCCGCTCCTCTTTGTAAAACACACTTTCTCCCGTTTCCCAAGCCGGTGCTCCTGAAAACAGAAGGCAGCCAGCCCCCAGCTCTGCCAGGGCCCTGCTCACTGCTCTGCTCTGGAAGCTGCTGCCTTCCCAGACAGGCTGCCTGTGCTCTTCCTGGCATCAGACCTTCCTTGTCCACTGACCCTGTCTGTCTCCCATGTCTTGCCTCAGCCCTCCACTTTTCTCTCCTGCTGTGCAGACACTTGGCTTTGGCAGCAGCATGGCTTGACCCATCTAGGGCATTTTGCTTCCAGATCTTTCCAGACCCGATACCTCCAGTCTTCCCCGTCTGCCAGGTCACTCATGCCCTTCCACTGCCTTCAAGATAATTCCAGGATGGCCTGGCTGTTACCTCTAAAATTGAACTCAGTATCCCCAGCCCTCACCAAAACAGAATCTTCCTGATAGCTTTTTTTGTTGTTCTTGGTTTTGTTTTGTTTTTTTAATATTTATTTATTTTTGGTTGCACTGGGTCTTCTGCTGTGCGTACAGCTTTCTCCGATTGCAGTGCTTGAGCTTCTCACTGCGGCTGCTTCTCTTGTTGAGAGCTCAGGCTCTAGGTGCATGGGCTTCAGTAGTGGTAGCACTCAGGCTCAGAAGTAGTGGCACACGGGCTTGGTTGCCCCACAGCATGTGGAATCTTCCCAGACCAGGGATCAAACCTGTGTCCTCTGCTTTGGTAGACAGATTCTTATCCACTGCACCACCAGGGAAGTCCCATGCGAGCTTTTCATCTTGTCACTCAGCCCCCAGCTCAACCTTCATCGTCTCCTGCTTCAAAATTTGTAACAACCTCCTCAGCAGCCTTCAGCCTATCTTCACAGAGCACCACTTCTGGTGCCTCTCTGGATTTTCCACCACTTGTTATTGTTGGCCAGAGTTTCAGTCTCTTTCTGAGCAACACATTTCAGTTTTCTCGAGCGTTAGTGCTCATTTCTCCTCTGCGGGCAGGTTTCTGCCCATGTTCTCTACTGCCCTTTCCTCCTCTCCAGATATATCACACTCTTCTCCACTCACCAGATTCAGTCACACCCCTGCTTCTCTGTGGAATGAAGATTTGCCAAAAACTTGAGTCTGTCACGCTCACTCCTTCCATTGAGCCCCCAGGGCCCAGCTCAGTCACATTCCCAGAGCTCCTGAGACTGCCCCAGTGCTGAAGGCCTTGCCCCCACTTTTTTTAGTGCTTCTGCCTTTTGAGCTTTCCAGTATAATTTCTGTGAAGAGAAGGTCCCCTGTCTTTAACAGCCATTTGAAAACCATTATCCTCTTCATGTTGTATACTTGTTTACACTTGACATTAAAATGCCATGTATTTATGTCTGACTCCCTCAACCTGGTTTGGTGCCAGGACAGACCAAGCCTGAGGTAACGGTGTCCCTGTAGTACAGGGCCTGCCCTAATAAGTATTTGTTGATTTGATTTTTAGTGGAATGTGCCACTCTAAATACTTTTTTTTATTATCCACAGTTTCATTTTTTACTGTCTGTGACATGACTGGTTGCATCTGTAAAATAGAAGACATAAAAATACAAACCAATCTTCTCATTACTGTTGTGTAAAATGAAGCAAAGATTTGGATATACTTCCTGAAAAAGAAAGCAACGGTTATTGCATTGGGAACTGCTAACCCATGTAGGAAACAGCTAAACCACATACAGAAACACTCACACAAACACAAGGAATGTTGCTGCAGGAACTAATGTATGCAACAAGTGAAGATTTATACATTATAGACAGATCAGGTAAGCCCTGGAATTGAAGGAACATGAATTCATGAGTCACACATAAGAAAAGATCTTTGTTCATAGCTTTGACATATTTATATCTTTTTAATTTAAATGTTAATGGTTAAAATAATACTTTGTGTTCTTACAAGAGAAATACTTTTCTCTCAATAAAGTCACAATAAACTGAGCTTTTGTGAATTTTTAATTCAGAATCTTCCCCTGTAACTAAGTTACTCTTTAAAATCAGCTGATCCAAAAATAAATAACTAAAAACAACTGAATTGTACATCTAACAAGAGTGAATTACATCTCAGTAGAGCTGTTACTAAATAAATAAACATTGCTTCTCTCCTTTTCTCTCTGCCTGCTTCACTCATTTGTTCTTTCACTTATTCATTCCACAGATACTTAGCTCCTAGTCTATTAGGGTCAGACACTATGGATACAGTAGTAAAAAAGACATGGGACCTGGCCCTCTTGACGTTTACTGAGTAGTGATGGATTTAGAAATAGGAGTAGGTAACTGCAGAAGTGTCTTTTTATCAAGCAGTGAATATAGGCTATTCGGGAAGGGCAGGGTGGGAATACCTGTTCCAGTCAGAAGTCAAAAAGGTCTTCCAAGGGAAGGGGAAGGGACAGAGCTTTCCAGTAGCCTGGAAGAGAAGACAATGCACACAAACTCGTGGAGGGCAGAGTGCCAATGGGCATAGGCTGGGGCTGAGAGCAAATGGTCCAACTGGGTAGAGTGTGAGCTGTGGGAGTTCCACAAATGATACCTGGAAGACGTGTACAGTTCGGATTATGAAGGGCCTCATGAGTTGTAATTTATCCCAAGGATGAAGAAACCAAAGTTGAAGAATCCAAAGTAAAATGGGCTTCCCATGTGGCGCTAGTGGTAAAGAACCTGCCTGCCAATGCAGGAGACAGGTTTGATCACTGGGTCAGGAAAATCTCCTAGAGAAGAGTATGGCAACCCTCTCCAGTATTCTTGCCTGGAGAATTCCATGGACAGAGGAGCCTGGTGGTGGGTCGCAAAGAATCAGACACAACTGGAGCGACACAACTTAGCACACACAGCTCAGCAAAGCAAAAAACAGGACAAAATCAGTGTTATTCCACATCAGAGTAGTCACAGCATGAAGAGGATTGTTGACCACCAGATGGAGCCTGTCAGTTTAAGGAGCAGAGGAGAAAATATGGTTCAAAGACACAACCAAAAGGGAAAAAATCAACTCTAAAACAAGTATGAGGGGAGATGACCTAAAAAATACACTGATCATAGCTTCTCAAATCTTTGGCTAAGATAAATAAAGAGACTATATCATCTATTTATGAGTTTATATTCCATATATCCCAGTCTGCCTTGGTCACCATAAAGGTATTTGTTAAGTTTTAAAGACAAACAAGTGTTCAAAAGCCCTTTCCTGGGTGCCAGTGAGGTGTCCATGAGCAGTAGGTAGCTAAGTGCTGCAGAATGGGTGGGTGGGAGGGACTGCCAGGGAGACCTATCTCATCAGCTATGATCCTAGACTCCACTCAGTGTATTTACTTATTTTTTTAATGTTTTATTGGCGTATAGTTGATTTTCAATGTTGTTTTAGTCTCAGGTATACAGCAGCATGAATCAGTTATACACACACACACACACAATCTATCCACTCTTTGATTATTTTCCTAGATAGCCATTACAGAATATTGAGTAGAGTCCTCTTTGCAACCCCGTGGACAGTAGCCTGCACCAGGCTCCTCCGGCCATGGGATTTTCTAGGCAAGAGTACTGGAGTGGGTTGCCATTTCCTTCTCCACACTCAGTGAATTTATCACATCACTCGTTGGAGTAGAAAAGAAAGGGCAAGTCTCCAGGAAGAAGGCAGAGAGGCTGCCTTCCAGGTCATGTTGAGAGTGATCAGTTCTGCCATCCCCAGGCCAGGCCCCACTGCCCAGCCCAGGAATTCATCCTTTCTTTATGCTTTTTCCACGTGTTTTATGAAACATTTCAAAGATACAAAAACATTGCAAGAATTGTACAGTGAAAACATCTATTCACCACCTAGATTTTACAGTTGTTAAATTTTGCCCTCTGATTTCTGAGATGGCAGAACTTAAGAGTTATACTGGGAAGATGAGGTAGGGGTGATGCTTGGTGCTTTAGAATGATGTTTGTTTTCCAAGCCATTCCTCTCTCCCAGTCACTGAAACATGGTCTGACAACAACAAAAAAGGTATTTATGTGAAAATTCTTATGAAGGTATAAAAGTTAAATTACTTTTAGATATCCACAATTTTAAAGAAAAAGCATATGCACCCAAGCCATTCTAGAAAACTGCCTTATAATCACAATCGTGGATCAGTCATGGTCACAGTGGCTACCCAGCCCACTGATGACGAGTTTTCAACACACCAAGTACCAGAGAAGAAAAAAATTCTCAGTTTATGAGAGCACAATATAGATGAATAAGGCACAAAGAAAATAGACAAGTGGTCTTCTGTTAAAAGATTTTCTATCAGAGTGTTTGAAGCCCTTCGAACTAAATTACGAAGAAAACATCATAGTGTCCATGAGAGCCAAAGAAAGCATGTTTTTAGCTATTTACAACAAGAAAAGGCAAACATCAATCAAAAAGTGGAAGATACTTTAGAAATCAGTCTTACATGAAGAAATTTAAGCTTAGAATGGTTCAGGGATATGCTTATGGTCACACAAGCATACAGTGATAGAACTGGGACTAAAACCTAGGTCTCTACTTCTAGTTTAGTAGAGGATCCATGGGTCTCTCTTGGCCTCCACTTGTAGTCTAGTGGAGGATCCCTGGGGGATCCTTGGGTCTGTCTTGGTCTCTGCTACATAGTCTAATGAAGGATTCCTGGGTATATATATATTAGTTTCCATTTTCAGTCTAATGGTGGGTCCCTGGATCTATATTAGTCTCCACCCCTCATCTAATGGTGGGGATGGGGGTGGGTAACCAGGTCATTCTTTCTTTGCTAAGAAAAAAGGTAATGTACTTCAAATACAGTTAGGGACACAGAAAAGAGAGTTTTAAATAAGGAACTCAAATGCCTAGGACCAGATTAAATATTAGTCCTCTGGCTACAAGGAAGAAGCTGTAGAAGATGAGCATTTTATTGTATTCTTTCCTCAGAATTGCTGTGATCCTTAAGAGTTGTATCATTACTTTCTGATATTGAACACATCTAACCCTAACCTTAAAGATGATGCTGTGAAACTGCTACACTCAATATGTCAGCAAATTAAGAAAACTCAGCAGTGGCCACAGGACTGGAAAAGGTCCGTTTTCATTCCAATCCCAAAGAAAGGCAATGCCAAAGAATGCTCAGACTACCGCACAATTGCACTCATCTCACATGCTAGTAAAGTAATGCTCAAAATTCTCCAAGCCAGGTCTTCAGCAATACGTGAACCATGAACTACCAGATGTTCAAGCTCGTTTTAGAAAAGGCATAGGAACCAGATATCAAATTGCCAATATCTGCTGGATCATCAAAAAAGTAAGAGAGTTCCAGAAAAACATCCATTTCTGTTTTATTGACTATGCCAAAGCCTTTGACTGTGTGGATCACAGCAAACTGTGGAAAATTCTGAAAGAGATGGGAATACCAGACCAGCTGACCTGCCACTTTGGAAACCTGTATGCAGGTAGGAAGCAACAGTTAGAACTGGACATGGAACAACAGACTGATTCCAAATAGGAAGAGGAGTACATCAAGGCTGTATATTGTCACCCTGCTTATTTAACTTATATGCAGAGTACATCATGAAAAACGGTGGACTGGATGAAGCACAAGCTGGAATCAAGATTGCCAGGAGAAATACCAGTAACCTCAGATATGCAGATGACACCACCCTTATGGCAGAAAGTGAAGAAGAACTAGAGTCTCTTGATGAAAGTGAAAGAGGAGAGTGAAAAAGCTGGCTTAAAGGCTCAACATTCAGAAAACTAAGATCATGGCATCTGGTCCTATCACTTCATGGCAAATAGATGGGGAAACAGTGGAAACAGTGGCTGATTTTATTTTTGGGGGCTCCAAAATCACTGCAGATGGTGACTGCAGCCATGAAATTTAAAGATGCTTACTCCTTGGAAGGAAAGTTATGACCAATCTAGACAGCATATTAAAAAGCAGAGACATTGCTTTGTCAACAAAGGTCCATCTAGTCAAAGCTATGGTTTTTCCAGTAGTCATGTGTGGATGTAAGTTGGACTATAAAGAAAGCTGAGAGCCGAAGAATTGATGCTTTTGAACTGTGGTGTTGGTGAAGACTCTTGAGAGTCCCCTGGACTGCAAGGAGATCCAACCAGTCCATCCTAAAGGAGATCAGTCCTGGGTGTTCATTGGAAGGACTGATGTTGAAGCTGAAACTCCAATACTTTGGCCACCTGATGTGAAGAGCTGACTAATTTGAAAAGACCCTGATGCTGGGAAAGGTTGAGGGCAGGAGAAGGGACAACAGAGGATGAGATGGTTGGATGGCATCTCTGACTCAATGGACATGAGTTTGGGTAAACTCCAGGAGTTGGTGATGGACAGGGAAGCCTGGCGTGCTGTGGTTCAATGGGGTTGCAAAGAGTCGGACACGACTGAGCGACTGAACTGAACTGAACATAACCTTATTTACAATACAAAGTTGGTGACTCATTCTGAAGGGAAAATTAGTAACCCAAGATGAAGTTAAAATGTTCTCTGACTGACAAGACAGTAGAGGAAACACTGCAAAAGCAGGAACCTCGGTACCCAAAAGAGGATTATATTCGTTCATTCATTCCTATTGAAGAAGTTTTATACATACCTATTATTTGTCTTGTGCTGGGCACTATTTCAGGGGTTCTATAATCACTAGCTCACTTCATCCTCGTGATAACCCTCAGAGCTGCCTCTAAAAGCCCACCGGGAAGTGTTTCTGGGTATCTTGAAAGGGAAGAGGGCGCAGTGTATTGGCCGGCAGATCAAATGCTGCTGTCCTGTTGCAACACAGATAAATGGCTAAACGGGAAGAACACAAGAGTGCCCAGAAAATCTGTGTCAGTTTCCTGTGTCTGCTGTAACAATTACAGCAAGCTTATGGCTTAAATTTATTCTCTCACAATTCTAGCGGCAGGAAGGCCAAAGATAGTCTCTGGAACTTATATGTATGTATGTTAAGCCGCTTCAGTCGTGTCTCTGTGACCTTATAGGCCACCAGGCTCCTCTGCCCATTGGATTCTCCAGGCAAGAATACTGGAGTGAGCTGCCATGCCCTCCTCCAGGGTACCTTCCTGACCCAGGGATTGAACATGAGTCTCTTATGTCTCCTGCACTGGTAAGCAGGTTCTTTACCACTAGGGCCACCTGGGAAGCCCAGAACTTGTAAATGTTACCTTATTTGGATAAAAGTTCTTTGCAGATGTGGTTAAGGATCTTGAGGTGACCAGATCACTTTGCGTACCCGAGTGAGTCCTAAATGCTATCACAAATGTCCTCAGAAGACAGAGGCAGAAGGACGACTTCCCATGTGCTGCGGTGGATGGGCATCTGCCTGCCAATGCAGAGGACACAGGTTTGGTCCTTGGTCCAGGAGGATTCCCCATGCCACAGGCAACTAAGCCCATGTACCACAACCACTGAGTCTGCGCTCCATCAGTCAGTCTCACAGGGCCAAAGGCAGGGTGGACAGCCAGCCACCTCCCTCCCCCCAGAGGCTCTAAGGGAGAATACACCCCCCCCACTTCTGGTTTTTGTTGGCTCTGCCAGTTCTTGGCCTGTGGGCACGTCACTCCAGTTCACCCTCCGTCTTCACATCACCTCCTCCTCCATGAGTCAAATTCCCCTCTACCTCTCTCTTTTTAAATAGGATCGTCTTTCAGTTTTATTTATTTGCTTTTGGTCGTGTTGGGTCTCCACTGTGGTGCAGGGGCTACTCTTTGTTGCCGTGTGCGGGCTTCTCATCACGGCTGCTGCTCTTGCTGTGGAGCACGGGTTCTAGACGCAGGGGCTCAGTAGTTGAGGCTCTGGGACTCTAGAGCACAGACTTAATAATTGTGGCACATGGGCTTAGTTGCCCAGACCAGGGATCAAACCTGTGTCTCCTGCGTTGGCAGGCAGACTCCCATCCACCGCACCACCAGGGAAGTCATCCCTCTGCCTCTGTAGCCTGAGAACTCACTCGAGTGATGCAGAATGATCTGATCATCTCAAGATCTTTAATCACATCTGTAAAGAACTTTTTGTTCAAATAAGGTAACATTTATAAGTTCCAGAGACTATATCTTTAGCCCAGATATCTTTGGGGGGGGGGTCATTTTTCAGCCTACCACAAAATTATCTGGCTAATAACAGCTCCACACCCAACACACACACTCACACATGTACGTGCTAAGTCACCTCAGTCATGTCCGACTCTTTGCTACCCTATGGACTGCCAGGCTCCTCTATCCAAAACAACAAAATTCTGTAAAGCAGTTATCCTTCAATTAAAAATAATAAAGGAAAAAAAAAACTGGAGTGGGTTGCCATGCCCTCCTCCAGAGGATCTTCCTGACACAGGGATCAAACCCATGTCTTCGGGGTATTGCAAGGGACTTTCTGCATTGGCTGGGAGTGGACTCCATGCAGCTCTGAAGTTCTCTCATGACATATAGAGAATGTCTTCTAACTCCTCCCTGTATTTTCCAGAGGTCACCTTGCTCGAACACATTTGGCAGGGAAATACCCAGGCAAACACCTGCTCTGGAGTTGAGCATTCACCATCGATCCATGGCCTCAATTTGAATTCAAGGTCAGAAACGCCAGCATTTATGTGCTGCAGGCGAATAGAAGGATGTATTCACCTAACAGCAGGTGCTTATTGTGCAATTCTACTCCTGGCTTCATCTTCTCTTCCCTGCCCTTGTACTGATTTCTAAACCCACTTTTCAAAAAAAATTGCTTGTATTGTGTTGTGTGAATTTTTATAAAGCAGTCTTAAAGAGTTTTCTAAAATATAATTTTACTTATTTTATTTTTGGTTGGGCTTCCCAGATGGCGCTGGTGGTAAAGAATCCACCTGCCAAGCAGGAGACACAAGAGACGTGGGTTTGATCCCTGGGTGAAGAAGATCCCCTGGAGTAGGAAATGCCAACCCACTCCGGTATTCTTGTCTGGAGAATCCCATGGACAGAGGAGCCTGGTGGGTACAATCCATAGGGTCACAAAAAGTTGGACACGACTGAGTAACTCAGCATGTACACATTTTTGGTTGCACTGGGTCTTCATTGCACAAGGGCTTTCCTCTACTTGCAGCAAGCAGGGGCTACTCTGTTGTGGTGGGTACATGGGCTTCTCTTGTTGCTGAGCACTGGCTCAGCATGGGCTTCATGCTTGGCTTCAGTAGTTGCGGCTCCCAGGTTCTAGAGCATAGGCTCAATAGTTTGTGCACGGGCTTAGTCGCTCTGCTGCATGTGAGATCTTCCCAGATCAGGAATAGGACCTATGTTTTCTGCATCAAAAGGCAGATTCTGTACCACTGAGCCACCAGGGAAGACCTTAAGAGGAGTTCTTTAAACGAAGGTGATATATAAATCATATCAATCCATTGAAAATGATCAATGTGTGTGGCATGTGTCTGCACTAGTGTGCCTTCTGCCCTGGGGGCATGTTCCCTCTCCTCCTTCCACAGCTGGGGGAGAGAAGTTCAACTTACACATCTTCTACTGGGCTCCTTCCAACTCAAGGTCCCAGCACACTGGAAGTGCTCTGGTCCGTGTGCTTGAGCTGGTGTAAATTACTGCTCAATGACATGGTCATTTAGCATGTGTCTTGATACTAGCTTGTTGAGAAAAGTCACATGGTGTATGACCCCAGGGGAAATGAATTGAATACATCTTCGCTAGTACTGGGTTGGATAGAAAGATCCTTTGGTTTTCCCCACAACAGCCTATGGGGGGGAACCAATAACAAACCTTTTGGCCAACTCAGTATTTCTGCCAGGAAGGCAGATGGGGATCAGCCCAGAGTACCAGGGCTCAATGGGCACGCTAGGGACACACAGTAGCTGCAGGTGAAGTCTGGTGAGTGAGCACCCTCCTCATCCCGCAAACTCACCTCCATCTAGATTCCTGGGGCATCCCTGCACAGGACACATCAGATGAATGAGCGTTCTTCCCAGCCTGCCCTTCAACCTCAGATCCCCACGGCTTTCCTACCATTGTGCTGGACTTGGGAATTTCAGGGCGTTCTTTTCTCTAATACAGATGATGTTCTAGAGGCCATCTTAAGTGGTCTCCTCTTCGCCTCTTCTCCCTGAGCCCACCCCGGCCTCTTATCACCCTGAGGACAGGACAGACAGGATGAAAGGGAAGCTGCTCTCTCCCCTAAACCCCAAAACAAAGCAAAGTTCAGATTCTTCTTCTCTGACTCTGTGCTCTTGTAAGACAGGGAAGTGCTCTCAGCTCATATGGTGACTGTGCTTTAACCATGTCTATTTCTTTCTTTATTTTTAATTGGAGCATAATTGCTTTACAGTGTTGTGTTGCTTTCTGCCATACAACAATGTGAATCAGCCATAAGCATACATACATCCCCTCCATCTTGAACCTCCCTCCCACCCCCAACACCATCCCACCCCTCTACGTTATCACAGTACCGGTTTGATCTCCCTGTTATGCAGCAGCTTCCCACTAGCTATCTATTTTACGTATGGTAATCTATATGTTTCAATACTACTTTTTCCATTTGTCCCACTCTCTCCTCTTTGCATCCACAAGTTTGTTCTCTCTGTCTGCGTCTCTAATTTCTGCTGTGCAAATAGGTTCGTCAGTACCATTTTTCTAGATTCCACAATATTTTTCTATTTCTGACTCACTTCACTGTGTACAACAGGCTTTAAGAGCCTGTACAATCATGCGTATGTCTCACACAAGTACTTCTCCCAGAAAAGCGGCCTTCCCATCATCAATGCATTCTGTGTTCCTGGGACCTCAATGGTCATTGACTCTCATTAGTGCTTCCTCCTCGGGGATGGAATGGAGAGCAGGGAGAAGGGTCTCTGAGTTTCTGCCTGAGGTTAGCAGTGTGTAATTCTCTCGTCCCCCTGCCCTCTCCTCTTACAGGCACCTGCCTCTCTAGGATCACAACTCCTCCTTACCTGTGACTGCTTCCTGCTTTTACTTTGTTAATTTTGCTTTCCTCATGTATTTAATAAGGGTTTTTGCTCAGCATTCCATAGATACTTAACTTGCTTGTGCAAGTTCTTCAAGGAGTCAAGAGAACCAGGTTGGAAGCTGGGTATCCAGGGAACTGTCTTTCAGTTAACTGGTGGCCAGAGAAGTGAGGTGGAAAATCAGGCATCCTCATCACAGCTGATTAGCACAAAGGCATCAGGCAGGCTGTTGACACCCTCTCCAAAGCCCCCACTAGGTGCTCGGGAGGCCCACAAGGCCCCAGAGCATTTTCACCCATGACACCAACGCAGCAGGTGTCAGCTATTCTTCAGGCGTAACCTCCAGATGCTAGCTTCCAACATGAGTTCTACTACCTCCATATATAACGGGCTCGGATATATGTCTGTGAACTGAAAGCAGAGTCCATGAGGACAAGATGGGACAGGCTTGGGCTTTTACTTGCTGGGCCTGCAAATCCTCTGGAGCAGCAGCACCTCCACCCACCTCAACTGAGCCCAAGAGCCGCCGCCATGATCTGAGGTCTGCGGAGGGTGCTGGCCCAGCCTGCGCCACTCCCCACCCCGCAGCTCCTTTGCATTTATTTTGTACCAAAAACAATGTTGAGAAGTACTCTGCTAGAACACGCTCTTCTGGAGGAGTGACCGCCCCACACCCATGTGTATCAGAGGACAGGGTCCTGGCAGCTGCCCGAGCCACACAGCCCACTCCCGATGCTGCAGTGTTGGTACGTTTTAAAGGTCACGTGTCCTCCTTCGCCCAGTCGGCCCTTCAGGTGCCTTCGACTCCCCCAGTGCCCAGGCCAGACCACTGGAGTTTACTGCTGCAGGAACGGGAAGTTGGGAACAGCAAAAGGGATAGTGCCCTGGGGGTGGGGGCAAGCGCACCGGTGTCTGTGGGAAGGTCCACATTTGGGCCCACTGAGTTGCACTAGGATTCTTCACTTTGCCCCTTTCTTGAGAGCGGATAACACGGCAGAACCACATGGGTGTTTTAGTATATAGTATTTTAGTAAAATACTAGAAATAAAATATATTTTAGTATATTTTATATACATATGGGCTTCCCAGGTGGCTCCGTGGTAAAGAATCTGCCTGCCAATGCAGAAGACATGAGACGCAGGTTCCCTGAGTTGGAAAGATCCCCTGGAGGAAGAAACAGCACCCCACTCCAGTATTCTTGCCTGAAAAATTCCACAGACAGAAGAGTCTGACGGGCTACAGTCCGTGGGGCCGCAAAGAGTCAGACATAACTGAGCACACACACATACACACACACAAGGTTACAAACATTGAAGTAGCATTTGTCTTTGTCTTGTAACACACACACACACACACATAAAGAATTCTAATTTGCAAAAAAAAAAAAAAATGGGACTCAATTGCCAACTTACCTACAGTGAAGTGAAGCTGGTTGCTAGAGTCTTTCAGTCACACATACACTTGGCATATACTTATTACCAGACTCTGAAAGAAATATGGCCTGTGCATGTAGAAGTTAGACCAAGATCCTGCAGAAAGCACTACACAACAAATCATTAAATAATAAAGACTGTGATGAAGGTGAAGGGGCTATACCAGACAATCTCCTTAGGTTTCACATTATACCTGCACCTGTTTGTGCCTTAAACATAAAGCACAAACTCTATCTGAGAACTCCAGCTCTGCTGTTATTTAGCCATGGTCTTAAGTAAGTGGCTTAATCCATTTAAATTATAGAAATGAAAATATTTTATGAACACACACAGTACTGCACATAAATGTTTTTGGAAAATTTGTTTACACCTTCCTTCTTACTCTTTGCCTTTTGAAGAACTCACTCACTCTCCAAAGCCAGCTAAGATGTTACCTTCACCAACATCCTCAAGTAGTGGCTGAGTCTTCTGGGACTCAGCGGTCCATGATACTTGTCCTGTCATAATACTCTCCATCACGTACTAGGCTATTTGTGGAAGTGCAACAACTGCCAGACGCTCTTCGTTATTCATCTGCTCTTGGCGCCTGGATCAATGTGATCCAGAAAAATGCTAGATAAATGTTCGGTGAATGAATGACATCACTCTAGGTTACAGAGAACTGAAAGCAAGAAGCCAGGTTGGTTAACTGTGAATTCCACTGGGCACTTAACAAGAACTGTATCATCTGTGAATTCCAAGACTTACACTAGCAACAAGTGTGAGCTCGCTGCACTTATGCCTAGAAAGCTGAAGGTGTTTAACTACTATGGATGTTGCCTTCAAAGTAATTCACAATTTCTTCAACCTTCATCAGGTAACATTGGATGGCCTTATCATCTGCATTTCTCTGCTGGTCACTGAGTACCAAGATAGACCCACTCTGAACTTACAGGTAATGATTTATGCCAGGTAGCAAAAAAGGACACTGATGGAATTCATTTTCTAATCATCTAAGGCACCTTTGTAGAAGGGTCTATTAGAAAACATTTTACGATCTGGGGAATTTTAATACTCCTTGCTGAGCAATACTTACAGCAGGACACTACCTGTGGAGTAAGAGAAAGTTTGGGGTGGTTTATAATATTAATATATTTCAAGCAGAGCATTAACCACCGCAGTGGTTTACATGTATACACCACTTCACTACAGGAGCAAGGAACACGTGAGCCCAACAAGAAGGGAAGGGCCCCTTGCTCACCTTGATTCACTCTACCTTGAACTCTGACATACTATCCTGCCTTCAGAAACTCAGGCACCATGAGTCACCGCAGGTCTAGAAGGAGCCAGAGGCAGCAGACAAGGAACACCTGCATTCTGCATCAGAGGGCTCCCAGCCCTGCAAGCCTGGCTCTATGAGAGGACAGTGGCCCGGGGTTTGGGGCAGGCAAGCCAATTCTTTAGTGCTGCAGTGGGGCACCACAGCCCTCTCGGAGCAGCGGTGTTGGTGCTGGGCTGACTTAAAGCAGCATTCTTCTGGAACTCTGTGCAGAAGAATCATCTACACAGGAGGAATCTTGTCAAGCTGCATGCAGGACCTGGGGCAGAAGGCCGGGTGGGATGAGATTCTGTACCACATTGCTGGTGATGCCTGCTCCCTAGACTACACTTAAAACTCTAGATCACAACTAGATCTACATGAGAATCACCTGGGTGACTTTTATAACCATAGGGATGACCAGGCCTCACTCCTTACTAATTAAATCAAAACGATGCTGGAGAGGGGACAAGGCCAAGGGAGAGTCTTGATACAGGCTCAACATTGTTCTGGGCTTCCCTGGTGGCTCAGTGGTAAAGAATCTGCCTATCAATGCAAGAGACACGGGTTCGATCTCCGGGTGGGGAAAAGCCCCTGGAGAAGGAAATGGCAACCCACTCCAGTATTCTTGCCTGAGAAATCCCATGGACAGAGGAGCCTGGTGGGCTACAGTCCATGGGGTCACAAAAGAGTCAGACACGCCTCAGCAACTAAATAACAACAACAAACAATATTGTTCTAAAAGTTCCCCAAGTGTGGTCAAGGTTGAGGTCAGCTGGTCTCCGGTTCAACTCGTTGTGAAGCAGGGGCCAGCCTCAAAGAAAGAGGTTCCAGCAGACAACCAGATGTCACCTGGTTTTGTTGCTGTTGTTCAGTCACTAAGTTGTGTCCAACTCTGCAACCCCACGGACTGCAGCACACCAGGCTTCCCTGTCCTTCATCATCTCCCAGGGACTGCTCAAACTCATGACCATTGAGTCCGTGATGCCATCCAACTATATCATCCTCTGTCGCCCCCTTCTCCTTCACCTGGCTTTAACCGCTTTCAATTTTCCCCACCAGGGGGCCACATGCTAAAGGCAATTTACTGCCACCCCTCATTTCAAGGACTATTTTCAACATAGAAACAAGAGCAGAACTCTTCCTCCTCTGCCTCTCACCCCAATTCCCGACACAGAGTTGTGTGCATAACAGGCTGTCAACAGGCTAATTAACAATGGTGAGTTTTCCTTCCTCTCTCTGACCCAAAAAAAGGTGCTAATAAGCAATTACTGCACCAAAGAGAAGAGGAGCAAGGGGTCCAGAGTATGCAATGACTGAACAGCACTGAGACCTAAGTATGTTGCAGTCTATTGATAAAACAACCTTAAGGATGGGCCAAGGGAGGAACAAAGCTTCTTTCAGAATTCTTAATGGCAAGTGAAGAAACTGCAGTTTTCTTTCAGTCATTGATTGGATTCAATGTATTTGAGTTATGAAAGTCGATGAGTTGTAACTCAGACCAAAATAATATACAACCACAGATAGTTCAGCCTTTTATCTTTAATTTTAACCTACAAAGTGTAAAGTGTTCATAAAAGATTTTAATAAATATAGTAAGGCTTCAGGTGATCACTGTTCTGAGTGGAAGAGTTTGCTTTCTAACATACTATAGCTAACATACACCCAGAATCTTTAAAACCAAAAACGTTCACCACCTTACAGTGACAGATACAACACATCGCTTGCCCCAGTTTTGTTCCCCAGCTCGAGGTATCTCTGTACTGTCTTCCATTCATCTCTGATGCACAGAGAAGGACAGAAACTATTTGGATGGGTTCAGAGAATGCAAGTCTCTTGATTGGTGTGGCCTGAAAGGTTTACTTTCTCAGTACAGCGTTTTTACTGAGTCCTCTGGACAATTAGTAATGCAGCTTACAAATAAATAAAGCTCAAATAAGTGGCTTCGAAGTTCATGAAACAGCAAGAAAGGCAGCAGAAGGTCCTGAGGAAGGGCAGCAGTGAAATATGAGCTCTCACACACTGCAAACTCGAGGCAAACCCCACCAATAGAAAAGTAACTAGCTACATACAAGTTGTTTCATCTTGCCCAGAATACGGCAGGTCTTCTCCACGGATCCTCTGGTTACTCTCTCAGTATAAACCCTTGGCCACAGGGTCTCAGGACCAGGGTGTGAGGAGACGGCTCACCACCTCCAGATCACTCAGCAGAAAGTGGCCCTCCAAAGAGACCACAGCCCCCACGCCAAGGCACATCTCCCCGCCTGCAAATTAAGCTGGCAGCACCAGTCCCACAGGCCTGAGGACCGCCCACAGAGGAGAAGGCCGTGCTGACAGTGGCCTGCCTCCTGCATCCTTTAGAGGGACTCCAGGATCCAGTCACCACTGGGGAGTGGGGAGACAGGCAGCGTCAGGTCCCTCGGGGGGCCTCGCTCCCTCCCATCCTGGAGGGAGTTCTGCTCCTGGAAATATTCGTCCTCTTCGTCGAAGAAGCCGTTCTCCAGAGCGTAAGTGCCGTCTGGGCTGGCCGCTGCCTGGCAGGCTCCCTTGTACTCCTGGATGGACTCATAGAGGCTGTACAACTGGCAGAGCAAGGACATGTCCAGCTGTCGGAGGCCAACCTTGAGGGGAGGGTGGGGAGGAAAAAGCGAGAAGTCAGCAACGGAATGGCATCTTAGTGGCGCTCTGTCAGCAATCTGCCCGTGCCAGCATGTTCTTTCCATATGGCCAGCAACTCAGAGCATCCCTCGAATGCTCTGGCTCTTCAGTTTTGAGAAAACCTTAATTATGCAATGCCCACACCTCAGACGTTACCCAACATGTCAGGGAACGATCGCATCTGTCGGGCAGCAGGCCCAGCCTACAAAACATCACTTGGCGATCCGGCCCGCCCTGCAGAGAAACAGCCTTGCACATTTTGAAAGCCCCAGCCAGCTTCACTTTGGACACCAAGATGCAAAGGTGTCATCTCTTCCTGCTACGATCAGATTCAGAGAAGACGCCCATGTGGTCTCTCCTTCCTGAGGCAACAGTCTCTGTGCCAGAACCAGGAGCTCAGCAGTGAAGTGTCATATGCTGCCCCCTGGAGCACCCACCCTCCAATCAGCTGGGTCTCCAGACTCACAAGGAGTCAGACTCCCTCTCCTTTGGACAAGAGGACATCTCCTAAGATGGCTGTGTGGGGTCACTCCCCAGAGAGAACAACCACATAAGCCTTAGTAAGACCTGGGCCTCTACTGATTTCCCTGGGAACTATTTCCCAAGTGATAACAGAACAAAGAACATTTCAAAGTCACACATTTATCTTCAAGTTCCTCCCTCCCCCAGTGGCCCGTCCCAGGGAGAAGAGAACAGTCAGGGCAGGAAATGCATCGTTTTCATCAATCCCAGAGAAAAGGGTTAATTCACCTAGAAACGCCACCCAGACCAGTCCAGCCACTCTCTCCAGCGCATGAGAACCACTCCTTAGAAGCCTACAGATTCCAACTCTGGCCAGGTCTAGGGCCACCGGGAATGGGGACGCCAAGCAAGCTGCTGAGCAGTTGACCTCCAGGACTCTCAAGATGGGAAACTCTAAACAGATGCCAGGAGACTCGCCCTGCACCCTTCTGCTTCTGGGCTCTCGAGCAAGTTATTAATCATCTCTATGCCTTGGTTGATGAAAAAATGAAATAATTTCTCTTAATCTGCTGGGAGGATTAAATGAAATATCAACTATTTTAATAAATAGCAATCAAATGTCTCCCATGTACCAAGCACTACGCTAAAGCACTCAAGATGCACGGGAAAGAATATGCAAAAACACAGGGAATGTGTTTTTTTTTTGCAGTCTAACTTTACTGAGGCTTTCAATGGCTAAGTTGAAGATCTCTCTTGGTAAATGTCACAGTGCACTTGAAAATATGTGGGTTATTTTCAAATATCTTTTGATACTGATGTCTAAGATAATTCCACAGTGATATGAGAACAGGCTCGGTATGATTTCAATACCTTTAGATCATGAAATCTTTGCATCTTGTTTTATGTCCCTGGATATATTTCAGTGTCTTCTAGTTTACAGTGTATGGGAACTTGAATAGAATTTGTATCCTACTGTTGTGTGAAAATTGTATAAATCTTAATTATGTTGAATTGGTTCACAGTGCTTTTTCTGGTCTACTATATCCCTCTACTTCTCTGTATATTTATTCCATTAATTTTTGAGAGTATGATATTAAAACTCCAACTAAAAAGCTTAATTTATATACTTAAAAAATAATTGTAATATATAGTGGTATGTGATGAAAGTGAAAGAGCAGAGTGAAAAGTTAGCTTAAAGCTCAACATTCAGAAAACTAAAATCATGGTATCTGGTCCCATCACTTCGTGGCAAATAGATGGGGAAACAGTGGAAACAGTGGCTGACTTTATTTTTGGGGGCTCCAAAATCACTGCAGACGGTGACTACAGCCATGAAATTTAAAGACGCTTACTCCTTGGAAGGAATGTTATGACCAACCTAGACAGCATATTAAAAAGCAGCGACATCACTTTGTCAACAAAGGTCCATCTAGTCAAGGCTATGGTTTTTCCAGTGGTCATGTATGGATGTGAGATGTGAGAGTTGGACTATAAAGAAAACTGAGTGCAGAAGAATTGATGCTTTTGAACTGTGGGGTTGGAGAAGACTCTTGAGAGTCCCTTGGACTGCAAGGAGATCCAACCAGTCCATCCTAAAGGAGATCAGTCCTGGGTGTTCATTGGAAGGACTGATATTGAAGCTGAAACTCCAATACTTTGGTCACTTGATGCGAAGAGCTGACTCATTTGAAAAGACCCTGATGCTGGGAAAGATTGAGGGCAGGAGGAGAAGGGGATGACAGAAGATGAGATGGTTGGATGGCATCACCGACTCAATGGACATGGGTTTGGGTGGACTCTGGGACTTGGTGATGGACAGGGAGGCCTGGCGTGCTGCGGTTCACAGGGTCACAAAGAGTCGGACACGACTGAGCGACTGAACTGAACTGATAGTGGAACTATATGTAACCTTGTTCTGTATTTTCCAAGTCTCCTGTAAATGTGTTAACATACTTAAATAATTTAAAAAATAAAAATTAAAATATATTTTAAAAATTATTAAAAACAAACATTAATATTTATTAACAAATACATTTTTAAAAGAAACACAGAACATGTCAAAGGATTTAGTCTTTATAATTACCCAGCAATGATATTTTCTACACAAGAGAAGCTATCTGGTGACAAGACTAAATTCCAGGTCACTCTTCACACCGTCAACCACTCACTCTTGTTCACCAGCGACCTCTTTAGTACAGCTGAACAGATCACAGAAATGGAGCTACTCGCACTGACCTGGCGTGTTGGCCAAGACACTCAAACGAAGACCCAGATAGAGACGCAGGCCCTGTCGTTTTTGGCGTGATTCCCATCATTCCAGAATTCCTTCTAAAGAAGCTGTTCCCCGGAAGAGACTTCAGGCAAGCTGAGGGCGCGGCCTCCAGGCATGCTCCGCCCCAAGGCATCCTACTCTCAAAAGTTAATTGGCTATTTTGTTGTTGTTGTTGTTAAGTTGCTAAGCCTTGTCCGACTCTTTGTGACCCCATGAACAGCAGCCCGCCAGGCTCCTCTGTCCATAGGATTCTCCAGGCAAGAATACTGGAGTGGGTTGCCATGCCCTCCTCCAGGGGATCTTCCCGACCCAGGGATCAAACCAGAATCTCTCCTGTCTCCGGCAATGGCAGGCGGGTTCTTTCCCTCTAGCGAACCCAAAACTGTAAAGGAAAGAGTAGTAGAGTGATGTGCTATCGGCCCAGGTCTGCCGCTCTCCTGGGCGACAGGAGGTGGGCACAGATGACTGTAGAGCTCTGACTTCCCTCAACGCCGTGCTGCCCCGAGTGTGGCTCTAGGTTGCCCTCCTTAGATGCTGAGGTGTCCGAGGCATTCCCAGGCCTATGTGGGAGACGTGCTAGGCTGGGAGTTGGATCATAACCTGGATCTTTCTGCACTGTGGCAGCCGGTGACTCACAAAGCTGCCTTGTCATCGGGCGGAACGCTGGCCTAGAAACCACGTCTGACCCACCTAGGAATACAGCAGAGCCCTATACACGCCTGTTACACAAGCCGACAGATGCCGAGGGTTTGGACTAATTTAACAGGGATTTAAACACAAGACATGTGCACACCCACAGCCTGGCTTCTCAGGGCCTCCTTCAGGCTTATGAGATTCAACTTCCTCTGGTTCACCAACAACTCTCCAGATTAGCCAGGAGGACAGCAGCTAAGTACATACATACAGGAGCAATCTAGCTTCCCACCCAGGACACCTGTTCCCCCGCTGAGGTAGTTTAAACATTTTCACTTGAATTTTCTAGAGGTAAACTGAAAATCCCTAGGTGGCATCCAATAATGTGACCTGGAAGAATTCTCCCTGTGCCTCCTCCACCGGTCAGTGAGGTCCCTTCATCCTGACTGTCTGCTGGCTGTTTTTTGTGTTTTTTTTTAATAGTATCAGATTCATTTTATTTAATTCTCCAAGTTTTTTCCTTACCTTTTTTTAATTTATTTTTTTAAATTGGAAGATAATCGCTTCCCACTGCATCCCGGGCTTCCCAGGTGGCCCAGTGGTTAAGAATCCGCCTGCCAATGCAGGAGCGACGGCGTGATCCCTGATTCAGGAAGATCTCACACACCATGGAGCAACTAAAGCCATGTGCCACAACTACTGAGCTTGTGCTGTACAGCCTGCAAGCCTCAACTACTGAAACCCTAGTGCCCCAGAGCCCATGCTCCACAACAAGAGAAGCCACCACAACAAGAAGCCTGCACATCACAACTAGAGAAAGTCCGCGTGTAGCAACGAAGACCCAGCGCAGCAACAAATAGATATATATTTTTTTAACAGTGCAACACCATCTCCCCCTCCTCTCTTCTGACTTGGATGGGCTCAGTCACCAGTGCTCCTCACCTTCCCTCACCGTCTCTGCCTGTCCCACGGCGTTGATCACTCTCTACCTTTGCTGTGGGTGCACACGGTCTTCCTTCTCCTACTTGAGGACATGCCCAGGAGGCATGGACCCACCTCCCCCTTGGGTCCCTCAGCACCCAGTGCAGACCCTTGAGGAGGAAACTCAGACACTGGTGACTGAGGGAAACCTAGAGAGACCCCAATGCCCACCCAGAGAACATCTGGTGGTGAAGCGGCCTAGCAGTGGGTTGTGCTGGGATCCACAGGGCCCTGGCTCCACCCCAAGGTGCCCCTGGGGAAAGCCATAGGCCACACGGTTCTCGCCACATCATCAGAAAAGCACTCAGCTCTTGCCTGACAGGAGACGACACAAATGAAGATTCCTTGCTGAGTGCTCACTGCAGAGCCAGCAGCTGGGAGGCACGGACAGACAGCAGGCTCTCAACAGGAGGCCACGAGGCTCAGGGGGTGTGGGAAGCAGAGAAGACCCGGCCAAGAGAACTAAACTGCAGTAACGTTTTAGGACATGATTAAATCACCCACGAACAAGAACTTCTCATCTTTCCAGAAAAAAAGTGGGAAGAGACAGGGGCACACGCCCTCAGCAAGCCCACTAACCCTCACCTCTGTCCTCATCCCACTGCAGAAGCCCGTCCCCCTTAGAGATGTGTTCCCTAAAGGACAGGTGCTAAGTCACAGCTGGATTCAGAAAATACAGATCTTTCTTGAAAACCCAGTTGAAAAATTCAGACAGCCTCATTTTAGAAAAGTACAGAATTCCTAGACCCTGTAATTTGTAGCTCCTTGTCATAGATCTCTGAGACAATCAAGAGCAAGCCACTCGTCTCCACGCTTTAAACTGCTGGCCTGACTCCTTCCTCTCTCTGTTCAGGCTTCCTGCTTCCTTCCCGAACGTGTCCCACAAACAGAGCTCCCCGCACCCCGCTTGCTGTACACACAGGTGGCTCACGCATCCCCAGCATCCCCAACAATAGGGCCAAACAATCCTGAACCACCCTCAAAATGGTTTCAGAACTCACAATGGGCTGGCCACATGTATACACCTCAGACAGGATGGTGGTTCCCAACTCGGTTTCCGGTCACCAAGTCTCTGAATATCCCTGGAGGGTGATGTTAGGGAGAAAGTTCTACCTGACTTTTAGATGATAATAGAAATGTTACCATTAAGATACGAGGCTTAGAAGATGAAAGAGAACTGTAGTGGGAAATTAATGTCGATTGGAAAAAAGCATCATGAGAAATTTTAGGAAGTTTTTAGGAGTAAAAATTATACTTAAGAACAATAATCTGTTTTATTTAAGAAACTAAAAGCCACCAGGGAAGCCCAAAAACAAAAGTTGGGGGTAATTCTCATGCTTATATGAAGCTCTTTTATGTCCCTCTTTTTCAAGAGACATAAAAGCAACTTTTTCTGAAATACAGCAATGAGTAGAAAACAAGACAAACATACTAGGAAATGGTCTTATTTGTACCCAGGTCCATATAGGAAACCGGGCCCAGGGTGGAGGGAGGGGAGTAAATCTGGTGCAGGCACAGTTTAGTCCCAGGGGTCACACTGGGGTCATTCTGCAATGAGCTTCTCCCCTGCCAGTCCACTATTTCCTACTACTGTGATTCCTCAACCATAAGATGAAAAATACCCCACCTTACATGGTACAAGGAATGTATGCGTCTGAAGTTAAGCTATAGAATCAGGAACAGGAGGCCCCAAAATATGGAGACAGATGCAGAAAAAGTCTGGTGGGTGAACATTTAGTTTGAAACATAACGGATGATAGAAACTTGACTGAAAAAATTATATTATAGTCATACAATAAAAGGGTTTCTGTAGTGGCTCAGTGGTAAAGAATCTGCCTGCAATGCAGGAGACCCAGGTTTGATCCCTGGGTTGGGAAGATCCCCTGGAGAAGCAAATGGTAACCCACTCCAGTATTCTTGCCTGGGAAATCCCATGGACAGAGGAGCCTGGTGGGCAACAGTCCATGGGGTCGCAAGAGTCAGACATGACTTAGCAACTAAACATACACACACATACAATAAAAACCAGGCAGTTATTTAAAAGAGCAGCTCTCTAAGTACAAGAGTAGGACACTGACCAACGCACACCATTAGGCACAAAAGTCCAAGGTACAGAATAGTATGCTGAGTAGGACCTCACTTTATACATTATGCATACACACATGCAAGCTTCTAACTAGAAGAGAAAATGTCCGTGAGCAGAATTTACTTCTGGAAAGTGGGACTGGATATTTACAGCCTTCTGTACTGCTAAAAAAAATTTTTTCCAACAAGCATGTTACTCTTAATTTTAAAAACTAGTTATAATAAAGTATATAACTTATGTGCATTGCTAGTAGGGCTGCATGCTTGTAAAATCTCTCAGGAGGACTCACTGGCAATGTCTATCAAAAGCCTTAAAATATCACATAATTTTTAACCAGCTAACCAGTTCATTGCTAATGACTCAGGAGTAGAAAATCTCAGCTGTACACAAATAGGTAATCCACCTCCTTGTTCTGTGAGGTAGGTGTGGATTCTGATACCATTAGGAAACTGAGCCCTGGAAGATGCAGGCCCTTCACTAAGAGCAGAGGGCTGTAGTCAGGCGGTAGGGTTCACAAGACTGGAAGAGGGCGCCATGTCCTGGGGGCAGCAAGCTGCTGAGATCACAAGTGACTCTTATCATTGGCTTTTCCGAATTTTCTCTGGTGGCCAAGATAGGAAAGGACCTGCCTGTAATGAAGAAGACCCGGGTTCGATCCCTGGGTTGGGAATGATCCCCTGGAGAAGGGCATGTCAATCCAGTCCAGTATTCTTGCCTGGAGAATCGCATAGACAGAGGAGCCTGGTGGGCTACAGTCCACGGGGTCACAAGAGTTAGACATGACTGAGTGACTAACACTTTGACTTTCACCTTTCTGAGTTTTCCAGATTTTCTACTATGAATATGTATTAATTCATAATGAGAGAACTTTTAAAAACATAATAAATGGCTTGTAAATTTATTTTAGACAATACTATTAGTAAATGCCCCAAATTTAATGAGTGTCTAGTATGCATCCGCAGGACTGGAATGTAATAAAGATCACAGTGACTTAATGGATCATAACCTGATTTCTGAATAAAGGATGTGTTGACAGAAGAACACTGACCTGCATACTGTTTCAAAAAAGAAGACCAAAGAGAAAAGCTTCATCGGTGTTGATCTAACAAAGAAAGAGCTACAAGCTAAGCTGCCTGAGCTGGCTGGAGATACTCCTGCAGGACTCCAAGCTCCCAGGTGAACTGTGATTCTGGGCTGGAGCCTAAGCAGGCTTCCATCAGTCACTCGGCTCCTCCCCAGCGGGTGTGCGTCCGTCAACCTCATCTCCTGTTAACGCTGCAGCCCCACCGAACTGAGGACTGCCTCAGAAGAGCCCTGGTAACTCAGAGAGAGCAAGCAGACCAGCTGCTACCCCTGAAGGCACCCACGCTGATGGATGGAGCCCATTCTGCAGCTCAGCGGTGCTAGTGAAGACATCCTTGTCCATCTCTAACCTGCAATAATGGCTGAACCCACAAAGCCATTTCCTCTCATTCTGTCCTGTGCAGAGAAGGAAAAAGAAAAAAAGCAACTGACCACTGTCTTTAAGACATGTCTGCATATTCCTTTACTGGCTTTCCCAATTACAAAAATAAAACATTCCAACTGTATTAAAAATTCAATGGCTCATAATTTTACAGTCTTCCCTAATTTCTTGTCCTAATGCAGCAATCTTTAAGTGTTTTGGTCTTGCGACCCCTTTAGACTCTTAAAATTACTGAGGGCCCCAAAGAGCTCCTATTTATGTAAATTATACCTATCAATAGTTACCTTATTAGAAATGAAAATTAAGAAACTGTCATATAAAGCCATTCAAAAACACTATACCCACTGCTAACATACATCACATTTTTATAAGTGAGATTGTATAAGAAATCTTTTTAATGTCTGGCTTATATTTTTCTGTACTTGATCCTTCATAACATGCCTTTTTAGTTGAAATAAACCTGGCCTCACACAGATATGTACTTGGGGAAAAGGAGTATTTAAACCACCTTGCAAGTTAACAGTGGATATTCTTGTTTAGCACTATCCTTAGGCTGGCTCCAGTGTGGAACTTGAAACTATGCCAATGAGCTTTTAACACTGTTTCATTAAAATCCACCAGTCTTGCACTTTGAATGGATCTTTTAACCATGCACCAAGCATTAGTTATACGAAAAATGTGGAAAATTGATTCACTGAATGTAGACCCTCCAAATATTGAAACATTTCCTTAGGTACTATTTTGGAAAATCACATTTGCCCATATGACCACCACCTAATTATGGACACCCCCACAAAAGGATCTGGGAACCCATAGGTGTCCTCAGATCATAATTTAAGAACTACTGTTCTAAACATATCCACTTTTAGCTGTTTAGCGTACCTGCCTCAAGACACAATGCACATACAAATGTACTTATGTACTGTTTTGTAATTTACTTTTCCAAACCTTGAACACCTATGTTCATTTACATAGTTTCCCATTCTTTTCAACAATTGTATTAATATTCTATCACTGTTATATATTATCGTTATAGAATATTACTATATATCACTGCAAAAGATATTCCTGTATAAGTACTGTTATTCCCTTGGGTGACTATTTCTGCAAGGAAATTTTTAAAAATTATGAAAATGAAATTGCAAGGGAGAAGGCAGAGAAGGGAAATGGGATGCTTTCCTTCCAATCCTTCAATTCTGGGACCACAAACAGTGGACCATTCATCAAGGATGTGTCAAAGGCCTGAAAGTTCATTACTTAAGATGATGAATCCAGACATGAATGCAGTTGATTCTAAAAATCAAGCGGGACTAGAGGAAAAACCATGACTTAACTAATGACACATGGGAATTCAACACCCATTTGAAGGTTACTTTGCATTTTGTCATTTTCTTGAATGATACCTAATTGAAATTGCCTCTCTGCGAGAGTAGATTCAGTAAAGGAAGAAAATCTGAAGCTAAAAATCAGGAAACCAAGTTCTTGGACAACAAACAGAAAACTTTATGCCAGTGTCTAGTGTTTTTTAGACAACTGACATAAAAAGCAAGAGAAAAGGTTGGTGTCCACACAATATTAAAGGCCAGTGGCCATCCCCAGCCTCCTTTGACCAAGGCCAACCAAGAATCCTGCATTGGGAGCTAACATTCTTACTCCAGATGGCACTGCATGGGCTTGACTTGAGACTGGACCTCCAACCATAAGCCCATTTAGACTCAAACCCCCTCTCTGAGACCTGTTGTCTCATGTAGGGTAAAGACTGAACTCTGCGGGGATCTGGGCTATTCAAGTTCATGCCCGTCTCCTAGTTCCTAGTTGACCGTACAAGGCTGTCAGTCATTTAAGTGTTGTCTCAACTAAAATTAAAAGACCCTTACTCCTAGGAAGAAAAGCTATGACAAACCTAGACAGCATATTAAAAATCAGAGATATCCCTTTGCCAACAAACAAAGGTTCATACAGTCAAAGCTATGGTTTTTCTAGTAATCATGTACAGATATGAGAGTTGGACCATAAAGAAGGCTGAATGCCGAAGAAATGATGCTTTCAAATTGTGGTTCTGGAGAAGACTATTCAGAGTCCCTTGGACCACAAGGAGATCAAACCAGTCCATCCTAAAGGAAATCTACTCTGAATTTTCATTGGAAGGACTGATGCTGAAGTTGAAGCTCCAATACTTTGGCCACCTGATGGGAAGAGCCAACTCACTGGAAAAGACCCTGGTGCTGGGAAAGATTGACAGCAAGAGGAGAAGGGGGCAACAGAAGATGAGATGGTAGGATGGCAGCATCGACTAGATGGACCTGAGTTTGAGCAAACTCCAGGAGATAATGAAGGCTAAGGAAGCCTGGCGAGCTGCAGTCCATGGGGTCGCAAAAAGTTGGCAACTTACAACTTAGCAACTGAAGAACTAAAATGCGGGAAAGTTAAGTGTTGCTGCTCTCAGGAATCAAATCTTTCTTCTCAGATTCAATTCTTCACCCAAACCATTGCAGTTCAGAAACTCAAAAGTTCTGTGTGGACAACTTCCCACTCACAGGTGGGTAACCAAAGCAACTACTGGATAATTTTTAAAAAAAGAAAGAGGCAAGGAGTTTTCAAAGTTACTATTTAGAAAGGTGCTGCTGATGGTTTGAGAAGTGGAACTCAAGAATCCTCAGAGATCTGCCATCTCCCGTCCCCAGGACTAAGGCTCTCTTTCAGTCTCTACACTTTCATGTGACGCTTCTGAGGACCTGAGCTTGATGGACTAAACTTACAGGGCTACTGGGCAGTGGTCTCTGAAGAACCCTGTAAGGAAAGATGTGTGCCAGGATCCCTGGGGACCCTAAGAGTCAAGTGTGTCCTTCAACCACATGCAAGGGTGTGAAATGCCAACAGAGATCCTCTGAGCCAAGCTAGTCTGTCAGCATACCAGATAAAAATCTTTCAAACTGTGGGGCCCTTGAGGCCAAAGTATTTTTATCCAGAAAGAGGTCTGCAGGGAATAAAATTGGTATAGCCACTATGCAGAACAGTATGGAGTTTCCTTAAAAAGCTAAATATAGAGCTACCATAGCACCCTGCAGTCACACTCCTGGGCATATATCCAGAAAAAAACATGATCCAAAAGGATACATGCACCCTAATGTTCATTGCAGCACTGCTTACAATAGTCAAGACATGGAAGCAACCTAGATGTCCATCAACAGAGAAACGGATAAAGAAAATGTGGGGAAAAAAGAATGTGGAATATACACAATGGAGTATTACTCAGCCATTAAAAAGAACAAAATAATGCCATTTCCAGCAACACGGACAGACCTAGGGATTGTCATACTGAGTGAAGGAAGGCAGACAGAGGAGAAATATCGTATGACATCCCTTAAAAGAAAGTGGAAGTGTTGGTCAGTCAGTCGTATCTGACACTTTGTGACCCTAGACTGCAGCCCTCGGGGCTCCTCTGTCCATGAGACTTCCCACGCAACATTACTGGAGTGGACTGCCACACCCTCTTCCAGGGGATCTTCCCAGCTCAGGGATGGAATCCAGGTCTCCTGCATTGCAGGCAGATTGTTCACTGTCTGAGCCACCAGGCAAACCCAACATCCCTTATATGTGAAATATAAAATGATACAAATGAACTTATTTACAAAACAGAAAAAACACTAACAGCCTTAAAGAAGAAACTAAGGCTGTGGGGTGGGGGGATGGGGAGAATGAGGGGAAGGGACAGTGAGGGACTGTGGAATGGGCATGTACACACTGCTATATTTAAGATGGATAACCAACAAGGACTTACTGTATGGCAGACGGAACTCTGTCATATGTGACAGAGTTATGCGGGAGCCTGGATGGGAGGGGAATTTGGGGGAGAATGGATACATGTTTATGTATGGCTGAGTCCCCTCACTGTTCAGTTGAAACTATCACAACAGTGTTTTGTTCATCGGCTATACCCCAATATAAAATAAAAAGTTAAAAAATTAAAAATGTTAAGAAAATACTAGATATCTGATATTTTGGCTGTCCAGCAGCAGCCCGCTGCTTCATTTCTGCAAACTCTTCTTTCTTTTAGGGATGCCCAGCCCTGCGCCCCATCCACACAGTCACACCACCTTAGTAAATAAAACACCATCTCGGCCTCAGTCACCAATAGCTGTCCAGACCCCCCCAAGCTGGGCCCACTGGAATTCTTCCACACAGTTATTTCCAAAGTAGCAGTAAGAAGCATGGCTGAAACTGGGAGTGTGGGCACTGTCGACAGTCACATTCCAAAATGTAGGGGGAAAAAAGGAGGGTAAAGAAGAATACAGTAGCCTTCCCGGGTTCCCCACCAACCGTGGCTCTAGTCTGCCTCCGTACACATCCAGCCCCATGAGGTTCTCCTTTTGCAAGAGCTGGTTCAAACTGAGTCCTTATTACTAATAAAGTCTTCAGACATGAAAAATGACACACGGTCTAAACTACAGCAGTCGTATTCCTGTAAAGACGCCCACCTCTGCTAGATGTTATAAGCTCCTTAACACTTAGATAGTTCAGCCCTATATCCTAGCTCAGGCCTGTATCCTCCATAGCACTTTATAACCAGCAGACATGTGGGAAACATCTGTCTGATACAATCCAAATATACTCTCTGATGTTGGTTGGGGGGAGGGGGGGAAACCAATTTGAACTTCTTGTTTTAAAGGATGCTTTCAGTTCTAAAGGGTAAAAAGCATCTGTCTGACCCTCACAGCTCTCCAAATGGGCTCGCTGGGGGAGGGGAAGCGAGCTCACAATGGCACAGAACTTCAGAGCAAGCCCATTACTAGCACAGGAAGTGCTGAAACTCAAGTGGACATCAGGACTCTGAAAGCAGAGCAGGGCGTCACCCACATAGGCACCCCTCAACACAAGCTCCCCCGTGTTCTGCCCTGACCATCTGTCAATCAGTCACCTGCAGGCTCTGCCAGCCTCCGGCTCCACGTTCTAAAACGTTTAACATACTCTTCCACTGATGCAACCCAAACCACCTTCCCCGACAGGCAGCCACTTCTCCTGACTCCCTTACTGCTGTGATGACCACTTTCCCAATGATGAATGACCAAAGTTATTACTGCCATATAATGGCACCCCATGGAGTTAGACAAGACATTTTAATATACACTGACCTAGAAAATACTTGCAATGTGTGCCCCCACAAAGTGGTAAAACCCTATGATTTAACAGGGTCTTGGAGCTAGACAGGTCTGGCTGAGTTTGTCACCTTAGGTGAGCTACTTAAATTCTGAATCCTATTTTTTAAAATGTAGACTTTCGGTATCTATCTCGTGGAGAAGCTATAAAAATCAAACAAGATGATGTACAGAAAACATTTACACTGTGCCTACCAGGAGATATGCCCAAATAGTAAAGTGATCAGGCGCTAGGACTGTAATTTTTAAAATATTATTTGTTTATGTATTTATGGCTGTGCACGTCTTCTTTGCCTCGAGGACTTCTCTCTAGCTGCAGCGAGCAGAGGCTACTTTCTTAGTTATGGTGCTCAGGCTTCTCGCTGCAGTGGCTGCTCTAGTTGCTAGGCACGGGCTCCAGAGCGTACGGGCTTCAGGAGTTGTGGCATGAGTTAGCAGTTACAGCCCCCCTGGGTCTAGAGCACAGGCTTAATAGTCATGGCACATGGGCTTAGTTGCTCTACAGCATGTGGGATCTTCCCAGATCAGGGATCGAACCTATGTCTCCTGCACTGGCAGGCAGATTTTTTACTACTGAGCCATCAGGAGATTGAAGCAGAAGACAGATAGAGATATATATATATATATTTTAGCAGAAGATATTAAGAAGAGGTGGCAACAATATACAGAAGAATTATACAAAAAGATCTTAATGACCCAGATAACCACGATGGTGTGATCACTCACCTAGAGCCAGACATCCTAGAATTTGAAGTCCAGTGGGCCTTAGGAAGAAGCATCACTACGAACAAAGCTAGTGGAGGCGATGGAATTCCAGTTGAGCTATTTCAAATACTGAAAGATGATGCTGTGAAAGTGTTGCACTCAATATGCCAGCAAATTTGGAAAACTCAGCAGTGGTCACAGGACTGGGAAAGGTCCGTTTTCATTCCAATCCCAAAGAAAGGCAATGCCAAAGAATGTTCAAACTACTGCACAATTACACTCATCTCACACACTAGCAAAGTAAAAGCTCAAAATTCTCCAAGCCTGGCTTCAACAGTATGTGAATCGTGAACTGCCAAATGTTCAATGGATTTAGAAAAGGCAGAGGAACCAGAGATCAAATTGCCAACATCCACTGGATCATCAAAAAAGCAACAGAATTCCAGAAAAACATTTATTTCTGCTTTATTGACTATGCCAAAGCCTTTGACTGTGTGGATCACAACAAACTGTGGAAAATTCTGAAAGAGATGTGAATACCAGACCACCTTACCTGTCTCCTGAGAAATTTGTATGCAGGTCAAGAAGTAACAGTTAGAACTAGACATGGAACAACAGACTGGTTCCAAATAGGAAAAGGAGTACGTCAAGGCTGTATATTGTCACCCTGCTTATTTAACTTATATGCAGAGTACATCATGCGAAATGCTAGGCTGGATGAAGCACAAGCTGGAATTAAAATTGCTGGGAGAAATATCAACAACTTCAGATATGCAGATGACACCACCCTTATGGAAGCAAGGGAAGAAGAACTAAAGAGCCTCTTGATGAAAATGAAAGAGCAGAGTGAAAAAGGTGGCTTAAAACTCAACATTCAGAAAACTAAGATCATGGCATCCAGTCCCATCACTTCATGGCAAATAGATGGGGAAACAACGGAACAGTGACAGACTTCATTTTTGGGGGCTCCAAAATCACTGCAGATGGTGACTGCAGCCATAAATTACAAGACTTGCTTGCTCATTGGAAGAAAAGCTATGACCAGCCTAGACAGCATATTAAAAAGCAGAGACATTGCTTTGCCAACAAAGGTCTGTCTAATCCAAGCTATGATTTCTCCAGTAGTCATGTATAGATGTGAGGATTGGACTACAAAGAAAGCTGAGTGTCGAAGAATTGATGCTTTTGAAGAAGCATGTTGGAGAAGACTCTTGAGAGTCCCTTGGACTGCAAGGAGATCCAACCAGTCAATCCTAAAGGAAATCACTAAATATTTATTCATTGGAAGGACTGATGCTGAAGGTGAAACTCCAATACTTTGACCACCTGATGTGAAGAACTGACTCATTGGAAAAGACCCTGATGCTAGGAAAGATTGAAGGCAGGAGGAGAATGGGATGACAGAGGATGAGATGGTTGGATGTCACCACCAACTCGATGGACATGAGTTTGAGTAACCTCCAGGAGTTGGTGAAGGACAGGGAAGCCTGGCATGGGGCAGGCAGTCCATAGGGTCGCAAAGAGTTGGACTCGAATGAACGACTTAACTGAACTGAGCCATCAGGGAAGCTCGACTGTAATTATTCATTGCTTTGCTTAGGGGCACTTTCCATTAAAAAACTTAAGTTATTGCTGGGGGCTTCCCTGGTGGGTCAGTTGTAAAGAATGCCTGCCAATGCAGGAGACACAGGTTGGGTTCAATCCCTGGTCCAGGAAGATCCCACATGCCACAGAGCAACTAAGTCTGTGCACCACAACTGCTGAGCCTGTGCTCTAGAGCCCAGGAGCTGCAACTACTGAGCCCACGTGCCCCAACTCCTGAAGCCTGAGCACTCTAGAGCCTGTGCTCCACAAGAGAAGCCACCACAATAAGAAGACCTCTCACTGCAACCAGAGAGTAGCCTGTGCTCACCACAACTAGAGAAAAGCTGGCACAGCCAAAAATAAATAACAAATAAAATTATTTTTAAAAAAGTCATCTCTGGCTCCTTATCATCACCATCCTGACTCTGATATGTACCCAGCAAGTCCTGTGGATTCTATTTCAATGAAGTGTCTCCCATGTGATTCTCGTTTCACATTCCGGGTCCCCAGGCTCTCATCTCTCCGAGCACATCTCCAGTACCTCCCAAGCTCAGCCACCTCGCCCTTCTAAGCACCCTGCTTTCACATTAACTCTTCAAAGTCAGTTCTCCTGCTTTACCTGTTCCTTTGCTACTCGAAGCTTTCCTCAGCCCACTTGGCCCCAACCCATCCTCTCAATCAGAATGTCCACGCCTGCCCGATTCCAACAGGAGTGCACGTCAGTCTGGATTTTCTATCACCCGCTCTCTTCTTAAAATGCAGTCCCATTCTGAGGGCTTTGGCACTACTGCGGCTCTGTGCTCCTATATGACTTCTTAAAAAGGAACTAACTACATTCAGCCAGGACTTCTTGGTTCCCTGAGCACAGATGTGACCTAAGGCCTTCAAATTCAATAGATCAACACAGACTACTGGGCAGATAATTCAAGCACAAACTCTCAACTCTAATCTTGCAAGCCTCCACCCCCACCCCCACCCCCACGGGAGCCTCAGTTTGAAGTAACCACTCAGACCCCACTGCCCTAGGTTAGTAAATCTCAAAAAGGCAAAGTAAACCAGAGTACTCCTAAAGACCCTGTGACATTTCTTGAAAGGGACTTGTCAAGGCCTATAGCCATGTTTTGTCTTTATCTCAGCTAAATATCAGACAGACCTAAGACGGCTGTTTATTTTTCTTGCGTTTCAGATAGGTTGAGAGAGCTCTGGTCCAGGGCATAATTAGAAGGTTGTGACTGTACTTTAGTTGCACCAGGAGGGACCTGGAAAAACACTTTCAGGAACAGCATGGTTACTCCCAAGTGGTAACTTGGGAGTGTGCAAGACTCCAGAGCATGTTTATAAAGTAGAGAGAGTTTCACAAGGGGAGTGGCCTGAGGTTTTCCTGTCTCTGGTCCCATAAATTAACCAGGATGAGTCTTCCTATTTCACCCTCTTTATTTATGTTGCATCCAAGTTCAGACTCTAAACATACTGGGTGTAGGCTTATCTAATGAAAACACAGCTTACCAGCTGTGGAATGCTGGTGTTGATTAATGGTGATTAATAAATAAAAACAGTTGGCTTGAAATTTAAGTCATTCTGTCAGAAACTTAGAAAATCTTCTCAGGGAGAACTGGAAATCACTTCAATGGCAGCCAGAGTGGGAAGACAATACTGAATTGCTGAAAAGGTGTTAACGCTGTTTTTCTAGATTTAATTCTTAGTTTTCAGGACAGATATTTTCCCGAAAGAAATGCATAAACTGAATTTTTCTACATAATATCTTAATACACTAAATGCATATTTAAAGGATTCCTATAATAAATTTGGGTGCCAATTTATTTTGCGGGAGAAAAAGTTTTCATATATTAGATTTCCTTAATAAAGTATTTACCTGTGCCAGGAGAGGGGGGAATCTGCATTAGGTAAAAGGAAAGGGCAAATTCTAAACAGAGAGAGGGGCCAAGAAAGGTGATCAGAGGCCTGCAGGAGCGTTAGACGGAAGTTTTTCTGTTCTCTTCTGAGCTGGCCTAAGCCTGGAGAAAGCTGGAGACCCTTGAGCTGCTTTTGGCTTCACCCTAACTCGTTAGTCCTAGTCCACGAACAGCTAACATACTTCCCAAGGACCGAGAAAAATTTAGCCCCATTGTTTGCAGCCCAGGCACAACCTGAAGAACCCACATGGACTTCACCCACACGGCGAGGACGCCACCGCCCCAGTCCTCTCTAGCGGGCTTGGGGAACCAGCCACCACGAGGAGACTGTCAGGGCGAGCAGCCACTTTCCCGGCATCTGCGGGCCGGAGCCGCGCCGCTGTAATCCGATTCTGCACGCGCCCTGGGCCGGGGGGAGGGGGCGAGGGCTGTTCCAATCCGCAGTCTACACTCGCGAGGACAAAAAGTTGTCCTCTTCAGGACAGGAAAACACAATCGCACACAGCTCTTAACCCCGCGGGCGCAGTGAAGGCCGCCCCCCGACCCCGGGAGATCTGCTGCCCGCTGGGGAGGGGTGACCAGACGCCCCCGGCCCGAGGCCAAGCGCCAGCCCCACGCCGCGCCTCCAGGGTCTCTGAGCCAACTGGGGCCGCACGAGGAGCGCCGGGTCTCCAGAAAGCTTCCTTTTAAAAGGGGTACCTCCCTGGGCGAGGGTCCAAAAGTGGGCACAGAGAGGACAAGCAAAACGGGGTAGTTGAGAGGGCAGCGTCCCACTTTCGGCGTCGGCGCCTGGGGCCAAAGAGCCTGAGACGCGCGGGGACTTCCGGCGAACTTTCCCAGAGCGGCGAGGCCGGCTGGGAAAGACCCCAGCTCCGGCCCGCGGACCTCCCTTACCATCTCCTTGCGCAACAGGGCCAGCGCGGCGTCCAGATTGGGGGGCTTGGCGGGCAGCGCCGCCGCCCGCGCCCCGCCGCCTCCCGCGCTCCCGCGGCTCAGCTCGTCCTGGATGCGCGACTTCTGCGCGTACAACCTCTCCAGGTGCCGCCAACCCCCCGACGCGCCGCCGCCCGACGCCGAGTGCAGCAGCCCGCTCAGGCTCTTGGGCAGCGGAGGCAGCCCGTCCACCCGCAGCCCGCGCACGGAGCCGGCCGCTCCGGCTCCGCTCATCCCGTCTGGCCAGACCGCGCGCTCTCCGGTCCTCAGCCGCCGCCGCCGCCGCCGCCGCCGCCGCCGCCGCCGCCAGGGGCCCTTTCTCCCGCCCCCTTCCCGGGGCGCACCGCCCACTTCCCCTCCCCGCCCCAGCCCCGCCCCAGCCCCGCCCCGCGCCCCGCCCCGCGCCCCGCCCCGCGCCCCGCCCCGCGCCCCGCCCCGCGCCCCGCCCCCTTCCCGTGCCCCCTCCCTGCGTCCCCGCCCCCTCTCCGCGCCCGGCCCGGTGCCCGCACCCTCTTGGCGCCCCACCTCCCCGGCTCTTCTGCGGCCCCGCCCACTTACCCTCCACCCCAGCGCCCATCCCCGGGCCGGTGCCTGGCTCACCTTTAGCACCTCCTGGGACTCTCGCCCGCCGGCCCTCCTCGTGGAGTCGAGCCCTGCCCTGGCTGCCCCACTCCCGGCAAGGTGGGCTCCGCCACCAGACCCCAAAGCTGATTGTAATTACTGATAGGGGAGGGTCACCTCAGATGCAACCCGACGAGGCCAGTTGGTGCGGCGAATCGGGGTATAAAGGCTCCCCCTCCGGGCAGGCAGGACGTCGGGGAGGTTTGGTAGTGCTGGGATCGCGCCCGCGATCACAGTCCTTAGAGGCGGCGTGGTCGCAGCCGGCGGGGTCCGCGGTGACCGAGGGGGAGGAGGCGGGGCTCTGGCCACAGGAACCCACCCCCGCTCCCGCCGGTCCCCGAGGGCTGAATCTAGACCTTCTCCTGCTAAGTGTGACTTCCTGCCGGGAGAGCTGGGGCCCCCAGGCTCGGGCCAGTCACTAGTTCACTCGAGGGCCCACTAGCCTTCTCTGTAAATGGCAACGTCCATACCATTGTCCGTACCGGCAGCAGCCAAGAGGAGCGCTGAGTCAAGAAGAGCTTGGCCAAGAGGAGCTAAGAGTCATCTTTGGAAACCTCAAAATGCGACCAAACGTGTCCTTCAATCTGGCTGTGAACACAAGAGTAGTTCTCAGTGGAGATGTTAGGAAAGTGAAGAAAAGGATTATATCTCAGAAACTATTCTTCAACTCTGAGGCAAAAATAAATACAATTCACAACTCAGAGAGGGAGAGAAAAGAATCTATCTTTCAGAGGAAGAATAAAAACGACAGATGTTACAACCAGATTAGAGACAGTAAAGATAAGAAGTTAAGACCGATTTGCAGAGACAGCCTCACTGCAGATTAAAAACTAATGCAGTATATAGAGAATGGATACATTATAATGCCTACTGTTGGCTTTCCTTATAAAAGAGACTTAATTGTTTTAAATGCATTCAATGGGATCACAATTATAAAGTGTTCTGAACACCCTCAGACGTTAAACCCCTGCACTTCTGGGGGTTTTCCCCCTTTATCTACCATTCCCCATAGACTCCTCTCCAGAATCAATCTGCAACATTGGCAGATGTTCTTGATACACCCTTGCAACCTGGTGAGAGGAACATGGAGGAGCTCCAGTGCAAGCAGTGTGATGCAAGGGTGTCATGAAGGCTTCTCACCCCGCCCAGTGCCCAGAATTTTCATCCTCATCACTGTGCCTCACCTTCCACTAATTGCCTAGTTACATTTCCTGATTTCAGATATTCATTCATTTGCTTATTTAAACAGTGACTGTCTGGGAGAGTTACAGATTTGCTTGTTTGAGAGTAAGGGAGGGGGAGAGGAAGGGATGGGACATTTGATCTTTCCTTTACGCCTGGGCATGGATTGCTTTAATTTGGTGTGTCAAGTTGCTGTCTGTCCTACAGTAATTAACAGAAATCATTGATGTAAGGTGGTAGCAGGTTATGTGATGGTGAAATAAGAAAAGAAACAATTTCAAAGTATGTGTGCACTTAAATCACATGGCCAGAAGGAAAGAGGGTTGGAGCCAGTGGGATAGCAGAATGAGGTCCCTGGTGCCAGGACAAGAGAGACAGTTTACATGATGCAAACCCTACAATTTTCAAGGCAGGTTCTATGTTCAGATATGTACTCAACGAGGGGAAATCATTTATATTAACAAACATCCAGTGTGAAGAGAAATTTCTGCAGTATGTCTGTGGTACTGATTAAAGTTTTATTTGTATAAACTCAAAACATAATTATACAAGAGCCCTTTAAATATTTTAACACCCATGGGGCATGTCAGATAGTACCTGCTCTATTGTTGTTTAGTAGCTAAGCTATGTCTGATTCTGTGACCCCATGGAATGCATAGCCAACCAGGCTCCTCTGCCCATGGAATTTCTCAGGCAAGAATACTGGAGTGGGTTGCCATTTCCTTTTTCAATAGTTTGTGCTTATTCAAAGGCAAATATAAGTACCCTTTAAGGTTCATGCTTATGTCAGGAATGAAGTAATTTTTAAAAAGTTCTGAAAATGTGCTTTTGCTCTAAGTCTGAAATGCCAGCCTTCTGACCTCAAATCAGAGTGAACCCTAGCCATCTCCTATGCAGCTAAATCAGTCTTTTCCCTCTTTTGTTTGTTGTTCACAAGCTCTTGGAAGTCAGAAAATACAGACTTTTATTTCAGTGCTGTAGTCATTAACCCATACCTCTTCTTAGACTGTTTTGTAGATCAGTGTCCAGGACCTGGGCCTGAGAGCTCTGACTCACATCTGAGGACACTCAGTGGGTCTCAGTTCGTTTCCCAGCCTTTTCAGCCAGCAGTGCACTTGATCTCAGTGTGAACTTTCAAAGACTCACTGAGAGCATCCTCATGTCCCTCCATCCTCTCTTTCCACTAACCCAGCCACCTCTTCATCCCACCTCTAATCCCTACCTACTTGGCATGTGCTTTCTGGACATCACAGAGTCCTTTTGTGCTTTTTTGTAATTCTAAACATTCAGTAACTTAGGTTGTGGATAGTATAGAAATAACCTGAAAAATACATTGTAAGTTGATTAAGCTGTCTTTTTAGAGTCGATGCCCTACATTCTGCTAACCAGAGAGAAAACCATGTTTTCTTGTCCATGGTAAACATTTTTCTCTTGTGGCTAGACCTAAAATTAGAATACTTTGAGATCAATTGTGCAATGTATTTGGCCTCACTTTTAGCAAATGTATTTATTCCAAGATAAAATTTCTTATGCTTCTGTCATTTCTAAAGCAAGTTATAAATTTTAAAATGTGCACAAAGCCCTTCAAAGGTCTTTATACACAGCTGTGTAGACACCGAGTGAACTAAGAACTTAGCACGTAATCATAGATTCTTGTTCCTTTCCTCTTTTTTTACTTTCCAGGAGAAGGAATGAAGGAAACACCCTGCAGGTCTTTCCCAAAGCAGTGTCTCCTAGATTCTTACACATTGCTCTTACATGGTTGCTTTGTGAGCTCAACAATATTTTGTTTATTTAGTCAGGGACAAGGGCAAGGCTTTTTTTAGCTGCCATAGCAACTGACAGGATGCTAGTGGATGCACCTAGTGACATTAAAAAAAAATTCAAGAATCTATCATTAGATGTAACTTTGAGTGTCTACTATGTGTAAACCCTGGTGCTAAGCTCTATGATGAACATAAAGATGGCTGGGGTTCAATCCATGACTTCAAGTCATGTACAGTCTATCAGGAGAGATGACATTGTAATAGAAGTAGAAAGCAAACACTGGCAGTTCCAGCAGGGAAAGATTCTTTGAGGGGTTTAGAAAGATTCTTTGAGGGGTATGCTAGGAGCGTGTTCATTTAAACTGGTCTAGAAGGGTAAGTAGGCTTTCAGTAAGTGAAGCCAGACCAGGCAGGGATGGGAAGAGTCCTGGTTGTTTGGAAGGACAAAGGGTGTCACAGCTCTTAACCTTAAACCAGGGAAGGTTTCAGAATGAGTGCTTGGAAGTTTAGATTCTATTTCTTAGTCAGGGGTAGCTATTAAGCATTTTAAATGCAACATGAAAGTGAAAGTGTTAGTCATTCAGTTGTGTCCAACTCTTTTTGAGTCCATGGACTCTATAGCCCACCAGGCTCCTCTGACCATGGAATTCTCCAGGCAAGAACACTGGAATGGGTATCTATTCCCTTCTCAAAGGGATTTTCCCAACCCAGGGACTGAATCCTGGTCTCCTGCATTGCAGGCAGATTCTTTACTGTATGAGCGACCAGAGAAGCCCCTTAAAGCAACATAGCCTGAGACTTAGAAGAACATTCTGGCACTTGCATATTCAGTAGGTTGCAGGTGGAGGCAGAGATTAGAGCGAGGGAGAATAGTTGAGCAGAAAATGCATCTTTTTTTTTTTTTTTTTTTTTAAGATTTTGGTTTGTTTGTTTTGATGTGGACCATTTTGAAAGTTTTTATTAAATTTGTTACATATTGCTTCTGTTTTGTATTTTGGTTTTTTTGGCCTAGAGACATATGGGATCTTAGCTCCCAGACCAGAGATAGAACCTACCCTCTCTGCATTGTCTTATCCCCTGAACTGCCAGGGGAGTCCTTTCTAATGCATTTTTGAATTGAGAGGAAATGAAGACCTGAATTAGGTGGCAGTAAGCAAAGGATAGGAAACAAAAAACTAACACTTGATAGATTTCTCATAGATTTTTCTCCTTTAGCCTGCACAACCTCTGGGAGGTGAGCATTAGAGTTCCATCTGATGAGTAAGGAATAAGGTAGCTAGTTTGCTTACTGCAAACGATGGGATCTTGACAAAGGCCACTTTTTTCTTACTGGGGAGATTCAGAGACAGAATCCAGGGAGCTGTTTGGTTGTGAAACGTTGGACCACAGTGAACACTTAGAGGTGATGGTTAAAACACTTGAAATGGAAGAGATCACCGTGAGAGTACCTTTCAACCAGTATTTGGAAACACCTTCACTCACTAGGCCTTTGAAGTTAAAAGAAAAAAAAATCCAAAGAGTGCAGAAACCTAGAAAATGCAGTACATGAATTAAAACGTTTGGGAAAAATCCACCACTTGCACTTTGATTTTCTGAAGTGCAAGATGAAGCCCCTAGCTGAGGAGCGTAACCAGACAATAACATGCCCTTCAGAGATGAGAAGGAATCGTCTTCAAATCTAGCGGGAGAGAAGAGGGAGATGTGGGCAGAGAACTAGAGTAGTGTGTGTGAGAAATCCAGGCAGGAGGAGACTGAAAAATGAATGGGCAAGGGAGTGGGAGGGAAAAAATCATAAAGAGAACAGAAAATGCTTAGATTAGTATCATTTATTCATTTCTCCCTTCCTTCCTACCTCCCTCACCTCTTCCTTCCTTTCTTCTTTGCACTTTGATCTACTTTGTGCCAAGCATTGAGCCAGACTCAGAGATACAAAATAAGTCACTCTGAGATAAGGAATGAAATGCTTTGAAGAACATGGCAATTCTTTTTGTTAATGAGGTACCATCCTCTCCATAAACATCTGAAATAATCGGGGGTCAAACTGGGTGAAATTTGTCCATTCAGATTTCAGACTTTTCGAATTTTTAGAAATAATTGTCCTCAGTGGTGGCAGCTTTAAAAGCCGTTTTACATGCATTATCTCATTTATCTCCACAAGAGTCTTTACTTAGTCAAAAATATGCCCCCAACTATTAGAAACTTGGGGCTTCCCCAGTGGCTCAGATGGTTAAGAATCTGCCTGCAATGCAGGAGACCCAGGTTCAGTCCCTGGGTCGGGAAGATCCCCTGGAGAAGGGAATGGCTACCTACTCCAGCATTCTTGCCTGGAAAATCCCATGGACAGAGGAGCCTGGTGGGCTCACAAAGAGTCGGACACGACTGAATGACTAACCCTAGGATTAGAAACTTGGTTCTGCTCCGATACTGCTCCTTTTATTTATTTGTCTGCACTGAATCTTAGTTTTGGCATGTGGGATCTAGCTCTCTGAACAGGGATCGAATCTGGGCCCCCTGCACTGGGATTGCAGAGTCTCAGCCGCTGAAGCCACCGGGAGTCCCGACTTTGCTCCTTGAGGTGGTTAGGACTGCTTTTCCTCCCATGCAAACAGCTGGCACATTCCTCTGGGATTTTCCTACTTCCGGTTAAACATCCTGCAGTCCTGCAGCTTGCCAATGGTTTTGAATTCTTTGTCCCCTTAATCAGTCTCCACCAGACACATACAGTTTGTCAGTGTTTTTCTTAAAAGATAGTGTCCATATGAAAGTGAAAAATCCCAGATGTGTTTGACAAGTTCTAAATAGCATTGGACTATTTCCTTCATTTTACCGTTGGCCTACTTCTTTTGAAGCTTAAAATCAAATTAAAGTTTGGAGTTGACATATCCCATTTATGAATAATATTGACCTTTAATCCGGCTTTAGTTTTAACCCCTTTTCAAGTGAGTTGCACAAGAGAATAACAGTCTATCCCCATAGGTGTTAAACCTTTTAAAGGATAAACAGATATATGTTTATTTAGGCACCAGGCATTCCTGGAAGGACATGTAAGAAGGTGGCTCCTTACTTCTAAGGAGTAGGAAAGGGAAGTTCTCAGAGGGAGATTTTTTTAACCTTTTTCTTTGTACCCTTTGTACTATTTGCATTTTACATTAAATATGTAGTGAAAAAAAGTTATAATTTTATCCCAACTATATTTAGTCAAATATAAATTTTAATTTATAGAATTAACTTAAATTTCAACTTATAAAATAATTGTTTCTTTTCACATGAACTATAGTTCAGCTGCAAGCTTATTTTTGTGTAGTTGGATTTTTTTAACCTAAATGCAGTACTTTCACTTATCTACAGAAATTTCAGCTTGCTTTATTCAACCCAGTGCATCCAATCTGGGAAAAGCTTTTTGATTCTTTAACTTAATATCTGTCTTTCCCAGAATTATCTCATCTGCCATATTAATAAATACACCATTTATGGTGATAATGATAGTGGTAAAACCCCATATTTTTAAGGGCTTGATGTGTTCTGTGTACTGGGGTAAGGCATTTTATAGACAGTATCTCACTCTTCACAACACTCCTTTGAGGTTGGTGTAATTATTCCCACTTATGGATGATGAAACCAGAGTTAAGAGAAGAAAATTAACTTGCCCACATTCACATATGTAGTTTGGTAGTACTGAGATTTGAAATTAAGGTCACTCTGACTCAGAGCAGAAGTTCGTTTTTTTTTTTTTTTTAAATCGTGATAATGAACACACAACATGAAGTCTACCTGCTTTTCAAATGTTAAAGTACAGTATGGTTAACTATATATACGTTGCAGCAGAGTGGATGTTCTTAACCACTGCACAACCCAAGCCAACAATAAAAACAATAAACCGAACAGAAACCTGTGCCGGAGACCTTCCTCCAGTGTGACAGCAGTGTGTGGACTCACATTCTTTGTGTGTGTTATACCGTCACCCAACCATGTGGGATATCAAGGGCTAAGCTGTTCAGTACGATGGCCACTAGCCCCACAGGGTCACTGAGCACCAAAATGCGGCTGCTCCAAACTGAGATGCCATATACTGGACTCCCAAGGCTTAGTGTGAAATAAAGAATGTAAGCTGTCTCATTAACGACTGATTGCATTTGAAATAATATTTTGGATATATTTGGTTAAATAAATATACTATTAAAATTAATTTCACCTGTTTATTTTTTTATGTGGCTTCTAGAACTTTCATAATTACATCTGAGGCTTGCATTTGTGGCTCACATTGTGTATTTCTATCAGACAGTGCTGATTTAAAATAAGTCCTGGGACTTCCCTGGTGGTCCAGTGGTTAAAAATCTGTCTTCCAATGCAGGGGATGCAGGTTCAATCCCTGGTCTGGGAACTAAGATCCCACATGCCACAGAGCAACTAAGCCCATGTGCCAAAACTACAGAATCCACGCACCACAATGAGAGATCCCATGACACAACAAAAATCTGACTCAGCCAAGTAGATAAATAAAAAAATATTTAAAAAAATAAAAAAATAAAAAAATAAAATAAGTCCTGAATCCCCAGAAGCTTACAATTCAGATAAAAGTATATGAAAGAGTTAAGAATATAAAAAGTATTATTGAATAATATAAGCTAAGCATCAAGACAGAATGCTACAGACTATGGGGGTTCACAGATAGGGACCATCAACAGAGAAAGGGCTTGGAAGTGGGGCGTGGACTTCTCTGGGCCTTTAAAGAGTTATAAGACAGGCTCCCAGGACACGAGGGTTTCCATGGTGGCTCAGATGGTAAAGAATCTGCCCGCAATGCAGGAGACCCGGATTCAATCCCTGAGCTGGGGAGATCCCCTGGAGGAGGGCATGGCAACCCATTCCAGTATTCTTGCCTGGAGAAGTCAATGGAAAGAGGAGCCTGACGGGCTACAGTCTATAGCGTCGCAAAGAGTTGGACACGACTGAGCGACTAACACTTTCTCTTTGCAGGACAGGGGCCCACATGAGCTCCACAGCATGGAGATGGACGGGGGGGCCTGTGAGCAAGAATGAGGATGGCAATCTGAATGAGGCAGGTAACTGAGGCTGAGGAATGCTGCAGAGACCAGGTGGGCTCTTTAGCCATAAAGTTCAGGTAGAGCTCAGGGATTTGCTCTTCAGCAGAGAGGGAGCACAGATATTTTTAGTGCAGGAATGATGAAATCTGCATCTTGATTTTTCCAAACAAAAGGTCTCATGTTTAATACTGAACCTACTAGTGCAGAAGCATAGAAACAAAGAAAAAAATCAATTTCCCAATAGAACCTGTCCAGCTGTCCAGATAGTGGTGATGAGATAAGCAGCCCGAGACCTTGATACAGCATTAAAGGATGGTGTCATCTCATGTGGGATTCCTTAAAGACCCAGCCTGGCTCTTCTCTACTGTCTCCTCTTGGAGTTAGACCTGATTTTATTACCAACATTCATCCAAATCCATCTGGGGAATGAGATGATTATGCTTTTGTTTCTTGGCCAGGAATCACTTAGTCCTGAAAATCTCCAGAGGTAGCCTATGAGAACAGTCAACCACACACACCATGTTGGTGAGAGCTCTCTCTCTTAGCAAAATCTGTTTTAGAGCATTAACGTGTCAGGGCTCAAGGCAGATGTGGCAGGGGAGGGGAAGATGTGGGCGCATGAAAGAAGGAAAGAACAAAAGGAGTGAATGTCTTCCTCCATCCCGGTCGGAGTTAAAGTCGGTCCCTAGACCGAGGGCCTGGCTCTAAGGATGGAGAGGAGAGGTATAAGAGAGATCTTTAACAAACCAATGTTGTACTTGATGTGTGGGTGCGCAGTCGTTTCAGTCAGAGAGGGTCTGACTCTTTGTGACCCTAGGACTATATATAGGCTGCAAAGTTCTTCTGTCCATTTGATTCACCAGTCAAGAATACTGGAGTGGGTTGCCATGCCCTCTTCCAGGGCATCTTCCCAACTTAGGGATTGAACCCAAATCTCCATTGCAAGTGGATTCTTTACTGCTGAGCCACCAGGGAAGCCTCTACTATTTTATGACTGGTGGTGTATAGAGATTTGAGAATTGCCCTCAGAGACTATATATCTATACACACTTTCCTTTTTATCCTGAATAAAATGAGTTGAGAGAATGACTACACTGATCACTGGGACTGTCACACACAGTAAAAGCCATTCATTTGACAAGAATCAAGTTGAAACAAACCATTCAAAAGCCCTCTATATAATGGCTAGCATTTCTGAGAATCCTTTGGTTGGAAAATTATTTGCAAATCCCATTTAGATAACAGCTGAACTGAAACTGAAAATCATGGAGTTTCCCCATTTGGCACTAGTCACTATTTAAATGAATGTCAAACAATGGGGTTAAAATTCACGGGACAGAAAGTAGAAGAAGACCAAAAGCTCTCAGCATGTATTGGTCAGGAATCCACACAAACAGCAAAGGGAAATTGGAATGTAAATAGAATCAGGAGCATCAGACAGAATTAATTTAGACAAAGTCATCAGTGTTCCACATAGCAGAGTAAAAGTGAATTGTGCTTTATTCAGCTCAACCAGCTAATCCAACTGCACGGCAAGTGGTGTGATCCGGTCAACAGATTACTACCTTTTCAATTTTTTTGGTGGTAAGTTTGGTACTAAAGTTTAATTAATCAGTTAGATAGATTTATGCACTCACCCTGGGGAACTTATTAACAATAAATTGGAAATCAGTTTTAAAGTAATGGCTTCTCTGTCATCTATCCTAGATACCCTGAGATCTACCATTATTTTTTTTTACTTTATTGGTTTATTAACTTATTTTTAAAAATTACTATATATTAAATACCTTCTATGTGCCAGCCGCTGCATTATGGGATAGGAACACAGTTTCTCCCCTCAATAAGCACAGTAGGCCAGCATGTAAGTTCAGAAGCTAAATATCCAGACCTGGTTCTAATATTGAGGTGGGGTGGACAACGCTCAGTTTCTGGGTGGCAGGAATAAGGCCCTGAGGACCCAGGCAGGGAGTGACATGATGGAGTTCTGTGATCCATCTTCATCGTTTACAGGCTCTCTATTTGCAGGTTCTGGATTTGCCAATTTGTCTACTTGTTGAAATTTATTTGTAAGCTTAAAATTAACACTTGCAGTACTTTGTGATCATTTGTGGCCTAAACCGAGAAGTGAAAACTCTGAATCTCCCAGCTCTCATCCCCAGCTGAGGTGGAGCATGGGAATCTCTGCCTTCCTGCATCAACTCCTACCCTAAAAGATGTACTGTTTGTAGTCTATTTAGTGTCCCCTCTTTTGGGGGGTCATTTTTGTACTTTTTGTTGGCAATTTTGTTGTTTAAAATGCTGAAGTGCTGTCATGCTCCTCAGGGCATGAATACGCTGATGTGTGTTATGGAGAAAACACTGTGTGCTAGATAAAACTGTCCAGGCATATGTTGGCATGCTGTGGCTGTGACTTCAATGTTAATAAATCAGCGAGGTAGATTAAGTGAGGTGTCCTTAAGCAGAAATGCACATAAGACAAGGTTATGTACTGATTAGCTGATGAAAATGTTATGACCAGAGGCTTTCAGGAACCTAATCCTATATTTTCTCTTAGGAGCAATGGTTCGGTATTTGCTAATTCAGTATTTGTGGCAACTTCATAGAACATAACTCCAGTGAATAACAAGAACTGAGAGCACTTTAGAACAATCCCTTTGGCAGAGTTGTGGTCAATGAATTGGAGGGTTTCTTGCCTGCTGTCTTTTTTAGACTATCTTAGCCATTCATCTGAAAAGATGAAGGCCTTAGCCCTCAATGAGGATCTATTTATTCATTTATTCTTTCACTCAGTTATTATCCTTCTCATTCTTTAAACAATAATTTGCTTATTTATTATTTATTTTTGCTTGCACTGGGTCTTCGTTGCTGCATGCAGGCTTTCTCCAGCTGTGGAGAGCAGGGGCTACCCCTTGTTGTGGTGCAGTGGCTTCTCTTGTTGCAGAGCACGGGCTCTAGGCACATGGATTTCAGTGGTTGCAGCACGCAGACTCAGTAGTTGTGGCACATGGGCTTTAGTTGCTCCACGGCAAGTGGAATCTTCTGGGACCAGGGATCAAACCCATGTCCCCTGCATTGGCAGGCAGGTTCTTACCCACTGTACCACCAGGGAAGTCCACCAGTAACTGTCTCTTGAACACCTATTACATGAGGCATATGCTAGAACACAGGTGGACAAGGTGCCTTCATCGTGGGTAAAGTGGAGGCCACCAGACTGACAGGTATCAGTGACTGACCAGGTCTGAGGGAGGAAAGAGAAGGGAAGGGGCAGCCTTGCTTTCTGTTTCAGGGAGGTCAGCAGGTGAATGCTGTTGATTCTTCCAAAGAGAAGGAACGTAAGGAGGATGAACAGTCTTTGGAGGAAACAATGAAGAAGTTGGTTGGATACATATATTTTTAAAATTTGTTTATTTATTTTATTTTTGGCTGCACTGGATTCTACTGTGCATGGCTTTCTCCAGCTTCAGAGAGTGATCTCGTTGCATTGGCTTCCCTGGTTGCAGAGTACAGGCTGTAGAGTGTGGGCTCAGTCGTTGTGATACACAGGTTTAGTTGCCCCCTTGCATGTGGTATCTTCCTGGACCAGGGATTGAACCCATGTCCCCTGAATTGGCAGGCAGATTCTTAATCACTGGACGACCAGGGAAGTCCACGTAGTTTTGAGGCATATGGGGAGCTTCCATTTAGAAGGCCAGTGGCAAGTAAGTGGTAGGTAAATATATGGACCTAGAGATCAAGACAGCTGTCATTGCCCCTTGTCCTTCCCAAGGTGGGCCCCAGGCAAAAGTGTGAAGTAGAAGAAGACCTCTCAGGGTGTCCCTTATTCTCGGAGCCTGCCCTCTGGGTAATCTGCTGCTATTTATCATGATCCGTAGGCCCCTGGCCTGTGCTAGGTGCCCACCCTACCCACAGGAAGCCTCTTTTCTTGCTCCTTTGGACCCAGTAAGTTCTGCACTCCCCACATCTCTAATCCAGAATACGAGCAGTCTCCTTTAGGAGATGAAGGCCCTTACTTCAAAAATTTGTTTGAGGACTTTTGACTCTGGCTATATGGGGTCACTGGTATCAATGTTGCTCTCCCACCCAAATCAGCTAGAAAAATGTTTCCTAGGAAACAGCTGCTTTTGCCTACTAGATAACAGGCAACAAGGGACTGTGGTCCCTGAGAGAGTGATCACAAATAAGACAGTCACAAATATGATTGCCCTGACTTGCCATCCAGAGGTACTTCCAGAATCGCAGCAGAGTGGGGAGGGTTCAATTCTGGAACCATGGAGAAACAGAGGCAACTGAAACTCATCAGGCAGAATGTGGAGAGGAGAGAGCTATGCAGAGTGGTCCAAAATTTCATGTGGTGCCGTCCTGAAGCTGTTGATGAATGCCTGGCTGCCCCGGCATGAGTTGTAATGACAAAGAGCAGTTGTCAGGACTTCCCTGGTGGTACAGTGGATAAGAATCTCCCTGCCAATACAGGGGACACGGTTCAGTCCCTAGTCTGGGAAGATTCCACATGCCTCAGAGCAGCAAAGCACATGCACCCACTACTGAACCCACCTGCTGCAGCTACTGGATCCTGTGGTCTGGGAGCCTGTGCTCTGCATCAAGAGAAGCCCCCACACAGCGAGAGGCCTGTGCCCCACAATGAAGGGTAGCTTCTGCTTGCTGAAACTAGCGAAAGCCCACAAGCAGCAATGAAGCCCCAGTACAATCAGAAAAAAAAAAAGTCAGACCTATCACAGCGCTGGGAGATCTGCTATCTGACAGCCAGAGGAGAGATACTAGGTGAACACTCAGTGTCAGCGGGCATTGGAGAAACTAGAGGTTGGCTTCTCAGTAATAGGACTCTACTACCTCTAGGTAAAGCCATCTGTTGTATCTAAATGAACCAATTTTCTAAGAATTGATTTACTTCTTAGAACTATCAAAAGTCCTATTTCTATTTTGCTTAATGTTTATGTTGCTGTTCAGTCACTAAGTCGTGTCCAACCCTTTGCAAACCCATGAATTGCAGCACACCAGGCTTCCCTGTCCTTTACTATCTCCTGGAGTCTGTTCAAACTCATATCCATTGAGTTAATGATGCCATCCAACCATTTCATCCTCTGTCGCCCCCTTCTCCTGCCCTCAATCTTTCCCAGCATCAGGGTCTTTTCCATTGAGTCAGCTCTTCACATCAGGTAGCCTAAGTATTGGAGCTTCAGCTTCTGCATCAGTCCTCCTAATGAACATTCAGGGTTGATTTCTTTTAGGACTGACTGGTTTGATCTCCTTGCAATATAAGGGACTCTCAACAGTCTTCTCCAGCACCACAGTTCGAAAGTATCAATTCTTCTGCGCTCAGCTTTCTTTATGGTCCAACTCACATCTCTACATAACTACTGGACAAAGCATAGCTTTGACTAGATGGACTTTTGTCAGCGAAGCAATGTCTCTCCTTTTTAATATGCTGTCTGGTTTGTCACAGTTTTTCTTCCAAGGAACAAGTGTCTTTTAATTTCGTCGCTGCAGTCACTGTCTGTGGTGATTTTGGAGCCCAAGAAAAGAAAATCTGTCATTGTTTCCACTTTTTCCCTATCTAGTGTTTATATATATAGCTTAACTATTTCCTGCATGCCCAGATCCCACAGAGATACCCTGACACCATTAAGAAGGTTGATTTTAATAACTTTTACTTGCATAGCACTGTATGCTTTCTTTTAAAAATATAGAACATTTAGTACAATTAAATGTTATATTTTAAAGTGTAAGTTGTAGATAACAAAGAAGAAAATCAGATGGCCTAAATCCCACCACTCACAGATCACCACGTTTTGTACTGTGTCCCTTTTAAAGAGCACTTTCTCAGACATTATCTCACTTGGTCATCACAACAGCTGATTAAGCAGATGGAATGCATATTATTATCCACATTTTATGGATAAATTTAAGTGGCTTGCGTGAGAACAACTGGCTTAAAGACCAGGAAACCACACCTGAGCTCAGATACTCTGACTGTAGGTGTTTCCAGTCTCTGGGAGCTGAAGTTCCCGAGGAACTGTTCCCCAGACAGTCTTCAGTTAGCTTTTCCATTAAGGTAAAAAAGAGTCCAAGAAAACAGTTCATCTGTAACTAGAAAATAAACTTTTTAGGCTTAAATAGTTAGGGGAAACCTTTTAGGAGAGTAAAGAGAAATGTATTCAGAAGTAGCCATCTTCTCCTGAGTCAAAGAAAGAGGGTGGGTTTCATTTCACTTTGGGGTAGTAGATTTTAGGAGGGACATGAGATATATAAACATCCTAGTTTATATATCACAGGCTAGGTGAGAGAGTCTAGATCTCTCAGATCAAGAATTACACTGAGATAATTTGAGGATGCAGTTAAGAGGGGGGAACATCTGAAACTTAAATTGTTATTTTGTAAATCAAAGATGAATAAAGAATTCTCCCATTCCTCAAATCTGCTATTTTTAAAATAACTGCTTCCTCAGTGAGTCTATCCTCCTTAAAATCCTTCTTCCAGTTGTATTTCAGTCTTCTTTGCCTTTGAAAGCAGCCTGGGGGAGTCCAAGCAGCCTAACTCCTTCCCAGACTTTGGATTGTCCTTTCAGATACTTAGAGCTCAAAACCCTATCTCAGATTGTAAGGGTGCCCTATCGGCCAGAGTGAGTTAGGAGCAGAGTAAGTCACAGCCACACAGGAGACAACAAGGTTTGTCTTCAGCCTCATCCTCACCCCCTTCGCCAACTCTATTTTAAGAGAACTTTTCTGCTTAAATTAAAAAAAAACACACACACACAAGCAAACAGGTTCAGTGTTTACACCTAAAAAAAGAACACGGGATGGATCACAAACACTTGGACAAGGGAGCGGTCTTCACTCTGGTTCAGGGCCCCCATATCTTACTCTATTCTTCTTGGATATGCTCCCATTCCTAACTGGGTTTTCTGCTGAGGGTAATAGTCCTCTTTGTTTCAAAAGCATTCCAAAACCACGGACAACCCCTGTGCATATATTAAACCTTCTTATCTGGAGCTATCTGGCAAGCCCTGGTGAGCACAGTGAATTCTGCCATCTGGGCAGATTTTGCAACTGCCAAAAGACCGGGTTTTAGAGATAAAGTGAATGTGTTACAGGGTATTTTTTTTGTTCAGTCCGATGATATGGCCCATCAACCAATACGATTAAGTCTGTTTTTGCTAAAATTTCTGATATATCCATTCATGAACAGAAGTTAGATGGTTATGAGTTTCCCCATCAAGTAATAGAAGAAGAATACCAGGGTCAAGGTGTTGTAATGATGAATGGAAATAAGTAAGGGAGAAGAAACAGGATTTCATAGAAGATAAACCTACATACTGAGAGATGTGTATTTTCAGTGAGTAATAAAGATTGTTCAGCAGAAAGGACCACCAGATTTAAAGGAGATCCTAAAACAGATCAAACATGGAAGGCTTACACTTTCCAATTTTAAAACCTTCTACAAAGCTCCAGTAATCAAAACACTGGAACTGTCATAAGGACAGACACACAGACCAATGAAATAGATAGACTTGAGGGCCCAGAAATAGACTGTCACATCCATGGTCAACTGATTTTCCACAAGAGTGCCAAGACCATTCAATGAAGACAGAACAGTCTCTTTAACAAATGGTATTGAGAAAGCCGGACATCCTCATGTAAAAGAATGAAATTGGACTCTTACCTCACACCAATCACAAAAATTAACTCAACATGGATCAAAGAAAATAAATGGGTCAGACTTTAAGAGCAAAATTGTTTCTTTCTGTGCCGAGTGGCATGTGGGATCTTAGTTTCCTGACCAGGGGCTAACCCTGGGCCCCCTGCATTGGATTAACCTCTGAACTGCCTCTGAACTGCCAGGGAAGCCCCAGGGAAGATCTTCATGACTTTGGATTTGGCAATGTGTTCTTAAGTTTGACACCAAAAACACAAGCAACAAAAGAAAAAAAATCAATTGGACGTCATCAAAACTAAAATTTGGGAGGGAGGTTTAAGAGGGAGGGGACATGTGTATACCTATGGCTAATCCACGTTGATGTTTGGCAGAAACCAACACAATATTGTAAAGCAATTATCCTTCAATTAAAAATAAATAAATTTTTTAAAAAAGAAAAAAGCTAAAATATTTCTGCAGCAAAGGACACTCAAGAAAGTTAAAAGACAACCTGAAGAATGGAAGAAAATATTTGCAAATCATATATGTGAAAAGGTTTAATACTCAGAATATCTATAGAACGCCTACATTTCAACACAAAGACATTTCAATTTTAAAATGGGCAAATGACTTCAGTAAACTTTTCTCCAAAGAAGTTATACAAGTCAAAAATTAACTGATGAAAAGAAGCTAAATACCATTATTCAATCTGTTTTTGTTTTGTCAGGAAATCATGTCTGTTTTGTGACCCCAGATCTGTAGCCCAACAGGCTTCTCAGTCCTTAGGATTCCCAGACAAGAATACTGGAGTGGGTTGCCATTTCCTTCTTCACTCTTCCTGACCCAGTGAATGAAGGGAAATGCAAACCTAAACCACAATGAGCTACCACGTCACACTCATTATGATGGTGATAATTTAAAAAACAGACATAGCAAGTGTTAGCAAGGGTGCAGTGAAATTGGAACACTTACACACTGCCTATCAGGTTGTAAAATTGTGCAGCTTCTGTGAAAGAAACTCTGGCGTTTTCTCAGAAAGTTAAACAGAATTACCATATAAGCCAGCAATTTCACTCCTAGGTATACACCCCGAAGAATTGAAATCAGGGACCTAAGCAGCACACAAACTTGTACATCAGTGTTCATAGCAGCATTATTCACAACAGCCAAAAATAGAAACAACAAATGTATCTATCAGTAGATGAATAAATAAACAAAATGTGGTATTTGCAACAGTGTATTATTTAGTCATAAAAAGAAATGAGATTCTAATGTATTCCACAAGAGAGATGAACCATGAAAAAATTATACTAGGTTAAATAAGCCTAACACAAAAGGACAAATGTCGTATGATTCCATTTATGTAAAATATCTCAATCATAGAGACAGAAAGCAGATTAGAAGTTACCAGGGAATGTGGGGAGGGGGATGGTGAATTGTTGCTTAATGGCTGTAGAGTTTCTGTTTGGAAAGATGAAAAGTTGATGAAAGAGCACTTCGAAATAAATAATGGTGATGGTTGCACAGCATAGCCACTGTAATTAATGTCACTAAATTTAAAAATTATTAAAATGGAAAACTTCAGGTTATATGCATTTATTTTACACAATTAAAAACATACACACCAGACTTCCCTGGTTGTCCAGTGGTTAAGAATCTGCCTGCCAATGCAGGAGACATGAGTTTGATCCCTGTTCTGGGAAGATCCCACATGGCCTAGAGCAACTAAACCTGTGAGCCCGAACTCATGAGACTACATGCAGCAGTCACTACCAAAGCCCCTGCCCTGCCCATGCTCTGCAACAAGAGATGTCTATGCAATGTGCAGCCCAAGCTCTGCAACCAGAGGATAGCCCCTGCTCACTCCAGCTAGAGAAGACCCATTTGCAGTAATGAATGAATAAGCTATTTAAAATTAAAAAACAACACACACACACACAAACCAAGTTTGGCTAGTTGGGTTGCTGTGGTTACTGCACTTAGGTGGCTTAGCTTTGACACTGGACCAAGACAGATTATAGTAGATTATTGGCCTCTGATGATCCTCATGAAGGTGAGTCTCATGTACAAATATGTAGAAAGGCTTATGGTAACTAGGAAGGCCAGAGAGGGAGATTGTTAAGAGCTAATTTTAACTCATTAAATCCCCATTCATGCTTTGAGTCCCAGGGAAGATATTTGCTTACCAAGGACTTGGTAAAGTCACGTGGTGACAAGCTGGAAGCCACAGCTTGCTCAAGAATCTTCTTCTTTTTTTTAAACTGAAGTATAATTGATCTGTAATCTCAATTGTCTCTTAATAACCGGCCTGGAAAAGTTTCGAAGGTCCTGCAGTGTGTCACCTCCTTGGTGATGCTGGAAGCTCAACTTCTCTGTGCACCAGTGCCAAATCAAATCTCAGAGACAGAGTTTTGGGTGAAGTAGAAAAGAATAGCTTTCTTGCTTTGCCAGGCAAAGGGGGACACAGTGAGCTCATGCCCTCAAACCAAGTGTCCAAATTTGGGGAAGATTGGGAGAAGTTTCATATTAATTGTCCAAAGAGGGTGTGATCAGCTCGTGGACATTCTTCTGATGGGTTGGTGGTGAGATAAGTAGGAGTCAGCATCATCAACCTTCAAGTCCAACTGGTCCGGGGCCCATGTGCTTGTGGGCAGCATACCATCATTAGTCATTAACTTCCCCACCTGAAGGGGGAGTTAAGTATCTGCAAGATAGCTCAAAGATGTTGTTGTGTGTATCCCTTGATGGGGAAGCAGGACGTTGTCTGAAGCCTACTTGACTGTTTCTCCATAGTCTCCCACCCCTCCCTTCCTCAATTAACAACTGCTTGAATCTGCCAGTTGGAGCTCAGGGAAGGTCGTAGAGGCTGAATGAAGGCTGTTTCCTATAGTCAAAGAAATGGGGGCCACAAAGGCCTTGTGCCACAGGCCCCTGCAAGATATCTTGGGATGAAACATGTCCTAGGAAATGAACTTTACTTTGACAAAACTATAACTTCTCTTTGGAAACCTTCCCCCTTTCTAAGCTAACACATTGAAACAGATGGAAACAGCCTCAGAGCTCCCCTCAGGTTCAGAACACAGCAAAAAGTCATTATGTGGTGGTTAAAAGTAGTGCGTGGGTACTTGCTCAGTTGTGTGCATTTCACAGCAACCCCATGTACTATAGCCCACCAGGCTCTTCAGCCCATGGGATTATCCAGGTAAGAATACTGGAGCGCATTGCCATTTCCTACTCCAGGAGATCCTCCCGACTCAGGGGTCAGGACCTGAGGCTCTTGCACCTTCTGCATTGGCAGCCAGATTCTTTACCACTGCACCACCTAGGAAGCCCAGGAAAGAGTAAGTCCTAGGGAAAGAAGGTCCTTGAGACCATGGCTGAAGACTTGTGAAAAGTAGGAGGGAGATTTTAAACCCCTGGGGTACCGTGGGCCTGGCATATTGCTCATGGTCCCTGGGCAGTGAACAATAAATCGGTACTGATGCTGAGGTACATGCTATAGTCATTCAGTTGTGCCTGACTCTCTGCAACCCCGGGGACTATAACCCCCAGTCTCCTCTGTCCATGGGGATTCTCCAGGCAAGAATACTGGAGTGGGTTGCCATGCCCTCCTCCAGGAGATCTTCCCAACCCATGGATTGGGCCCAAGTCTCCCACACTGCAGGCAGATTCTTTACCATCTGAGCCACCAGGGAAGCCTTGATGCTGAGGTAAGCAGAAGGCAAATCTACAACTGTTAAATATGCAGCCTCAGGAGGCACTAATATGAAATTAGATGTGGGTTTGGTACTGCAGGGAAGCAAAGAATGTCTGATTTATTTACAACCCTGAGTGTGGATTGGTCCAAGCCTTTTCTCTGTTATGCTTTTTCTTTTTCTTTTTTATTAATTCTGGGGGCCGCACTATGTCTTCGCTGCAGCACATGAGCTTTCTCTAGTTGCAGTGACTGGGGGCTACTCCTCGCTGAGGTGACGGGCTGCTTGTGGTGGCTTCTCTTGTTGTGGGGTATGGGCTCTAGGTGCACAGGCTTCAATAGTGGTGGCACATGGGCTTAGGTGCTCCTTGGCAGGTGGGATCTTCCCAGACCAGGGATTGAACCCATGTTCCCTGCATTGACAGGCAGATTTTAACCAGTAGACCACCAGGGAAGCCCTATTTAAGACTTTTAATGGTTGGTTTTAGTCCTTCTTTGTTGTTGTTGCTCAGTTGCTAAGTCGTGTCCAATTCTTTGCAACCCCATGGACTATGGCACACCAGGCTTCCCTGTCCTTCACTATCTACCCGGAGTTTGCTCAAACTCATTTCCATTGAGTGGGTGATGCCATTCATCCATCCATCCGTCTCATCCTCTGTCACCCCCTTCTCCTCCTGCCTGCAATCATTCCCAGAATCAGGATCTTTTCCAAAGTCCTTTAGCATCTTGTTTAAAAGGATGCTACGCAGTTTGGCTTCCCAGTGGTAAAGAATCCACCTGCCAGTACAGGAGACTCAGGAGACACGGTTTAGTCTCTGGGTTGAGAAGACTCCTTGGAGCAGGAAACAGCAACCCGCTCCAGTATTCTTGCCTGAAAAATCCCAAGGACAGAAGAGCCTGGCAGGCTACAGTCTAGAAGGTGCAACGTGTCAGACACAACTGGCTTGCCTAACCCCTACCACAGCACGATTTGGACAGAGATTTAGATAAATCAATCTGAACTGTCACTATAGCTCCTAAATCCTGTGTATTCCTAAAAACTGTTTGGACTATCTCGATATCTTCAATCTGGGCTTAATTCAGATACTAGAGTAAGAGTAAATCAACATCCAGATTAGCTACGATCTCATTGTGAATAGGGGAGCTTGGGGGGATTTCAAGGATGATGCCCCCTGGAGAACATTTAATCCAGCATTTTATTTGCACAGTCACCCCTCCCTATTAAGTTACATCAACAGCTGATGATTCAGGAGGAGGAAAGATTGTACCTTGGTTACAGGTCTGAGGGAGACTGTTTTGGCATTGGGAACGTTTGAAGGTTATTAGAGATACCCACCAACTGACTAGTTGTTGACTCTAAGACAGTGGCAAGTTTAAATATTATGTCATTATTATTTTTACTCTATAGCACCTGAATTAATTAAAATTTGGCAATGATGTCTATTAATATCTAAAAAGGTTTCTCCTTCTGATTTAAGGATAAAATAGAAAATTAAGTGCTTATTTCCCCACTGGAGCATTTTAGTTGGTCAATCACTTCCTTTTTTCCCCTCTTTAGTTTCTTAGCTAAGGCAGAACAACTGTTTTTATTTTTTTATTTTTTTTTTTTTTTAGCTTTTATTTTTATTTTATTTTATTTTTTTTTAAATATTATTTTATTAGTTGGAGGCCAATCACTTTACAACATTTCAGTGGGTTTTGTCATACATTGACATGAATCAGCCATACAGTTACACGTATTCCCCATCCCGATCCCCCCTCCCACCTCCCTCCCCACCCGACTCCTCAGGGTCCTCCCAGTGCACCAGGCCCGAGCACCTGACTCATGTATCCCACCTGGGCTGGTGGTCCGTTTCACCATAGATAATATACATGCTAGAACAACTGTTTTTAATCTCACTCTTTCTAGAAGCGCCTTTACCTAGAGATTCCCTCCTTTGGGGATTAATGATTATTTTATTTGCGATACAAAGGATTGGCCACCTTTTCCTGCCAGAGGCAGATAGTGACATTCTGGACTATGCCAGCCATACAGTTCTGCTGCAGTCTTTCAACTCTGTGGTTGTGAAAGCAGCCAGAGACACTGTGTAAACATAAGGGTGACTGTGTTCCACCAAGTTTTATTTGCAAAAACAGGCAGAAGGTCAGGGTCTTGGCCCATGGACTGTAGTTTACTGAAACTTTTGTAAGATCATGAGTTTATTCTGAGCCTTATTTTTCCTTTTGGATTGCTCAGCAAGGGGCTGGAGGTCTGGCAGTGGGGCTCTTTCCCATTCTAGCTATTGCTTGTATATTAAATTCCTTATTTCTGGATTAAAGCCATTTATAAAAAGTGAGATCACAATTGCTTAAGGATCTACTTTAGAATGCTGTCTATAGGTGGAAAAGAGCCTGATTTTAGTTTCTCCAATGGATCATCTTTTTTTTTTTTTTTTTTTTTTGCTTGTAGGACTGAATCAGAGCTCAATCTGCTTTCATAGGAAAGAGCTGGAAGGAGCTTTCAAAAAATCTTGTTCAACATCTGCAGCTTTTCTAAATTCCTCTGATTTCCTCTGCCATTTTAAGTCATCCTTAGATCTTCCCATTCTGCTTTTTCAACTTTTATTTATTTATTTTGCAGCTGAGGTTCCTACTAACACATGGACTAACTGGTATAGATCTGTGAGTTTTGGATTATATGCTCTAAGACTATTTTATTTTTATTTTTTAAAAATATTTACTTCTTTGGTTGTACTGGGTCTTAGTTGAAGCATGTGGGATCTAGTTCCCTGACGAGGAATTGAACCTGGGCCACCTGTATTGGGAGTGCAGAGTCTGAACCATTGCACCACCGGGGAAGTCCCCCTAAGACTATTTTAAACTCCTCTGTAAATCTCTCCAAAGACTTTGGGGAAACTTTGACAATGGCCCTCAGCTCAGAGTAAGAAGAGGGTTTAATATCAATTGTAAGGGGTTGTCTCTGTTCTGAGGAGGATTTAAATTGAAAAAATAATTGAACTTTGAAGTTTCTGACTCTTCAGGAAGGAAAGGGGCCGAATGAGATAGGGCAGGGGCAGAAAAGGTAGAGAAGCGCAGAGTGGAGAAAGAGGAATAGTGAGAAGAAAGGCTGTCATATTTCAGTTGTGCTTAAGGGATTAAAGGGGCTTCCCTGGTCGCTCAGCTGGTAAAGAATCTACCTGCAGTGCAGGAGACCCCGATTCGATTCCTGGGTCGGGAAGATCCACTGGAAAAGGGACAGGCTACCCACTCTAGTATTCTAGGGCTTCCCTAGTGGCTCAGATGGTAAAAGATTCCACCTGCAATTCGGGAGACCTGGGTTTAATCCCTGGGTTGGGAAGATCCCCTGGAGGAGGGCATGGCAACCCACTCCAGTATTCTTGTCTGGAGAATTCCATGGACAGAGGAGCCTGGCGGGCTACAGTCTGTAGTGTACAGTCTGGAGGAACAGTTTTATGTTGCTCACATTTTTCTTTGCCTTGGCCAAAGAACCTCTTAAGGAAGCAGTTTTAGAGTTTAGAATTTCCCACTTTCTCATACCAATTCCGGAGAAGGCAATGGCACCCCACTCCAGTACTCTTGCCTGGAAAATCCCATGGATGGAGGAGCCTGGTAGGCTGCAGTCCACGGGGTCACAAAGAGTCAGACATGACTGAGCGACTTCACTTTCACTTTTCACCTTCATGCATTGGAGAAGGAAATGGCAACCCACTCCAGTGTTCTTGCCTGGAGAACCCCAGGGATGGCGGAGCCTGGTGGGCTGTTGTCTATAGGGTCACACAAAGTTGGACACGAGTGAAGTGACTTAGCAGCAGCAGCAGCATACCAATTCAAAAAATGTAGAACATTGGATATTTGGAAATGCTTCCTTTTTGTTCTAAGATATCTCTTAAATAAATAATTTTATTTCTATCAAAATTTCCTGGAGGATGGCTACTATAATGCCAAATTATCTTTGGTGAAATTAGGCCATTTAGGAAGGTAAGTACGTGAATCTGAGTTACAGCATAAATATAGATGAGAGGTAGGATTATGCCCTGGAGGGTATGTGTTCACAAACTGAGATAACTTCTTCAGAGTCTTAGAATAATTGGTTCAAAGTATCGCTTACACTTTTGCATCTCAGTTTCCCCAAGATACTTGCTGAGTTGTAAAACCACAAAGCAAACCTACTTGCAGATTCCAGAGGGTGGAAGGTTTGGAGAAATCTCTTCATTGGAAGGACTGATGCTGAAGTTGAAGCCCCAACACTTTGGCCATTGGATGCCAAGAGTTGACTTATTGGAAAAGACCCTGATGTGAGGAAAGATTGAAGGCAGGAGGAGAAAGGGGCAACAGAGGATGAGATGGTAGGATGGCATCACAGACTCAATGGACATGAGCTTGAGCAAACTCTGGGAGATAGTGAAGGACAGGGGAGCCTGAGATGCTGCAGTTCATGGGGTCACAATGAATTGGAAGGACTTAGGGACTGAATGAAAAAACAGCTCCCTGAATCAACTCTCATGGAGTCAAGGTAGGACTAAGGAAAGTTCTCAGAAGAAATTAATACAAAAATAACTTTATTGAGGTATAGATTATATATTATAAAATTAATCCATTTTAAATGTACAATTAGATAGTTCTTTTTAGAAAATTTACAAAATTGTGCAACCAAGGATTATATTGGTTGTGCAACAAAATCCAATCTTAGTTCATTTCATCACTCCAAAAAATAACTTCTTATCCTTTTTCAGTCAATTTCTGTTCCAACTCTCACTCCTAGGCTACCACCAATTTGCTTTCTATCTCTGTGGATTTGACAATTCTGGACATTCCATATAAATGGATCATACAATGTACGATCATCTGTGTCTGACTTCTTTCATTTATCACTGTGTTCTTGACTTTTATTTCATAAGGTTGTGTTGAGTGACCCAGGACAAAAGAGGGACTTCCCAGGTGGCTCAGTGGTAGAGAATCCACCTGCAATGCCAGAGATGCAGATTCAGTCCTTGGGTTTGGAAGATCCCCTGGAGAAGGAAATGGCAACCCAGTTCAGTATTTTTGCCTGAGAAATCCCATGGACAGAGGAGACTGGAGGGCTACAATCCATGGGGTCGCAAAAGAGTCGGCCATGACTTAATGACTAAACAACAACAACCAGGACAAATACAGTCCAAAGGACGCTGGTCTAAGAAAACATCTGACTGCAGTACTCAGGGCTGCTTGAGGAACAGATTTTTGGGAACTTGGCTTAACCTTCTCCATATGAACTTTCTTCTTACAGACATGCAGCAAATATGAATACAGAGACATATAAAAGTAGTACATGCATGCTCAGTCATGTCTGACTCCTTGGTGATCCCATGGACTATAGCCTGCTGGGCTCCTCTGTTAATGAAATTTCCTAGGCAAGAATACTGGAGTGGGTTGCCATTTCCTACTCCAGAGGATCTTCCTGACCCAGGGATTGAACGCTGGTTTCAAGCTATGTCTTCTGTGTCTCCTGCATTAGCAGGCAGATTCTTTACCACTGCACCACCCGGGAAGCCCATGAAGATGGAGACATATAGTAGCATTATTAGTGATAAACCAGATTTCTGCCAAGCTTAAAGTTTTCCAGATCTGATCAGATGACCAAAACACTTTTAAAAAGGGTATTGTTCCCCATTCCCCCCACCCCCAGGAAACAAAGCAAGCTCAACATTGGTGGAGCTCAACAAAAAGAAATTAGGGTCATATTACCCTGACACACGCTAAGTGCTAAGTAAATGTTGGCTATATTACCATTCCTTTAATATACAAGCTTCAGAGCGAGGAATTACCCACACAAGGAATAAGGCAATGTCTAGTAAGAAAAGGGAGGGATATAAGTATATAAGGATATAAGGAATAGAATTGAGTGTGACCAGTGCTGTGATAGGAGGAAGGTACTAGAATGAGGAGGAGAGGCATGAGGCCCAATCTGGAGAGACCAGAGCAGGTTTCCTGGAAGGGTGAGTCCTGAGCTGGATTTTTAAGATGGAGAAGGTGGGAACAAGAAGGCATGTGGTCAGGTCATGGAAGCATCTGGCTTACATAAAGTTACAGCCAGTAGAGAAAACCTGGCTCATTCTAGACACTTCAGAGTTCAGCATGGTGGAGATGCAGCAGGCTGGTAAAAGGGTTCAAGAGACAGAAAGAGGTGATGGGTCTGGTTTTGTGTGCCCTTCCCAGGAAATCTGAGGTCCCTGGAACATCACAACCAGAGGAATTTGATGATCAGAGCCAAGAACTGTATTTCAGGCACTGTAGTAAGTACTTTGCATATGGTATCTCATGTGAAATTAGACATGTATTTTACAGATGAGGAAGTCAAGGCTTGTGGAGATGAAGTACCTTACCCAAAGTCACACAGTTATTAAGTGGTAGAACTGGAATTTGAATCCAGACCTTCCAGAGTCCAAATCATGATGTTGGATAGCTCTTAACCATGATGTTAACGATGATATGCCCTGTACCAGTTAGATTTTCAATGCTCCGTGGGAGAACCCTAGGGCAGAGTCTAAGACAGCAGCAATAGGGAAAGACAGACATTATGCATTCAAGAGGTCTTATAAAGTAGAGTCTTTGGGAATTGGTAAGTTGAATAGCGAGGAGGCCAGATGGATGATGTTGTCATTTGACCAAACAGGGATGATACAGGTGGAGGAGCAGGTTTAGGAGTAAAATAATGGTATCTCTTAGGATCATGTTGAGTTCAAATTGTCTTTGGGGAAATTAAGGGGACAAGTGGAGTACTCAGAAGTCTCTGGGATCTAAGTTCACAAGAGCAATACCAACTGAGAATTAGTTAGATGCAGGAGATGTAAGCTTGGAAGTGGGAAGGTAGACTGAGAGGAGAAAGCTGGTGATGACTTGGGCTCTGTCATTGCATCAGAAGTATTTTGGGTTATTGGTTTCCTAGACACTAGTCTAAGGAACTGATCTTCCACTAGCATGTACAGAGGTGAATCACATGTCTTTTCTTCAATAAAATTAAGAATTTCTCTTTTCCTAGGGTCGGTCACACAGGAAATTCTTATGTCATAATACTGCATTATGTGACTGATTTAAAGCCTTTGTTTGAAAGGTCTAATAAACCTAAATGGAACAATATAATCTAGAAAGAAAAATAATTAACAGCTCCCGACAAGGGAAAATGTGCTGATCAAAGACAGGCATTTGATTTAGACTCACAAGTGGCAAGTTCTAAGCCCCAAAGCCCATTAAATGGTCTGCTCCATACATTTCTCTTAATGAAAGTCTTGCGTGCTTAAGAGATCTATTTATCCATCACTTTAGTGCGCTAATTGATCAAGTCCTCTGAGGTCACTGAATAAGTATCAGATGAAAAAATTCATTTCATGATTTACCATAGACAGGGTTTCCCACAACATGATACTTAAAATGGCAAGCTCCCTTTGAATAGGCCAGAGTCCTCAAATGGCATCTGCAGATGTGGTCAAATGGCATTTTTGTTTTATTTTGTTTTTGTTTCCAATATTCTAGGCTGTTCTCTATATGAGAAAGGGTTAAAGTCAAAATAACAGTATAATTTTTACCAAATGTTATGGGCTGGATTCCCTTCTCTTGAAGAATTTTCCACAGTTTGTTGTGATCTACACAAAAGCTTTGGCATAATCAATAAAGCAGAAATAGATGTTTTTCTGGAACTCTGTTGCTTTTTGTATGATCCAACAGATGTTGGCAATTTGATCTCTGGTTCCTCTGCCTTTTCTAAATCCAGCTTGAACATCTGGAAGTTCACGGTTCAGGTACTATTGAAACCTGGCTTGGAGAATTTTGAGCATTACTTTGCTAGCATGTGAGATGAGAGCAATCGTGTGGTAGTTTAAGCATTCTTTGGCATTGCCTTTCTTTGGGATTAGGATGAAAACTGACCTTTTCCAGTCCCATGGCCACTGCTGAGTGTTCCAGGTTTGCTGGCATATTGAGTGCAGCACTTTGACAATGTCATCTTTTAGGATTTGAAATAGCTCAACTGGAATTCCATCACCCCCACTAACTTTGTTAGTAGTGATGCTTCCTAAAGCCTATTTGACTTCATATTCCAGGATGTCTGGCTCTAGGTGAGTGATCACGCCATCATGATTATCTGGGTCATGAAGATCTTTTTTGTATAGTTCTGTGTATTCTTCCCACCTCTTCATACTATCTTCTGCTTCTGATAGGCCCATACCATTTCTGTCCTTTATTGTGCCCATCTTTGCATGATGTGTTCCATTGCATGTTCCCTTTGCTTGAAATGTATCTCTAATTTTCTTGAAGAGATAGTCTTTCCTCTAGTCTTTCTCATTCTATTGTTTTCCTCTGTTTCTTTGCACTGATCACTGCGGATGGCTTTCTTATCTCTCCTTGCTGTTCTTTGGAACTCGGCATTCAGATGGGTATATCTTTCCTTTTCTCCTTTGTCTTTTGCTTCTCTTCTTTTCACAGCTATTTGTAAGGCCTCCTCAGACAACCAATTTGCCTGTCTGCATTTCTTTTTCTTAGGAATAGTCTTGATCCCTGCCTCCTGTACAATGTCACGAACCTCTCTGCATAGTTCTTCAGGCACTCTGTCTATCAGATCTAATCCCTTGAATCTATTTCTTACTTCCACTGTATAATTGTAAGGGATTTTATTTAGGTCATACCTGATATCTAGTGGTTTTCTCTACTTTCTTCAATTTAAGTCTTAATTTAAGTCTTCAATTGCAATCTGACTCCTGAGAAATCTGTATGCAGGTCAAGAGGCAACAGTTAGAACTGGACATGGAACAACGGACTGGTTTCAAATTGGGAAAGGAGTGCGTCAAGGCTGTATATTGTCACTCTGCTTATTTAACTTATATGCAGAGTACATCATGTGAAATGCCGGGCTGGATGAAGCACAAGCTGGAATCAAGATTGCCAGGAGAAATATCAATAACCTCAGATATGCAGATGACACCACCCTAATGGCAGAAAGCTAAGAAGAACTAAAGAGCTTCTTGATGAAAGTGAAAGAGCAGAGTGAAAAGTTTGGCTTAAAGCTCAACATTCAGAAAACTAAGATCATGGCATCCGGTCCCATCACTCCTTGGCAAGTAGATGGAGAAACAATGGAAACAGTGACAGACTTTATTTTCTTGGGCTCCAAAATCACTGCAGATGGTGACTCCAGCCATGAAATTACAAGACTCTTGCTCCTTGGAAGAAAAGCTATGACCAACCTAGACAACATATTAAAAAAGCAGAGACATTATTTTGCTGACATAGGTCTGTCTAGTCAAAGCTATGGTTTTTCCAGTAGTCATGTATGGATGTGAGAGTCGGACTATAAAGAAAGTTGAATGACAAAGAATTGATGCTTTTGAACTGTAGTGTTGGAGAAGACTCTTGAGAGTCCCCTGTACTGCAAGGAGATCAGAGGAAGTCCTAAAGCAAATCAGTCCTGAACATTCATTGGAAGGACTGATGCTGAAGCTGATGCTCCAATACTTCAAACACCTGATGTGAAGAACTGACTCATTGGAAAATTCCCTGATGCTGGGAAAGATTGAAGGCAGGAGGAAAGGGGATGATAGAGGATGAGATGGTTGGATGGCATCATCAACTCGATGCACATGAGTATGTGCAAGTTCCGGGAGTTGGTGATGGACAGGGAAGACTGGCGTGGGGCAGTCCATGGGTTCGTAAAGAGTCAGACTTGACTGAGCAACTGAACTGATCTGAACTGAATGGGCTGGATTGTGTATCCTAAAATTCATATATGGAAGACTGAACCCCCAGGAACCCAGAATGTAACTGTAGTTGGAGATTGGTTTTCGAATAGGTAATTAAGGTAAAATGAGGTCATTGGGATGGGCCCAAATCCAATAAGAAAAGAAAATTTGAGTACACACACTCCCCACACACACACGGAGAAGAGCTAATGAAGACACAGGGAGAAGGTGGCTATCTGCAAGCCAAGAAAAGGCCTCAGGAGAAACCAAACCTGCTGACACCTTGATCTCAGATTTTTAGCCTCTAGAACTGGGAGAAATAAATGTCATTTAAGCCACCAGCCTGCAACACTTTGTTCTGACAGGGCCAGCATACTAATATACCAAGTAACCAGCATTTTCTCTCTCCCCATGACTATAAACCAACACATAGCTATAAACCAACACATAGCTAGATATGAGTGGGGAGTTCCGGCCTGCAATGCTTTCATGGTGTGAGCCATAAAAGCAGATGCCACCTTAGAAATGTCTGCTTTATATGTTGGAGTGATTACAGCAAATACAATGCTTCAGTCCAGGAAAAAGACAAAGCTGCTTTCAAAGGAAGGCAGGAAATGGGAACCTGAAACTCCATCTGTACAGGGCCACAAATAAAAGCAAATGTGTCTACAATATACCCTGCCTTCTGCCTGAATTTTCTTTGGTCAAAGCTCAGTAACTTGGCACAATCTCATTATGCCATTTATAAGCAATTGCTGGCAACAGGTCAAGGCAGGTATCCACGGCAGGCGGGTGCAGGGGGCATACAGGACGGTGTGTAGGGATCATTGGCTGGCCTGTCTATCTACCTTTGTTTGAAAAGGAAACAATTTCTGTATCAATGGATCAGTGTTTGCTGAAAGAGAGCTCTGTTTATCGTCTGCCCTTGCTAGATTAAGACTCTTTCAGAAGTAAGCAGGAAGGAATTTTAATTTGCTTGCTCTTTTTTTTTTTAACAGAAAAATCTGGTGAGTTGATTTTTAAAAAGACATATGCAATTGTGGTTCTCTGGATTGTAGTGTATTTTCTCCTCTTCATGGTGTGTAATTTTGGACTGAGTTCTTTTTTCCTTTCTCTTCTTTTTCTCCTTCCTTCCTCCCTCCCTCCCCTACTCCCTCTCCCTCCCTTCCTTGCTCTTTAAGCCAGGGCTCTCTTTAACATGCATATCAACAGACACACGACCCGCTCCCTCCCTCAGCATCTAGCCATATTATCTGCTAATCCCAGTTTTGCTCATAGACTCTGTCCGGAGGTGCGGGTCTGTGATGTTGTCCTGTGAAGTGAAGTGAAAGTCGCTCAGTCATGTCTGATTCTTTGCAACCCCACGGACTGTAGCCCACCAGGCTCTTCTGTCCATGGAATTCTCCAGGCAAGAATACAGGCGTGGTTAACCATTCACTTCTCAAGGGGATCTTCCTGACCCATGGATTGAACCCTGGTCTCCTGCATTGCAAGCAGATTCTTTACCATCTGAACCACAAGGGAAGATGTTGTCCTGGGCCCCCCAAAGTCACAGAAATCATTTACCTGTGGATTGGTAAATGAGTAAGGCAGCTGGAGGGGGCGGCTGCTAAGGAATATTTATCAAGGGGCCCCTTTCTCCTGCTCTGACTACTGCCTCTTAACATCCTTTTACTGTCCAAGGTGGTATTCTGTGCTAATCTGGGCAAATGCTCTTAAGTGATTTCTAAGACCAAATTATTCTTCTGCTTGGACCCAGGCATGTCAGCCTTTCCTAGGCTCCCCTGAAGTACCACCAGAGATTGCTGGGGAGTCCTCATTCCTTTAACAAGGCAAGGGGCCAGTTGTAGAGAAAAAGCCCCAGCAACCACCTGCCCCAAGCGCCCTGAAGCACGCACAAGTGAACCTTGCTATAAAAGAAAATCTCTGGAGAGGGGAGGAGGGGACCTTGGAGGAAAGGGTGTTGGTCAACCATTGTTCCTGAGAACAAAGAACACAGCTCCTGAGGGAGGGAGGGAGCGGGTTGGCAGTTCTCAGGGTCCAGGGTCTGTTTTCCTGGAGGAAATGGGCTTCAAAAGCAGTCGTTAGTGGTGGCTCAATGGGAAAGAATCCATTTCCTACTACCGGGTCAGGAAGATCCTCTCTCTGGAGAAAGAAATGGCAGCCCACTCCAGTATTCTTGCCTGGGAAATCCCATGGACAGAGGAGCCTCCTCTCTCCACCGGGTTGTCAGGGGCAGAACTGTCTGACATGCGTGGCAGCATGTACAGCCGTGTGTGCACACTCAGAGCTAGGAGCAGTGGCGGGTCTGCTTGCAGGGGAGGACACCAGGATGCCCAGGTGAGTTAGGAAGAGGCTAGAGCTGAATAGGATGCCCACCTCCCAACACAGAAGCTGGAACCACCGATGGTGTTGCCAAAATCTTGGCTTTCTGTGCGCTGATGCCAAACAGAAATATTGGATCAGAGTTATGGAGGAGAAGGAAAGTGCGGCTTTATAACTTTGCCAGGAGAAGGCGGAACACATTAGGGTAGTGCCTCAAGAATTGTGCGCCCCTCCCTGGTGAGTATGGAGCGGTGATTACAATCAAGGCAATAACAGTCTTGCATTCTTCTTTCTTCTGCAAAGTTTCAAAAGGGTGGGGTTGCTGACAAGATACAGGTATGTGCAAGTGGTCTCAAGTGGTCCTCTCCTAATCTTGAACATTTCTGGTCCCTTAAATCTCCCCTCAGGTGGTTTCATGGCTCCTTTTCCTTTGATTAGTAACTGTTCCGCCCTTTGGGATTCAGAGAAGGCCATAGAGGCTGGAGTCTTGTCAAAAAGGCCTCCATGCCCAGGAGCACACAGGACCCTGTGTGGCATCACTGGCAGCAGGTTCCTCACCATCAAGGCTTCCCCAATAGACAGAGAACATGGTTTGGAGGATTGTTCAGCTGATTTGCTGTTGAACCAAACCAGAGGAGTTTCACGTCTAGGTTCCTTGTATGAACCTTCTTCACAGAGTGGGCTGGTAGGTGCATGATGGGATTTGAAAGACGCGGAAAGACCTTCTCTTTGCTCTTGTAATGAAGCTGATGTTCTAGCCCTTACCTGTAGCTTCATGTCTGCTCTCTGGGCCTTAGAGGCTAGGAGGACCTCAGTGATTAGGACCCTAAGTCCCCTTGATGGAGGAGTCTTTTCCTACCACTGTGGTTTTTAAGCTGTGTTTGCAGAAGGCCCAGGTTCCACATGGCCCCTCAAAGTGCCCAAGCAGGGGAAGCGTGGAGCTGACTGAAGCCCCTCTCCCCTGCTTCAGCAGAGGCATGATATCATCTCTTCATTATGGAGCCAGACTTGGGTCTGCTTGCCCACATCCAGTAAAGCCAACCTGCTAGCACCAGCTGAATAAAAGTGCAGCATTTATTGCAGGCATCAAGCAAGGAGTCCAAGTAGCTGGTGCTCAAAAGGCCCAAACTCCCTAATGGTTTTCAGGGAAAGATTTATGAAGACAGGGTAAGGAAGTGGAGTTGTGGGGTGTGTGATAAGCTCATTGACATTCTTCTTATTGGTTGGTAGCAAGATAATTGGGAGTCAACATCATCAAACTTCTGAATCCAACAAGTCTGGGGACTATGTGCTTGTGAGTAGCAGCTTGTTGTTCGGTTGCTCAGTCATGTCTGACTCTTTGTGACCCCATGGGCTACAGCACGCCAGGCTTCCCTGTCCATCACCAACTCCCGGAGGTTGCTCAAACTCATGTCCATCAAGTCGGTGATGCCATCCAACCATCTCATCTTCTGTTGCCCCCTTCTCCTCCAGCCTTCAATCTTTCCCATCATCAAGGTATTTTCCAATGAGTCAGTTCTTTGCATCAGATGGCCATGGTATTGGAGCTTCAGTTTCAGCATCAGTCCTTCCAATGCATATTCAGGGTTCATTTCCTTTAGGATTGACTGGTTTGATCTCCTTGCAGTCCAAGGGGCTCTGAAGAGTCTTCTCCAGCATGACAGTTCAAAAGTATCAATTCTTTGGTGCTCAACCTTCTTTGCGGTCCAACTCGCACATCTGTACATGACTGCTGGAAAAACCATAGCTTTGACTATATGGACTTTTGTCAGAAAAGTGATAGCTCTGCTTTTTAATATGCTGTCTAATTTTGTTGGGGCTTCCCAGGTGGCACTAGTGGTAAAGAAACAGCCTGCCAATGCAGGAGACATAACACATGTGAGTTCAATCCCTGGGTCAGGAAGATCCCCTGGAGTAAGGAATGGCAACCCACTCCAGTATTCTTGCCTGGAGAAATTCATGGACAGAGGAGCCTAGTAGGCTACAATTCATAAGGGTCATAAAAAGTCAGAAATGAATGAAGGGACTTAGCATGCACATACACACTGGGTTTGTCATAGCTTTTATTCCACAGAGCAAGCATCTTTTGATTTCATGGCTGCAGTCACCATCCGCAGTGGTTTTGGAGCCCAAGAAAATAAAGTCTGTCACTGTTTCTATTCTTTCCCCATCCCATGAAGTGATGGGACCAGATGCCATGATCTTAGTTTTTTGAATGTTGAGTTTTAAGCCAGCCTTTTCACTCTCCTCTTTCACCTTCATCAAGAGGCTCTTTAGTTCCTCTTTGCTTTCTGCCATTAGGGTGGTGTCATCTGCACATGTGAGGTTATCAATATTTCTCCCAGCAATCTTGATTCCAGCTTGTCTCATCCAGCCTGGCATTTCGCATGATGTACCCTGCATATAAGTTAAATAAGCAGGGTGACAATATACAGCCTTCATGTATTCTTTTCCCAATTTTGAACCAGTTTATTTTTCTGTGTCCGGTTCTAACTGTTGCTTCTTGACCTGCATACAAGTTTCTCAGGAGGCAGGTAAGGTGGTCTGGTATTCCCATCTCTTTAAGAATTGTCCACAGTTTGTTGTGATCCACACAGTCAAAGGCTTTAGCATAGTCAATGAAGCAGAAGTAGATGTTTTTCTGGAATTCTCTTGCTTTTTCGATGATCCAATGGATGTTAACAATTTGATCTCTGGTTCCTCTGCCTTTTCTAAATCCAGCTTGTACATCTGGAATTTTTTGGTTCTTGTACTGTTGAAGCCTAGCTTGAAGGATTTTGAACATTACCTTGCTAGCATGTGAATTGAGTGCAATTGTGCAGTAGTTTGAACATTCTTTGGCATTGCCTTTCTTTGGGATTGGGAAAAAAACTGACCTTTTCCAGTCCTGTGGCCACTGCTGAGCCTTCCAAATTTGCTGGTGTATTGAGTGCAGCACTTTAACAGCATCGTCTTTTAGGATTTGAAATAGTCCAGCTGGAATTCCATCACCTCCTCTAGCTTTGCTCACAGTAATGCTTCCTAAGGACCATTGACTTCACTCTCCAGGATGTCTGGCTTTAGGTAAGAGATCACACCATCACGGTTATCTGGGTCATCAAGGCCTTTTTTGTACAGCTCTTCTGTGTATTCTTGCCACCTCTTTATAATATCTTCTGCTTCTATTAGAGCATAATATCTTTCTGTTTCATGCCCATCTTTGCATGAAATGTTCCCTTGGTATCTCTAATTTTCTTGACGAGATCTCTAGTCTTTCCCATTCTATTGTTTTCCTCTATTTCTTTGCATTGTTCACTTAAGAAGGCTTTCTTATCTCTCCTTGTTGTTCTTTGAAACTCTAACTGAGATCACACACCTGGTTTCAGGACCTAATGAAGCTCAGGTTCTTGGTGTCTCATTGCAGAAAGAATTCAGTGAGATTCAAAGTGGTAGGTAAGAAGTGGATTTATTTAGAAGAAATTCACTCCACACACAGCGTGTGGGCCATCTCAGAAGGCAAGAGAGACCTTGGGAGAAACACACTCCATAGACAAGTGCTTGAGCCATCACAGAGGGTAAGTGTAGTCTCAAAATGTGGTGTGGTTAGCTTTCATGGGCTGGGTAATTTCATAGGCTAGTGAGTGGGAGGATTATTCCAACTATTTGGGGGAAGAGCAGAGATTTCCAGAAATAGGGCCACCAAGAAGAAGTGGCAGAAGATGAGATGGTTAGGTATCATCACCAGCTCAACGGGCATAAATTTGAGCAAACTCCAGGAGATAGTGGGGGACAAAGGAGCCTGGCATGCTGTTGTCCATAGGGTTGCAGAGAGTCAGACATAACTTTGTGACTGAACAACAACAACAACCACATTTTGGTCTTTGATGGTCGGCTTTGGAACCGTCATGGATCCATTAGGTGTGTGATTTAGCTTGCAGATGTGTTTCAAGGAGTGTATAATGAGGATCAAGGTCTAGTTGAAGTTGACTTGTCTGCCATCTTGGACCCATTTGACTCTAATCTGTTTATGCATGTTAAAGCATGTTTATGTTGTATCCTCAGGCTATGTCATTCTTTCAAAGGTTGTGCCTTGCCCCTTTGCCCCTTCCCTCCTGTTTCAGAGTCATTACCGACTGCAGAAAATGTCATGACAAATGCTGAAGCATGATTCTGGCTTCCCTGAAGGTGTATGGACACCCTATAGAGTCAGGAGAGATCCAGCACACTGTGAAGATGAAGCCAACTGTGGCTAAAACACCTGGAGAGTGGAGTGGGTATGTGCAGGCAAGCTTCGCACCCTGCATTCTGTGGGCTGCTCAGGGTAAGCTCTGTCCAGAGACAAGACTGCAAGGCTCTCAGCAGAATCTGCCTCATTTTAATGAAATAATCCTCCTTTTTTTGGTCACACCCACAGCACCAAGGATCAAATCCAAGCCCCCTGCAGTGGAAATGTGGAATTTTAACCACTGGACCACCAAGAAGTTCCCTCATTTTACCAAGCTTTACCAAGAGCTTGCTCTTTGGAAGAAAAGCTATGACAAACCTAGATAGCATATTAAAAAGCAGAGACATCACTTGCCCAACAAAGGTCCATATAGTCAAAGCTATGGTTTTTCCAGTAGTTACATATGGTTGTGAGAGTTGGACCTTGAGGAAGCCTGAGCACTGAAGAATTGATGCTTTGGAATTGTGGTGTTGGAGATTTGAGAGTCCCTTGGACAGCAAGGAGATCAAACCAGTCATTCCTAAATGAAGTCAACCCTGAATATTCATTGAAATGACTGATGCTGAAGCTGAAGCCCCACTGCTTTGGCCACCTGATGCGAAGAGCCAACTCACCGGAAGAGATCCTGATGCTGGGAAAGACTGAGGGCATGAGGAAAAGGGGATGAAAAAGGATGAGATGGTTGAATGGCATCAATGACTCAATGGATGTGAGTTTGAACACACTCTGGGAGACAGTGATGGACAGGGAAGACTAGCATGTTGCAGTGCATGGGGTCACACAGAGTTGGACGTGACTGAATGACTGAACAATAATTAAATGCCTCTCTAGGCAGGAAACGGGGATGGTGCTTCTGTATCTCTCTGGACGTGAGAAGAGCTGTTGTAATTCCACTTACAGAACTCCCTGATTTCTAGGCTCATTTAGTATTCATTGCTGGTCCATTCAGGTTTGTTTAGGAACCTCAATTGCAGTGACTGTTAAAATCTTCTTGAGCACAGATCAGGAAGCCTGGCAATTGTGGCAGACAGTCTGATGTGCAAATGCACGATCACTCATGCTGAACCAGGGACAGAGACCACAGTCTGGTCCCTAAGTTGACTTTCTACTGCACACCTAGAAACTGACCGAGAGTATAATTCAAACAGTGGCAGTATCTCTGCAAGCCAGTGCTGTGGATCCCGGGTGATTTGGAGACCTGCGCCTGCTGCTCCCAGCAGCATCAGCACACAGGAGGAGCTCGTGGCATGTTGAGGGGTGAACAGTGGAACAGCAATGTTGTCTTCCATGCGTGATTGTCTCAACCCAGGTTTGGTTTGTGCTTGCTTTTTTAAAGACGTTTTTGATGTGGACCATTGTTAAGAATCTTCATTGAATTTGTTACAGCATTGCTTCTGTTTCATGTTTTGATTTTTGGCCCCAAGGCACGTGGGATCTTAGGTCCCTGACCAGGGATTGAACCCACCCCCCTGCATTGGTAGGTGGATCCTTAATCACTGGACCACCAGGGAAGCCCCCCAGGTTTGTTTTTAACCCTCAGGCCTGAGGCTTCCCAGGTGGCACAGTGGTAAAGAATCTACCTGCCAGTGCAGGAGACACAAGAGACTGGGGTTCGATCCCTGGGTTGGGAAGATCCCCAGGAGGAGGAAACAGCAACCCACTCCAGTGTTCTTGCCTGGGAAATCCCATGGACAGAGGAGCCTGGCAGGCTACAGTCCAAAGGGTCACAAAGAGTTGGACATGACTGAAGCACTTCACATGCACGCACAACCATTTATCTGTCTACTGGATACTTGACCTCTTACTCACATACTCCAAGTCCACTTCTGTTTCAGAAGGGATTGAAAGCAAAGCCTGAGAACTGGGTGGTAGAGGAAGCAGAACGTGTGGAAATAATCCTAGACTGTGAGGTAGAGACTCAGATTACACTCCACCCCTCACCCTCTCCGTGACCTTCTGCTTCCTCAGCTGGGACACAAGGAAACGGGTTTTCAGCTCCAACATTCAGCGATCTGAGATGAGACGCCAAAATGACCAGAATCAAAAATGGGATATAATCCGAGGAATGTGTATCATGTGGCAGGGCCTCTTGGCATCTTAGAAGCTTAGAATAGGTTCCAGTTTTCTGAAGGATAGAAATGCAGCTTGAGTGGAAAGATATGGCTTGGGGCTTTAACCTGTCGTCCCATCACAAGCATTCTTATTACCCTCAGCTGTATATGCATCATCTTTTGGGGATGGTACAATCAGAGAGTATTCCTGTGATTCGTGATGTCCTAACAAACCTTTTGGAAGAAAGAAAACAGCTCCCCCTTTTACAAAACTATTTTATGCAAATCACTGTTAATAAATAAGCTTTAAAAACCCAGAAGCAATTTTTTTCTTTTTGGATGCACTGGATCCTCTTTGTTGGGGCTTTCAACAGTCATGAGGAGAAAAGGCTACTCTCTAGTTGGGGTACTGGGGTGTCTCATGCAGTGGCTTCTCTTGTTGCAGAGCATCAGCTTAGAATTTGTGGCCCATGGGCTTAGTTGCCCTGTGGTATGTGGGATATTCCCAGACGAGGGATTGAACTCATGTCCCCTGCATTGGCAGGCAGATTCTTAGCTGCTAAACCAACAGGGGAGTCTGTGTTTGCTTTTTAAGGCCTGTCTCTAAAACATCCATCAAAGTCAAGTGCAAAGCGGTCCAACACAAGCTACTCCAGCTCAAGGCAGGATGGTCAAGCTGCCCCTCTCAATACTCTCCCAGTGCTGTTTGCTCCCAGAAGCCTCTGCAGTCTCCTGTGACCAAAGGGCTTGCCTCACGAACCGTGCCCCCTTCCCGGCTGTGCACAACATTCCCGTGATGCTTTCCACCCATGCACTCAGGTAAGGCTGCACTGCTCCAGTAGGTAATGGAGACAGGAAGAACCCAAGAGTTTCTGCCCTTCATGACTTCACAGTCTAGCCCAGTGAGGAAGCCAAAATGAAAACAAATAACATAATATGTTATAGCATAGTGTTACAGGTTGTACTGTGTCTCCCCAAATTTCTATGCTAAAGTCTTAACTGTTAGTAGCTCAGAAAATGACTGTATTTGGAAAAGTGTCTAAAGGAGTAATCAGGTTAAAAAGAAGAGATTAGGGCATAAACACACACAGAGGAAAGGCCCTGTGAAGACGCAGGGAGAAGGTGGCTCTCTGCCAGTCAAGGAGGGAGACCTTAGGGGAATCGACCCCCCTGACATCTAATTTTTTTTAATCAGTGTGATTTTTTCTTACTTTTGGCTGTGCTGGGTCTTCACTGCTGCTTTTCTCTAGTTGTGGAGAGTGGGGACTGCTCTCTGCTTGCCGTGTGGGGACTGCTCATTGCCGTGGCTGCTCCTGTGGCAGGGCACGGGCTCAGGGCCCATGGGCTTCAGCAGGTTCGGCAATGGGCTCAACAGTTGCAGTTCCTGGGCTCTGGAGCTGAGGCTCATAACTGTAGCATGCAAGGTTGGTTACTTTGCAGCATGTGGGACCTTCCCAGACTGGGGATCAAACCTGTGTCTCCTGCATTGGCAGCCAGATTCTTTACCATAAGCCAGCAGGGAAGCCCTAATATCTTGGTCTGGGATTTCCAGCCTCCAAAACTGTGAGAAAATAAATTGTTATTGAAGCCCCTGGTGGGTGGTAATTTGGTACTATTATTTTATATTATTATTAATTATTATTATACTAATTATATTATTATTAGTTTGCTTGAGCAAACTGATACATGTAGGTTTTCATCCACTTTGAATATTCATTCAAAGAAGAGATATATAGCACCTGTTGTGAAAAGCCTATTCAAGATCCTGGAGCTATGGAGTAGAATAAAATAGAATGGCTATTTTCAAAAACACTCATAGGTTTGTGATGAGGGTATATATTTATATACCTATGAGTGTTATTATGATGTGTTATTAAACAGAAATTTTATTTATTTACATCATACCTTGTTCTGAGAATTATTTAAAAAGTATGAATAGTATTGTGATGGGTAGGAGAATTAATTTGGAGGAGTTTAGGAAAACTTCACTGGGGTGAATTTGATAGACAGATGAGCTAGGGCCACACTGTGACTTTCATGAGATCTGGACACCTGTCCTTGTGTGCTTTCTCTTTCTAAGAAATAACTTAAAATTACTTTTTACTGATGGAACAGGTAGAAGACAAATATATAATATTACATGTTAAAGCACTTTCTTCTTTTAATTCCATATTTTAAACTTTTTATTTTGTATTGGGGTATAACCAATTGACAACGTTGACAGTTTCAGGTGGCCAGGGGACTCAGTCATACACATACATGTATCCATTCTCCCGCAAACTCCCCTTCCATCCATGGTGCCACATAACCTGGAGCAGAGTTCCCTGTGCTACACAGCAAGTCCTTGTTGGCTATCCATTTTAAATACAGGCAACCATAAGTTCATTTTCTAAGTCTGTGAGTCTCTTTCTGTTTTACAAGCTTATTGGTATCATTTCTTTCTAGATTCCACATATAAATGGGTTGTCATATGATATTTCTCCATCTCTGTAAAGCGCTTTTATCTAAAAGTTCATTTTTCTCTTTTGATTTTAAAAGAAGTGAAGACATTTTTATGGGTCCCTGAAAGTTCTATGGACTCCATGCACAGTAACTCATGTGCCTGGTGGGGAAGTCAGCCCTGAGGATGAAGGAAAAGGCATTCTAAGTAAGAACTCAAAGTGATAAGTTCAATCCGGCTAGAGCTACAGGGACACTAAGAGAAGGAGGAGAAGCTGAAGAGCCAGACCTGAGCCAACTAAGAAAGGTCTGGAATGTCACACCAAGGCAGTGGTGTGCTGGTAAGTGCTTAACAACCAGCTCTCTGGAGAAAAAGCCCTAATTTGCAGTATTTTCCGCCCTAATTTGCAGTATTTTCCAACTTCCTGAGTATAAATACTACTACAGTGGCCAACTTCAAGTTGCACCATGGCGTCACCAAATGCAGATCTCAGAAGGGATATTTGCCATCAGCTCTTGCAAGTTGTACAAGCAGCCTCCAGTGCATTCTGCCCTGAAGCAGTGAGAAGGGGTTTTGTCTCTAGGAGTGGAGAGCCTTCAAGTAGATTTATATAACATGATCTTTATGTTAAATCACTCTGTGATTCTGAGAATCATTCTGTGTCCTCTGATAGAATATATTTGGCTGTAAGTAACAAAAAAGCCAACTAAAATAGGCTTAAACTAACTGCATACATGCTTAGTCGATCAGTCATGTCCAACTCTTTGTGACCTCATGGACTGCAGCCCACCAGGTTCCTCTGTCTATGGGAGTTCCCAAGCAAGAGTACTGGAGTGGGTTGCCATTTCCTCCTCCAGGGGATCTTCCCAACCCAGGGATCGAACCCACGTCTCCTGCATTGCAGGTGGATTCTTTAGTGCTGAGCCACTGGGGAAGCCCCTAAACTAACTGACATAATGGCAATTGACTCACCTAATCAGTCTAGAGGTGATAGAGGTTTGTTACTACAGAAGCTGGTGATGCCTATCCGTCTCTCCATCCTGCTGTCCACAGTGCTGGCTTCATTTTAAAGCTGGCTCTTCTGCTGGTTGGAGAACAGCTGCCAGTAGCAACTGAGACTAAATGTTTCCTTGTTCACATCTGCTGAGTGGCTTCCCACAGCCCTCTAAGAAGACTAAAAAGCAATTTCCTAGTGGCTTCCAACAAATCTCTCTTCCTGTCTCATTTGGCAGAATCAATTTCATACTAATTTTTAACTCATTGCTGACAATGAGGGGGACACCTCCTATATAACTGGACTAATTCCTAGAACTAGGACTGGGGCCAGCATCCCCCAGGGCACAGGGGTTATATGGGGAGGGGAGGATGCCCAAACAAAACTGAGGTTCCGTTAAGGAAGAAGCGAGTTAGGTCATTGGGAAGGAAAAATAAGCTAATGGATCTTGGGTAGAAAACCAGTCATTGTATTTTCCATTCTATTCTAAGTATGAAAGATGGATTCAATCAGGAAGACAGGGGAGGCCAATAGGTCTCTTTTGTAACTGACAGGGTAAGAGATGATGAATTCCAACAGTGATCACACAGCAGGTAGAGAGACCAAGATGACTTTAGGGAATGCTTAGGAATGAATGGGACTGGAAGAAGAAGTATTAAAAGACATCCTCAGCAGTTTGTGGAGACATTAACCAACACAGGGAACATAGGCAAACACAACTAAAGATGAAGATGGTGCATTTGGTTTTTCATATTTGACTACATGAGGGATGTTCAAAAAGAGATGTCCAGTATCAAATAAAAAAAAATAGGGGATTGGAGCTCAGAAGAGAGGCAGGAACCAGAGAGATTTATGAGTCATAATTATAGAGGTGGTTGCTGATGCTATAGACCTGGATGACAATTCCTTGGAAAAACATACAGACTGAGAAAAGAAGGGAGTAAGATGAGAATATTGTTAAATACCAGTATTTAGGATGTGGTGGGAAAAGATGATGCAACAAAGAAAAAACCAGATTTGGGGTTGAGACTCCCTGGCCTTAGAGATCTAGACAGAATTGCTTTGGACCCCACATTCCAAATTCCTGTGTTCTGTACAAATTCTGCAAATTCCAAGGACTGACTCTCTTCTGGCTGCATCTGACACTAGCATCTTCATCCCTGAAGTGGTCTCCATGAGTCATTGCATCCTTGGACTAGAAAATACAGCCTCCAGTTTCCAGCCCTAGACCAAAAGACTAACAAGAACACAAACTTACCTGAAAATTTAGGAGAGATGACAGGGATTAGAAACCTGCATGGTAGTAGGTATTTCTGCTCTCCTTAAGTCCTGTTGAGATTCACTACTACTAGCTCCAGTTTCTGGATATGACAAGAGCTCAATATATATTTTCTGAATAAATGAATTAATGAATAAAGTTTGTTCTTTGTGATCCTCCCCCAAATCAGGTCCTAGATTTTTCTTTCTCTTACCCACATTTTGCCTTAGCTCTCAAAGTTATGCTAAACCATACAAGTTCAGTTATCTCTGGCTTTTCACTCTCAAATTTGCAATCACAAACCCATTATGCTGCTTAGCAAAGCTAAAAAGTGAAAGTGAAAGCCACTCAGTTGTGTCCAACTCTTTGCGACCCCATGGAGTATACAGTCCATGGAATCCTCCAGACCAGAATACTAGAGTTGGTAGCCTTTCCCTTCTCCAGGGGTTCTTCCCAAGCCAGAGATGGAATCCGGGTCTCCTGCATTGCAAGCAGGTTCTTTATCATCTGAGCCACCAGGGAAGCCCAATTAATGAATATATAAGGATTTCCCTGATGGCTCAGTGGGTAAAGAATCCACCTGCAATGCAGGAGACATAGGTTTGATCTCTGACTCAGGAAGTTCTCCTGGAAGAAGAAATGGCAACCCACTCCAATATTCTTGTCTGGAGAATCCCATGGCCGGAGGAGCTTGGCAGGCTACAGTTCATGGGGTCACAAAAGAGTTGGATATGACTTAGGGACTAAACAACAAGAACATTTGACTAAGGTAACCTACGATTTCTCTGCCTATGAATGCCTATGTGCCTTTAAAACAAAGCTTGAAGTTCAACTTCTGTGACATGTTCCTCAGCTCTCCCAGACAGATTTATCTGCTTCCTTCTATGTGATCCTGTATTACTTTGTATATAATCCACTATTATCTTCTAATTTCAATACCACCGTGAGAAACAGCACTTACCACACAGTGTTGTAACAATTTTTTGATATATTGGTCTCTTCCAATGCCTGGCATGTATTAATAGTAGATCCTCAACAACTGCTTCTTGGATATTGACAGATATTATTATGTATGGGCAGTGTGTTTAATGCTTCCCTGTGAAACAGAGAGATTTATGAGTATATGATTTATATCTTACACACAAGTGATTTCCTTGGCTTTAGAAAGTTAGAAAGGCCTCTTCTCAGGCCATCTTCAGATGGGTACAGTTACCCTGGAATTGGTCATGTGTCGCTGGGATAGTGGTGTGGAGCTTGGGAAGTGAGGTGGGGGATGAGGACTGTTGTCTAAGCCACATTTCACCCAATATCACCTGCACGTACAGTGAGCCTGTGCTTATCATCCATTTCTTTCTCCTGCTAGGATTTTTTATGTTTATTTTTGAAAATGCTATTCACTGGTATGGGCTTCCCTGGTGCCTCAGTGGTAAAGAAATCACCTGCCAATGCAGGAGACTCAGGTTTAATCCCTGGGTCAGGAAGATCCCCTGGAGAAGAAAATGGCAACCCACTCCAGTATTCTTACCTGGGAAATCCCATGGACAGAGGAGCCTAGTGGGTTATAGTCCATGGGATTACAAAGAATTGGACACGATCTAGCAACAAAACAACAGCGACAACAGTTTCTTGGTTTGGGGTACTTACCGATTTCCAGGCACTAACACCCCATTAATTGCTGCAGTTGCCATGTCAGCTCCATGAGGCAGGTAGCATGGGGGATGCAGGGGCTGTGAAATATTGGAAAACATGCTTAAATTCCACTCTGTGAGGAGGATCTGACTGAGAAGTGCGTCGTCTGAGCATCAGCCTCCCTGTGTCCTGAGGGGCCCAAGAGGGTGGTCCAGGCAGTGGGCAGCCCACCACCCTACAGGGCCCACTCTGGGCTCGCCTGGGGCCAGGCTGTCGTGAACCAGGATGAAGGAGAGCATAACTCTTCCTTCTGCAGGGGTGACAGAAGTGTGTTCATTGTCTGCGAAATCCTGACTCAAAGCACGGGGAGAAGCTTGTCAGCATCCTCTGCTGGGGTTTCACGGGGCCTGAAAAGGTGGCGTGTCAGCCCTACAGCCGGCTTATGGTCACAAAACCAAATTTCGCACAAATCCCCCTTCCTCAACGACAGATAGCATGCTGCTTTGGACTTGGTGGAGAGCTGAGTCTACAACAGACACATTTCCCAGACTACTTGGGATCTTGAAGGGATCTTACTTAAAACGGAATGGAGTGCAGGCATGAGTGAAGTCAGTTATACAGAAAATAAATCCTACAGATTTTGTGGAGGTGGCGGGCCAAAAGGCAAGTGCATGGTGGGTGGAGGAGGATATGCTAAGGTCAAACTCTGGCTTCCTCAGTTACTAGCTATATAAACTGGTAAGTTATTTAATTACTCCTTGGTCAATTGTTACATTCATTAATTCACAATTCTTTCATTCATTAACGAATTTCCCCATTCATTGATTGCCTCACTTTTCTATAAAATGCCATCTATAAAATGGAACTATAATGCTTCATTTGTGGTGTGGACTTTGCATGAGAGGACGCAGCCACAGTTGTTCAGTAACTTCCCCATTAGCGATAGTTATCACTGTCAGAACAACTGTAACATCAAAATACGGTTTAGAGACAGAAACGTAGGTATGTGTTGTTTGAAAACCAGTTTAGCTGCCAAAATGAAGGAAAGAAAATGCTTGACAGAAGTCATTTTGTCTTTCTTTCCTTTTCAGTGTGGGTTTATTCAATCTTTTTTAAAAATTTTCTTTATTTTTGGCTGTGCTGGGTCTTCATTGCTGCCCTCGGGCTTCCTAGTTGTGGAGCCTGGGGGCTGCTCTTCGTTGTGGTGTGTGGGCTTCTCACTGCAGTGGCTTCTCTTGCTGCGGAGCATGGGCTCTAGGAACAGGGGATCACTAGTTGCGGCACATGCGCTTAGTTACCCTGAGGCGTGTGGAATCCGCCTGGACCAGGGATGGAACCCATGTACCCTGTATTGGCAGGCAGATTCTTATCCACTGTACCACCAGGGAAGTCCCATTTTGTCTCTTACACGTGTTTCCTCAAGAAGAAAAGAAAACAAAACAGGCTGATTTGGTCACAGTGTGTGAACTAATAGCTGAATATTACCAAAGGGAAGGAAGCTGAAGTGCCCAGCTATCTGGTCACCTCCAACACAAAGGCAGCTAAGCATCCCCTAACAGATTAAGCTCTGGACACTGCCATTCACGCAGGCGCTCTGCTCCCGAGGCGTAGGGGGTCAGTCTCTCATCTCTCTTCCCTCGTCCTGGGGGCAAGCGCTGCATAAAGAAAATCACTAATAGCATCACATGATTGCCTTTATCTCTCTCCCTGGAAAACCTCCTAACTGGGTGCTCTCATCCCCAGAGCTAGGGAAAAGGCATCCAGGAAAAGAATACTGGTGGGTGTTTCACCCTGGAGCAGCAGACTTCACCACCAGCCTTCTAAGGCTGTCATAAAGAAGACACAGGGAATGCACTTCATTCTAGAAGGAAAGAACCCGAGGATCTCTTCTGGGCCTCCTGGTTTTACAAACCCCCACCCTTCTCTCCTGCCGCCTTCTTTTGCCAGGAGTCTGCTGGCTTCCTGAAGATGGAGCCTGCTCCATGGGGACTGGTGACCTCACGCTGCCCTCTGCCCCAGGCTCCCATTCAGGCAGAAATGCCCAATAGACTCCAGCAGAAGATAGGACCTCATGGGAGGTATTGTGCTCAGCTGCACTGGCCCAGTTGCTCTGTGGCATTTTGATTAACGTGAGTCTGAATGAGAGCCTTTAAAACTCCACTTCCTTTGGAAATGCAGTTTGCAAAATCACTCTGGCTGTGTGTATGTGTTCATGTGGGTAACTTCCTTGGTGGTCTAGTGGTTAAGAATCCGCCTGCCAGTGCAGGGAGCATGGGTTCGATCCCTGGTCCGGGAAGATCCCACATGCTGTGGGGCAGCTAAGCCTATGCTCCACAACAAGAGAAGCCACTGCAATGAGAAGCCCACACACTGCAACTCAACTGTAGCTCCTGTTCACCCCAGCTAGAGAAAGCCCATGCAAAGCGATGATGATCCAGTGCAGCCAAAAATAAAACTATGTTTTGAAAAAGAACTGAGTTTGCTTCTGTGTATCTATCCAGATTCTTTTCTCATGTATGTGCATATATATATGTATATAGGTATAACATCACTAGTATCATACTGTTTCTTTTAAAAAAAAACCCCTAGTCTCCAAGTACAATATCCATTGAATTTAATTGAATTCCATTAGTCTGAATTCATTTTGGTAATCTCGAAAGGAAAAGAAGAAAACTCCACATCTCTGGACTTTCAATGAGGAGTGAACCAGTTCTTTCCATCCTAAAGCACGTTAAAAGTACTTTTAATTTCACATGGAATCAAATACTTTTTCAAAATAAGCAGGTTTAGCAAATTTCCATGATGCTGCAGAGTGTTGCCAACTTCAGAAGCTCACTCACCTCCAGGTGAGTATTAAAAAATACCCTATAGGACATCAGATAAAAAATGTAACCCCGCGTGTGTGCCTGGCTATGCCAGAAGGTAAGGCCTAGTGATTCTAGAATTCCACTCTAAACACTACCACGAGGCCAGGACTCTCCGGGAATGTTGCGCCTGTGTGATCCAGTGACTCAGCCATTAAACACAAACCTGCTGGTAGTCAGCTCAACCTGTTCAGGTGTTTGCTTCAGGAAACTCTCTATCTTCTAAAGTCACATGGTTCTGACTGGCCTAATCATTTCCTTTCACATCGGACTCTGGCATTTCTTTTGGAATAAGAAAAATGTGAGGGGTACTTCCCTGGTGATGCAGTGGCTGGGACTCTGGGTTCCCAATACAGGAGGTCTGAGTGTGATCCCTGGTCAGGGAACTATATCCCACATGATGCAACTAAAAGATCATGCATGCCTCAGGTAAGGCCTGGCACAGCCAAATAAACAAATCATAAATAAAATAAATATTAAAAAAAAGAAAGATGTGAGGACATGTGGCAGATTTTTTCCAGCCCATACACCTTTCTGGCTGCTGTCAGTTCCATGTTGTTAATGTCTATGCTTTGCACTCTCCTCCACTGAGGATGCCATGCTCTGCACAGCCCTACCTAGCACCAGATCTCACAGGTGCTGACCTCATAAGGAGCAACTCTCGGGGCTTAGAGGAAGTTTCTTTTGAGAGAGAAATGAGTGGATAACTAACCCATCAATGCAATACCCCAGAAGAAGTTTTCTGCATTACTGAAGTACACCCCACCAAGAAGGTGAGCAGCTCATGTCCCCAGGATTGGAGTGACTTCTAACTTGTGCCCTTAACATCTATCTCTGTTGTTCCCATATTTGACCACAAGACCTGTTAACACAAGGAGTAATCTTCACATAGACTCTGAGAAACTGGGGAGGAATAATGTCAGAGTGCAGGCTTTCTGATCTCTTGCAAGGAAGGGCATCCTGATTCTAGAGGTGCCTTTATCCAATAGGATTAGTGCCCTTATAAGAAGAAATTCTCTGTTGCTCCCTTCTCCTCCTGCCCTCAGTCTTTCCCAGCATCAGAATTTTTCCAATGAGTTAGTTCTTTGCCTCAGGTAGCCAAAGTATTGGAGCTTCAGCTTCAGCATCAGTCCTTCCAATGAATATTCAGGATTGTTTTCCTTTAGGATGGACTGGTTTGATCTCCTTGCAGTCCAAGGGACTCTCAAGAGTCTTCTTCAGTCCCACAGTTCAAAAGTATCAATTCTTTGGTGCTCAGCCTTCTTTATGGTCCAACAGAGGATGAGATAGTTGGATGTTACCATCGACTCAATGGATATGAGTTTGAGCGAACTCTGAGAGATACTGAAGGACAGGGAAGCCTGGCATGCTGCCATCCATGGGGTCGCAAAGAGTCAGACATCACTGAGGGACTAAACAACAACAAAATGAAGAGCTAGCAGAGAAAGCACTCTCTCTCCTGTGTGTACACGTGCAGGAAAGGCCATATGAGGACACAGGAAGGAAGCAGTCATCTGCAAGTTGGGAAGAAAGCCCTCACCAGAAACTGAATCAGTCAAAATTTTGATGTAGGACTTTCAGCCTGAAGAACTGTGAGAAAATAAATTTCTGTTGTTTTAGCCACTCAGTCTGAGTGTTTTGTTTTAGCTGCCTGAGCAGACAAATGCACAGCCCAGGTGCCTATAAACAGACAAATGGATAAACAAAATGTGGTATACACATGCAATGGAATATTTTTCAGCCTCTAAAAAGGAGGAAAATCTGACACATGCTATAATATGGTTGAAACTTGAGGGCATTATGCTAAGTGAAATAAACCAGACATTAAAGGACTATTGCAAGAATCCACTTACACATATCCCCAGAATAGTCAATTCCATAGAGATAGAAGGTAGAGTCATGGTTAACAGGGGCTTGGGGAGAGGGGAATGGAATCCATTTATGGGTCCAGAGTTTCAGGTTTGCAAGATGAAAAGAAGTTCTGGAGATGGATAGCAGTGATGGTTGCACAACAATGTGAACAGACTTGATACTATTGAACTGTACACTTAAGTTGTAAAATTTATGTTATATGTATTTTACCACAATTAAAACAAATTTTAACCCAACAGATGCTCACTGCAGAAAATGTGGAAGTTTTAAAACAGACTAAGGAAACAGGTAAATGTTTACTTACAATCTCACCATCCAGGTACCTTCATTATTAAAATTTCCTTCCAGCTGTTTTGTATATAACCTGGCAGAGGATGAGATGGTTAGATAGCATCATTGCTTCAATGGACATGAATCTGAACAAACTCTGGGAGATAGTGAAGGACAGGGAAGCCGGGTGTGCCGCAGTCCGTGGGGTCACAAGGAGTGGGACATGACTTAGTAACTGAACAACAACAACATGTGTACATCACTGCTGGCTTAGAGAGTCAGCCGTGTCCTGGTGCAGTGCTACCGCACTGTTAAACAGCCTGAACTTCCCGCTCCCCATTAACAGGAGTCTAGACTTCCCACTGGGCTTCCCAGTGGTAAAGAATCCACCTGCCAATGCAGGAGATGCAGGAGACACAGATTTTATCCCTGGGTCGGGAAGATTCCCTGGAAGAGGACACGGCAACGCACGGCAGTGTTCTTACCTGGAGAATCCCATGGACAGAGGAGCCCGGTGGGCTATAGCTCATAGGGTCACAATTGATCAGACACGACTGAGCAACTGAGTAAACAGCCTTCCCACTACTCTTCTCACAGTGCCTTTACTCCATGAAACTTCTGGGAGTTTCCAAGAGATGTCTGTATGTCTCACATGCCCATCCTGGGGTCTTCTGTCCTGGTGGCCTGTCACATTCACACTGAACTACGGCTACTCCAGGCTCTCCAGCCACTGCCTGCACCTTCTTCTTGAACTGTGCTAGTCTATGGTTGCTTACAGCGGTTGTCTGTTGCTGTGTAACAAAATTTCCCCATAACTTAGTGGCTAGAAAAGGTTTACCATTCAGGAATTCTGGAGCAGCTTGCATGGGTATTTCTGGCTTAGCGTCTCTCGAGAGATTGAAGCCAGGGTGCTGGCAGGGGCTGCAGTCGTCTGAAGCCTTGACTTGTGCTGGCGGAGCTGCTTGCAGACGGCTTGCCTCCTCTCATGGTTAGCAGGGCTGACGGTCAGCACACACAAAGCCCTCCATAGAGCCACTCCTGGGTCCTGATAACTTGAGTTATTCAAGAGCAGCTCTCCATGAGAGAAAGGGGGGCAGAACGACAGAATCTTTGTGACCTAGCATCTGAGGTCACACTTTGTCCTTTCCACAATGTCCTATTACTTATAGCACCTCGTTTAGTGTGGGAGGAGACGACATGAGGGCATGAAACCCAGGGGTGAGGATCAATAATACACACATGTATGACCCCCAAACTACAACGTTATAACCAAGCTCATAATGAACAATCCCTGTGCCCTCAGAGGATTGTGGTGTAAACTGACCTCCTTCTTCTTGCTCTTGTGCCATCCTTACTCCCCACTCCTGTGGTCTCAGGTTCCATTCTGGCTGCTAAGTCACCTGCTTCCACCTGCTTCCCAGTTTCCAAAATGACATATGTGTTACTCATCTGCTTTCATGCCTTTCCTGGTGAGTTGTGATTTTTCATTACTTTTTGAAATTTTAACAGAGTATAGAAGGAAGCAAGGGGAAATACATATGTTTAATTTGCCATGCTTAAGCAGAAGTCTTTCCATTTGTTACATGCCATTTTAATTTCATTGCTGTTATGTATCTATTCATATGCTTTCTCCATTTGTCAATAAGATTACTTACCTTTTTTCACTAATATTTAAGAGCTCTTCAAATAAAGAGATATAATTATTTTAAATATATTTTACCTTTCTCCCAATGATAACCTAAATAATAAGAGTATATTCTGGATTATCTGGTGCACTAGATTGTAAATGAGGCCCGGCAAGAATGTTTAGTGCTTGCATTTGCACTTGTGAAGTTTGTGAGCTGAACCCCACATGCTATTATGGCACACGGTACCATGAAGGATTTTTGTAACAGCTTGAAGAGATTGTTAGAAGAACAGAATCAGCTTGTGCATATGATGATTCGAGCACACTGCTTACAAAGATCCTGCTTCCACATTCATGTGTAAAAGCAGTTGCACTGGGTGCCCAGTATTTATATGCATCAGCTAAAGCAATTTATTTACAATGAAGAATTTTTTTTCTTCCCAGTTCCATCAACCATTGAATCAGATAGTACTGTAGATTTAAGAAATTTTTATCATTGTTATTCAGTTGTAAGTTTATCTGCCTCTTTGCAACCCCATGGACTGCAGCACGCCAGGCTCCTCTGTCCTTCACTATCTCCTGGAGTTGCTCAAATTCAAGTCCATTGAGTTGGTGATACTATCTAACCATTTCATCCTCTGCTGCCTCCTTATCTTTTTGCCTTTGATCTTTCCCAGTATCGGGGTCTTTTCCAATGAGTTGGCTCTTTGCATCAGGTGGTCAAAGTATCGGAGCTTTAGCAAAGTTCTTCCAATGAATATTCTGGGTTGATTTCCTTTAGGATTGGCTGGTTTGATCTCCTTGCTGTCCAATGGACTCTCAAGAGTCTTTTCCAACACCACAGTTCAAAAGCATCACTTCTTCGGCATTCAGCCTTCTTTATGGTCCAACTCTCACATCCGTACATGACTACTGGGAAAATCATACCTTTGTCGGTAAAGTGATGTCTCTGTTTTTTAATATGCTGTCTAGGTTTGTCATAGCTTTCCTTCCAAGGATCAAGCGTCTTTTAATTTTATGGCTGCAGTCACTGTCCACAGTGATTTTAGAACCCAAGAAAGTAAAATTTGTCACTGCGTCCACTTTTTTCCCTTCTATTTGCTGAAGTGATGGGACCAGATGCTCCCATCCCATGATCTTAGTTTTTTATTTTAAGTTTTTAATGTGGAGTCTCAAGTCAGCTTTTTCACTCTCCTCTTCTACCCTCCTCAAGAGGCTCTTTAGTTCCTCTTCACTCTTTACCAGTAGAGTAGTACCATCTGTATATTTGCAGTTGTTGATAGTTCTCTTGGCAAACTTTTTAAGTTTTATTTATTTGGCTTTTTATTTTTAATTATTTATTTGGGTTTTAGTAGATGACTGGTAACATCTTAAGGGTTTTCTATGTGTAGTATCTTGTCATCTGCAGACCATCACAGTTTTACTTCTTATTTTCTATTTCAGATTCCTTTTACTTCTTTTTCTTCTTTGATTGTTGTGGCTAGGACTTCCAAAGCTATGTTGAATAAAAGTGGTAAGAGAGGACATCCTTGTGTTGTTCCTGATCTTAGAGGAAATGCTTTCAGCTTTTCATTGTTGAATATGATGTTAGCTGTGGGTTTGTCATACATGGCCTTTATTATCTTCCCTCTATGCCCACTTTCAGGAGGGTTTTTATGTTAGCCTCTAATGAATTAAGAGATTTCCAGGTGGCACAGTGGGACAGAATTCACCTGCCAATTCAGGAGGTGCAAGAGATACAAGTTTGATCCCCGGTTTGGGAAGACACCTTAGAGTAGGAAATGGCAATCTGCTCCAGTATTCTTGCCTGAAAAATTTCAGGGACAGAGGAGTCTGATGGGCTATAGTCCACGGGATTGCAAAGAGTTGGAAATGACTGAGCATCAATGCATGCCCGTGAATTAAGCAGCTTTATAGAATTATTTGTAGATTGCTTATTGTTAAAATTTTAATTAAATGTAAGGTCTAATTTTCCAGGACTTGCAAAAATAAAATCTTAAAACATGGTGGTTCAGTGGCAAAGAATCCGCCTGCAATACAGGAGATGCAGGTTTGTTCCCTGGGTTGGGAAGATCCCCTGGAGGAAGGCAAGGCAACCCATTCCAGTACTGTTCCCGAGAAAGTCCCATGGACAGAGGAGCCTGGCAGGCTACAAATCATAGGGTTGCAAAGAGTCGGACATGACTGAAGCTACTGAGCAAAGTTATTTGTGTTGTTTTCTACAATGCATTTATATAAGCAATGTTTCTTGGCATTCATATTTTTAAAGTCAAATATAGAAGCAGATGAAAAAATTGAAATAATTCCAACAAGCCATATTTCCACCATGAAATTCAATATCAGAGACTAGTAAACTGACAACATCTGTCACATTATATTAGAGTTGTTAATTTCAACTTTTATTGGTTTCATACTTTATGGTTACTTAATTCGTGGATCTGTGTATTCGAGTTCTCCAGAGAAGCAGAACCAGCAGGACATGTATGTGTATAGGGAGTGAGAGACAGAGAGGGGGGCGGGGATACAGGTAGAAACAGAGAGAAAATTGTAAGAAAGTCATGAGGTTGTAGGAGCTGGCATCTAGAACCTGCAGGATGGGCTGGCAGGCTGGAGACTCAGGGAAGAGTTGATGCTGCAGTTTCTGCCTAGAGATTATCTGGAGGCAGAATTCCCTTTTCCTCAGGGGATCTCAGCCTTCTAAGGCCTTCAACTGGTTAGATGAGGCCCAGCCAGATTATGGAGGGTAATGTACTGTATTCAGAGCCTACTGATCTAAGTATTAATCTCATCTAAAAATTCTTTCACGGGACATTAAGCCTGGAATTTGACTAAATATGTAGGTATTGTAGCCTCACCAAGTTGACAGATGAAATTAAATATCACAACATGTTTTGGCTCTGCACTTATACAAGAACCACAAAGATCAAGATTTTAAAACTTGTTTTAAATATATACTTTTATAGTACTGGAAAAAAAAACTTTACATCAGCTCTGGGGAGTGGGGAAGGGTCTGTACATTTTTTTCTTTCAAAAAGTTCTGAATTACCCTCAGATTCAACGACACTGTTTGCAGAACTGAAAGACCTAGTAAAGATTTTTTTCCCCCAAAACTGAAAAACACTCTTTCATGAAAGATTAATTCTGCTGGTGGGGGATTTGCTCGCATGTCCATAGGTCCTGGATACCAGGGTTTCAGAAATGTGGGCCTGATTACTCACACAATATGTATTCTGCCTTTTTTCTCTTAACATTTAGTATAATGGTCTAGATACTTCTTGATAAAAGATTTTGTTTTTCTTATTAGTTTGATTTTTGTAATGATTTCAGTAAATCTTAATACAATTATTTATGGTCATTTCTGGGGGGAAAAACAGCTGCTACCATGTAACCTAAAAAAACCAGCACTGAGAACAAGCATTGGGGTATATTGAGGGTAATGGTGTGTGCATGAAGTTCATGTGCATTTAGCAAAACATTTTAAACAAAAAGATCCTTTTCCTTCTCTCTCCACCATCCCTGAATAGCAAGTAAATCCCATGAATGTCATCTCATACAGAAAAGAGAATGAACTAACAATTTCATTAAAATGGAAAAAGCATATGAATAAAAATATCCAACCTCGTGAACAGAGGAATGATTTATTAAGAAACCTAAACCTACCACCTTAAAATCTTAGGTTTGCTACACTTTATATTTCCTGTCAGGAATGCTCATATTTCAGCTATAAATAGAACATGGCAGCAGATAGAGTAGCTTTTTAATTAGGTCATTACCCAGTCTGCATGACTTATTTTCTTTGAGTCTTTGCCATTTTTTACTTCAGATTTGGTCTCTTTGTGATGGTGATGAAACATGACAGAATCATACCAGGCTTCCAAAGAACTTCCCTTGCGCTCACCCTCCCCCACTGCCTCTTTCTCTCTCTCTCTTTCATCATATGTGCACTTGCTCTGTCAAAACCTCTTGCAAAGGGAAGACAGTGAGGAGCTTCTGCCATGTTCAGACCAGGCATTTGGTCTCACCCTGCCACTTTCCCATCTAGGACTAAATGTCCCAACCATAGCTGGGCTTATGTCTGGCTCTTCAGGATAAGGATATTACCATCTCTCCTGAACTTTGTGACTGTTGATGAGGAATTGAGAAACAGTGACAGATGAATGGAGCTGCCTATGTAAGATGAAAGCATTGAAAGTGACTGAGTGAGCTAATAGTTTCCCCATCTTCCTTATTAAGACTAACTCTGTAATAGCTTTTACTAGCTTCTGAAGGAATGACGAAAATGAAGAAGACCCTATAATCAGTATCCTTTCACCCTGTGGTTTTCGAGATGCCAGGAAGGGTCTTATGTCTCCAAATGCTCACTGTCCTCCCTCTGTGACAGGCACATGGTGACACTCTGTGTGAATCAGTTGCTCAGTTGTGTCCTACTCTTTGTGACCACACGGACTGTAGCCAGCCTGGCTCCTCTGTTCATGGGACTTTCCAGGCAAGAATGCTGCAGTGGGCTGCCATTTCCCTCTCCAGGGAATCTTCCCGACCCAGGGATCAAACCCGGGTCTCCTGCACTGCAGACAGATTCTTTATCATCTGAACCACCAAGGAAGACCCAGTAAAGGACAAAAGCTTCTTTCAGTGGTGGCACTGTTGGTGACTTTGGAGGTTTTGGCATTCCCACAACTCTGTCAATACCCTTCTAAAAGATTCACCAAAAGTCCTTTCTAATATCCACAGTAAGTTAGAGCTTGGAGAGAAATACAGCTTCACAAATCCTGTCCTTTCCGCCAGCCCTCCCCCATCTCTTCCTGCCAGACTGTTAGAGAACCATCGACAAAACCCACCCACTTTGACCAGGCATGAGGACAACCACTTGCCTGAGCTGCCTCACACAGGAGATCACTACAAAGAATGAGGTGCTGCACAAAAACTACGTGGGAGAGTAGGAGGGAGGAGTCTTGCCAACCTCCCAGAAACCCTCACACATGAATTCATCTTGGCTGAGATGTGTGCACCAGCAGGAAGGACCCTGAGTCACCAAATACGGCCAAGCAAGATGACTGGCCAGAGACAACCCAGAAACTAACCCCATCACCATAAAACCTGAGACTGCAGGCCATGTGATAGAGTGGTTCCCCCGCTGCTCTCCACCCAGGCACACCTTCCCAATAAAGGCTCTTGCTTTATCAGCACGTGTGTCTCATCAGACAATTCCTTTCCAAGTGTTAGACGAGAGTCCACTCTCAGGCCCTGGAAGGGGTCCACCTTCCTGCAACAAGACCACTTCTGCATTTGTCCCAGGGCCATTGCTCCTCTGTGGCAGGACACACAGCTGCGTTATTAAATGCAGACCCATTTCCTGGTCTGGGAGCATGACCGGAAAAGGCCGGCTGTTGTTTTCATAACTCATTTATTTGGCAGGATAACCAGACCTGAATCTTACTGGAGGAAGAAAGGACCTGGTCTGATGTAAGGCTATTTTAGCCTGTGATATTTATCTACTATAGGACCAGTGGCAGTACCACGTTCCAGACTGGAAGCTACATAAGACTTCTGGGCACCGTGCTTCTTAACCTTTGTACCTCCAGTGCTGGGCTGGCACATAGGTAAGTGGCCTATAAATGTTTCCTGAGTTTATTGAACATGTATGCCTGAATTGTGGTGCTGAAGAAGACTCTTGAAAGTCCCTTGGACAGCAAGGAGATCAAGCCAGTCAATCCTAAAGGAAATCAACCCTGACTATTCATTGAAAGGACTGACGCTGAAACTGAAGCTCCCATACTTTGACCACCCAAAGTGGTCCAATAAGCTGACTTATTGGAAAAGATCCTGATGCTGGGGAAGATTGAAGGCAAAAGGAGAAGAGGGCGGCAGAGAATGTGATGGTTATTTGGCATTACACTCTCAAAGGTGATGAATGTGAGCAAACTCCAGGAGACAGTGAAGGACAGGGAATCCTGATGTGCTGCAGGCCATGGACTTGCAAATATCGGACAAGACTTAGCAACTGAACACTGAACACTTAGGAAGTAAGCAAGTGATGCCAAGTTGAACTGTCCTTCAGAATAAAAAGTCAAGGATTAGTCATTCACTCATTCACTTTGTCAGCCCTTCACTTAACTAACAAGTATTTATTGAAGGTCACCTATGTTTCAGGTTTTTTGCCACATTCCGGGATTGTAAGATGAGTAATGGGCAGTTTCCCTACTTGTTAAGTTCACAGCCAAGTAAGAAAAACAGATAAGTACATCGGGATTTTAATACAGTGTGATGAGTGCTAATAAAGGTATAGACATCACAAGATCAGGCATCCAACCCTGCCTGACAAGATCAGATTTGCACTGAGGAAAGATCACTTTAAAACTAAAGACATCACTGCTTGAACATAACATAATTATTGCAAAATGGAGTGCAGGATTGTAGGTCTCCTCCATGGGGTCCTAGCTTCAAGCTGTAGGCAGTAACCAAAAGAGAAAGCCCTTCGGAGAGAAAATAAGATTTAAAAGTGAACCTGAGTTCTATATAAAATCAAAGATGGTACTCTATGACGACATATGGTTCCTGTCTACTCCCGCCAAAATGGCACATTTCCCTCTTCCTAAGGAATCTGTCCAAGATAGCAGGAAGTGATTGGTTACTTCTTTTCATATTGTTAGAGGTCTTGGATCCATAAAATGTAATTCCCCCCTAATTCCCTGATGAGGGCCTTCTTGAAGCAGTAAAGGAAGAAGAAATTCCACTTCTGACCTCTATTAAGTGCTAAGTAGAAATCAGGGACTATAGTGCTGATGTTCATGAATGTGAGACATGCATGCTCCAGAGTCAGTGATCAGAATGTCTGCAGAGCATCTGAAGACCCCGCTCTCCTTCTGCTCCCAGAAAATGAAGGTAGGAATCATGCTATGTGTTTCCAACCCCAGTGTTGCTCTTTCAGCTCCAGACAGGCTTTCCCTTTCCTCTAGCCTGCTGCGCGATCCTAACTCAAATGGGATGACAAGGCAGAAACCAGACAAGCTGAAGGACTGCGAGGAAACAGGAGGTGTTGGAGTACTTCCTGCATAAAAATGATGTTTTCATTTTTAAAACCCACATTTCCCCTCTTGGCTGCAGCCCAGAGACTCAGACAAGAGCTATAATAATGACTAATGTTCTTCCCTTAATGTACCCGCTAGCTACAAGTCAGGTCATTCCTACATCAATATCACAAATTTTGATGCTTCTGTAGCCACTTATATGACCGATAAGAAAAGCAGCTTTTTCCAGGGGATATTCTCTCAGATATATGTGAGAAATCCCAGGCATGCTCAGAGCAGTCTGCGGCTCCCTGGTGAGGGGTGAAGCGAGGGTGTGGGGTGGGGGGGGGTGTGGCTTGGAACTCCACTCCAGTGCAGCTTCTCATGTCTGCTGATCTCAGCTTCATGAGCACCAGGGCTGTGCCTCCTGTGGTGGACAGCCTGCAGTCCCTTTGGCCAGTGAAGCAGGACATCGGCCGTTGTCATAGGTGTTGCTGCATGGACCCTGCTGGCCTTGGTGCACACCCTTATCAGCTTGCTAAGGCAACGACCGTGCAATCAGATGGGAGGTGGTTTCCTCTGTGTCACACTCTACTGGGGTTCCTGTCCTCAGCAAAAGTTACAACTAGTCAGATTCACTCTAGAGCCATTTCCCAAGGTGAGCCCACAACACTCGAGTGGGTGTCTTGAAGAAGTTCTAGTACTCTGCTTAGAACCAAGACTTCCTCCATTCTCTGGCTAGTTGAAAACCTTCTGTTTTATCTCCTAAGCCACCTGGTACCTCACTTTTTGCAATACTGTTACTAAAATGCTCCCTGGGCTCTTGGACCTTAGTTCTGATTGCTTTTTGTTTCTCGGTCTGTCTCTTCCTTTATACCAGGTGTTGTCCCAGGGGCTCCACTGCCTGAGAACGGAGGGCTCCAATGAAAGGAGCTCTGCCCCATGGCCTTAGTCCAGACCCTACCTCAGTCACCAACTATGTTTTAATGGTCTGACAACGGAATGCGGGACTGACTATTCCCTATTCCTCCCTCTAAGGACAGCTAAAAACCCTGGGTATTATATACAAAACAAGCATAAATCACTCAGAAAGGTGGAGAGAAAGAAGATAGGCCAGGAACCTTGGGATCCATATGCAATTGGCTGAATCTCCAAAACTCAAATGTTGAAATCTTAACCCCCATTTCCTCCAAACGTGACTATCTTTGGAGACAGGATTTTCAGAGATGTTATTTTGGTTAAATAAGGTCATCAGGACAGGCTGTAATCCAATATGACTAGTGTCTCTATAAGAAGAGAAAACTTGGCCCACACACCCCAGGGGGATGTGTGCACACATAAAGACACAACGAGGTGGTTATCTTCCCGCCAAGGAAGGAGAACATAGAAGAAACCAACCCTTTAGACACCTTGGTCTTGGACTTCTAGCCTCCAAAATTGTAAGCAAATTAATTTTATTGTGTATGTCACTCAGTCTGTGGTGCTTCTTACTGCAGCCCCGACAAACCAATGTACCAAGGAATTGCACACTGCTGAGCTCCTAGAGTTTTCTCTTCGCCTCATATATTCTAGACTTGGGGAAAGTCGGCAACCTGAAAACACTGATGAATACAGATTAAAATGACAGAACACCGAGCAGGAGCCTGCTCTCTCTAGGCAAAGGACAGGAAGGGGACAGACTAACAAGACAGAAAATTTTTAGACAATCACAGCTCTACTTCAGCCAATCTCCATTGAAAAAAACTGTGGCCTCACATATACCCATGCCAACAAAGGCCAAACGGGGAGCTTAGACCTCGACCTTCATCAGCCTGTAATGAAGCACCCCAGTCCCCACACTGGGGTTGTATAAAGGAAGGCTGAGAAGGGAGCAGGATTTCATTCCTGGCATCCCTGAAGGGCCTTAGAAAGCTTCCCCTCCTCATGGTGTCACTAGAGACCACATGGAGAGCGGTAACAACCCTCTCACCCACACAGGTAGCAGTGGAGGCTCAGTGGGGAGCCAGGACTCCCAGCACAGCCCAGATTAAAACTTCAGATTTCAACAGAAGTTAACTGGGCAACCTGACATTCTCCCTTACCCCAACCATAATAATGTCAGAGGAAGCCAGCAAAATCAGATTTAAATAAGATTTAGAATCATAATAAATTTTTAAATGTTTGGTTTTCAATAGGAAACCACTCAGTATACCAAGTCCCAAGAAGATCCTAAATTCAATGAAATCAGACTATCCATAGATGCCAGCACATCTGGCATGATAACATCTAACAGAGATGTTAGAATTACTTGACAAAGACTTTTGACAGCAGTTATCATAATCCCAACAAGCAATTACAAACAAGTTTGAAATGGAAAAAATGGAAATTCTCAGCAAAGAATACAAGATACAGAGAAGAACCAAATGGAAATTTTAGAAGTTAAAAATACAATGACTAACATAGAAAAACTCAGTGGATGGACTCACCAGAAGCATGGAAGGGACAAAGGAAAGAATCAGTGAATTGGAAGATAGAATAACAGACATTTTCCAACCTGAAAAATTGGGGGTCGGAAGCAGGAAGGAATAGAGCCAAAGGGACCTGGGGGACTAATAACAAAAAGTCTAATGTATATAACCACCATAATCTCAGAAGGAGAGGAGAACAACAGGGTTGAAAAAGTATTAGAAGAAATGATAGCTGAACACTCCCCAAATTTGGTAAAAGGTATAAATCTGCAGGTTCAAGAAGCTAAGCTAAAACCAAACAGGATATACCCAAAGTAATCCACAGAGACACATCGTGGTCAAACTTCTGAAAATTAAAGACAAAGAGAAGTCTTAAAAACAGCATGAGACTTTACCATAAGTGAAAAACAAACTCACAGGCTTCCTCATCAGAAACCATGGGTAAAGGAGTGGCACAATATTTTAAAGTACTGAAATAAAAGAATTCAATCTAGAATCCTGTATCCAGTGAAAATATATTTCAAGAAAGAGGGAGAAATCAAGGCATTTTGAGATGAAGGAAGACTAAGAGAATTTGTCACCAGCAGATCTACCCTTAAAGAATGGCTAAAGAAGTTTCTCTAATGAGAAGGGAAATGATAAAAGAAGGAATCTTGCATTGTCTGCATTGTCAGGCAGATTCTTTGCTGCTGAGCCACACCAGGGAAGCCAATCAAGATATTACCAAAACAAAAGAGGGAGTTATATAAAAGCAATAGCAAACAAAACAAGACAAAAAATCCTCTTTAGGAACTTCCCTGGTGATACAGTGGCTGAGGATCCACCTGCCAATGCAGGGGAGTGGGTCAGATTCCTGGTCTGGGGAAGATTCCACATGCTGCAGAGCAACTAAGCAGTTCTCCACAACTCCTGAGCCCACATGCTATAACTAGAGAGTAGCCCCACTGGCTGCAGTTAGAGAAAGACCAAGTGCAACAACGAAGACCCAGGGCAGCCAAATAAAAATAAATACAATTTTAAAAAAAACCTTTGGAACTTTCACTAATGACTGTGGCGTGAGGTTTTTCAGCAAGTGAAGAATGTGAAAGTGTTAGCCATAACCCGCCAGGCTTCTCTGTCCATGAGATTCTCCAGGCAAGAATACTGGGGTGGGTAGCCATTCCCTTCTCCGGGGCATCTTCTTGACCCAGGAATTGAACCCAGGTCTCCTACATCGCAGGCAGATTCTTTACCATCTGAGCTACCTCCAGCAAGCCTTCCCAGGAAAGTTTTTACAAAAACTGTTAAAAAAAATTTTTTTTTTTAAACCATCTGAAGGCATTGGAAAGTGGTTGAAACAGGTAGAAACGGCAGGGGAATTTACTCTTAAAAGATGACTGTAATGATAAGATTAGCAAGTTTGTGCCTTACTGTGCCTGGGAGCATTTTCTATTCCAAGTCCAAAATCTTACTCCAGAAAATTACCACTTCAACAGGCTGAAAGCAGCAGAAGACAGAGTTTAGGATATCTTAAATCAAGAGAGTTTCAGAAGGAATGAACTTAAAATAAGAGTATAAACTTTGCCCAAACCCCTGGTTAATAAACTGTGCATGCATGGCAGTAATAGGGGTTGGGGGTCAGGCAGTTATCTAGAGAAACACAGGCAGAAACAAGAGAGGAATCTACATTTGAAAGATAAAATTGAACCAGGTAAGATTTGTTATTCACTGTTCTTTTGACTCTGTGTATCCTCCAACTTGTGTTCAGCTTAAACAGCAAAAAGTCGAAGGCTTCCTGGTCTAAAGAGTCAGAGGATGGGACTGAGGATTGCAGAGTACCTGGAAATGTAGTGGGAAATGCTGGAAGTGAAATAACCACAGAAAGGGTAGGTAAACAAATATGAGTATAAATTCTATCCACATCCTCGGCTGACTGCTAAACTATGCATGTATGAGAGAGACCCCAAGGGCCTCAAAGAAAAAGAAGGCAGATGTGTGAGAGAGGAATATGTTCTCAAAAGCCAGAACTGCATCAGGCACAGTATGTGTCTTTGCTGCTCTTTTTTTTGACAGTCACAGAAAGCGTTCATTTCCCAGGTGGCGCTAGTGGTAAAGAGCCTTCCTGCCAATGTGGAAACTTAAAGAGAAGTGGACTCGATCCCTGGGTCAGGAAGATCCCCTGGAGGAGGGCATGGCAACCCACCCCAGTATTCTTGCCTGGAGAATCCCATGGACAGAGGAGCCTGGCTGGCTACAGGCCATAGGGTCACAAAGAGTTGGACACGACTGAGGGGACTCAGCACTCACATGCATAGCACGCAGCACAGAGAAGATGCTGGAGCCCCATGCAAGGCAGCCTGGGTGGTATGTGTGATTGGGGTCAGGGGACAGCAGGTGGGAACCTCATCGATCGAGGCTGGGTAGTCTCTGGTCCAGGAGAATCTGACTGGGCTTGTTTGTGTGGAGCCTGGGGAGGTGAGCCTTGACAAGCAGACTTTCTCCTGGACAAAACAAAGGACAGGCAGAACTAGGACAACTTTTGTTACTCGTGACTGTAAGTATTTCCAACTCATGAACAGCTCAGGTGACATAAAGCTGAAGCCATAATGGCCTGTGGTATCTGCCAGAGCTGGGCCTGGCAGATCAGCTGGGAACAAGGAAACCTCAGAGAGAATGAGACCCTAAATCTGAGTGTAAACTCTTCCTGAACTTTTGGCTTAACTACATAGGATATATACATAGGAAATACACACCCAGGAGCAAGGCAGCCAGCTGATGAGTCTGAGCAGAGATTTCAGCCGCTGCCCTCTACAGAGGAGATAAAGTTCACAGCTAGGATTCAGGCAAGTCAAGGAGTTAACAGAACAAAATCCAACAACCATCAGATGAATGTGACAGAATGCAGTCTCCATAACGTATCGTTCATAATGTTCAGTTTTCACCCCCAAATTACCAAATATGTAAAGACACCGGAAAGTGTAGCCCACATTCAGGACAAAAGACAGTTTATGAGCCCTTGCTGAAATTGGTTTAGATGCTACATTTAGTACATTAAGATTTTAAAGCAGCTGTTACAATCATGGTTAAAGAATTAAAAGCAGCGTGAGTTCAGTGAGTGAACAGAATGGGGATGTCAACAGAGACATTAAAATTATAAAAGAATACCAAACAAAATTACAAAGCTAAAAGTAAAATAACTGAAACAAAAAAAAATTATTGAATAGACTCAACAGAAAATTGGAGATGACAGAATAAGAAATCAATAAATTTGACAGAAGATAAACAGAAAGTATCCAACCTAAAGAGCATAAAGAAAAGCAAGTAAGAAAAAGACAGATCCCCAGAGGTCTATAGAACAGTATCAAGCAGTCCAACATAACACGAAATTTCAATCTCAAGAGTAAGAAGAGAGACAGGGAGAAAATACAAGAGAAAAATTACTAACTCCTCATATCTGACAAAATATGAGTAATAGCTTGTAAAAAAAAAAAAAAAAAAATCTGGTAAAGGGACCTTCCTTGTGGTCCAGTGGTTAAGAATCTGCCTTCCAATGCAGGAAACATGGGTTCAATCCCTGGTTAGGGAACTAAGATCCCACATGCCGCAGAGCAACTAAACCCATACGCAGCAATGAAAACCCAGCACAGCCAAAGTTTAAAAACAAAGAGAAAAATCCAGTAAAGCTCCACAATCTCCAAGTTGAACAAATACAAAGAATACCATCCTTGGGTACAGACATTCACACTGCAGAAAGTCAATGATAAATAGAAAAAATTGAAAGCAGCAAAAGAAAAATAAGAAAAACAAGGGTAAATGACTTTCAGATTCAGCTCTGACGTGTGAAAAGCTTGGAACTCATCACTTCCATCTTTACAACAAGAAAAAGTTAAAGTAACTAATACTTAATGATCTTTCTTGGACTCATCAAAGAATTGAGTTTGCAGAGAAAACTGGCTCCCCTAAATCCATAGAGATAGGGGAATCCAGAGAGTACAGTGAGATCTGCTTACCTGGAGCTGAAGCCAATGAAGTCATAAACTTAAACAATAACTTTTGACAAATTGCTGGAGGCTGAGTGTAGGGGCCACAGTCTCCGGAGAGGGCCCTACCTTTTCATTATTATCTCTGGAAACTCCACCAGATTCTCATGGTAAAGAGTCAAGAAAAATTCCTATATGGCTCTGGCAAGAGTAGGGATGGAGTGAACATTGTGAAATATGCCCAGAGTATTTTCCGTAACAAAGCCCATTCTCCAGGGGAAAAGGCTTTACCAGAGCCTATCCCACCTGGTATAAAGAAAGAGCATTTCTTCCACTCCAGCCCGTTAGACTTCTTACCTCATTCAAGGGTGGAGGAAGAGAGAACTAAGAAATACTTGTGAAAATCATAGCCTAAAAACACAGACCCACAAAGGACTAAGATTTAGTCATAAGATTATAAAATGTTTTCCCTCCTCTACACACTATCACATATCAATGGTGACCAGTACAATAAGAGTGGATTATAGCTGAAAGATGCAAACTCTCTCCGAGGAAGCATAGTTATGATACTTGAAGTCAAAAGAGGAGACATAAACAAGAACACTAGAAAAATTTCAAGACTCTGGCTCCTGCAGCTACAGCAAACATCAAACACAGCCCACCTTCTAGTTCGATTAATATAAAGCCTCACATTAAAAACTTATCTGCCTCAATTCTTATTACGTCCAGAATCCAAACAATAATTACAAAGCATGCTAAAAAGTAAAAAAAAAAAAAAAAACAAAAAATTAGCGCACACACACACACACACACACACACTGAGTCTGAAGAGACAAAACAAGCATCAACATCAGATTCAGATTTTTTTTCCTCTTAAGAAAAAATTATAGGAAACTTTCCAAAGCCTTCAGGTCCTATGTTGAGATGTTTTCAAGAATCATCTGTAATACTCCTACACTCTTATAGAGGATCATTATTCACAATTTTTTATTTTTGTATTTAAAATATCCCCATTTTGGTGTTAAGTAATTTGACATTAAGTATACTGTTGTTCCTCTTCACTTTCTGTGATTAAAGTGGTATCATCTGCCTATCTGAGGTTGTTGATATTTCTTCTGGAAATCTTGATTCCAGCTTGTGACTCATCTAGCCCGGCATTTCGCATGATGTACTCTGCATATAAAGTCTTTCACTTTATATAAAGTCCTTCACTTTATGTAAAGTGTTCCACTTTACACATAAAGTCTTTTACTTTATAATAAGTTTTTCACTTTACATGCAGAGTATATTATGCAAAATGCTGGGCTGGATGAAACACATGCTGGAATCAAGATTGCCAGAAGAAATAACAATCTCAGAACGCAGATGATACCACTTTCATGGAGGAAAGTGAAGAGGAACTAAAGAGCCTCTTGATGAAGGTGAAAGACGAGAATGAAAAAGCTGGCTTAAAACAACATTAAGAAAACTAAGATCATGGCGTCTGGTCCTATCACTTCATGGCAAATAGATAGGGGAAATGTGGAAACCATGTCAGGCTTCATTTTCTTGGGGTCCAAAATCACTGTGGATAATGACTGCAGCCATGAAATTAAAAGATGCTTGCTCTTTGGAAGAATAGCTATGACAAACCTAGATAGCATATTAAAAAGCAGAGACATCACTTTGCCCACAAAGGTTCATATATTCAAAGCTATGGTTTTTCCAGTTGCCATGTATTGATGTGAAAGCTGGACCATAAAGAAGGTTGACCACCAAAGAACTGATGCTTTCCAACTGTAGTGCTAGAGAACACTCTTGAGAGTCCCTTGGACAGCAAAGAGATCAAACCAGTCAATCCTAAAGGAAACCAACTCTGAATATTCATTGGAAGGACTGGTGCTGAAGTGAAGCTCCAATACTTTGGCCACCTGATGCGAAGAGCTGACTCACTAGAGAAGACCTTGATGCTGGGAAAGATTGAGGGCAGGAGGAGAAGGGGACAACAGAGGATAAGATGGTTGGATGGCATCACTGACTCAATGGACATGAGTTTGAGCAAAATCAGGGAGACAGTGAAGGATAAGGAAGCCTGGAGTGCTGAAGTTCATAGGGTTGCAAAGAGTCAGACACGACTCAGCGACTGAAAAACAACATACTGTTATATGTTCAGCATAAGGATAACCACTAGAGAAACACATTAAAAAAAAAAAAAGCAAAATGATACATCTTAATAAGCCAATGGGAAAATTAAAATTTGGACCAAGAAATATCTGATTTTTTAAAAAAGGCACAAAAGGAAGAACTAGAAAAAAAATCATATAAGACAAATATAAAACAAAAAGCAAAGTGGCAAATCAAATCCAACTTTATCAAGCATCATTCTAAATATAAATGGACTAAGCATATTAATCAAAAGGTAGAACTAATGTGTTAAAAAATTAAAAACAACAAAAACCAAGAGCCAACTGTAATGCTATGTATGTCACACTTAAAATTTGGAGACACAATAAAGTTAAAATAATGGGAAAAGATATCTCATGAGAGTTCTAATCAAAAGAAAACTGGAGTGGCCATATTAATATCAGACAAGAATGAGTTCAAGATCAAGAGTATTATTATCAACAAAGAAAGACATTTCTATCTGCATATAGAGATTATGTAAGTTAGACCATTTCTTAGCAGAGAGTCAAAAGAACCGTGTAAAGTTGACACATTAAATAACAAAAGTGAGAATTGTCTGGCAGTCCAGTGGTTAGGACTGGGTGCTTTCACTGCTGAGGTCCCAGGATCAATTCCTGGTTGAGGAACTAAGATCCCAGAAATTGGGTGGCATGGCCAAAAACAAATGAAAGATAACAGAAGTATAAATAAATGTAAAAAAAGTAAAACACATTAAAATGTGATAAAAATGATTGGCTAGTAGAGAAGAAGAAGAACAGGTGGGACATATAGAATATACTTGCTTTACTCACAGGTATGAGTTAGAATATATTGTCTTAGGACCTAGAGGGCTAAATATATTCTATAAAGTTACAAAGAAACTCACCAGGACAAACATTTTACATTTCCAAATTATCAGGTAAAACTCCTACCTACAATAAGCAAAGACAAATCATGTAGTAGAAGATATTTTAAAGGCAATGAAGACAGAAAACCCAGGATTAATAGAGATGTCAAGGTTAGGCCAACCACAACTGTAACATCAATCAATGTAAGGGATGAAACTCACCTATTAAAGTGGACAGTAATGCTGTATCACAAGGCAAAACATAACATTTTCTCTATCAAAAGATAAACCCAGAACAAAGTACTCAGAATTTATTTTAAAATGATTTTCAAAATCAGACATAGATAAAAGAATATCAGGCCAATCAAAAGAAAGAACTCATAACCTCAAATATCACAAAAGATTGAAGTTAGGGCAAAAAAAAATAAGAAAGGAGAAAATAAAGACCTATTATTAATGATAGATGATGCAATCTACAGTGAAAATGTAATAATTTAAAATATCTATACAGCAAATAATTTTGTCAATATTCATAAAGGAAGAACTATAGGAACTACAAAGAGAAATAGAAATGCATTAAAAGTTGGAAAACTTAACTTTTCTCTTTTAGATTCTAACAGATCAAATGGATTAAAAATAAGTGAGGATATGAACTTCCCTGGTGGTCTAGTGATTAAGAATCCGCCTGCCAATGTAGGAGACACAAGTTCGATCCCTGGTCTGGGAAGATTCCACGTGGTAACTAAACCTGTTAACCACAACTACTGACGCTGGTGTGCACCTCGGGCTGGTACCCTGCAGCAAGAGAAGCCACCGCATGAGAAGCCTGTGCACTGCAACTAGAGTAGTCCCCACTCTCTGCAACTAGAGAAAGCCTGCAAGCAGCAACCAAGACCCACTACAGTCAGAATAAACAAATTAACAAATATATATTTTTAAAAAGTGAAGATATACAAGTCTACCTGAGAAGAGACATTCGTCTTATTTTTCAAATGACCATGGAGCATTCACACAAACTAACTATATATTAAACCACAAGGGAAATCTCAATAAAAACTAAAATATATAAGTGATAAAATCTCTAATCATAACACAAAATAAAGTATATGACAAAAGTTAACAAAGCAAGCAAAATACTCTTCCACTTAGAAATTTTAAAACTATGTTTCAGATAAGTCTTAGAGCAAAGAGGAAACTAAATAAAACAATGAGTGTGAAAATATCACATTTTAGGACCAAAATTCATAGCCTAAAATATGTAAAAACTAATTAATAAACATTCTGCCTCAGTAAGTTAGATAAAGAGCAATAAAATAAAGCAAAAGAAAGAAAGATAATGTAGAAATTAAAACAGAAAAGGGAAAACAATACATAAATAAGAGTTTCTTTTTAAAAATCAACAAAATAGAGAAATAGCTAAACTAATTGTGAAAAAAATAGAAAGCACACATTTAAAATAAGAAATGAAAGAGGAGAAATAGTCACAGTTACAGAGGAAACTAGAAGAATAATAAAAAATTACTTTTCTAAATTATGTGCAAATAAATCTGAATTCTTAGATAAAGAGGACTGTTCTCCAAGAAGATAAAATTGATCTTAGGAGAGAAAATAAATATAAGCAGATCAATCATCACAGAAGGAATAGGAATTTGTCCAAGAGCTTCTTGCTAACTATCATCTCTCTCCACTGCTAAAAAATAAAACTCGAGTGAATAAATTTTAAAGATCTTATTGACTTTATTCAACAATTTGTGAGTTGGACAACATTCAACCAAGCAGATAGAAAGAAGCTCCAAGCAGATAGAAAGAAGCTCCAAGCTCCTGTACGAAAACTATAGGCAGAAGGGAGCAGGAACAAGGAAATTATTCTAGGCAATAGATGAGATTGGTTATTTCAAGATTGCTTTCTGTTAGGGGAGGGCAGGGGTCTATTGGACAGATGACCTCCTAGTACTGGTCAGGTGATTTCTGAGTAGTTTAAGATTCCATTTCTGGAAAAAAGTTGTAACTAGGTCTTGGTTTGGTGGCCTGGGGCTTGGCATAAGTAACCCCATTCTGGGCCTGTTGTTTTGTTTCTAATACTCATAACCCTCAAAGAACCAGGCTCAAAGATTTCACAGGCAATGCTACCAAACCTCTAAGGGGCAGATGACTCCAATACAATTTCTAATGTCTCAGTGCATAGACAAGAAGAAAATCAAATTCTTTGTGAAAAGCTAGCAAACTCAAGCCTGACAACTATAGCACAAAACCAAAACTACAGACTAAATTTACTTATAAACACTGATACAAAAATCATAAAAAAATATTAGAAACAGAACACAGCAAATGTTGAAAGAGTAATCTTTTAACCAACTGGAATTTATTTGGGGAATGCAAGGATAGTTCAGTAAAGATATTCAATATTAAAGCAATACCCCCTAAAGAAAAGTAATATGATTATGATTCATCCATTTATAAACCTCCATTCTTAATAAAGATTTTGAATAGATAAAAAAATTAAAGATTAACTTTTTACCATGATTTTAAAAAAGTATCTGTCTCACCCAAATTATCATAAAATTTATGGAGGAAAAAACGTAAAAATGTTCTATTAAAGTCAGGAGCAAGTCAGAAAGTTCCATCATGTTTTCTGCTACTTAACAATATTTAGAGATATGAGCTGAGGCCAACATATTAGCAGAAGAAATGAGGAAAGAGGAAAGAGAAAGTAAAATTACTTGCAAGAGGTACTTTATACCTGCTGCTGCTGCTGCTAAGTCGCTTCAGTCATGTCCAACTCTGTGCAACCCCACAGACGGCAGTCCACCAGGCTCCCCCATCCCTGGGATTCTCCAGGCAAGAACACTGGAGTGGTTTGCCATTTCCTTCTCCATTTTAAACCTAGGAAACCTCAAAGAATAATCTAAAAACTAGATCAATCACAGAAATCAGTAAGGTAGATAGAAAAACCATAAAAATAAAGTAACAGTCTTCAAAGGTACAAATAATATCCAGTTAGAAGATATAATGAAAGAAAAGATCTCGATTACAATAACAAAAAAGATAAATAAGCCAAATACAAAATGTACAAGAACTACAGAAAACTTGAAAATATTATTGAGATCCCTCCAAAGAAGACTTAGACATATGGCAAGGTATATTATGTCCCTGAGGAGGAAGTTAACCTCATAAAGATACCAATTGCTGTTCAGTCACTCAGTCCTGCCCAACTCTGCGACCTCATGGCTTCCCTGTCCCTCACTGTCTCTCAGAGATTGCTCAAACTCATGTCCATTGAGTTGATGATGCCATCCAACCATCTCATCCTCTGTCACCTCCTTCTACTCCTGCCTTCAATCTTTCCCAGCATCACAGTTTTTTCCAATGAGTCAGTTCTTCACATCAGGTGGCCAAAGTATTGGAGCTTCAGCTTCAGCATCAGTCCTTCCAATGAATAGTCAAGACGAATTTCCTTTAGAATTGACTGGTCTGATCTCCTTGCTGTCCAAGGGATTCTCAAGAGTCTTATCCAGCACCACAGTTGGAAAGCATCAATTCTTTGACGCTCAACCTTCTCTCTGGCCCAACTCCCACATCTGTACAAAAAAACCATAACCTTGACTATTCAGACCTTTGTGGGCAAAGTGATGTCTCTGCTTTTTAATGTGCTGTCTAGGTTTATAACTTTTCTTCCAAGGAGCAAGCATCTTTTAATCTCATGGCTGCAGTCACTGTCCACAGTGATTTTGGAGCCCAAGAAGAAACAAATTACCTCTAAGTTAATTTACATATTTACTGTGATCCCAGTAAAAATGCCAACATGACTTTTTTTTAAACTAGATAAACTGATTCTAGTCACATAGAAAAACAAAGAGTTATTGAAATCCAGGGAAAGTCTATAAAAAGAAAAGTGAAATTGGGGAAACTTATCCCACAGATATCAAACATATTTAGAAGCTCTGTATTTAGAACTGTGCAGTATTGGTGTGAGAATCAATCCACTTTAGTGTCCCTTTGAACACACTTCTTCTTCATCCTTCCCCCTCTTAGTAAAGCACCTCTATTTACTCTGTTGCTCATTTCAGAAGCTTAAAGATTTTCTTTGACATGTTCAGCAATACGTGAGCCATGAACTTCCAAATGTTCAAGCCAGTTTAAGAAAAGGCAGAGGAATGAGAGATCAAGTTGCCAACATCCGCTGGATCATCGAAAAACAAGAGAGCTTCAGAAAAACATCTACCTCTGCTTTATTGACTATCCCAAAGCCTTTGACTATGTGGATCACAACAAACTGGAAAATTTTGAAAGAGAAGGGAATACCAGAGCACCTGATATGCCTCTTGAGAAACCTGTATGCAGGTCAGGAAGCAACAGTTAGAACTGGACATGGAACAACAGACTGGTTCCAAATAGGAAAAGGAATACGTCAAGGCTGTTTATTGTCACCCTGCTTATTTAACTTATATGCAGAGTACATAATGAGAAACGCTGGACTGGATGAAGCACAAGCTGGAATCAAGATTGCTGGGAGAAATATCAATAACCTTAGATATGCAGATGACACCACCCTTATGGCAGAAAGTGAAGAAGAACTACAGAGCCTCTTGATGAAAGTGAAAGAGGAGAGTGAAAAAGTTGGCTTAAAGCTCAACATTCAGAAAACTAAGATCATGGCATCTGGTCCCATCACTTCATGGCAAACAGATGGGGAAACAGTGGAAACAGTGAGAGACTTTATTTTTGGGGGCTCCAAAATCACTGCAGATGGTGATTGCAGCCACGAAATTAAAAGACGCTTACCCCTTGGAAGGAAAGTTATGACCAACCTAGACAGCATATTAGAAAGCAGAGACATTGCCAACAAAGGTCCATCTAGTCAAGGCTATGGTTTTTCTAGTGGTCATGTATGGATGTGAGAGTTGGACTATAAAGAGGGCTGAGCACCGAAGAATTGATGCTTTTGAACTGTGGTTTTGGAGAAGACTCTTGAGAGTCCCTTGGACTGCAAGGAGATCCAACCAGTCCATCCTAAAGGAGATCAGTCCTGGGTGTTCATTGGAAGGACTGATGTTGAAGCTAAAACTCCAATACTTTGTCCACCTGATGCAAAGAGCTGACTCATTTGAAGAGACCCTGATGCTGGGAAAGATTGGGGGCAGGAGGAGAAGGGGACAACAGAGGATGAGATGGTTGGATGGCATCACCGACTCAATGGACATAAATTTGGGTAGGCTCTGGGAGTTGGTGATGGACAGGGAAGCCTGGCGTGCTGCGATTCATGGGGTCGCAAAGAGTCGGACATGACTGAGCGACTGAACTGAACTCTTTATCCCTCACCATACATTTCATTACTATATACTGTGCCAATTTTCTACTTGCAAATTTTACCTCTAAAAGTTGCCCATATCTCCCCAAATCACCCCCAACTATTACAACATCCTCATTCACCTGGACCTTTGCAGAAGTCTCCCCTCTTCCACTCTCATCTACTTCCCAGCCATTCTTCATGAAGTCAGAGGTGTCTCTAAAGGATAGATCTGATCACACCGCTGTCCTGTTTCAAATACTTCAGTTGCACTTAAGATAAAATTCAAAATAGCTGACAGCACTGTAAAGCCCATGTGCTAAGCCCTGTCTTCCTCCCCAGCCTCATCACTGGCCACATGCCTGCTTGCTGCCTGAGCTCCGAACACTATCTCATTTAGCTCCCTTAACTTGTCAAGCCCTTTCACCACCTCCAGCCAAGTGATTCATTTTGCCTGAAGTGTTCTCCACAAGGCTAACCACTTAATCATCTTCCTTCTTTTTCAAAAAATAAACTTTTAATTTGGATTCACATGCAGTTGTAAGAAATAATACAGAGCGGGGTGAGAGGGAGGTTCAAGAGGAAGGGGATATGTATATACTTATGGTTGATTCATATTTTGTATGGCAGAAATGAACACAACATTGTAAAGCAATTCTTCTCCAATTAAGAAAAAAGAAATAATACAGAGATACTCCTTTACCCCTCACCTAGTTTCCCCCATGATAACACCTTGCACAACATCACAACCAGGAAACGGATCCGTACCCAATTTGTTAACACTGAGATCTCACCAGTTCACATGGACGCCTGTGTGTGCGTTTTGTTGTTGCTGTTTTAGTTGCTAAGTCGCGTTCAGCCCTTTGAAGTGTTCTTAGCGGTGAGCAGTTTTTCTGTCTAGGCACTCTGCCCTCTGCTCTGTCTCCAGTGAAAGTGGGAGGGGAGCTAGCATTTCAGAAAGACTATAATGTAGGGGCGGTCTTGACACAACAGAAAGGAAAGATGAGATAGCATTGGTTTTGCTCCACGGACTTGGGGAGAAGGAAGAGTGTGGAGCCCGCAGAAGTGTGTGGAGACATGTGTGTCTCAGCTTCCTTTCCTGGGCAAAGTCCCAGAGTGGGGAAGTAGGCTCCAGCAGAAAGCAGAGGGGATGTGCCCAGGGTCCCATTTGGGACTCTGAGAGAAGAGGTCCTTGTTCGGCCTGGACAGCTGTGCCAGTTCATGCTCATGCTCGGTTACTTAGTCATGTAGGACTTTTTGTGATCCCGTGGACTATAGCCCGACAGGCTCCTCTGTCCGTGGGGATTCTCCAGGCAAGAATACTGGAGTGGGTTGCCACATCCTCCTCTAGGGGATCTTCCCAACCCAGGGATGGAACCCATCCAGAGGCCTTGGGAGCACACAGATGGCAAGTTGCCACCCCAGTTAGGACAGTTTTATTAGCCTGTGCCATTCATGAACATTATTCACTCCCAGTGCAAAGCTTCCAATCCAAGTTATCTGTAAGCCTCTTGCCTCTATTCCCACAACTGTGCCATTGTGTGATGTATCATGCCCTTGAAGGAAGTTCTATTCATAACAGTGAGTCCTCTTTAAAAAAAAAAATTTGGCAGTAGGCATTTACCTCACAGGCTACTTCCCAAAGATAACTATTTCAGTCATTGTGCTTTGTCCAGGAGTGTGGTTGGGCTTTAACTAAATAATTAATCCATATTTTTAAAGGCACTCATATGCCAGGGACTGTGTCAACTCGTGATCCAAAAGAATAGCCCTGCACCTCCTATAGTTTTAGCCAAAATTATTTTGGCTGCCAGTCATGGAAACTCACTCAAATTAGCTTAAATGAAAAAAAGGGAATTGAATGAAAATATGCAAGAATATTCATGGAACCAAGTGCAAGATGCTGGGCTTTACATAGGACTGGAACCAGCATTTGGAGAGCCAGAAAAAGTTCCTTTCTGTTTCTTTTTGGAAGTTTTAGCCCCTCATCTCTGCTTCTCTCCAAACATCTACCTGATTTTTCTCTCCAAAACTCTATTTCTTTCCTACTAGAAGAACAAGGTTCATTCAGTCCTTTCAATATTCTCTCACTTCTGTTCTACCAACCACTGGGAATCCTTGTGATCCAATTGCAAATTCCAAGGAAAGAGAAGATGGGCTCTCCTCTGGCTGGGATTGGTGGGTGCCATTGGCCTTTAGGGAGAGGCTATCCCATCAGCTGAGGCTGGGTCAAGGAAACAGAACCTTCCCTGTATGCAGGGATGAAGGATTGATTACAGGGACTTGGAGGTCACAGAGCCACTGGAGAGAATGGAGGATAGCCAGTTAGATAAACAACTGCTATAATCTCATCCTGCACAAGCAAGCAGTGATTTTTAAGAACTCATCCCAAAACCATTGTGAATCTCATCTGGGCTCTGTTCCCTGCTTCACCTCTGTCTGCTGAAATCCCAGTTACTTTCACCACCAGGTCCAATGCCATCTTCTTTTAATTGGAACCTGCCTGCTCCCCCGCTGCCTTGGGAGTATCATATTATTCAGCAGTCTCTGTCTTGAATGAACTATTCACCTGCATTTCCCCACACAGAGTGGACCACAGTGGTAGGTTGCACAAGAGCCACTGTCTCACTCATCCTTGTACTCCCCACTGACTTAAGTAGGTTCTTGCATGGTAAGCATTTGTTGAATTTCAAAATGCCTGAAATCAACAACAGTAACAAGCAACCCAATTTAAAAATGGGCAAAGGACTTGAAAAGGCATTTCTCCAAAGAAGAAATACATGTGTTTCAGTAAACACATGAAAAGATGCTCAACATTATTAGACATCAGGGAAATGCAAATCAAAACCACAAAGAAATATCATCTCACACCCTTTAGGATGTCTTTGATCAAAAACAACAACAACAAAAAAACCTGGAAAAAAGTAGGGTTGGAGATGATGTGGAGAAACTGGAACCCTTGTATGTTGGTAAGATGTAAAATATTGCAGTTTCTTTGGAAAACAGTATGAAGATTCTTCAAAATATTAAGCAGAGAACTACCTTATGAGCTAGTAATTCCATTCCTAGGTATATACCTCAAAAAATTGTAAGCAAGAACTCAAACAGATATTTGTATACCTTTGTTCATGACAGCAATATTCACAATAGTCAAAAGGTAAGAACTACTCTCATGTCCATTGACAGGTGAATAGATAAACAAAATGTGGTGTTGATACATCCTTACAATGGAATATTATTCAGCCATAAAATGGAAAGGAATTCTGACACATGCTACCCTGAGGACATTACACTATGTGATATAAAGCCAGTCATAAAAAGACAAATATAAATACATGAAATACCTAGAGTAGTCATATGTATAGAGACAAAATGTAGAACGGTTGCTGCCAGAATTTGGGAGGTAGAGGGAATGGGGCGTTAGTATTTAATGGATACAGTTTCAGTTTGGGATGATGTGAAAGTTCTGGGAATAGACAGTGGTGATGGTTTCAGAACAATATGGATGGATGTACTTAATGCCTCTAAATTATATACTTACAAGTGATTAAAATACAAGTGATTATATACTTAAAAGTGATTAAAATCTGACTCTGAATTCCAGGCTTTTTCTGCTGCTTCTCTCAGCATCAATTAATTACCTTTTGGTAAGTGTAAAAAACATCCACAAGCTAGAGCCTCACACGTGTCATTTGCCAGAAGGGTTCCTATGAATCTACATGACCCCCCTGTTATCAGTGAGTGGCACACAGGGGCACATATTCCCCCCCAGGGAGCTATTTTTTTTCAGGTGTTCCTGGGGTTGCCAACTTTTATGGACTGAATGTTTGAGTCCCCCCAAAATTCATATGTTCATGCCCTAATGTGCAGTGTGACTATATTTGGAGATGGGACCTCCTAATAAGAAATTAAGGTTAAATGAGGTCAAAAGGGTGGGGCCCTAGTCCAAAGGGATTAATGCCCTCATAAGAAGAACACCGTTGTCTTGCTTCCTCACTTTCTCAGCACGTGCACAAAGAATAGGTCATATGAGCTCATGGTGAAATGGCAGCCGCCTCCAAACCAAGAGAAGAAGCCTCAAAATGAACCCACCTTGATCTTGGACTTCCTGGCTCTAGAACTGTGAGAAATAAATGTCTGTTGATAAAGCCCCTCAGTCTAAAGTACTTTGTCATGGCAGCCTCATCTATTAATAAAAGCAATATGACCAAAAAGGACATTCTTTTGTCCAGTACTCCTGGAAAACACACCAAAGATAATCTCATGAGAAAAGATTTCTCTTGGCCTCTCTCTTGATGACCTCTACTTTTCTTGTAGGGAGATTACCTCTAGTGCTGGCCGAGACTTCAGGCTTAGGCATCGCAACACCAAAGCCCTCCTCCAGCAGAAAGACAAACATCTAGATCCCTGAACTTTGATCTAGGCAATTCTGCCTCTCCTAATTACCTCATCTCTGCTCCACCTGAAGATTTTTGGCCTGCCAGCACAATCTTGGCTGAGAAGCACCAGGCTTGGCTGCTGCCAGCTTGGCTCTCATATCAATGGCAGCATCTCCAGTCCAGTAGGTGCCACTCAACACCCACGTGCTACGAGCAGAGTCTGGGCGGCCTCAGCTGTCATCTGCACATCCTAGAGTTCCTCAACATGGAGTTCTCCCTTGAGACTCAGACGTAGGTGTTATTGTCTGGATCTTAAAGGAAAATCTTTCAGTCTTTCACTATTGAGTACGAAGTTAGCCATGGGCTTCTCACATATGACCATTATTATGTTGACATAGTTTCCTTATATTTCTAGTTTGTTGAGAGTTTTGAACACAAAAGGGTATTGAATTTTGTCAAACACTTTTTCCTCAACCAGTGAGATGATCATGTCCTTTTCCCCCTTTCATTCTATTAATGTGGTATATTGATTGACTTTTGTATGTTGAACAGTTCCTGCATTCCAGGAAGAAATCCCATTTCATTTTAGGGTATAATCCTTTCAATGTGTTGTTGAACTCTGATTGCTAGTGTTGAAACTGCCCCAACTTTTACAGAGGAGGAAATTAAACTCTGAAGAGATGAGACAATTTCTCCATAGCTACTCATTTAGTAGGTGTTTAGAGTTGGGGTTTAAACCTCAGCCTGTTTGATTCCAGAATCCATGACATATTCACTATGCCAGACTGCCTCTTCTTATTCCATAGCAAGGTCAAGAAGGGAAAATGTGGGCTTCCTAACATGAGCTCTGTAACTTCACACACAAAAGAGATTTAGCCATTGCTAAATCTGTTTGTACATCTGTAATATGTGAATGATGATGTCCACTTTCCAGACGTGTTTTCAATGCTTAGATGAAGATAACAGATGTAACACTCCCAGAACAGCCTGAGCTTTTTATTAATAATAGCATGGATGGCCTTCTGCCCCCTAGTTTGTTCTCCTGTCTTAAACACAGCTTGCTCCCCAACCTTAAACAGAGGCTTCATCTGCAGCCTTTGGCCAAATTACTGATTTTGTTTCTTTGCTATAAATATTCTAGAAGCATTAAAACCATCAGTGAGTTGTCCTATCACTTTATGTTTCTGGCCACAAGGACTTTTCATTCCCCTTGTGACTCATCTGTTCCTTTGTGCAGCTTGCTTCTAAATACCTTGGGACATTGACATTTCAAATATCCTTGTCTTTTAGCTCTTCTTCAGTGGCCTCGACTCATCTCCTGAATTCTTTTTCTTCCTTTTCTTCTTTTTTTAGGAAGTGACCAGAGCATTGCTGGTGGAGATATCTAGCATTTTTTGGAGTGTTTTCTCCCATTTTTCACAATAGCTCCAGGCATGTCATTTTTGGACCCAGCATTCAGACAGAGCAACTAGGATTTGTAGTGGTGATGAAAATTTTCCACATGCCCTACAGGAAAAAGGAAGAAGATAGCAGGAAATCCACAAATTCTACTCTTGGTTTGGACTACACATTCTTCCACTTAGCAGGAATTTTCCCCTTTCCTTGGAAATAAGGAGCATAAAGAATGAATCCTGAGAATGCCCTCATGGTGTGTCTTGGGGAGGGAGTTGTGTGCTGACCACAGGGAGCAAGTTATAACGTTTTCTACAAGGGCTGCAGTCAGAACTGCTATTAAACTGCGCTTTTTATGCAGTAACCTCATAGAAAACTGAACTCTGAGAGCTGAAGTTTACTTATGCTTTCCACCCCGAAAGGCCCAAAGCCCTCACGAAAGCTATAAATACTGGAATCCCTTTATCTTTGAACTACAGCCAGTTCTAGGTCTTGCTTAAATAGCCCGAAGCTGGTACACACAGTGCATGTGTGTATGGTGAAAGAGGCCTTTATGAGTTTGCCTCTGCTGGAGCCTGAAGAGAGGGGTGAATGGAATGTTCTGGAATGTCTGGCAAACAACAGAGGCAGATTTGGGGGTTAAGCTGCTTAGTAGACCCCGGGGGGCTCAGTTCTAATCCCCGCCATGTGTGGGTCTGCAGGCTGCCTGGCTCACTCAACCTCCACACTGTCTCCACTCGGGAAGTGTGGTGTTGGGGAGGGGACCGCTCTGTGGGTGTGGTGAGGGAGCACTGGGCCCCCATGATGGTTGGGCATGCACAGCCCTGGTGCTTGCCGGCACCCTCCCAAACCTGAGTAGGCTTCCCTTCTTCCTAGACCAGGCCCCAGCCTCCCGCTTGTGTTCAAGAATGTAGATGACACGCAGCTTGAGCAAGACTGCAGAGCCAGTACTTCTTCCCACTTACCCATCTGTCCTAATTCACTGCTCCTTCAATAGCAAATGCCACTTAGGACCTACTGTGAGCCAAACTACTGTGAGCCATGCTAGACTCAGCAGAGAGAACAGTGAACAGGACTCTACCCTCCAGGCCAGACTTTCAGTCAGGAATAAACCACAGAAAAGTCAATAAATAGAAAGCAGATAACTGCAGATTGCGAAAATCTCTTTAAATAAAAAGAAAAACAAACAACCCACCCACCACCACCACCTCACACCCACAATGACACAGAAAATAAACAATAAAACAAAACCAAAAGGTTGGGGTCAGGGTCAGGGTTAGAGGTAAAGAATCTGCATGCAATGCAGGAGACTCGATGCCTGTGTGGGTTAGGTCCCCTGGAGAAAGGAATAGCAACAAACTCCAGTATTCTTGCCTGGAGAATTTCACGGACAGAGGAGACTGGTGGGCTATAGTCCATGGGATTGTAAACAGTCAAACACCACTGAGGGATCAACACTTTCACTTGCTTTCCAAAACAAACAAATAATACACACATACACACAAAACAAGATAAATAGTTTAAAAGAGGGCCTGGTCAGAGAAGGCTCTCCAGGAGCCAGGCGGGGGTAGGGAATTCCCAGAAGGGCCCCCCTCCGTGCTCGGCTGGAGGCAGGAAGGGCTTGCAGTGTCCTGGGAGCCCCAAGGCGGCCAGTGGGGCAGGAACTGGTGAGCAAAGGGGAAAAGGACTGGAGATACGGAGTGAGTCAGCAGGACTGTGTCCTCACCGGACTGTGGTCCTGATAGGAAGTTGAAATTTACCACAGCAGCAGAGGAAGCAATAGCAGGATTTCAAGCAGTGAGAAAAGTGGCACAGTACGTGAGTGTGTGCTTTAAATCACTGGAGCTACTGAATTGGATTGAGGAGCAAGAGTGCACTAAACATCAGCTAGCAAAGTGCTGGAATAGTCCAGGGGAAAGATGACGGTGGCCTCAGGTGGCGCTGTGGTAAAGAGCCCGCCTGCCAATGAAGGAGACATAAGAGATGCTGGTTCGATCCCGGGGATGGAAAGATCCCCTGGAGGAGGGCATGGTAACCCACTCAAGTATTCTTGTCTGGAGAATCACATGAACAGAGGAGCCTGGCAGGCTACAGTCCATAGGGTTGCAAAGAGTCAGACACGACTGAAGCAACTCAACACACCCAGAGACAAGGGAAGCAAGGGTGGAACTGAGGGACAGAGGGCTGACTGTGGATCAATTTTACAAGTAGAACAAACAGGACTTGGTGGTGAATTGATACGTGAGATAAAGGTGAGAATCCCAGGTGAATGCTGGGTTTTTTCTTAGGTGTGTGCGCATGCTAAATCGCTTCTGGTCATGTAGGACTCTCTGCAACCCTGCACTATAGCCCACCAGGCTCCTCTGTCCATGGGATTCTCCAGGCAAGAATACTGGAGTGGGTTGCCATGATGTCTTCCAGGGGATCTTCCTGACTCAGGGATCAAACCCGAATCTCTTCTGTCTCCTGCATTGGCAGGCGGGTTCTTTATCACTAGTGCTACCTGGGAAGCCCTTTTTCTTAGGCGGCTGGGTCCACAAAGCTTTCTTCTGATGTGGAAAACCTTGGGGGGTAGGAATACATCTCATCAAAGCAGAAACTGGAACAGGACAGCTTTGGGGAGGAAAGATAAAAGTCAGCAGTGTTTCTCTGGGCTGGGTGTCTCTACCCACTCCAACCCAAAGCTTCCCATTCTCCCAGGCACCTGCCTGAGGAGCTCCAGCCCAGGAAGACCTCTTCCCTCCCTCTTTACTCCCCAGTGCTGCTTCTCAGCATGCTCTCTCTCCAGGGTGAGGAGGGAACCTATTGGTAGCCAAGCACGTTAGTGTCACTTCACTTGCTTCCTGGCCCTCAGCTGTTAGCACACAGACGAAACCATTCTGAGATCTGGCAGTGCAGGATGGAGAAAGAGGGGAAGAAACCCGGGCCAGGGGAGATCCTGTGGAGAAGGGGTTCAGAACTCCCAGACCACGGGCTGGTACAGATATGGACTTTGGTTGCAATGTAGGAGATGAGCCGCAGGCAGTGAGCAAAGTTTCATCTGCCACTCCCTATCGCTCATGTTACTGCCTGAACCATCTCCTCGCCTCTGCCCTCCCCCAGTTGGCAGAAAAATTGTCTTCCATGAAACTGATCCCTGGTGCCAAAAATTTGGAGGATTCCAAATTTGGGAGCCCCCTTCCACTCTATAGAGGGCTCCCCCAGTAGCTCAGCTGGTAAAGAATCCACCTGCAATGCTGGAGACCCCAGGTTGATTCCTGGGTTGGGAAGATCCCCTGGAGAAGGGATAGGCTACCCTTCCCACTCCAGTATTCTTGAGCTGCTCTGGGGGCTCAGTCGGTAAAGAATTTGCCTGCAATATGGGAGACATGGGTTCAATCCCTGAGTTGGGAAGATCCACTGGAGAAGCACGTGGAACCCAATTCAGTGTTCTTGCCTGGAGGATCCCACAGACAGTGGAGCCTGGCAGGCTATAGTCCATGGGGTCACAAAGTGTCAGACAGGAATGCGTGACTAAGCACAGCACAGCCGCTCCATAGGAAAGACCCCCAAACGTGCAGCCACCAGCAGAGTCCCATGAGCCCCAAGAGGTATGGAAGAGCCTAGTCTTAGAACTGAACGATATAAACCAGTGATGGGGTAAAGTCAAGGCGCAGCATCCTTTCGGATCTGACCAATGGTCTTATTGGAAGAACACTGGTGAGCAGTCACAAGGACAAGAGATGGGGTCCAACCCCCAAATGAAGAGGAAAGGAGGCAAGCAAGAGTTGGACAGGGAAGAAAGTCCCCACAAAGATTGAGTCAACCCAACAGAGGACAGGTATGTGGTCTCTCCCATCTCCAAAATGTGCCACACCCCCAGGCCACAATACTGCCAGGCCTCTCCATCAGGCAGAACCAAGCTCCTGTTCACAGCGTGCCCACCACTCGCCAGGTGTCGAGGTAGACTGCAGCTTGGTCCCCTGCTCATCCCCCCATGAGCCTCTTTCTGTATGTAGATGTGGACACAGCCTTAGAGCAGTGGTGGACTTTGCTGGGGCTCAAAGCTGGGAAGAGGTAGAATCAGGAAGAGACACGAGTCTCCCTTTAGAATCCTTGGCCTGTCCACCACAGCCCTTCACCTGGGTCGGCTTAGCTCAGGACTGGGCCAGACTCACCGTGCATGCTGAGGCCATACTTTGGGGACTGTCCCTTAGGGACAGTGACCAGGCAGCAGCAATAGCAGGCAGCCGACTACTCAACCTGCACCCCAGGCGGCTCACAGAGCCTGTCCTGTTCCTTCTTCCATGCTCTGCAATGGGGGAGCACCAGTGACGTTTGGTACCCCAACACCTCTGCTGTGCCAGTACTTCCGAGGGTTTGAAGGACTGATCCCCACCCCAGAACACTTCCTTCATTCTGTTCTGCCTAGGTCCTCTGTGTCCCTTCTCACTTCTTTAGGAATCTCGTCTTCAACCCAGACTAGCGCATCTCAAGCTGTTGTTGTTTTTTTTTTTTTCTAAACCTGATAGCACATTTAAAAAATGGTGAAATAGGTATATCTAACAGGCAAACTGAGAAGGCTGTTCTGGCTTCCCCAGCCCCTGACATGTATAATCCATTCAAGACCCTCCGCTGGAGGACCTCTCTGGTGGTCCAGTGGTTAAGAATTCACCTTCCAATGCAGAGAACAAGGGTTCGATCCCTGACTGGGAAACTAAGATACCACTCACGCAGAGCAACTAAGCCTGCTCACCACAAAAAGAGAGCCTGTGCAGCCAAAATGAAAAAAAGAGAGAGAGAGACCCTCCACTGGGAAACCCTGACCCCCAAAACACCTAGATGGGAGCTGCTTATGGCTTTGCCTCTACCACACCTTCACCTGTGTTCCCTTCTTCTCAGCCTTTTTGAGGACAGAATCAATGACCTGGCCTTCCATTCTGACATTTTCACTCTCATAGCTCTCTGATTGGAAATCATGTCCAATCTCACCCTCCCCACAAACCGCCAACACACAACCACCCACACACACTATTCCCTTTGATTCTGAAGCACTTTGTCACTTTTTTTTTTAGATGATCATATGACATTTTAACTTTATTTTTTATACACTGTTAAGGTCTATACTCCATTTACTGTTATTACAAAGTATTAGCTATGTTCCTTGGGTTATATAGTATATCTTTGTAGCATATCTTATAACCAACAGTTTGTATCTTTCAACTACCACACCCCTATGTTGGCCCTTCATAAAAGTAGTGATAACCACTAGTTTTTTCTCTTTATCTGTGATTCTGCTTCATTTTTTGATATGTTCTCCAGTTTGTTGTTACTGTTGATTTGGATCTCACATATAAGTGATATAATACAGTATTTCTCTTTCTCGGTCTGACATTTCACTTAGTATAATGCCTTCCAAGTCTACCTATATTCCTGCAAATGGCGATATAGTGTTCTTTTTTGTCTGAGCAGTGTACAACATCTTCCTTATCCATTCATCTGTTGATGGACAGTTAGTCCCCCATATCATGGCAGTTGTAAATAAGTTTACAGTGAACACTGGGGTGTGTGGATCTTTTCAAATTACTGTTTTTGTTTTGTTTTCCAAATGTATACTAAGGAGTGGAATTTCTGTGTCATATAGTAGTTCTATTTTTATTTTTTGAAAAACTCCGTGCTGTTCTCACAATTTCACACATCACGGTGAGTCAGTTGTACATATATGCATATCTACTATTTTTACATTTTCTCCATACAGGTGGTTATGGAGTATTGAGTAGAGTTCCCTGTGCTACATAGTAGGTTCTTAGTAGTTATCTCTCCAAATTTATCTTTCCCCCCTTTTTCCACTGGTAAGTGTAAGCTGGTTTTTTTTTTTTTTTTTTTTTTTTTTTTTGCTTTATTTCTGTCTTATAAGTAAGTTCATTTGTACCACTTTTTAAAAATTTCACATATAGCAATATTATATGATATTTATCTTTTCCTCTGTCTGACTTGCTTCACTCAGTATGATAATTCTTTCTTTTTATGGCTGAGTAGTATTCCATTGTACATATTTACCACATCTTCATCCCTTTATACACTGATGGATAACTAGGTTGCTTCCATGTCTTCGTGATTGTAAATAGTGCTGCGGTGAACATTGGGGTGCAAGTATCTTTGCAAATTATGGTTTTCCCTGGATATATGCCCAGAAGTGGGATTGCTGGATGATATAGTAGCTCTACTTGTAGTTTTTAAAGAACCTCCATGCTGTTCTTAATAGTAGTGTACCAACTTGCTTTCTTTTTAAAATCAATTTTGATCACTTATTTAATCAGTTCAGTTCAGTCGCTCAGTCCTGTCCGACTCTTTGCGACCCCATGAATTGCAGCACACCAGGCATCCCTGTCCATCACCAACTCCCGGAGTTTACTCAAACTCATGCCCATCGAGTCGGTGATGCCATCCAGCCATCTCATCCTCTGTCGTCCCCTTCTCCTCCTGCCCCCAATCCCTCCCAGCATCAGGGTCTTTTCCAATGAGTCAGCTCTTCGCATGAGGTGGCCAAAATATTGGAGTTTCAGCTTCAGCATCAGTCCCTCCGATGAACACCCAGGACTGATCTCCTTTAGGATGGACTGGTTGGATCTCCTTGCAGTCCAAGGAGCTCTCAAGTGTCTTCTCCAACACCACAGTTCAAAAGCATCAATTCTTCGGCACTCAGCTTTCTTCACAGTCCAACTCTCACATCCATACATGACCACTGGAAAAACCATAGCCTTGAACAGACAGACCTTTGTTGGCAAAGTAATGTCTCTGCTTTTTAATATGCTGTCTAGGTTGGTCATAGCTTTCCTTCCAAGGAGTAAGCGTCTTTTAATTTCATGGCTGCAGTCACCATCTGCAGTGATTTTGGAGCCCGAAAAAAATAAAGTCTGACACTGTTTCCACCGTCTCCCCATCTATTTCCCATGAGGTGATGGGACCAGATGCCATGATCTTAGTTTTCTGAATGCTGACCTTTAAGCCAACTTTTTCACTCTCCTCTTTCACTTTCATCAAGAGGCTCTTTAGTTCCTCTTCACTTTCTGCCGTAAGTGTGGTGTCATCTGCATATCTGAGGTTATTGATATTTCTCCCAGCAATCTTGATTCCAGCTTGTGCTTCTTCCAGCCCAGCATTTCTCATGATGTACTCTGCACATAAGTTAAATAAGCAGGGTGACAATATACAGCCTTGATGTACTCCCTTTCCTATTTGGAACCAGTCTGTTGTTCCATGTCCAGTTCTAACTGTTGCTTCCTGACCTGCATACAGGTTTCTCAAGAGGCAGGTCAGGTGGTCTGGTATTCCCATCTCCTTCAGAATTTTCCACAGTTTATTGTGATCCACACAGTTGAAGGCTTTGGCGTAGTCAATAAAGCAGAAACAGATGGTTTTCTGAAACTCTCTTGCTTTTTCGATGATCCAGTAGATATTGGCAATTTGATCTCTGGTTCCTCTGCCTTTTCTAAAGCCAGCTTGAACATCTGGAAGTGCACAGTTCACGTATTGCTGAAGCCTGACTTGGAGAATTTTGAGCATTACTTTACTAGCATGTGAGATGAGTGCAATTGTGCGGTAGTTTGAGCATTCTTTGGGATTGCTTTTCTTAGGGATTGGAATGAAAACGAACCTTTTCCAGTCCTGTGGCCACTGCTGAGTTTTCCAAATTTCCATATTGAGAGCAGCACTTTTACAGCATCATCTTTCAGGATTTGAAATAGCTCAACTGGAATTCCATCACCTCCACTAGCTTTGTTCATAGTGATGCTTTCTAAGGCCCACTTGACTTCATATTCCAGGATGTCTGGTTCTAGGTGAGTGATCACACCATTTTGATTATCTGGGTCGTGAAGGTGTTTTTTGTACAGTTCTTCTGTGTATTCTTGCCACCTCTTCTTAATATCTTCTGCTTCTGTTAGGTCCATACCATTTCTGTCTTTTATTGAGCCCATTTTTGCATGAAATGTTCCCTTGGTATCTCTAATTTTCCTGAAGAGATCTGTAGTCTTTCCCATTCTGTTGCTTTCCTGTTTTCTTTGCATTGATCGCTAAGGAAGACTTTCTTATCTCTCCTGGCTATTCTTTGGAACTCTACATTCAAATGGGAATATCTTTCCTTTTCTCTTTGCTTTTTGCTTCTCTTTTTTCACAGCTATTTGTAAGGCCTCCTCAGACAACCTGGTATAAAAGTCAAATAACTTTTATTCTTGGAATTAAAGAAGTTAACTCTGATGTATTATACACCTATAGAATAGTTTGAGGCTATCATCTATTCTTTTAATAATTTATCTTACTAAAATTAATGTTCTTTTTTTTACAGAATTTTATTTACTAGTATATTTTTCACAGGTTTTGGAATCTAGCTTATTCTAGCCTAATACAATGATGGCAAAGTTTTCTAATTTTGTACTGTATGGAAGAGTTCATGTATACTGATTTTGGTTGGTTTTTTTTTTTTTTTTTTTCCTTTAGATGTTTGGTAAACCTCAATGACGTGATATTTTTTTTCTTTTTCTTTTTCTTTTTTATTGAAGGGTACTTGGTTTACAGAATTTTGCTGTTTTCTATCAAACCTCAACATGAATCAGCCATAGGTATACATACATCCCCTCCCTGTTGAACCTCCCTCCCACCTCCCTCCCCATCCCATCCCTCTAGGTTGATACAGAGCCCCTGTTCCAGTTTCCTGAGCCACACAGCAAATTCCCGTTGGCTATCTATTTTACATATGGTAATGTAAGTTTCCATGTTACTCTTTCCATACATCTCACCCTCTCTTCACCTCTCCCCATGTCCATAATTCTGTTCTCTATGTCTGTTTCTCCATTGCTGCCCTGTAATGAAGTTCCTCGTTCCTCAGTATTATTCTTCTAGATTCCATATATATGTGTTAGAAGACAACAGTCATCTTTTTCTTCCTGACTCACTTCATTCTGTAGAGTAGGTTCCAGGTTCATCCACCTCATCAGAACTGAGTCAAATGCATTCCTTTTTATGGCTGAGTAATATTCCATTGTGTGTATGTACCACACCTTCTTTATCCATTCATCTGTTGATGGACATCTAGGTTGCTTCCATGTTCCAGCTATTGTAAATAGTGCTGCAATGAGTGATGGGATACATGTGTCTTTTTAAATTTTGGTTTCCTCAGGGTATATCCCTAGGAGTGGGATCACTGGGTCATATGGTGCTTTTATTCCTAGCTTTTTAAGGAATCTCTGCACCATCTTCCATAGTGGCTGTATCAATTTACATTCCCACCAACAGTGCAAGAGCGTTCCCTTTTCTCCACACCCTCTCCAGCATTTATTGCTTGTAGACTTTTTGATGATGGCCATTCTGAGCAGTGTGAGGTGATAGCTCATTGTGGTTTTACTTTGGTTTTCTCTAATAATAAGCAATGTTGACTATCTTTTCACATGTTTATTAGCCATCTGTATGTCTTCTTTGGAGAAATGTCTGTTTAGATCTTTTTCCCACTTTTTGATTGGGTTGTTTGTTTTTCTGGTATTGAGTTGTATCAGTTACTTGTATATTTTGGAAATTAATCCTTTGTCAGTTGTTTCAGTTGCTATTATTTTCTTCCATTCTGAGGGTTGTCTTTTCACCTTGCTTATAGTTTCCTTTGCTGTGCAAAAGCTTTTAGGTTTAATCAGGTCCCACTTGTTTACTTTTGTTTTTATTTCTGTTACTAGAGGAGGTGTGTCATAGAGGATCTTGCTTTGATTTATGTCATCAAGTGTTCTGCCTATGTTTTCCTCTAAGAGTTTTATAGTTTCTGGTCTTACATGTAGGTCTTTAATCCATTTTGAGTTTATCTTTGTGTATGGTGTTAGGAAGTGTTCTAATTTCATTCTTTTACATGTACCAGTCCAGTTTTCCCAGGACCATTTATTGAAAAGACTATCTTTGCCCAATTGTATATTCTTGCCTCCTTTGTCAAAAATAAGGTACCCATAGGTGCATGGGTTTATTTCTGGGCTTTCTATCTTATTCCATTGGTCTATAGTTCTGTTTTTGTGCCAGTCCCATACTGTCTTGATGACTGTAGCTTTGTAGTATAATCTGAAGTCAGAAAGGTTGGTTCCTTCAGCTCCATTCTTCTTTCTCAAAACTGCTTTGGCTATTCAGAAGCCTTTTGTGTTTCATATGAATTGTGAAATTTTTTGTTCTAATTCTGTGAAAAATGCCATTGTTAATTTGATAGGGATTGCATTGCATTGGTAGTATAGTCATTTTCACAATATTTATTCTTCCTACCCAGGAACATGGAATATCTCTCCATCTATTTATGTTGCCTTTGATTTCTTTCAGCAGTGTCTTACAATTTTCTGTGTATAGTTCTTTTGTCTCCTTAGGTCAGTTAACTCCTAGACATTTAATTCTTTTTGTTGCAATGGTGAATGGGATTGATTCCTTTATTTCTCTTTCTGATTTTTCATTGTTAGCAAATACAAATGCAAGTGATTTCTGTGTATTGATTTTGTATCCTGCAACTTTGCTAAATTCACTGATTAGCGCTAGTAATTTTATGATACCATCTTTAGGGTTTTCTATGTACAGTATCATGTAATCTGCAAACAGTGAGAGCTTCTTTTCTGATCTGGATTCCTTTTACTTCTTTTTCTTCGCTGATTCTTCTTCTGGCTGTAGCTAGAATTTCCAGAACGATGTTGAATAATAGTGATGAAAGTGAACACCCTTGTCTTGTTCCTGATCTTAGGGGAAATGTGTTGTTTTTCACAATTGAGAATAATATTTGTTGTAGGATTATCATATATGGCCTTTACTATGTTGAGGTAGGTTCCTTCTATGCTCATTTTTGGAAGAGTTTTAATCATAAACAGGTGCTGAATGTTCTCAAAGGCTTTTTCTGCATCTATTGAGATGATCATATGGCTTTTATCTTTCAATTTGTTAATATGGTGTATCACAATGATTGATTTGTGCTTATTGAAGAATCCTTGCATCCCTGGAATAAACCCAACTTGATCATGGTGTATGAGATTTTTGATGTGTTGCTGAATTCTGTGTGCTAAAATTTTGTTGAGGATTTTTGCATTTACATTCATCAATGATACTGGCTTGTAGTTTTCTTTGTTTGTGTTGTCTTTGTCTGGTTTTGGTATCAGGGTGATGGTGGCCTCAGAATGAATTTGGAAGTGTTCCTTCCTCTGCAATTTTTTGAAAGAGTTTTAGAAGGATAGGAATTGGCTCTTCTCTAAACGTTTGATAGAATTCTCCTGTGAAGACTTCTGGTCCTGGTCTTTTGTTTTGGGGGAGACTTTTGATCACAGCTTCAATTTCAGTGCTTGTAATTGGGTTGTTCATAATTTCTATTTCATCCTGGTTCAGTCTTGGAAGATTGAACTTTTCTAAGAATCTATCCATTTCTTCCAGGTTATCCATTTTATTGCCATATAGATGTTTATAATAGTCTCTTATAATCCTTTGTGCTTTGGCATTGTCCACTGTAAACTCTCCTTTTTCATTTCTAATTTTGTTGATTTGATTTTTATCTCTCTCTCTTTTTTTTTTTTTTGATGAGTCTGGCTAAAGGTTTGTCAGTTTTATCTTCTCAAAGAACCAGCTTTTAGTTTTATTAACCGTTACTATTATTTCTTTCATTTCTTTTTCATTTATTTCTACTTGTATTCTTAGGATTTCTACTAATTACAGGGAGGTTTTTTCCTTCTTTTTCCAGTTGCTTTAGGTATAAAGTTATGTTTTCTATTCTATGTTTTCCTTGTTTTTTGACGTAGGATTGTATTGCTATAAACTTCCCTCTTAGAACTACTTTTGCTGAATCCCATAGGTTTTAAGTTGTGCTTTGATTGTCATTTGTTTCTAGAAATTTTTTGATACCCCTTTTGATTTCTTCAGTAACCTGTTAGTTATTTAGAAACACGTTGTTTAATCTCCATGTGTCTGTATTTCTCACAGTTTTTTTCTTGTAATTGATATCTAGTCTCATAGTGTTGTGGACAGAGAAGATGCTTGATATGATTTCAATTTTCTTAAATTTACTGAGGCTTGATTTGTGACCCAAGATGTGGTCTGTCCTGAAGAATGTTCCAAGTGCACTTGAAAAGAAGGTGTATTCTTCTGCATTTGGATGGAATGTCCTGAAAATATCAATGAGATCCATCTCATCTAATGTATGATTTAAGACTTGTGTTTCCTTATTAATTTTCTGTTTTGATGATCTGTCCACTGGTGTGAGTGGGGTGTTGAAGTCTCCTACTATTATTGTGTTACTGTCAGTTTCTCCTTTTATGTCTGTTAGTGTTTCTCTTACATGTTGATGTGCTCCTATGTGGGATGCATAGATATTTACAATTGTTATGTGTTCTTCTTGGATTAATCCCTTGATCATTATGTAATGTCCTTCCTTATTTCTTGTAATCTTCTTTATTTTAACGTCTATTTTGTCTGATATGAGGATTGCTTCTCCAGCTTCCTTTTGCTTCCTGTTTGCATGGATTATATTTTTCCATCCTCTCACTTTCAGTCTATATGTGTCTTTAGATCTGAAGTGGGTTTCTTGTAGACAGCATATGTATGGGTCTTGTTTTTGTATCCATTCAGCCTGGCTGTGTCTTTTGGTTGAAGCATTTAATCCATTTACATTTAAGGTAATTATTGATATACATGTTCCTATTGCCATTTTCTTAGTTGTTTGTGGTTGATTTTGTATATCTTTTTTCTTCTCTTGTATTTCCTGACTATATAAGTCCCTTTAACTTTTGTTGTAAAGCTGGTTTGGTGGTACTGAATTCTCTTAACTTTTGCTTTTCTGAAAAGCTTTTGATTTCTCCATCAATTTTGAATGAGATCCTTGCCAGGTATAGTAATCTTGGTTGTAGATTTTCCCCTTCCAGTAGTTTAAATATATCCAGCCATACTCTTCTGACCTGCAGAGCTTCTGCTGAAAGATCGGCTGTTAGGTGTATGGGTCTTCCCTTGTATGTTGCTTGTTGCTTCTCCCTTGCTGCTTTTAATATTCTTTCTTCATGTTTAGTCTTTGTTAGTTTGATTAGTATGTGTCTTGGAATATTTCTCCTTGGGTTTATCCTGTATGGCAGTCTTTGTGCCTCTTGGACTTGATTGACTATTTCTTATTCCAAGTTGGGGGAATTTTCAACTATAATCTCTTCAAAAATTTTCTCATACCATTACTTTTTCTCCTCTTCTTCTGGGACCCCTATAATTCGAATGTTGGTGAATTTAATGTTGTCCCAGAGGTCTCTGGGAGTATCCTTAGTTCTTTTGATTCTTTTTACTTTATTTTGCTCTTCATAAGTTGTTTCCACTGTTTTATCTTCCAGCTCACTGATTCGTTCTGCTTCAAATATTCTGCTACTGATTCCTTCTAGAGTATTTTTAACTTCAGTAATTGTGTTGTTTGTCTCTGTATGTTTATTCTGTAATTCTTCTAGGTCTTTGTTAATTAATTCTTGCATTTTCTCCATTTTGTTTCCAAGGTTTTTTGATCATCTTTACTATCATTATTCTGAATTCTTTTTCAGGTAGTTTGCCTATTTCCTCTTCATTTGTTTGGACTTCTGTGCTTATAGTTTGTTCCTTTATTTGTGTAGTATTTCTCTGCCTTTTCATTATTTTTTTTTAACTTATTGTGTTTGGGGTCTTCTTTTCCCAGGCTTCAAGGTTGAATTCTTTCTTCCTTTTGGTTTCTGCTCTCCTAAGTTGGTCCAGTGGTTTGTGTAAGCTTTGTGTAGGGTGAGATTTGTGCTGAGTTTTTGTTTGTTCGTTTTTCCTCTGATGGGCAAGGCTGAGTGAGGTGGTAATCCTGTCTGCTGATGATTGGGTTTGTATTTTCATTTTGTTTGTTGTTTAGATGAGACATCCTGCACAGGGTGCTACTGGTGGTTGGGTGATGCCGAGTCTTGTATTCAAGTGGTTTCCTTTGTGTGAGTTCTCACTATTTGGTACTCCCTAGGGTTAGTTCTCTGTTAGTCTAGGGTTTTGGAGTCAGTGCTCCCACTCCAAAGGCTCAGGGCTTGATCTCTGGTCAGGAATAAAGATTCCACAAGTGTCTTGTTATGGCATTAGTGAGATTAAAACAAATATCCAATAATGAGAAACCAAAGGTGAACCCCAGACAAATGGCAGTTACAAAATCAGGCAAATAATAATTAAAATAATGGAATATACACTTATACATATACACCCATGAGCAAGGTCAAAACAGTCCAACAAAAATAAAATACAGTAGATTGACCTGATGAACAAATGAAATCAACATTTATATTTACCAGTTAAGAACAAAACTAAATAAAGCACAAACTGGAAAACAAAACTAAAGCAAGGTGCCAAGTGGGGAATAAAGCAATGAAAACAAAACTAACAAATATATTGAGGAAAGGAAAGAAAGGAAAGAAAGAATAGATATGCAGAATTAAATAGAGGTAGATGAAGAAGATTTATATACATTAAAGATTAACTGCAAGGGGGAAAGAACAGTAAGAAAGGCAAACAAAGGAATAAATGTAGAAAAAATATAATAGGCCTAAAAATTAAAATTATAAAAATGAGAAAAAAGGGGGAAAAAATGGAAAACTTCACAGAACTGCAAAAGCCCAGCGTAGAGGCAGAGGTTTATAACAACAATAAAAAATGTGACTTAGGGGGAAAAAAGCTCAAAAGCTTAATTAGATTTCATAATGCCAATAAAATCGACAACTACATTGGAAGGGGAGGAGAAAAACAACCCAAGAGAATCTACAGAACAAGTAAAAACATAAGAATAATAAATGTTTCCCCTGATTCACTGCTGTCAGAGTCCTTTCCCTCGCTGGGAGTCACCGTCCACCTCACCTCCCCGGGATGCCCTCCAGCACTGTGCTGGTCTCTGGACCTGCTGTGGGGGCCGCTCAGGTTCTAACCTGGTCCTGCTCCTGTGTGTTCCTGCCTCCAATGTCGGCAGTCATCAGAACTAGTGCGTTTTCTTTTGCGGAAGCTCTCAATGACCTTTTATATATTCCATAGACACAGAGTCTGCCTAGTTGATTGTGTGGATTTAATTGGCAGTTTGTACAGCTGCTGGGAAGGTTTTGGGTCTTCTTCCTTAGCCACACTGCCCCTGGGTCTCAACTGTGGTTTTTCACCTCTGCATGTGTGTTGTCCAATGGGGTTTGCCCCTGAGGCTGCCCTGGAGGACTTGGGTCTGCCCCTGTGAGGGCCAGGTGTGGAGGTGGCACAGCTGCTTGGGTTGCAGGGATTCTGGCAGCACCAGGTACTCAGGGGGGTTGGCGGCTAGGGCAGCAAAAGTATAGTGCTCTAGAAGGGTATGGCAACCAGTATTGGCCAACATGCTCCAGTATTCTTGCCTGGAGAACCCCCCGACAGAGAAGCCTGGCAGGCCACAGTCTACAGGGTAGCAAAGAGTTGGACACTACCGAAGCAACCCTGCATGTATAGACGGTATGACTTTTTCTGCTGTGGCAGCTCTGCCCCAGTGAGAGTTGACCGTGAAGGTGGTGCAGCTGCTTGGCTTGCGGGGACCCTGGTGTTGCCGAGTGTGCAGGGACACAGACTGCCCCCACCGCAGGAGTTATGGCCCTATCAGTCTTTTTTCAAGCCTCTTGTAGCTGGCGAGCAGGTGGCCTCTTTGGCCAGTCTTTCTCCTTAGCGCCACCCGTTCAGGCACTTAGAGGGCTCCCTTGCCTGGGGTCCTTCTCTGCAGTTCAGTGCCTCAGGCATTTGATGTCAGCCTCTCTATTGTTCAGCTGCTGATTCTGGTAGTGGGGCTAGAGAGGCTACGGTGGTGGCTCCACCCCCTACGTGTGACTCAGCAGTATCGCCTTGCTTCCGTGGCTGCCTGGTTTCCCTCCACCAGCATTCCCCACCACAGTCTCCTCCCTCACATCACCTCAATCCATCTCTCCGCAGTCATCAGCAGCCCTCACCCTGGGATTGCTCCACACTCCCTAAACTCCAGCTCCCAGCCCCTGTGCCTTCCAGGGGACCTGCGTCCCTGTCCAGGGTATGCATGGCTGCAGCAAGGACTGTCTGATTCTCATTCCATTTAGGCTGCCACAGATCAGCTGTTTCACTCTCAGCCTTGAATGTTTCTCCTCTGACTGACAGTTGCCCCAAAGTGGGAATTGGACCCCTGCTTCATTCTGTCACTGGCTGAGGGCAGGTCCAATCTTCCCAACACTACTCTTTTTTCCCTTTGTTCCTTCATCCTACCGAGTTTTGCGTGGTTCTATATATTCTTTTCTGCTGGTCAGGTACTTCTGTCCACTCTCAGCTGGTATTCTGCATGCACTTCTGTATCTGAAGGTGTCTTCCTGATGTTCCTGTGGAGACAGATGTACTCCACATCCACCTACTCCTCTGCCATCTTGTTCTCCCGATGCTTTATTTATATAAAATGCCTAGCATCTGTCTGGCACATAGTAGGCCTTCAGGATATGATAGCTTAGAGCCCCTTTGTGCTATCCTAACATATGTGGCAGGAAAATAACTTTATCATGTGGCAGGAACATATACTATATTTTCTGGGACAGTCCCAAACTTAAATCATTTTATTATTTTCAAAAAGGTAACACTGAATGTATAATTACACGAAATTTAATTTTTAAAGAAAAATTTATTTAGATATGATGGCAGGAAGAATTCAATGATGGCTGCCAGGAATTCCTTAAAATACGGACATTATCCAAGTGGACTGGCCCTTTGCACATAAGCCCTTTAAAGGGGAGAATTTTCTCTGGCTGGCGGCAGAAGAAGAACTCAGAGTTTTGGCATGCCCCTGCTGGCTTGAAGACGAAGAAGTTATGCTGCAAAGAGAACAGGTGACCTCTCAGACCCAAGAGATGACCCTCCTGACTGCCAGCAAGGAAATAGGGACCTCATTCCTACAGGTTCAAGGAATTAGATTCTGTCAGTGCCAAGAATGAGCCTGGAAACAGATTTTTTTCCAGAGTATCCAGACAGGAACTCAGCTGACCGCCTCCCTGGCTTCAGCCTTGTGATTCCCTGAACTGGGAAACCAGCCACAACACACCCTAGCTCAACACACAGGACTGTTTTGTTCAGAGGGTGAGTTTCTGCTGATTTGTCAGCAACATAAAACTAACAGATATAACTTGCATAAATAAATTCATTTTTAAGTGGTCAGCTCAGTGAGTTTTGATAAATTTTAAGTCATCCAAATGCCATCATAATCAACATCATAATCAACATCTAGAACATTTCCATATAGAGCTTTCCGCAAAGCTCCCTCTGCATTCAATTCTCTTCCTCAGTCCCCAGTTCCTGAACTATGTGCTGTTTCTTTCTTTTTTTTGCCTTTTCTGGAATGTCATACACATGGAATGGTAAAGTAGATAGCTTTTATATTTATTTTACTTAATGCAATGCTGTGTTGTTGCATGTATTAAGTCATTCTTTTAATGCTGAGTAATACTCCATTGTATGTATGTATGTATCATAATTTATCTCTTTACCTGTTAATGTAGATTTGGATTGTTTTCATTTGTTGGCCATTATGAATAAAGATTCTCTGAACATTTGCTTGAAATATGTCTCTGTGTAAACAATGTATTATTTATTTATTTGGCTGCTCTGGGTCTTTGATGCTATGCAAAGGTTTCTCTAGTTGTGGCAAGTAGGGGCTACACTTGGTTGCAGAACATGAGTTGCTCACTGCTGTGGCTTCTCTTGTTGCAGAGCATGGGCTCTAGAGCTTGGACTCAGTAGCTGTGGCACAGGGGCTTAGCTGCTCTGTCACATGTAGAATCTTCCTGGGCCAGGGATCAAACTTGTGTCCCCTGAATTGGCAGGCAGATTCTTATCTACTGTACCATCGGGGAAGTTCTAGACAATATATTTTTATTTCTCTTAATAAATATCTAAGAATGGACTGTGTGCTATATTTGTGTTTAACTTCTGGGAAACTGCAGACATCTATTCCTAAGTGGCTGTTCCATTTCATTCTCATCAGAAATAGATGTGGGTTTCAGTTGCCTCACATCCTCATCAGTGTTTCATATTGTCAGACTTTTAAATTTTAACCATTCGTGTGAGTATGAAGTAGTATCTCATGAGATTTTAATTTGTATTTTCCTAATGACCAACATGAAGCTTCTTTTTTATGTGCTTATTTGCCATCTGTGTATCTTCATTGGTAAAGAGTCTGTGCAAATCATTTGCCCATTTTTTTGGGGGGGGGGGGTGTTCTAGATATCAATCGTTATCAGCTGTGCATTTTGCAAATATTTTCTTTCAGTCTGTGGTTTGTCTTTTCATTTCCTTAACAGGGTCATTTGAAGGGCAGAAATTTTTAACTTCAGAGAAGCCCAATTTATCAACTTTTTGAATGGTTTGTTCTGTCATATCTAAAAAAAAAATTTGCCTAAATAAAGGTCACAAAGCTTTTCTTCTTGTAGTTTTATCACAGTAGCTCTTATATGATCAATTTGAAATTAATGTATTATATATGATACAAGGTAATGGCTTGGTTTTTGCATATGAATACCCAATTGTTCCAGAACCACACTTAGTAAGAGGGTCCTTTCTCTATTGAATTGCTTTTGTAGCTTTGTTTAAAAGATCAACTGACCATGTATATGTAAATCTATTCTATTCTATTTGCCTACATACAAATTTTTTTTCTACATACATATTTTTAAGGTCATGCCTATTATCTTGGTTTCTATAGTATTATAGTCAGTCTTAAAATTATGTAGTTTGAGTCTTTCAACTGTTTTTGTTTTTCCCCTAAAATCCTTTTGGCTGTTCTAGATCCTTTGCATTTCTATGTAAACTTTAAAGTCAGCTTGTCAATTTCTATGACAAGCTGGAGTTTGTTTGAGTTTGCACTGAACCTATAGACTAATTTGGGAAGAAATGATGCCTTAACAATGCCCAGTATTCTTGCCTGGAGAATTCCAATGGCAGAAGAGCCAGGGGGCTACAGTCCATGGGGTCACAAAGAGTTGGACACAAGTGAGCAACTAAGCATGCATGCACACCAATTGGTCATGAAGTACTGTCCTTTTCATATATTGAAAGATTCAAGTTAAACTTTTGCTAGAGATTTTAGCTATTGTGTTTATAAGGAATATTGGCCTGCATATTTCTTTTCCTGTAAGATCCTTGCCTTGTTTTTGCATCAGGGTAATGCTGGTAATTCAAGTTGGAAAGTGCTGCCATCTCCTATTTTCTGGAAAAGCTTATGTAAAGTTGCTATTTTGAAAAGTCAGCATCCCTATTTGAACTCTTTCTATTGTGTTGTTGTACCGTGTTTGGTTGTACCATGTGGCTTGTGGGGTCTTAGTTCCCTGACCAGAAATTGAACTTGGGACATGATAATGAAAGTGCAGAGTCCTATTCACTGGATTACAAGGGAATTATACAAATTTGCTATTATTTTTTTAATTTTTGGTAAAATTTCTTAAGTTTTTGGTAGAATTTACCAGTGAAGCCACAGGAGTTTGCAGTAGCCTTTGTGAGAAGGTTTTTAACTGAGTTCATTTTTTTTATTTTTTCAATTTTATTTAGGACTAATCAGCTTATCTGTTTCCTCTTGAGTAGCTTGACTCTTTTAAAGAATTTATCCATTTCACCTAAAGTTACAAAATTTATTGTCATAAAATTGCTCTTCTTTCTTTCTTTCTTTCTTTTTTTTTTTTTTTTTTAGTGACTAGGGCTCTATAATGATGTTCCCTCTTAATTCTTGATATTGGTGATTCATTCTTCTCTTTTTTGCTGATTAGTCTTGCTAGGACTTTATTAACTTTATTGAGCTGTAAATAACCAACTTTTGGATTCATTAATTTCCTCTGTTATTTTTCTGTATTCTGTTTCACTGATTTCTGCTCTGGTCATCATTATTTCCTTTCTTATGCTACTGTGGTTATGTTTTGCTCTTTAATTTTTGTCAGAAGACATAGTTTTTATGATGAAAATATTTTTAAATTTATTAAAGGTTTTTTTAAATTTGTTTTTTATTTTCTGTAGCCCAGAGTATGGATTACTTTACTAAATGTTTTATGTGCAATTGAAAAAACTGTGTATTCTGCTGTTGTTGGATGGAATGTTCTGTAAATGTCAATTAGATCAAGTTGGTTAACGGTATTGTTCATGTCTTATATAGTGTCTCTGATTTTTTTTTGTTGTTGTTGTCTATTTGTCATTGGAGGGAAATGATGAAGTTTCCAACTATAATTAGACTTGACTATTTTCATTTCTTTCCATTTTTTTCTTTATATATTTTGAAGCTGTTATTAATACACACAGCAAACACATTTAGGATTGCTGTTTTCTTAAATTTACCTCTTTCTGGGATTTCCCTGGCAGTCCAGTGACTAAGACTCTGTGTTCTCAATACAGGGGGCAGGGGTTCAATCTTTGGGGAACTAAGATCCTACATGCAGCAAAGTGCTGCCCCCTCCAAAAATTTATCCCTTTATAATTATATAATAGTCCTCTTTATTTCTGCCAACATGTCTCATTTTTAATATACTTTGGGTGTATAGTCCCTTTAGCTTTCTTTTATAAGTATTAACACAGAATATCTTTTTATGTAATTTTACATTTTTCACCTATTTGTGTCTTTACATTTAAAATAGATTTCTTGCTTTTTAAAATTCAATCTTTGCTTATTAACTAAAGTGATTAGATCATTGACATTTAATGTAATTGTTAATATGATTGGGGTTAGATCTACCATCTTCCTATTTGTTTTCAATTTATCAAATCTGCTCCTTAATCCTTTTTTCTCTTTTATTGTCTTCTTTTGAATTGAGAATTTAAAAAATCCATCCACCTCCACTAGTGACTTAGCTATTCCACTTTATTCTACTTTTAATGATTGCCCTAAGTGAAGTGAAGTGAAAGTCGCTCAGTCATGTCCGACTCTTTGGGACCCCATGGATGGTCCATGGAATTCTCCAGCCTGAATACCAGAGTGGGCAGCCCTTCCTTTCTCCAGGTATTCTTCCTAACCCAGGGATTGAACCCAGGTCTCCCGCATTGCAGGCAGATTCTTTACCAGCTGAGCAACAAGGGAAGCTCAAGAAAACTGGAGAGGGTAGCCTATCCCTTCTCCAGGGGATCTTCCCCACTCAAGAATCAAACCGGGGTCTCCTGCATTGCAGGAGGACTCTTTACCAACTGAGCTATCAAGTTACCACACTCTGTGCCATTCTCTCTCACGCACACACACTCCTCCTGAAACTCTAAATACCTGTATGTTAGATCACTTGACTTTACCCCATAGTTCTTAGAGCCACATCACCTGCTTCCAGACTCTTTGGCAAGCTCATTTACATGTAGTGAACACAGATGAAAGGATCAACCCAGCCATGGTAACACCAGCATTTGATCATTTGGGGCAGGTCAGAAGCTCAGAGTAGATGTTTAGCCAGACTGCAAAGCTCGTATCCAAAGAATTCAAGTCTTGGGTCAAACTCTTAGGACAGAGTTGGAGACAGAAGAGGGTGAGCATTTAGGAAACTCGAAAAGAACTGGTTTTTCTATCCCATTTGACATGGTAAAGAATAAGAATGCCTTGTATTATAGCAGATGGTCACAGGCAGAGATAACATTGAGATTGCCGGCATCCTGCAAGTTCTTAAAAGCTCTATGAAGAGGTGTGGAATCACCAATTTGAACTAAAATATCTAGATTTCAAGGGACAAGAATGCCCCAAATATCTGTTACACATTTTAATTTACCATCTCTTCTATATGGCCTATGTATTGCTGTGGCCATATTTTCATAGATGTATTATGAAAATATGAATAATATCATCATCAAGCATGCTTGATATACAGCGAGTATGCAAACATTTTCAAAGGAATGATGAAATCAGACAGTGTGGGTTAAATTTCAGTCCCACCACTCTGGAGCAGTTATTGGTACTTAATGTCTTCCACTCTTTACATTTTCATCTAGAAATTGGTCATAATCCCACTTCACAGTGTTGTTGTGATAGTTAAACTGGGGAATATAGGAATTGGGTATGAATCTCATGGGCTTCCTTCATAGATTAGTTGGTAAATCATCTGCCTGCAATGCAGGAGACCCAGGTTCAATTCCTGGGTTGGGAAGACCCCCTGGAGAAGGAAATGACAACCCACTCCAGTATTCCTGCCTGGAGAATCCCATGGACGGAGGAGCCTGGCGGGCACAGTCCATGAGATCACAAGAGTCAAACACGACTTGGTGACTAAACCACCACAGCCATGAATCTCATTCCAAAAACTTAGGGGAACAAGAAATGTAATGTTTTATTGTCTCTCTGAGTGAATTCATTTTTATTTCAGCTACGATTCTTCCAATGATGGAAATTTGTTTTCTGTCTATTAGATGCTCTGGCAGTTATTTCTAGGCAAACACCCTTCCCCACCTCCTCTCATCCCTGGGCTGTCCTTGAGTTCTAGAGCACTTTCCATTGTGGTAGCGTGTGTCTGCACAGGGACATAAGCATCTAGTCTCACATAACTGTCATTCTCACACACATTGACATCTGTTGGGATGTCAAGCAGATTTCCAGCTTGGCTTCTGGTCATATGGTTCTTATAGATTCTGGCTACAAGGTGGCTTTAGCTTTGCCAGTGTTCCGGGGTGAACGTGAGTCGTAATAAGCTGTACAAAAAAACATGGTATGCTTCTGGAGCGCTTGCAGGGAGTACAGGACCCGGCGGGGCTGCCTTAGCCTGTCTGTCTGGACACATTTCAGCCCCACTGCCTTTTCACCCACCAGCCCTCTGTGTGACGCTTGCAGCGTTCTGTCCACTCCCAGGAATCAGCGCACTGACTCTCTGCTCTCAGGCCCCCTGACCTGCACAAAGCATCTGTGATCCCTTATCCCTTCCCCCATGGCCAGTATGAGAACTGGGACTGTGACATCTTCCTGGTGACAAACCAGCACCTCAGCTCTCCTTCTAACATGTCCCTTCTTCTCTTAAGGGGTGCTTTTTTGGTTGGTTTTTATTTTTTCCTGATGCAGGAAAAACTGATTCTAACTGATCTTACAGTTTCTAAAACCATTATTTATTACATACAGTATGTGTCCCGAGTTATTTAGAACTCAGAATTATTTTTATATTCAATATCTGAAAATTTATATTCAATATCTGAAAATTAATTTTTTTCTCATAAAACATTGTATTTGCCCTGAGAATCACATATTAAGAACTATCTTCTTACTCTCTGACCCTACTATGACAATCATTACCTTGCAGTGGGCACAGAGTTCCAGTAAGAGGATCTTGAGATAAAGAGAAATGAGTGAATAAAAAATTGACTGTTTTGATTACTTATGTTGAAATACTACCCAGTTACATATATCCAAAATATGGGCAAGTATAAAAGCTGGTCATAATTTCTTTATTTAGCATTGTTTCACTAAAAGATTTTTTTAACATTCATTTTTATTTGCTGATTTGTTTGGCTATGCTGGGTCTTAGTTGTGACATGCAGGATTTTCGATATTTTAGTTGCAGCACATGAACTCTTCGTTGTGGCATAGGGGATCTAGTTCCTTTACCAGGGATCGAACCCAGGACCCCTTCATTGGGGTCTTAGCCATTGGACTTGGACTTGACTACCAGGGAAGTCCCTCACTAAAAGTTTCAGAATCAATGCTCAGCCCTTAACCTATGAATAGTGTAAATACTTAAAATCTCCCTTTGTTTCTTTTGTACTTTAAAACCATTGTTGTCTATTTTTAGCAAGTTTATTAGTTCTGTGTTTTCTTTGCTCTGACTGTGACATCTGCCTTCCACATTAAGCTCCTCAGGAGCACAGACTGTATTTTCCCAGGAACTACACTCATTTCCTGATAGATTAGATCTGACAGCTCTCCCATCTCCTCCTGTAGCTCCTGCAAGATATGCGCTCACTTTTCTCACTATCCCCAAGTATAGCCCTATACCCTAGCCAAAATAGTCTACTTGTAGCTCATTTATTCACAAATATCTATTGGGTCTCAACCATATGACCTCGTTGGAGGGCAGAAAAGTAGTAGTGTAATAATACATCACATTTGTTGAGCACTCCGTATTGCCCACTTTTCTTGATGCTTTGTATGTGTTATTTCACTAAGTTGTCCCAACTCTCTGTGGACTTCCCAGGTGGCTCAGTGGTAAAGAATCCTCCAACCAATGCAGGAGACAAAGGTTTGATCCCTAGGTAAGGAAGATCTCCTGGAGAAGGAAATGGCAGCCCACTCCAGTATTCTTGCCTGGGAAATTCCATGGACAGAGGAGACTGGTGGACTGCAGTCCATGGGGTCTCAAGAGTTGGACGTGACTTAGAAACTGAGCATGCACACACACTGTTATTATCTCCATTTTACAGCTGAGGAATATGAGTCTCTGAGAAGTTAGGCATCTTGCCAGAGTTTCCCTGGCTGGAGCCATGATTACAAGCCCATTCTGTTCAGCTCCAAAGCCCACACTCCTAACCTCCATACCACTCCAGACCCCAGAAGTTTTGTCAAATTTCTACCAAAATTCGAGGGATTCTTTCACAGAACTAAGTCAAACACACCTGATGTTACAAAGTAACTTAAGTGTCTAGTGACTTCCCTGACAAAAGTAATGCTTTTGGTGAGTGAATTGGACCATGATATTGTTTTGATTAGTCTTCAGCTCTCTCCACATAGAAGCTGCCCTGCCTGGGGGCTATAAGCTTCTTGTCCTTGGTGGTGTGTCCTTGCAGCGGCATTGGGTAAATAAAGCTGTCAGAATTTGAAATCACTTCTGCACAACATTCCATAGCTTCTTCTGATCTTATTCCTACCAAGTAACCAACTTACTATTCCATATAGACACTGAACAGTTTACAAACCTTAGGGATTTGTTCCCTGTCTTAATATGGGAGGCTATTGGATTTACAGTGACCACAAGTACATTCTAACACCCCATTGATTCCCTGCCTAAGAGAATATCAACTGGAGAGAATAACACTGTCATGGAGCCATGACTCTGACTGTGGTCAGGAAGAAGAAGCAGGGAGCTCCCCAGAGGGAAGGCAACGCCCAGTACAATTGTGGTCAGATTGAGAGCAAAGATGGAGCCAAAGCTTAGCAGACTAGAAAGGTCAAGCCTTTGGAAGAAAATAGCATCCAGGGATGAAACGGGCAAAACCATGGACTTCTCCAGGTAAGAATACTGGAGTGGGCAGCCATTTCCTTGTCCAGGGGATCTTCCCAACCCAGGGATGGAACCCAGGTCTCCTGCATTGCTTCCTGCATGGGCTACCCTTGTGACTCAGCTGGTAAAGAATCTGCCCACAATGCGGGAACTAAGATCCCACATGCCACAGGGCAACTGAGCCTTTGCCCCATAGTTACTGAAGCCCATGTGTGCGAGAGCTAGTGCACTGCTGAGAGAGAAGTCAACACAATGTGAGGCCCATGCACTACAACGAGAGAGTAGCCTCCACATGCTGCAACCAGAGACGGTCTCTGCTCAGCAGTTAAAACCCAGTGCAGCCAAAAATAAATGCAAATAAAAATTTAAAACTAAAATAATAATAATAAATCAATAAAAATAAAGTATCCAAATAAACAGCAATATTACCTCAGTCTCTTGAATAGGCACATGGGTTAGCCCAATTTTATCTTTCTGAACTCCTTTCTGAAAGGAAAATGCAGAGTAATAATATCGTTAGACTAGAGGGATGTTTTATAGAACCCAAGGACGGGAATATAGCTGGGTCTCAGGAACGTGCCAGGCTGTGGGACACTCAGAGGCACCCCCTCTCTTTGCTGTGTCTGTATTTCTGCTTTATTCTTCACTCTCTGTTTCTGGGCTTTTTCCAGGACAGCTCCTTAACTTGGGTGTTCGAGGCCCATCTAGACTCTTTCTCTGGATTTCAGTTTTAGGACAAAAAGATTCTGATCAGCCTAGTCTAGTCTGGCACCACCCTTGCCGAAGTTTGGGTCAGGTTGTAGTAGCATGGCTGTGAGAACCTACCATGGGAGTTGGGGGCCCCTCCCTCAGTTTTACCATCTCTTAGGCCAGTCTGTGTTGCTGTAAGGATCAGATCAGAGAATATATATGAAAAGGTCCCTTGAAAATGAAAAGCACTACAGTTTTCATGGCTGAAATGTGTAACTGTAAGGAGGTATTGCTTTTGTGGTAAATTAGTTTCCACACATTATAAAGATAACCTGGGTATATAGAGTCTTGTAAACTGGAGTTAATTTGCTTCACCGAGGTTTTATTCTAAACACTTTGCTTGCAAAGGATGCCATGAGAGAGGGGAAGACTTTCCAAGAATGGGTCTTCTGATCTATAGAGTAGATGTTCAGGGCTGGGGGGCAGGGGGAGAGACAGTCAATATTTGGCATCCGAAAAGGTAACACAGGAAACTGCTAAGCACCAGCCAAGGATGTTTGAAGGGGAAAGTGGGTGGGTTTTAAGTTTCCTCTATAGAGTTTATCTTCCGGAAAAGAAGCCAATTGTACACCCTGGAGAGGATGCTTTGTGTTGCTAGAGATAATTGCTCCTCATTAACTTCGCCATAAAGAAGCTTTGGTGTGCAGGGCATAGAGGTGGATGTGACTGCTTTCTTCTCCTTAAATGCTAATTATTGTAGACCAGATGGTTCTTGAGCTGCAGATTTTTATTAAATTTCCTGACTTCTCTTACACTATCAGAAACAAACAAAAGGTAACTTAAAAGTTACCTTTTAAAGTAAAATATATGGTAAGTTTTCATTAAGGATATATTTCAGGGATTGCTATGCTTGAGATCATAGCATCTATTTTTATCTGATACAGTCTTAAATTCCATTCTACTTTATACTTAAGATTCAAAGGGCAAGGCAGATTGACTTTTACCTGTAACTTTCTGTGTTACCCAGAGTAAATTATGTAACTGATTTGTGCTTTTTGAGGAGAAGTAATATCATCTGTCTTGTCTTGAGTGTTTCTGGGACTTTAAGCATAAAAGTCATGCTGGAGCATAAAGTAACTCACAGCAGAGTGTTTTTTCTCTGCCTTGAAGACAGTGTATCATGGAGTTTTAATTATTAATGTGCTGTTCAGATGTGTCCAAATGCTTCCCTTTTAAAACAAAAAGGGCCATGAAAAATGGAGTAACTGGGATGACACTAGAAATTAAATATAGGGCCACTTTTCTGAGACCAGTAAGTAGTTTAGTATTTTTTTAAGAGGGATAATTATCTTTTTTAAATGTATTTTTTTATTTTTGGCTGAGCTGGGTCTTCATTGCCGCACTCAGACTTTTGGCAACCTGGGGCTACTCCCCAGTTGTGTTGAACCGGCTCTCATGGCTTCGGCCTCTCCTGTTGCAGAGCACAGGTTCTCAGCGCCCAGGCTCAGCAGTTGTGCCTCACTGGCTTAGTTACACCGAGGCATGTGCTATCTCTCCAGACCAGGAATCAAACCCAGTGTCCTCTGCATTGGCAGGCAGACTTTTACCCACTCGACCACCAGGGGTAAGTAGTTTAGAACAGAGAAGATGGTTGAGAAGGAAAGAACCAAGTAGGAATAATCAGGTTAAACACTAAGAAGATGAGTAAATAAAGAATTTTAAGAAAAGACGCACATGAACAGGAGAGTGTATGTGCACACACACCCAAAGGAAAAACTCAGTAACCCATTTGAACTTCAGAATTAAACAGAGAAAAGTTCCTTGTATATCTGTTGATATTTTCCACAGGAAAAAAATTATTTCCATCTAAGTTTTTCAGGGAAGGTTAAGGGAATGGATATTGTCAAACTGACAGCCAGTCAGTTGGTCTACAAAAAGGGAAAACTTAGTGAGAGCCAGAAAATAGCAGAGGAAACACACCTGGGAAACAATATAGACACAGACACCACTCTTGAGAAGCTTCTTGTCTCGAGGAGAGAGATATACAAACAAAAACAACAGGCAATGATAGAGATATAAAGAATAAGACAGAATACTTCAGGAGCTTGTTAGAGAGGCACCTAACCCGGAGGGGGCTTTCCTGGTGGCCCATATGGTAATGAATCTGCCTGTAATGTAGGAGACGGGGTTCGGTCCCTGGGTCGGGAAGATCCCCCTGGAGAAGGGAATGGCTACACACTCCAGTATTCTTGCCTGGAGAATCCCATGGACAGAGGAGCCTGGTGGGCTACAGTCCATGGGTCACAAAGAGTCAGACACAACTAAGCGACTAACACTGGACCTGGAGGGTGGGGGAGCCTGGGAAGGCAGAGAGCTGCATGTTTAATGGACCAAGTGAGAAAAGGGAGCATGGACGCCAGTATTCCTGACCTCCCCTAGACTGTCCATCAGTAACTGTGACACAGTTGTGACTTGTGACACAAGTCTTCACTGGCAACTGTGGTTAAAAAGAAAATGCTTTGAACTTGAAGTCAGACCAGTTTTAGATCCACCATTAAAAGCTGTAAGACCTTGAGTGTCCTCATCTCAGTTTCCTTGTCTGTAAAATGGAAATAATAAAATATTTCCATGATTCTAAGTGACTGCAAGATGCACTATCACTTTAATAAGAAATTGTCAAGGTAAGCGTGGACAGAGAAGTATGTGTCAATTGTAATATACTTATTGATTTCAGCAACATTAAAATATAAAACTATATTCATCATAAAATTAAGACAATGTGGTGATTTTCCATACTTGTTGTGAGGATTAAATGAAATTATATACAAGGATATAATTTCCAGACATCACTGGTGGTCCAGTGATGAAGAATCTGCATGCCAATGCAAAGGACACAGATCAGTCCCTGGTCCGGGAAGATTCCACATACCGCAGGGCAACTAAACTTGTGCTCCACCTCTACTGAGGCTATTTTCTGGAGCCCACAAGCTGCAACAAGAGAAGCCACCAAAATGAGAAGCCCGAGCACTACAACTAAAGAAAGCTCATGCAGAGCAACAAAGTCCAGTCTAGTTCTGTTGCTCAGTCATGTCCGACTCTTGGCAACCCCATGGACTGCAGCACGCCAGGCTTCCCTGTCCCTCACCAACTCCCGGAGCTTGATCAAACTCATGTCCATCAAGTCAGTGATACCATCCAATCATCTCCTCCTCTGTCGTCCCCTTCTCTTCCTGCCTTCAACCTTTCCCAGCATCAGGGTCTTTTCCAATAAGTCAACATCAGGTGGCCAAAGTATTATAGATTCAGCTTCAGCATCAGTCCTTCCAATGAATATTCAGGGCTGATTTCCTTTAGGATTGACTGGTTTGATCTCCTTACTGTCAAAGCGACCCTCAAGAGTCTTCTCCAACACCACAGTTCAAAAGCATCAATTCTTTGGTCCTCAGCCTTCTTTATGGTCCAACTCTCACATCCGTACATGACTAGAAAAACTATAAATTTGACTATACGGACCTTTGTGGGCAAAGTGATGTCTCTGCTTTTTGATATGCTATCTTGGTTTGTCATAGCTTTTCTTCCAAGCAGCAAACTTCTTTTAATTTCATGGCTGCAGTCACCATCCGCAGTGATTTTGGAGCCCAGAAAAATAAAGTCAGCCACTGTTTCTATTGTTTCCCCATCTATTTGCCATGAAGTGATGGGACTGGATGCCATGACCTTAATTTTTTGAATATTGAGATTTAAACCAGTTTTTCAACTCTCCTCTTTCACTTTCATCAAGAGGCTCTTCAGTTTTCCTTTACTTTCTGCCATAAGAGTGGTATCATCTGCATATCTGAGGTTATTGATGTTTCTCCCAGCAATCTTGATTCCAGCTTGTGCTTCATCCAGCCCAGTGTTTCTCATGATGTACTCTGCACATAAGTTAAATAAGCAGGGTGACGATATACAGCCTTGATGTACTCCATTTCCTATTTGGAACCAGTGTGTTGCTGCATGTCCAGTTCTAACTGTTGCTTCCTGAGCTGCATACAGGTTTCTCAAGAAGCAGGTCAGGTGGTCTGGTATTCTCATCTCTTTCAGAATTTTCCACAGTTTCTTGTGATCCACACAGTCAAAGGCTTTGGTATAGTCAATAAAGCAGAAATAGTAGTTTTTCTGGAACTCTCTTGCTTTGCAAAGATGGGTTCAATAAAGGACAGAAATGGTATGGACCTACAGAAGCAGAAGATGTTAAGAAGAGGTGGCAAGAATACACAGAAGAACTGTACAAAAAACACCTTCACGACCCAGATAATCAAAATGGTGTGATCACTCACCTAGAACCAGACATCCTGGAATGTGAAGTCAAGTGGGCCTTAGGAAGCATCACTACGAACAAAACTAGTAGAGGTGATGGAATTCTAGTTGAGCTATTTCAAATCCTGAAAGATGATGCTGTGAAAGTGCTTTTCTCAACATGGCAGTGGATTTGGAAAACTCAGCAGTTGCCACAGGACAGGAAAAGATCAGTTTTCATTCCAATCTCAAAGAAAGGCAATGTCAAAGAATGCTCAAACTACCGCACAATTGCACTCATCTCACACACTAGTAAAGTAGTGCTCAAAATTCTCCAAGCCAGGCTTCAGCAATATGTGAACTGTGAACTTCCAGATGTTCAAGCTGGCTTTAGAAAAGGCAGAGGAACCAGAGATCAAATTGCCAATATCCGCTGGATCATCGAAAAAGCAAGAGAGTTCCAGAAAAACATCTATTTCTGCTTTATTGACTATGTCAAAGGCATTGTGTGGATCACAGTAAACTGTGGAAAATTCTGAAAGAGATGGGAATACAAGATCATCTGATCTGTCTCTTGAGAAACCTGTATGCAGGTCAGGAAGCAACAGTTAGAACTGGACATGGAACAACAGACTGGTTCCAAACAGGAAAAGGAATACGTCAAGGCTGTATATTGTCACCCCGCTTATTTAACTTATATGAAGAGTACATCATGAGAAATGCTGGGCTGGAGGAAACACAAGCTGGAATCAAGATTGCTGGGAGAAATATCAATAACCTCAGATATGCAGATGACACCACACTTATGGCAGAAAGTGAAGAGGAACCAAAAAGCCTCTTGATGAAAGTGAAAGAGGAGAGTGAAAAAGTAGCTTAAAACTCAACATTCAGAAAACTAAGATCATGGCATCTGGTCCCATCACTTCATGGGAAACAGATGGAGAAACAGTGGAAACAGTGTCAGACTTTATTTTTTTCTGCTCCAAAATCACTACAGATGTTGACTGCAGCCATGAAATTAAAAGATGCTTACTCCTTGGGAGGAAAGCTATGACCAACCTAGATAGCATATTAAAAAGCAGAGACATTACTTTGTCAACAAAGTTACGTCTAGTCAAAACTATGGTTTTTCCAGTGGTCATGTATGGATGTGAGAGTTGGACAGTGAAGAAAGCTGAATGCTGAAGAGTTGATGCTTTTGAACTGTGGTGATGGAGAAGACTCTTGAGAGTTCCTTGGACAGCAAGGAGATCCAACCAGTCCATCCTAAAGGAGATCAGTCCTGGGTGTTCATTGGAGGGATTGATGCTGAAGCTGAAACTCCAATACTTCGGCCACCTCATGTGAAGAGTTGACTCATTGGGAAAGACCCTGATGCTGGGAAGGATTGGAGACAGGGGGGAAGGGGACGACAGAGGATGAGATGGCTGGATGGCATCACCGGCTTGATGGACATGGGTTTCGGTAGACTGCAGGAGTTGGTGATGGAGAGGGAGGTCTCGTGTGCTGTGATTCATGGGGTCGCAAAGAGTCAGACATGACTGAGCGACTGAACTGAACTGAACTCTGCATATATGTTAAATAAGCAGGGTGAGAATATACAGCCTTGACCTACTTCTTTCCCAATTTGAAAGCAGTCTGTTGTTCCATATCTGGTTCTAACTGTTGCTTCCTGACCTGCATACAGGTTTCACAGGAGGCAGGTCAGGTGGTCTGGTATTCCAACCTCTTGTAGAATTTTCCACAGTTTGCTGTGATCTACACAGTCAAAGGCTTTGGCATAGTCAATAAAACAGAAGTAGAGGATTTCTGGAACTCTCTTGCTTTTTTTATGATCCAGCAGATGTTAGCAATTTGATCTCTGGTTCCTCTGCCTTTTTAAATCCAGCTTGGACATCGGAAAGTTCTCGTTTCACATACTGCTGAAATCTTGGAGGATTTTTTAGCATTATCTTGCTAGCATGTGAGATGAGTACAATTGTGCAGTAGTTTGAACATTCTTTGGCATTGCCCTTCTTTGGGACTGGAATGAAAACCGACCTTTTCCGGTCCTGTGGCCACTGCTGAACTGTCCAAATTTGCTGGCATATTGAGTGCAGCACTTTAACAACTTTATCTTTTAGGATTTGAAGTAGTTCAGCTAGAATTCCATCACCTCCACTAGCTTTGTTTGCACTTATGTTTCCTAAGGCCAACTCTACTTCAAACTCCAGGACGTCTGGCTTTAGGTGAGTGATCATACCATTGTGGTTATCACAGTCATTAAGATCTTTTTTGTATAGTTCTTCTGTGTATTCTTGCCACCTCTTCTTAATATCTTCTGCTTCTGTTATGTCCATACCATTTCTGTCTTTTATTGTGCCCATCTTTGCATGAAATGTTCCCTTGGTATCTCTAATTTTCTTGAAGAGATCTCTAAACTTTCCCATTCTATTGTTTTCCTCTATTTCTTTGCATTGATCGCTAAGGAAGGCTTTCTTATCTCTCCTTGCTATTCTTTGGAACGCTGTATTCAGTTGGGTATATCTCTCCTTTTATTCTTTGCCTCTCACTTCTCTTCTTTTCTCAGCTATTTGTAAGGCTTCCTCAGACAATCATTTTGCCTTTTTGCATTTCTTTTCTTGGTGATGGTTTTGATCACTGTCTTCTGTACAATATTTCAAACCTCCGTCCATAGTTCTTCAGGCACTCTGTTTATCAGAACTAATCCCTTGAATCTATTTGTCACTTCCACTGTATAATTGTATGGGGTTTCATTTAGGTACCTGAATGGCCTAGTGGTTTTCCCTACTTTCTTCAATTTAAGTCTGAATTTTGCAATATTCAAATGCTCAAATAGTCAAATGTTCATGATCTGAGCCACAGTCAGCTCCAGGTCTTGTTTTTGCTGACTGTATAAAGCTTCTCCATCTTCTCCATTCATTATATCAAAGAATATAATCAATCTGATTTCAGTATTGACCATCTGGTGGTGTTCATGTATAGAGTCATCGCTTATGTTTATAGAAGCAGGTATTCACTATGACCAGTGTGTTCTCTTGGCAAAACTGTTAGACTTTGCCCTGCTTCATGTTGTACTCCAAGGTCAAATTTGCCTGTTACTCCAGGTATCTCTTCCTACTTTTGCATTCCAATCCCTTATGATGAGAAGGACATCTTTTTTTGATGTTAGTTCTACAAGATCTTATAGGTCTTCATAGAACCATTCAACTTCAGCATCTTCAGCAATAGTGGTTGGGTCGTGTGTGTGTGTGTGTGTGCTAATTCGCTTCGGTCATATCCGACTCTTTGCGACCTCATGGATTATAACCTGCCAGGGTCCCCTGTCCATGGGATTCTCCAGGCAGGAATATTGGAGTGCCCTGCCCTCCTCCAGGGGATCTTTCTGACCCAGAGATCAAACCCACATCTCTTACGTCTTCTGCATTGGCAGGCAGGTTCTTTACCACTAGCACCACCTGGGAAGCCCAGTGGTTGGGACCTAGACTTGGATTACTGTGATACTGAATGGTTTGCCTTGGAAGCAACCCGAGATCATTCTGTCATTTTTTAGATTGCACCCAAGTACAGCATTTCAGACCCTTTTGTTGACTGTGAGGGCTACTCCATCTGTTCTAAGGAATTTTTGTCCACAGTAGTAGATATAATGGTCATCTGAATTAAATTTTCCCATTCCAGTCCATTTTAGCTCACTGATTCCTAAAATGTAGATATTCACATCTCCTGTTTGACCACTTCCAATTCACCTTGATTCATGGACCTAACATTCCAGGTTCCTACGCAATATTATTCTTTACAGCATTGGAGTTTAGTTTGACCACCAGATGCATCCACAACTGAGGGTTACTTCTGCTTTGGCTCAGACTCTTCACTCCTTCTGGAGCTTCTTCTCTGCTCTTCTTCAGTAGCATATTGAGCACCTACTGACCTGGGGAGTTCAACTTTCAGTGTCCTATCTTTTTGCCTTTTCATACTGTTCACGGGGTTCTCAAGGCAAGAATACTGAAGCAGTTTGCCATTCTCTCCTCCAGTGGACCACATTTTGTCAGAACTCTCCACCATGACCTGCACGGCATGATTCATAGTTTCATTCACTTAGGCAAAGCTGTGATCCACCCAGCGCAGCCAAAAATAAATAAATAAACAAAAATTTTAAATTTTAATTATATAATTTCACATTGTACTGTGAACTAAATATGTACATTACTGAAAATTCATATATTGAAATCCTAACTATCATCATAATATATTTGGAAGAGGGGCCTTTCGGAGGCAATTAGGTCATGAGGGTAGCTCCCTTGTGAGTGGAATTAGTGCCTTTGTAAGAAGAGATATGAGAACTTTCTCTGCTCTCCCCTTCTCCATGTAAGGATCCATAAAGAAGGCAGCTGTCTGGCATCGAGGGGGGGTATCTTCACCAGACATCAGATCTGCCAGTGCTTTGATCATTGACTTCTCAGCCTCTGGAACTGTGAGCAGTAAATTCAGTTGTTTAAACCACTCAGTCTATGACTTTTTTTATAGTAGACTTAACAGTCGAGGACATACTGTCAAGTGCTACAGTGGAAATATTATTATTTTCCTCACCATCTAAATGAGGCCCAGATTTTGACTTGAAATGGATATGCCATTCAATCTTGGGATCAAATGTCTTCATGAGAGTAATTTTTATTAAGGAAGATATATCATTCTTTTTTAAAATTTTTATTTATTTATTGGGGCTTCCCAGGTGATGCTAGTCATAAAGAATCCATTTGCCAGTGCAGGAAACACAGGTTCAACCCCTGGGTCAGGAAGGTCTCTGGAGGAGGAAATGGCAACCCACTCCAGTATTCTTCCTGAAAGAAATCCTACAGGGTAGCAAAGAGCTGGACATGACTGAGCACCACTCACTTGATTATTTGGGCTACACTATTGAGTCTTCGGTGGTAAGCATGGGCATTCTCTAGTGAGTGGGAGCTACTCAGGCTTCTCACTGCGGTGGCTTTTCGTGTTGCAAAGCACAAACTCTAGGCAAGTGGGCTTCAGTAGTTGCGCTTGCTGGCTCAGTAGGTGTGGCACATGTGCTTTGCTGCCCTGAGGCATGTGGGATCTTCCTGGACCAGGGACTGAACGCATGGCCCCTGCATTGGCAGGCAGATTCTTAACCACTGAACCACCGGGTAAGCTCTATCATTCTTCTTCTTGTTGTTGTTTAGTGACTAAGTTGTGTCTGACTCTGGGATTCCAGTCTTAACAACTATCAATAACATACAGAGACTTTTAGAACCAATGAATTCTATCCTTAAATTTTACATAGAAAAAAACTGAGGATCAGAGAAGTGAGATTATTTTTCTATATATGTATGGTACGTGACTCGAGACAGAAAGAGGACTTTTATAGTGATGCTGACAACTATTAGTGACTATGGTTATGTGCAGTAAGCTATTGGAACCATCGTGTAACCCCAGCTCCTACATAGCAGCTGAAGGATGCCAATCCCCACAGTGAGCAATGCCTCAGCAACAGCTGTACAAGGTTAAGCTGATTTAGATCATGGGATTGAGGGAATGGAAGGGGGCAGGTGGGAAGGGGGCAGGTGGGAAGGGGGCAGGTGGAGAATTCTTCACTTCCTTCCCATGGAAAACAAAATCATGCTCAGTTTGAGTGACAGAGTTACTGGAATTTAGTCCTGATCAGGCATATTTCCATTCCCCTTCAAGAGCTCCCAGTGCTCAGCCTGCCCCCCCCCAAGCAGTTTGCCTTGGTCTGAAAATGACAAAGCAGAGCGTGTCTTTCAGACATATGCACTGGCTGGGGATGGAGGGGGGCGGTTGGCAGGCAGGCCTGTTCACAGTAGAACCATAAGAGATTATTATTTCCTTTGTAGTCACCAGGTTGCTGAGATGGGCTGGGGTGAGTGACGATACTGTTAGCATCACAACAAATGCATCTTTGAATGATTCAATCACATAAGCTACCTACACCTAAACGCCCCACCCGAATCCCCCCACCCCACCCCACAGCAGTAGTAACACTATAACAACTTTCTTGAAGGCTTATCAAAGTATTGCAGGCAAGATGCAGCACATGGTGACTTTTTTATAGAAGGCAGATTAAAACAGGGGGGTCACCGTGCCCCATCTGGGGAGACTGACGCCTGGTTGAATCCTCCTAAGCTCCCTGCAGCTGAGAATTCCACTCAGGCCTTTTAACTCTGTGTTGCTCTGTGCGCTCCTCGCTGCGGGCCAGCTCTTCAACCTTAAGACAAACTGGAAGCTGGCTGTTCAACAGTGGCCAAAGCTGAACTGAAGAGTCACGGGATTTTAGAGCAGGCAGTAAGATATGCAATCTGTATTTAGGACAATTTCGTTTAGTTCTCTCTTACCATTCTCCTTGACAGATGCAGGCTCAGAGACTAGGAAAGCATAAGTAGACTGCTCAGGGTGGCAGCCACTGGTCAGGGAAGGAGATTCTCACCTGGGATCCTGACTCGGAGAGTTCCGTCAGGAGAACGTCAGCACGCCTCTCCCACGGGGGTCTACCTGCGCCGCCCCCAACCCCTTATCCCAGGCACCGGTCTCCCCAGGTGGCGGCGTTCTCCCGCGGCCGCCCCGCCCCCGTGGGCGCGCTCCCCGCCCGGTGACTGGCAGATACCGAGGCTCCCCGCCCGGCGCTGCGGCGCCTCTCCTGCCTTTGTTTGGAGCGCGGGAGAACCCGAGAACAGGGGGAGGCGTGACTTCAATATTCTCGTCGTTTTTAAACAAGCGATTTCCTAATTTGTGTCTGTTTCAGGCCAGCGTGAAGCGTCGGTAGGCAGAGCCGGCTGCGCCGCGAACACTTGCTCCTGCCAGCCCCTAGTCCCCGCGTTCCCCGGGGCCTCCCCGCCCATCCTTCCCGGCGGCGGAGAGACAACAGCTACGCAGACGAGCAGCCTGGCCGCGGGTGGGAGGCTCTCCTCGCGGCTGGCTGGCACAATGTGGAGATTTTTTCATTCATAAAACTAGCAGCTATGCTCGCTGCCTTCCCGCCTGCCCCTCGCCGCCCCCTCGGCGGCAGGGTAGGCCCGGGTCCGGGGAATGGGTTCCGAGGGCCAGCGAGCATAGGTGGCTCGTCTTCGCGTTTCGCCAGGAAGTCCCATTTCATAAATTTAGTGCGGGGTCCTCTCTCTATTAGACAACTAACATCGATCGCGCAGGAGCCCTCTCGATTGAAGAGACAAGACGGCTTGTGATTCGATCCATAAATAAAACCTCACCCTTTGACTCCAGGTTGTCCGACATCTTGCTGCTGCATTTTTCGGTCTGTCAGATTTAGGAAGCGACTGTCAGCCGTGCTATCGCTGCATTTGTAAACAACTGGCTTTCTAGGACCCTGTTTTTACCCTTTTATGGTGGCGGGTGGGAGTAAGGGGGAATGGGCAGGGGAGATGATGGCAGGAACGGGACGGGACGGGTCGTCGTACTAATTCAAGATGCAATTTCCATCCGAATAATAGATTGTTATTAACAATGATCCTCTCTGCGAACCCTTAAAATTGTCCCTTGCCTCCCCTAGCAGCAAGAGGCGAGCCCTCATTCGCCGAGCAGACTCCGCCTCCCTCCTCCTCCCCTTCTCCCCATCACTACTCTCGGCTCTGGAAATTACAACTCCTGTGCGCGCGGCGTCGGGAGGAGGCTGCGCGGGGAGGGAGACGAGAGGGGATTCCCGAGCCAGCCGGGCGCTCGCCCTCCGCCCGCTGGTTGCAGCGTCGCGCGGCCAAGGTCAGAGGCGCCGCAGGAGCAGAGGCTGCGAACCGAAGCGGCGGGTCAATCCTGCCCTCGGGGAGAGAGAGCCCCAGGGCGCGCTCGGCGGGCTACAGCAGCGGCCGGAGAGGGAGGTGAGAGAAGGTCTCCAGGTCGGCTCGGCCGCCGGAGGTAGTCGCTGGCGCGGAGACCCGGCAGGTGGAGGCCGCTGGGACCAGAGAAGCTCGAGAGGCACCTTTGGTTCCCGGGCGCTGTCCGTCGCCTCGTGGTGCTGAACCCAGCCCCAAGGCCAAGCTGCCTGCTCGCCCGCCTTCTCACAGATCTCCCGGACTAGGGGCGGGGCGAGGGCAAAGGGGGTCCCTGGACAGCTGCCCACTGGAACCTGGAACCGAGGGGCTGAAACAGGAGAGCTAGCGATCCGCAACCCAGCAGCTGGTCCTGATGTGGAGAGGAGACGCCCGCTGCTGCCGGCGGCGGCGCTAATGCTGACTCATCACCTAAAGCATCTCGCAGGCCACGGCGAGGGCAGCCGAACAGCCCCGGACTCTGGCCGCAGGTTGAAGCCTCTGGTGCAGGAGCCTCGCGGGCAGGAGGTGAGAACCCTCTTTTACCTCTTTCTCCTCACCTAATCGTCTATGGGCGGTGGCCCCAGGACACAGAGAGGGGCGTGCCCACGGGTTGCAAAGTAATCTTGCCCGTGTGATGCTCCCTCCTCCCATCTCATTGGTGCTAACCTCACTTATTCTGCTCTGCCCGTCTCCGGAGCTTGGGCCATTCCACCTTCCACCCTGAGCAGTTCTCCGCCGGCGCAGCGATGGAGGAGGAGCTGAAGTGCCCTGTGTGCGGCTCTCTGTTTCGGGAGCCCATCATCTTGCCGTGTTCCCACAATGTCTGCCTGCCTTGTGCTCGTACCATCGCGGTGCAGACCCCGGACGGCGAGCAACACCTGCCCCCGCCGCTTCTGCACTCTCGGGGCTCGGCGCTGTCCGCAAGCGCCGCCGCCGCGCCCCCTCTAGACCAGGAGGCGGCTGCGGGCCCGGCGTGCAGCGGCGCGGGCGGAAGCGCAGCTGGCGGCCTGGGCGGCGGTGCGGGAGGCGGCAGCGACCACGCGGACAAGCTGAGCTTGTACAGTGAGACAGACAGCGGTTATGGCTCTTACACCCCGAGCCTCAAGTCCCCAAACGGGGTTCGCGTGCTGCCCATGGTGCCGGCGCCTCCCGGCTCCTCCGCCGCCGCTGCTCGGGGCGCCGCCTGCTCCTCGCTGTCCTCGTCCTCAAGCTCCATCACGTGTCCGCAGTGCCACCGCAGCGCCTCCCTGGACCACCGCGGCCTGCGCGGCTTCCAGCGCAACCGACTGCTGGAAGCTATCGTGCAGCGGTATCAGCAGGGCCGCGGGGCGGCGCCTGGGGCGTCCGCAGCGGCGGCGGTGGCCATCTGCCAGTTGTGCGACCGCACCCCGCCGGAGCCGGCCGCTACGCTCTGCGAGCAGTGTGACGTGCTCTACTGCGCTGCCTGCCAGCTCAAGTGCCATCCATCCCGGGGACCCTTCGCTAAGCATCGCCTGGTGCAGCCGCCGCCGCCGCCCGCGCCCGCCGAGGTCGCCTCCGGGTCCCCGGGCGCTGTCCAGGGCGCCTCCAGCGGAAGTGGCGGCTGCAAGAGCCCTGGAGCCACCGCAGCCGGAGCGGCAGGGGGCAGCACCGCCCGCAAGTACCCTACTTGCCCCGAACACGAAATGGAGAACTACAGCATGTACTGCTTAAGCTGCCGAACCCCGGTGTGCTATCTGTGTCTGGAGGAAGGCCGGCACAGCAAGCACGAGGTGAAGCCGCTGGGGGCCATGTGGAAACAGCACAAGGTGAGCGCCCGCCGGGCGGGGCACGCGGACCACGGGTGCAAAGAAAAGGGTGCCCCCTCCCGTTGGCTAAATGAACTCCAAGTACTCTGAGCTGGTGTTGGAAATGGGAAGGGAATGGAAAGATGACATACTAGGTCCCCTCCCCCTTGAGGCTGTTTTGAATCTCCCCAAAAGTCATCCAGAATGCAGAAGCAGATGGCAGGACTCTTTCACTCCCAAAGTTGACTAATAAGTTACATTGATGACCCCTCTGGATTTATGGCACCTGGATTTATAGAGAGACTTTCTCTTACTGGGACTCTGGGTGATGGAAGTGTGGCAGAGTTGCAGAGTAAGCTCTTAGGAAGACAGCGAGGCACACTCATCTTCAGGCTGCTTTAAGCCATCTTCCCAGGGACTTGCCTGGGGATGCCACCTCCCTAGTGGGAAGGAACAGCCTCTAACAGGCAACTCGCATACACTTGTGGCTGCCAATGTATCTTCATATCTGACACAGAAGGAGAAAAGCCTTCAAAATCAGGTGAGGCCCTTGATCAGATCCCAAGGCATGAGTGAGGTCAGTTTTCCTAACAAACATTCACCTTAATTTCCTAATCAAAGGCCAGACTGAGCAACTGGACTCACTGATAAGGTCAGTGATCCATCCAGGTTCCTTGTTCAAAGATTCCAACTGCAAATTTGTATGTTTATCATTCAACGTCCTCTTTCCAGTAAACTCTTGCCCCGCAGAGAAGCAGGAGGTCTCCAAAGAGCCCAACAGGAAGTATGTATTCTGATAGAGGGGAAAAACCCAGGGAAATAGGGCAACTTGCCGTGGTTCTCTCTTCATATCATCCAACTGGAAACAGACAGAAAGGAGAGCACGGGTGGGAGAGAAGAAGGGGCCAACCGTTTATGCTAAGGTTTATTACATACAGTTGCTATACAATTTCTGCTACGGTGTGCCAGTTATTTCTGTCACTCAACATTTTCAAAGAGAAAAAATGAGGAACACTTCAGAAATCCACCTTGGAGAGAGAAATCTGCATTATAGGCCAGAAAAGAGAAATCTGGAGTAAAATCTCTAATTCTAGAGCAGTGATTCTCATTTGGGAACAATTTCACTCTCCTTCTAGGACATTGCCAATGTCTGGAGACAGGTTTGGTTGTCACACTTAGGAATTTGCTCCTGGCATCTGGGTTAGAGGCCAAGAAGCTGCTAAATAGCCTATAGTGCACAGACAACCTCCATCAAAACAGTAACCCATAAAAATATCAATGCTGTCTGTGGACTTGAAAATATTCACAACCTAAAAGTTGAGAGTTATGTTTTATTCAGTGGAAATTTTTAGGACTTCATGTCCAGGAGGCAGCAGCTCAAGAAACCCTGAGAGAACTGCTCCAAGGAGGTGATGGGAGGAGCCAGGTTATACAGAAATTTTGCAAACAAGTGCAAGTCTGGATATCAAAAGATTATCATTAATTAAAGAAAACCAGATAACCCAAGTTGAGGAATTTAGGGCTTTTCTATATATATAGAAAGATGCAAGAGTCTGGGCTCACTGAAATCATTCCTTTGATATGCACCTAGCTATTGGGGGCCAATTTCCTGTGTTTTCTTCACATCCTTAGTTTCCTCAGGGCTCACCATAGGGAGTGGTTGCAGTGATGGCTACTAGATAGCTGGTATTCTTTCCTTTCTGAGTCCCCTCGGAGTTCACCAGCTCACCATCCATGGTGGCTGCAGTTGCTGGTGACTGTGACATCTTTGTGCGTTGAAGTATTCTATTTCTCATGTCTCTGAGAGAAACCATGTTGTAAGTTACACAGACCTAGATCCAACTCTCAGGATTTGTAATTCACTTGCTATAAACATTTAGGCACAATTTTAAACCCACTGAATAATGTCTAACTCAGATAATTGTTGTTAGGTTAAGTATAACACTGTATGTTTACCCTCTAGCACAGTACCTAACTCACAGTAACCAATATATTATTATTATTATTATTATTATGGGCTTCCCTAGTGGCTCAGATGGTTAAGAATCTGCTTGCAATGCAGGAGACCCAGGTTCAGTCCCTGGCTTGTGAAGATCCCCTGGAGAAGGGAATGGCTACCCACTCCAGTATTCTTGCCTGGAGAATTCCAAGGAGGAGTCTGACAGTCTACAATCCATGGGGTCACAAAGAGTCAGACATGGCTGGCCGAATTATAGTCCTAATCTTTAAAAGCCCTAAACTTGCAGAAAGCTACAGGGCAACAGCATAAAGCTCTTATTTTGACCACAGTGACTTGGTAATCTGGAGAAAACACAAACTGGTAGCATGTTGAGTCCTAAAATAGCTTTGAGCTAAATGAGAATGTCCGCTCCAGTGAGTTGTCGTTCGTGTGACATTTTGTTGCATATCACTTCACGATGATTGTAGCTGCCTTGCTTATTTTATCTTTCAAGTGAAGAGACATTGTTTTACAAATAAAGAAATCTTCTGCAAAGAGGTTGTAATCAATTATCAAGACAAGGTTCACATTCAGATTTACAAGCTGGTAAATTTTCACAGCTTAGATAGCTAGAACTAATTTCGGATGTTGCCACCCAAATTTTTGGCTTAGTGTAGAGTGGAAACCAAAATGAGTTGAGGTGAATCTGCAATCTTAAAAGATTAAGTCTCTTATCTGGAAAAGTGAGTTGGATAACAAGCAATGGTTTCAAGAACCAAGATCATGCAGGGGAAACACTGGTCATCTTGATTTGGTGTCAACAGCAGTTTTACAACATTCCTATCTGAAGAAATATGAAAAGAATACATGATATTTGCTCAATAGAGTGGAACAGTTATCTGTAGAAAACACACCTATGCAGAATCTAAGTGTCTCAATTTAATATCACGTCTTCAGGGAGCTAAGACATACTCCTAGGTAAAGAAAGAATTCTATGAGATACTTTTGTGAAAACTTCTTTTCAAGAATGAGAAGAAGTCCTGCCATTCTCTTTCACCAGGTGCTGTTTTTCTATGGAACGGTAAATCATTACGGGCTCCTTATCATCTCACTAGGGGTTGGAAATCTAAAGAAAAGATAACAGAGGGAGCCCTGGTGGAAACTTTGATCTTACTTTGTGAGAAGGCATCTAGACCACCATTTTGAGCTGTGAAGGTGGCTACTTTTGTTTGTTTGTTTTTAAGATTATTTTTATCATGTGGAGCATTTTTTAAGTCATTATTTGTTACAATATTGCTTCTGTTTTATGTTTTGGTTTTTTGGCCCTGAGGCACATGGGATCCCTGACCAGGGATCAAACCCCATGCTCTGGAAGGCACAGTCTTAATCACTGGACTGCCAGGAAAGTCCCTAGAGGACTACTTTTGAAAGATACACTCAATTTCACACCCCCACCATGGCTGTTTGAGTTCTTTAGTAAAGCTTATTAAAGTCTCTGGATTTTGTTGTCATCGTCGTCGCTGTCATAGTCTGAAAATCCCAGGAGCCATGACGATCTTGGTACACTACCAGAACTAGAATCAGGACAGAAATATTTCTCTAATATCCCTTTGACTAGAGAAGCCTTAATCAAAGCTTTAATTCCTCTCTAGTGTGACTGGAGCTTGCCATCTAATTAGTGATTCTTAGGCAAAGAGACATGTAAGTGACACTGAAATCTATTTTGAAACAAGGTCGATTATCACCTCTCAAAAACAGTGTAAACACTTCAGGTCTTGGTCAAACACATTTTTAAATGATTCTCCAGGAAAAGGCTTAATCATTTCAAAGAATCTGATGTGAAGAAGCAACACAGTGCGAAAGATAGGACAAAGAAGGGAGGCTTTCCATGACAGCGTCTGTCTTTTGGCTATTGGGTGGAATTCTAATTCTCCTGAAACTAGGCGAGGGTCACTGTGGGATGGATGAACCTCTTGCTAGTGCGACATGTCGCAGAATATCAGCAGCCACTGTGATTCCTGCTGAGGGCAGGACTCTGAATTAAAATGGGTACAAGCTGATTCTTGAACTGAGGTAGGGACTGCTGGATAAGCCCTTCTTCAGAAGTCCTTTGAGAACCATGGACAAGAGAGGAGAATCAAAAAACTCTCATTGTACCCCAGGACTACTGTTCCCAAGGAGTCAGCATTTCACAAGAGCAAAGGAGACAGTAAGGTCTGAAAATCACAGGAAAGACAGGACTTTAGGTTACTGCCGTGTTCCAAGGATCTGCCAGGCTCCTCAGCAGCCTGGTCCTACCTTGTTTTTACAGAAGAGATAAAGAATGGGATTTAAACTTTAAAGCCTCAGAGGAAAGACTTTCTCCATTAAAAGATAACACATAAATGACAAAAGCAGAACATGTAATCATAATTGTATGTGATCATAAATATATTTATTAGAATATTTGTAGTACATTATAACACAGGGAACAAATGCTCTTTGTTAAGCATTAGAATTACAGGTGTAGAGATGTAGAAATTAAATATCATCCCCAAATTTCAATTTGCTGAGAAAAACAAATTTTAACATTTTGGAGTTTTTTTCTTCTAGAATTCTATTATATATTTATTTTATAATTGTCTTTTTTTTTTCTTTAGCAATACAATATGAATATCTTTCCTGTCAATTAATGTACATCATTTTGGACGGCTGCATGTTATTCCATTGTAAGGATGTATCCACACCCTTATGCTGGACTTTATCTACGTGTTTTCAGTCTTTTGCTGATAGGAACATTTTTCAAGTTAAATCTATGCCTATATCCTTAATAATCACTTTAAGTTAAATTTCTAAACATGGAGCTGGTATATCAAAGGAGATATGGCTTTCAGACATCTGATTAATGTTACCAAATTGCTTTCCATAAAGTTCATACCTATCTTTCCTCCCAATAGCAAAATTATATTAAAAATTTTAAATTCATGTTGACAAGGACCATGGAGGAAAACAATTAGATGGATTGTCTTGTTTCTAGTAACCATTGTTTGCTATTTTCATTACATTATTATTAGAACTATTTTTAAAGAGGATCACAGTATCTAGATTTTTATAACTACCTGTCTGCCCTCAAAAACTGGTTTAATATGCATAACTATTGCTTAAATATGTGCATGTGTGCTAAGTCACTTCAGTAGTGCCCAACTTTGTAACCCTACGGACCATAGCCCACGAGGCTCCTCTGTCCATGGGATTCTCCAGGCAAGAATACTGGAGTGGATTGCCATGTCCTCCTCCAAGGGATCTTCCCAACCCAGGGGTCAAACCCGAGCCTCTTAGGTCTCCTGCATCAGCAGGCAGATTCTTTTCCAGTAGCACCACCTATCCCCTCTTGAATTAAGGCCCATGAAAAGATCAAGTCTTCAGGGCCCATCTAAGGCATTTTTGAGTGGGATTGAAAGGGGGGAAAGAGATTTAGGTAAATAGAAGTGTTTGGCAAAAATCTTCTGGGAGGTCTGAAGTTTCCAGCTTTCTGGCTAATTACTGCAAGCTGAGAGTTACTTAACAGAAATCTCTCAGGGCTGTCAGAGCATGTAGCATGGAAATATATACAATCTGAGTGGAAACGTGGATTGTTTGAAATGTTGAATCTTTCACCAACTCTGGAGCTCTGGGAAATAAATTGCATAGGCTGGCTTCTGTTCCACCAGTCCCAGACTAGCTAAGAACCAATGGCAAAACTGCTTAGACACCTGGGAACACTAGCTGACTCTGATAAGCAGAGGCTGCATCATCTTCTGAAACCACCCTCTGTGTTAACATCACCACTGTCTTTAAAGCTACCAGGGCTGTAGCCTGCCTCATGCTTGGATTTAATTCTAGGCAGGTCAGTAATTCAGGAACAGCTACTAGAAAGAACCCCTGTGTTACAAGCTTTGAAGTATCTTCTTTCCTCATCTTTCCATACATCTGAAAAACAAAAAGTGTGTTTGAGAAAAAGCAAGAATCCATAAACTTGAATTGCTTTCTCTTCTCTTTGAAGGCTATTTATGGAGGATAGGGGTTCAGGAGAATTGGGAAGGACCTTAGAGACTGTGGAAGGACAACCCCAGATTACTACAGAAGAATGTGTTTCCTGGTGTAGTACTTGTGGTCGCTCCATGGCTAAGGTATTCTATTTTCAGCCTGCAGTGGGATGTCCTGTATCTGGATCTATATTGGTGGAGACAGGAGCTTGCTTGTAGATGCCAGTGAGATAGATTGTTTTAGAAAGGAGAGATCTCCTAATCTCTGAGACGGATTAGAGGGGCTGACATGCTGGCATACCGCCTGTTTCTGTAAGTAAAGTTTTCCTAGGACACAGCCATCCTCATTTGCTTACATTCTGCCCGTGGCTTCTTTGGGCTTTGGTTGCTTTTGGTAGAGTTAGGTGGTTGCAACCAGAGATCTTTAGCCTGCAAAGCCAAAAATATTTACTGTCTGGCTCTTTGGGGGAGGGGGGAGTGCCAGCTTCTAGACTCGGACCTCGTGACTCCAAGAGTGGTCTGCAGAGCAGCAGCGGCACTGGGAGCTTGCTGGATATGTGGAATCTTGAGACCCGCCTCAGCCACTGACTCATGATTTGAATTCAGCAACATCCCTAGTCGATCCAGACAGATGTTAAAGTTTGAGAAGCCCTGATGGGAATACTTTGGGGGCTCAAGGGTGCTGGGCCCAACGCCCTGTGCACATCATCTGAGAAGCAGTGTGAAGGGGACTCTAGGGGGGCTGAGAGGTTTGAACCAGAGTTTGAACCCTGGGAATCTTCAAACTCATCAGATTCTGGGTGTTAGGAGGGAGGCACTGTGGTGCTCAAAAACCACCTGAGCCAGAGATAGGCAGGAAGCTCTGAGGGTAGTGGTGCTGTCTGAGCCCTCCCCAGCCAGAGCATAGGTATCTTGTGAGAAGGGAACTTCAGACAGATGCTCTTCACTGCTTTCCCGGTCTGAACAGAAACACTGCTGTTTGTGTATCTGGGTTTCCTTTGGGTTTGTGTCTCAGTCCTTCTATAAAGAAGCAAAGAGGGTGCTTTATCCACTCTTTAGGCAGTTTTGAAGGGCCTGCTCAAAGATTGAGGGAGGTTGGAACTCTCAGAACCATGAAACCCAAAGGAGCAGGAGAAAATACAGGCAGATATTGTGGGGCTCTCATGAATTCACTCCTCCCTGCTTAGAATTTCCATTTTCCAGGGTAGGCTGTTTCCTAGCAGAGATCGTAACTCCAGCCTCCTTTGCAGATGAGGAACAGCAAGGTTGAGGGGATTGTCACAATTGCACAGCAATTTGTGAACTGATTCTGTAAAATGATGATCAAGTTTCCTCCTTTGTCCCTTTCGATTGACTACAAAAATGTAACAGAATACTTTGTGTATCTGAACAAAAACAGGTGGCCTATGGCATCCCCTAAAGAGTCATTAGGAATGGGAAAAAATAAAGGGTTGGCAGACACCCAATCTAGAAAGTGGAGCAGCGCGTGGGGCACAACCCCGCCCTCATTTGACTGCAATGGGTTACAGAAAAGGGAGATAAAAGGGTGAGAAGGAGACAGTGCATCTTCTTTAGAACAAATAGGATAAAAGAATTTGAGTGCTGGAGGAAATTTAAAAGATCAAATAGCTCTGTCTCTTCATTTTTGATGTGGCTACGGAAGGAAGAAGTGGTTTGCAGGAAAGAGAGAATAGGGAAGGATCCACAAGAGACAGGAACTGGTGAGGTGGAGGAGTCTAAATGACAGGTATAAGAGACTGGAATCTGGACCCCTCCAGCACTCATCCAGCAGGAGAATCTGGGCCTTGGTCACATGGCATCTGAAAAACATGTCCAGACGGTGTATCGTTTTAAAAAATAGGTCAAGGTTGTGTTAGGAAATTTAGGCAAATAATTTTACTTGTCCAGTCTCCAAATTCTTCCTTATAATTTGATATCTATATATTCTTGGTGATATCTATAAAACCATAAAACCAATAAAATATGAATAATCAGAAATGACAGTCCTCTTTGAAGCAGAGAATTGTGGCTAACATCACTCCGTAAGTCATGTGTCATCAAATGTCTGGCTACCTCTCAGCCGAGCTGTGTACCCACATGACTAAAAGTCACCTCTAGCACTCACTGAGGATAACTTAAAAGTTGATGACACCTCTTGACCTGTAATTCCTTCCTCTGAACCTAAGCCACTAATACGTATTTATTCTTCAAATGACCTAATTGCTTATTCAATCAACACTGAAATCTTCAATGCCGGCATCATGCCAGGGACCACTGTTAGCACCAAGGCCATGGAAGGGCATGTTTTTTCCTCCCAAGAGCAGAGATCTAGTCACAGGAGAGAGAAAATCAACATGTGCATAAACAAGTAAATACACTGGATAAATTTCTGATAACAATAAATACTACGATGGAAGTAAAAAATGTGATAAAAGGCAGTTAGGCAGACTTGTTCATGGGGAAAGTTGGAAAAAGCAAGATTTGAAGACTGGCTGAGAAGTAACCAGCCCAGCACAGTTCTGAAGACAGCTCACTTCACAGGGAAAGCAAGACCCAAGAACCTTTAGAGTACATGAAAAAGTGGGTAAGTGGCAGGAGCAGATACAGACAGGATCCAGAAGGTGTGGGGAACATATGTGATTTTATGTTAAATGTAAAGGGAGATGATTGGGGGACTTTAAGCTGAGGAGTGATGTTTATTTTTTTAAAGATTTTTCTTACTGCAGTTGGAAAATGTGTGGTAGGGGGATGAGGAAGGAAGACCACTTAGAGGCAATGGGAGTCACTTGGACCATAAATATGGACTTGAACTAGGAGGAAGGCAGCAGAAATGGGGAGAAGTTATTTTTGTTTGTTTGTACTTGGTCTTCATTGCTGCGCATGGGCTGTCTCTAGTTGTGATGAGCAGGGGCTCCTCTCTAGTTGTGGCGTGCAGGCTTCTCATTGTGGCGGCTTCTCTTGTTGTGGAGCACAGGCTCTAAGAGCATGGCCTCTAGGAGCATGGGCTTCAGTAGTTGAGGTGCAGTGGGCTTAGCAGTTGTGGTGCATGGGCTTAGTTGCCCCACAGCAAGTGGAATCTTCCCTGACTAGGGATCGAACCTATGTCCCCTGCATTGGCAGGTAGATTCTTAACCACTGGACCACCAGGAAAGTCCAGAAATGGAGAGAAGTTTATGCATTCATATGCTGCTTGGAAAAGATCCTGTTACTGGGAAAGATTGAAGGCAGGAAGAGAAGGGGATGACCAGAGGATGAGATGGTTGGATGGCATCATTGACTTGATGGACATAAGTTTGAGCAAGCTCTGGGAGATGGTGAAGGACAGGAAAGCCAGGCGTGCTACAGTCCGTGGGGTTGCAAAGAGTCGGACATATCTGAGTGACTGAACGGAATGCTGCTTAGTATTCTCTGAGCTTCTTTGATTCATGGTTTGATGTCTTTTACTATTTTTGGAAAATTCTCATCTATTATCTTCAGATTATTCATTTGCTCTGCTCTCTGCCTCTCTCTCTTACTGCTGATATTCCAATTACATGTATGTTACACTGTTTGATATTGTTCCACAGTTCTTGAATGCTCTGTTCTTTTCCCTTTAATCATTCTTTTTGTCTCTGTGTTACAGTTTCATTAGTTTCTATTGATCTCTCTTTAAGTTCGCTGATTCTTTCCTAGGCTGTGTCAAGTCAACAGATGAGTCCCTTTTCATCTTTCCTCTGCATCTTCTCAGTTGTCCTGCCTTTCCCCAGCTGTAGGAAGCCTTGAATGACCTGGACCCATGGCTGTCTCCTGCACCTTCTCCAGGAGGATTGGTGTTTTTCTTTTCCCTGTGTCCAGTCCTGTGGGGTCTGCACTTTGCTTGGGGTGGTAGGGGAAAGGGACAGGTTTTGCTGTTTGTCCCCAGTGGCTTAAGGTTTTTATTTGGAAGGAGATAAGGGTCCTGGTAGGGCTTTGTATTTTCCTGTGGTGACTGTCACGTCTCTCCTTCAAGTCAGCTCTGAACTACAGATGTCTCCCTTTTAAAATCTAATAGATCCTTTAGATTATGCAAATAGTCAGATTTCACTTTTCTTTTTGGTTGCCAAAATGCTTAGAGCCAAATATTTGGTGTGTACACAATAGATACAATTTGGTGTGAAATCTATGTTATAAATTTTGAACCTCATTTCCAGCTCCATTTTATTCTGCATCCTTTGTTTCTCTTTAAATAATGCAATCTTGAATTCTATAAACCCTTGAAAGCTGTCTTAAATCCCCTTTGAACTAAATAGATTAACAAATAATCAAGCAAGTGGCTTGCTTGAATAAAGCAAAAAAGGAAAGGAAACTTCAGAAAATATTGTTAAGAAAGTCCTCTACTTTTGAACAGTGCCCAGTCACTGTTACAAAAGCAAAGTACTGTTTTAAAATGTTCAGAACAAGAAATAGGGACCCTCCCAGACACTGGGATGCATGACTGCTCCTTTCTCCCTCTTAGTCCCTTACAATAAAGAAACTCCAGAATGACTATGCCTGGTCTTGACTGCAGGATCATTCGTCCTGTTTTACAACTTTCCTGTGAATATTACCACATATCTCAGCTTGTTTGGAGGGTGTGATTATCACCTCTCAAATTGGCTTCCTGTACAAGTATTTGCAGCTTATTCCTGATGAATATTTGTCTTCCACGTAGTTCAGCAGGGTTCCACTCCTGTAGCTTGTTTGGAGGGGCAGATGCTCAGAGGGGAGGTCAGGGCCCATTAAGGCCAGAAGACCTCACTGAGGGGCTGTCAGGAACATGAGAGATTTGAGATTTTAGCCTGTGTCCAAGCTCACACATGCATTTGCCACAGTTCACGGATGTGGACAGGAGGCGTGAAACTCCTGGGTGAGAATTGAAGACACTTTATTACTCACAGCAGTAGCAACAGAGTATCAGCATGTTTGTGCCATTTCCGTGAGCCCAGTTCCCCCAAGGTAATGTGAAGATAGCCAGATGACATCGGCACACACAGTAAATTGCCTTACAGAAGAGAAACATGAGCTTAGGGAAGCTGGATCTTTGGTAAAAGGCATTAGGCACAGGACTCTCTGCTCCAGAGGGAGACAGTAAGTCCAGTTTCCGAGGTGGTTGTCTATGCAGACATCCTTGGAAGGACCGCTTAGGACAAAGAGCGATCAGTGCCTCACTGACAGCACTCAAAGAGACACAAGACAGCAAAATTATCTTCCAACAGGAAGATTAAATCAAAATTCAGGTAGTTCCTCAAGTGATCTCTGCTTGTATGCGTTGTGGATAACTTCTCCAAGCTCCTCTGGTTCTCAGAACTCCTTGTTTCACTCGGGGTGCACAAACTTCAAGGTTTTTCTGGGTGCTGTGATGGTGATGCTGGTAGTGAAGGTGGTGACGATGGTGGTGGAATGTCTGTGGTGCGGTCATGAGTATGAGTATAGTTAGGGTGACTTTCATTCCTGGGTGCATTTGTGTCTCCCCCAGCATGGGAGGACAAACACCATCTCACGGCTTCGTATTACGCAGATGAAACACTCCATTGGATAGGCATTCACTGGGCACCTACATAACCCACAGGCTGTGCTGAGGGTTGTGGATACCCTTGAAACAGGCTACAGGGAGCTCACAGTCAACTGGAGGAGAGGATAATTTTACTCCCGTGTAATATTTGTACAACTGATATTAAAAAGTGGAATAAGTGCCATATTTGTCATGTGAATAAACTGATGAGAGAAAAGAGGGGGAAAGGCAGTTAATTTTGCCTGGAGATTGGGAAGGGGAAGGGTAGCAAGTGGGAGATTGAGGAGAAAATGGTGTTTGAGTTGCAGTCATGAATGTTGAGTAGGAGTTTTTTCAGCAGGGAAAGAAAAAGTGAAAGTGTTAGTCGCGTCTGATTCTTTGCATCCCCATGGACTGTAGCCCTCCAGGCGCCTCAGTCCCTGAAATTCTCCAGGCAAGATTACTGGAGTGGGTCACCATGCCCTTCTCCAGGGGATCCTCCCTACCCAGGGATCAAAAGGAGAGACTTAAATATACAACATTGTCTGAGGTGTTAAGAAAGATATTGAAAGCCAAGTTCCTACTTTCAAACGCCAGGGATGAACATATATTCACACACGAGGGACACTGACAGCTATGACACCACTTCTGATAAAAGTGACGGAATTTAAATTACCCACACAGCATCTGAGACTCAGAAAACGTTCTGGATCTTGAGACAGTGGTGAGAGAATGATGGAATAAGTGAATTCCAGAAGCGGCATTTAAGGGGATAGCCTAAGAAAGATTAGCTGTTGGCTTCATTTAAATTTCAGTGAAGACTAGAGATAGCCTGGCTATAATTCTTCTGAAGATTCTTGTAAATTTTCATTTTTTCCCCTGGGTTGTTGTATTTGTCCAGTTTGCTAGTAAAACCTGGCAGCAAAAAACTTTTGAACATCTCAGTTCACTTTGCGGAGTTAAGAGGAGAGAGGGGGCGAAAAAAAGAAGTGAGGAAACCGAGAGAAAAGACTTGCAGGAGCAAGGTGGCAGTGAAAGGAACTTGGGAAAAGGTTGATAAAGGAGTGGATTTTGCACTGGTCATTAGTTTTAGTTTTTTAGACGGACAGAAGGGCCCGTCTCTTCACTTGCGCTCAAGAAGTCAAGAACAGCGCCAGAACACAGATGTGTCATTGTGTTCAGTCACTGAGTCATGCGGACTTTTTGTGACCCCGTGGACTGTGGCCCACCAGGCTCCTCCGCCCATGGGATTCTCCAGGCAAGAATATGAGAGCAGGTTTCCATTTCCTACTACAGGGGGTCTTCCCAACCTAGGGATCAAACCCGAGTTTCTTGTGTCTCCTGCATTGGCAGACGGGTTCTTTACCACTAGTGCCACCTGGGGAGCCCAGAGTGCAGATAATTGGCACTAAACCCTAAGTGTACATGGGTGCAGAGCAGAGTCAGATCAACAGCAGATGGCAGGGTAGGCTGCATGGAGGGGATTGGAGCTGAGTTGGGTTTCAGTGTTGGGAGGATTTGGAGATGTGAAAGGAAGGAGGAATCCAAATGGAAAGGAGAGTGTTCTCTTTTTTTATATAATTTGACCATGGATAGTGAAAGTCTCTCAGTCATGTCCAACTCTTTGTGACCCTATGGACTGTAACCTGCCAGGCTCCTTTGTCCATGGGATTCTTCAGGCAAAAATACTGGAGTGGGTTGCCATTCCCTGTTCCAGGGGATCTTCCCGACCCAGGGATCAAACCTGGGTCTCCTGCTTGTGGGCAGATTCTTTACTGTCTGAGCCTCCAGGGAAGCCCGACCATGAATAGAAAACTCTAAGATAAGTCCTCATCAGACATGATTGTCCCCAAGACCATTCTATTATGGTTGCCAGTGACTTTGCCAGTCATTGGCCTGATCCCAATGAAGAGGTAGTTTGCGTTATAGGTGATTTAAAACAAACAAACAAAACTCACCTGGCTTTGCCCTGCGAATGGCCTTAGTACAAGGACAAAGTCGGAATTCCGGCCAAGGGGTTTGTGCACCCGCCATCCTGTCCCAGGCTGGTATGCCACCACTGGAACGTGATCTGAATTACTCTTCAGTCTCTGGCCCTTCTTCAGGCAAGCACAAGCTTGCTGTGCCCTGGTCTACTTGTCTACCAGCTGGGTTTTCTCAGAGTCTCCAGGACGCTCATTCTCATGTGCTAAACAGCTTTAAATGTAAAATCCCACCTAACTGGACTTTTCTTATTTACACCTGTCAGTGCTATTTTGTGGGTGACAGAGACTTACCAGTTCTCTTTATTTAATCAACTTTATACATCACATACATGGGCTTCCCAGCTGGCTCAGTGGGTAAAGAATCCACCCACAGTGCAGGAGACACAGAAGATGCGGGTTTGATTGCTGGGTCAGGAAGATCCCCTGGAGAAGGAAATGACAACACACTCCAGTATTCCAAGAACAGCACAGCCTGGCAGGCTACAGTCCATGGGGTCACAAAGAGTTGAAAACAGCTTAGCAACTCAGTTCACTTCAGTCACTCAGTCGTGTCCGACTCTTTGCGACCCCATGGACTGCAGCACACCAGGCCTCCCTGTCCATCACCAACTCCCAGAGCCTACTCAAACTCATGTCCATTGAGTTGGTGATGCCATCCAACCATCTCGTCCTCTGTCGTCCTCTTCTCCTTCTGCCTTCAATCTTTCCCAGCATCAGGATCTTTTCAAATGAGTCAGTTCTTTGCATAGTGGCCAAAGTATTGGAATTTCAGCTTCAGCATCAGTTCTTTCAATGAATATTCAGAACTGGTTTCCTTTAGGAAATTTCCTGGTTGGCTCTCCATGAAGTCCAAGGGACTCTCAAGAGTCTTCTCCAACACCACAGTTCAAAAGTATCAATTCTTTGGCACTCAGCTTTCTTTATAGTGCAACTCTCACATCCATACATGATTACTAGAAAGACCACAGCCTTGACTAGATGGACCTTTGTTGGCAAAGTAATGTCTCTGATTTGAACAACAACAATATATCACTCGCATGAACAATGCTGTATTTGGGACATCTTGGCAGCAAGGGCTGTGTCTTGCTCCTTTTGTACCCCCAGTACCCAGAAGAGAAGCTGGCACCCAGGAGGCCACAGAAACATCTATTTAATATGTGAATGGTGACTCAACACCAAAATGTGTTCTAATATCAACACAGTAAATGACTGTTTCAATGGGGTCCCTTTTAGCTTCATGGTGACTCTTGAAACAGTGTGATTCATGCAGGAGGGGCAGTCCAGGCAACAGTGTGGAAATGAGGGCAGGAAAAATTATGCATTTTTCTTGGCTCCGATGGAGAGAGCCATTTGCATTCATTAGCATGGCACACCCCTCCCCCATTATATTTGCTAGTGGTTTTGGAAACAATCCATTGATCTCGTGGGATGACAGAAGCTAGCTAGAAATGTGGATGAGACGTTTCCCAAATGTTAGTTCTTACATTTTGTCCAGAGAACAGATTGAGTCTGTTTACTAGACTGTCATTCCTGAACTCTTTAGTGCTCCAGAAGTAGCAGAAACAGAATAAATAAAGTTTGTTGTGTTTTTTTTTATATTTTTTCTTTTTAAAATTGTATTTATTTACTTATTTTTGGCTGCACTGGGTCTTCACTGCTGCATGCGGGTTTTCTCTAGTTGCAGCAAGTGGGGACTGCTCTCTAGTTGCAGTACATGTACTTCTCACTGCAGTGGCTTCTCCTGTGGAGCATGGGCTCTAGAGCATGAGGGCCTCAGCAGTTGCAGCTCACAGGTTGTAGAGCTCAGGCTCAGTATTTGTAGCCCACAGGCTTAGTCGCCCCAAAGCATATGGTTTCTTCCCAGACCAGGGATTGAAAACAAGTCCCCTGCATTGGCAGGCAGATTCTTAACCTCTAGACCCCCAGGAAAGCCATGAAGTTTTGTTTTAGAGATAACTATCCTAAAACTCTACCACTTTCCAGGGAATGAGATCATGCATTTTAAGCAGTACATACCTCACAGTAAGTGCTAGGAAAAGAAGAGCCAATGTCACCATCATGATCATGATCATTGTGAGTGTCAAGGTCAAACACAGTGGGTAAGAGGGGACCGTTTCAAGACCCAAGATCTTGCAGAGGTCTGAGAAGCAGCCATCACCCTAATGACACAGTTATCCCTTGGTGGGGCCTTTTCACCACACTACATGAATGGGTGCTAGAGAGATGATCTATTCTAGTACTGCCTGGACCAACCTTCTGGTCCTCACTGACTGAGGGAAGGATATGGGTTGAAATCAAAAGCTCTGGGTTCAGTTTAGAGCTGTGTCTTGAGATAAGTTTCTTAAAGTCTCTCAGCTTCAGTTTTCACACTTGAAAGGTGTGAGGACGAAGTGAGATGAAGTAAAGGTACCCATGGGGACTGTGGGGTGCTCAGTCCACTGTAGCCCCTGCTTCTTTCCCGAAGGTACAAGCAACTTGGCCATGTCCCCTCTTCTCCAAAAAACTTAAAGCCCATGTTATGGTCTAGAGAGAGAGTATGTGTAGTATGATTCCATTCAGTGATTATTTAGGCTTCCCTGGTGATTCCGATGGTAAAGAATCTACCTGCAATGCAGGAGACCCAAGTTTGATCCCTGGGTCAGGAAGATCCCCTGGAGAAGGGAATAGAAACCAACTCCAGTAGTCTTGCCTGGAGAATCCCACTGACAGAGGAGCCTGGCGGGCTACCAACAGTCCATAGGGTAGCAAAAGGTCAGACATGACTGAAGCTACTTAGCATGCATGTTAGAATAGGGGGAAATATACTAGTTTGCTAGGGCTACCATAACAAATTATCACAAACTGGATGGCTTAACACAGCCAAAATTTCTTGTCTCACAGCTCAGGAGACTGGAAGTCAGAGATCAGAGTGTCACAGGACCAGGGTCCCTCTGAAGGCTCTGGGAAGGGTTGATCCAGGCCTCTCTCCCGACTTCAGGCAGCTCCTTGACATGTGGCTGCGTAACTCCAATCTTCCTGCTGTGGGTCTGTGTCCAGATTCCCCATTTTCTTTTTTAATTAGTTGATTAATTAATTTTGGACTGCACTGGGTCTTCATTGCTGTGCATGGGCTTTCTCTAGTTGTGGGGGGCTGCTCTTTGTTGCAGTGCTCAAGCGTCTCACTGCAGTGCTTCTCTTATTGGGGAGCATGGGCTCTAGATCGAGGGATCAGTGGTTGTGGCACATGGGCTTAGTGGCCTGGAACATGTGAAATCTTCCCATACCAGGGACTGAACCTGTGTCCTCTGCATTGGCAGGCAGATTCTTAACCACTGGACCACCAGGGAAATCTTCCCTTTTCTAAAGATTTCAGCTCTATGGGATAAGGGGCCACGATACCCCACTACGACCTCATCTTAACTGAGTACACTTGCAGTGACCCTCTGTATCACATTTGGTGGCATTGAGGATCAGGACAGTGAAAACCTGTTTTAAGTTACTAACCAGGCAGAGGGAGCCAGTTGTCTCCTCATGAAAAAAAGTGGAAGTGTTAGTCACTAAGTAGTGTCCGACTCTTTGCAACCCCATGGACTATAGTGCACCAGGCTCCTCTGTCCATGGAATTCTCCAGGCAAGAATACTGGAGTGGGTTGTCATTTCCTCCTCCAGGGGATCTTCCTGACCCAGGGATCAAACCTTGCATTACAGGCAAATTCTTTACCATCTGAGCCACCAGGGAAGTTGTCTCCTCATACCCCATAAAAATATTTGGTCAGGGAGAATTTGAATTATTTTCTAGCAGAGACTAGGCACATTAAGGCAAGTGGGAGTTCAGATCCTTGTGGTGGGTCAGGGGGAATGAAGGCTTTGAGGTGGGAGAGGGGCTGTGGGTGTTCGGTGGCAGTGAGGACCCTGTAGACTCTGGACAGGAGCGAGGTGCAGGAGAGAAGGGCTTTCAAGGGGAGCCGCGTCATCCTTGTGGCTTTCCTCTGAGCCTTCGTGATGATCACCAAAATTGATCATATTGAAAATATTAGCCATCCAGGGTTATCATAAGCAATGGTATTGTTGCGTCAAGACACTGTTCTGAAGTTTAAATGTCCTAAGTCAGGACATCTAGGGAAAGAGCATGTGACTGTTTTCAGTTGTAAAATTGCTTAACTGCTCAGGGTAGAAATTTCAAGTGAGACCTTAGTAACATGAATTTTTTAGTGAAAATAACCCTATTGTTTTTTCAGTTACATAAGATGATACTCATTTTTAAATATTTAGGCAATACAGACAAGATGCAAAGAAAAATGTGAGAATTCATGTGTACTCTTAAAATTCTTACATGTATGATACACTCACATATATATAATGACCTTAATAGTGACCACATAAGCCACATACATAATTACATACATATGTATGCAACATATGTAAATGTTTAATAAATGAAATCTTCTTACATGTGCATTTGGTACAATGTTTTTCTTTCCACTAAACAATTTTTACAGTGATTGTTCTATGTTAATATAGAAATATGTTCCCCTTTTAATGGATGCTGAGTATTTGTGTATATTGATGAGGCATCGTTGATTTAATCATTACGCCTGGATATTTAAGGTTGTGTATGAATTTTTACTATTTTGAAATTTTATTTATTTATCTTTGGCTGGGTCTGCATGGCTGTCTCACTACAGTGGCTTCTCTTGTTGTGAAGCTCAGGCTCTAGGGAGTGAGGGCTTCAGTAGTTGCAGCTCACAGGCTCTAGAGCTCAGCTCAGTAATTGTGGCACATGGTCTTAATTGCCCCAAAGCACATGGAATCTTCCCGGATCAGAGATTGAACCTGTGTCCCTTGTATTGGTAGGTAGGTTCTTAACCGCTGGACCACCAGGGAAGCCCTGAGAGTCTGTTTTAGACACAACTATCCTAAAACTCTACGCTTGCCAGGGAATGAGATCATGCACTCGAACTTCAGTAGTTGCAGTGCGTGGGCTCAATAGTTGCAGCACAAGGTTTAGTGGCCCTGAGGCAGGTGGGATCTTCCCAGACCAGGGGTCAAACCCACGCCCCTGTATAACCACTGAACCACCAGGGAAGCCCTGAGCTGAGTTTTGGATGACAAGGGTGGGCGCTGGCAAAACAAGAGGGAGACCACATCAGACAGTGTACAGGGATGCATGACGGAGCAAGACAGAGCAGCCAGGCAGGTGTGCTAAGGTCGTCTCCGTCTGGCTGCTGGCCTTGCCTGTTAACTCCAACATGAACTGACAAGCCTATGTCCCTAGGGGGATATAGAATTTCCAATTAATCTGGGTCTGCTTTCTGCACACATGAGCTCTTGAGGGTCGTTTGGCACTAAACGACCCTCTTACCAGAATAGGAAGTGACTGTGTGCCCAGGGGTACATGTAGAGATGTAGCGAGTCCCCATCAGGCCTGCCTCTTCTTATCTTTGACCTCACCAGCATTAAGGCCTAGCCAAGGAAGTTTGGTTGGTGGCTCTGACAAATCAGTGTTGGCAGCTTGAAGCTACCTGTTGACACGTTGAACTGCTCCCCCTGAACGCCTGGGGCAGGAGCTCATCGAGAACTCCTAAGCTGTCAGCATTTTGGGGAGTTGGACTCTGAAGCTGAGCTGTGGTTGGGAAGGAGAAACAGTTCCCACCATGCCCATCTCCACAGGGACTGAACTTACCCAAGTACAGCATGAATCACTGATTGCAGCATAGCTATCTTTGTGTTTGTTTGACCTCCCAGCCAGTTAGACTGACTTGTTGTGAGCAAAGGAAACCAACTATGGCTCAGTTGGACTGAAGAAGATTTATTGGAGGAATTACACTTTTTCCTAAGCACTCACAGAATCCAAGGGAACTTTGAGAGCCAGATTCAAAGTCACGACAGGGACTACCCACAGCACTGCATGTGCCCTCCACGCTGGCAAGCAGCCGTTCACTTAAGCCCACAGCAGCATCATAAGGTTCCTACTGCCACTATCCCCCTTTATACGGTGGAGGAAAACAAGAGCAGGAAGAGATTAAACAATTCACCCAAGGACTCAGAGGCTGTGAGTTGGAATCCATACCTGGCATGTTGATTCCAAAGTCTTCCTCAAGACCTAAGACACGGGAGCTACAAGAATGGTCTACTTGCAGGAGTCTGGTCAGGGGACTTCTGCAAGTAGAACTGCAATTCTCAATCTCCTTAGCACTGGGGACTGGTTTTGAGGAAGACAATTTTCCCATGAATCGGGGTCAGGAAGGATAGTTTCTGGATGATTCAAGCACATACATTTCTCATGCACTTCATTGTTGTTCAGTCTGTAAGTTGTGCCCAACTCCTTGTGGCCCCATGGACTGCAGCATGCCAGGCTTCTCTGTCCTTCACTGTCTCAGAGCTTGCACAAATTCATGGCCATTAAATTGGTGATGCTGTCTAGCCATCTCATCCTCTGCTGCCTCCATCTCCTTTTGCCTTCAGTCTTTTCCAGCATCAGGATCTTTTCCAATGAGTCAGCTGTTTGTATCAGGTGGCCAAAGTATTAGAGCTGCAGCGTCAGTCCCTCCAATGAATATTCAGGGTTGATTTCCTTTAGGATTAACTGGTTTGATCTCCTTGCTGTCTAAGGGACTCTTAAGAGTCTTCTCCAGTACCACAATTCAAAAGCTTCAATTCTTTGGTGCTCAGCCTTTTTTATGGTCTAACTCTCACATCTGTACGTTACTGGAAAAAACCATACCTCTGACTAGAGGGACCTTTGGTGGCAAAGTGGTGTCTATGCTTTCTAACATGCTGTCTAGTTTTGTCATAGTTTTTCTTCCAAGGAGCAAGCATCTTTTAATTTCGTGGCTTCTGTCACCAGCTGCAGTGATTTTGGAGCTCAAGAAAAGAAAATCTGTCACTGTTTCCACTTTTACCCCTTCTATTTACCATGACGTGATGGGGCCAGATACCATGACTGTAGTGTTTTTAATCTTGAGTTTCAAACCAGCTTTTTCACTCTCCTCTCTCACTTTCATCAAGAGACTCTTTAGTTCCTCTTCACTTTCTGCCATCAGGGTAGTATCATCTGCATATTTGAGGTTGTTAGTATTTCTCCTGGCAATCTTGATTCCAGCTTGTGATTCATCCAGCCCAGCATTTTGCATCATGTACTCTGCATATAAGTTAAATAAGCAGGGTGATAATATACAGTCTTGATGTACTCCTTTCCCAATTTTGAACCAGTCAGTTGTCCATGTACAACTGTTATAATTGTTATATAAGTTATAATTGTTGCTTCTTGACCCTCATACAGGTTTCTCAGGAGGCAGGCCAGGTGGTCTGGTATTCTCATCTCCTTAGAAATTTTCTACAGTTTGTAGTGATCTACACAGTCAAAGGCTTTCGTGTACCTAATGAAGCAGAAATAGATGGTTTTCTGGAATTTCCTTGCTTTCTCTATGACCCAACAAATGCTGGCAATTTGATCTCTGGTTCCTCTGCCTTTTCTAAAACCAGCTTGTACCTCTGGGAGTTCATAGTTTGCATACTTCTGAAGCCTAGCTTGAAGGATTTTGAGCATAACCTTCCTAGCTCAAGGTTAGCTTGATTGTTAGATGATTATACAGTGGAGATAATGAATAGATTCAAGGGATTAGACCTGGTAGACAGAGTGCCTGAAGAACTATGCATGAAGGTTCATAGACTTGTGCAGGAGGCAGTGACCAAAACCATCCCCAAGAAAAAGAAATGCAAGAAGGCAAAGTGGTTGTCTAAGGAGGCTTTACAAGTACCTGAAGAAAGAAGAGAAGTGAAAAGCAAGGGATAAAGGGAAAGATACCCAACTGAATGCAGAGTTCCAGAGAATAGCAAGGAGAGATAAGAAAGCCTTCTTAAATGAACAATGCAAAAAAAAAAAAAAAAAAAAAAGAACTGAAAAGCAATATGAATGGGAAAGACTAGAGATATCTTCAAGAAAATTGGAGATATCAAGGGAACGTTTCATGGAAGGATGGGCACATTAAAGGATAGAAATGGTATGGATCTAAAAGAAGCAGAAGATATTAAGAAGAGGTGACAAGAATACACAGAAGAACTATACAAGAAAAGATCTTAATGATGCGAATGTGAAATGAGTGCAATTGTGTGATAGTTTGAACATTCTTTGGCATTGCCCTTCTTTGGGGTTGGAATGAAAACACCTTTTCCAGTCATGTGGCCACTGCTGAGTTTTCCAAATTTACTGATATACTGAGTGCAGCACTTTAACATCATCATCATCTAGGATTTTAAATAGCTCAGCAGAAATTCCATCACCTCCACTAGCTTTGTTCATTGTAATGCTTCCTAAGACCCATTTGACTTCACATTCCAGGATGTCCCTCTCTAGGTGAGTCACCACACCATTGTGGTTATTCAGGTCATTAAGACCTTTTCTTGTATAGCTCATCTGTGTATTCTTGTCACCTCTTCTTAATATCTTCTGCTTCTGTTAGGTCCATACCATTCCTAACCTCTATTGTCCCCATCCTCCCATGAAACATTCCCTTGATATCTCCAATGTTCTTGAAGATATCTCTAGTCTTTCCCATTCATATTGCCTTTCAATTTTTTGTCTATTCTCTGGAACTCTGCATTCAGTTGGGTATATCTTTTCCTTTATACCTTGCCTTTCACTTCTCTTCTTTCCTCAGACAACCACTTTGCCTTCTTGCATTTCTTTTTCTTGGGGATGGTTTTGGTCACTGCCTCCTGCACAAGTCTATGAACCTCTGTGCATAGTTCTTCAGGCACTCTGTCTACCAGATCTAATCCCTTGAATCTATTCATCACCTCCACAGTATAATCATAAGGGATTTTATTTAGGCCATACCTGAATGGCCTACTGCTTTTTCCTACTTTCTTCAATTTTAAGTTTGAATTTTGCAATATGGAGTTCATGATCTGAGCCACAGTCAGCTCCAGGTCTTGCTTTTGCTGACTGTATAGAGCCTTTCCATCTTTGGCTGCAAATAATATAATCAATCTGATTTCAGTATTGCCCATCTGGTGATGTCCATGTGTAGAGTCGTCTCTTGTGTTGTTGGAAGAGGGTGTTTGCTATGACCAGTGTGTTCTCTTGACAAAACTCTGCTAACCTTTGCCCTGCTTCACTTTTTACTCCAAGGCCAAATTTACCTATTGTTCCAGGTATTTCTTGACTTCCTACTTTTGTATCCCAATCCCCTAAGATGAAAGGATATCTTTTTTGTGTGTGTTAGTTCTAGAGGGTCTTGTAGGTCTTCATATAACCAGTTAACTTCAGCTTCTTTGGCATCAGTAGTTGGGGCATCGACTTGGATTACTGTGTAGTTTAATGGTTTGCCTTGGAAATGAACTGTGGTCGTTCTGTCATTTTTGAGATTGCACCTAAGTACTGCATTTCAGACTCTTTAGTTGACTATAAAGGCTACTCCATTTCTTCTATGGCATTCTTGTCCACAGTAGTAGATCATATTCATCTGAATTAAATTCTCCCATTCCAGTCCATTCTACTTCATTGATTCCTAAGATGTCGATGTTTGCTCTTGCCGTCTCCTGTTTGATCACTTCTAATTTACCTTGATTCATGAACCTAACATTCCAAGTTCTATGTAATACTGTTTTTTACAGCAACAGACTTTCACCACCAGACACAGCCACAACTGAGCATGGTTTCCTCTTTGGGTTTTTCACTTGATTCTTTCTGGGGCTATTAGTAATAACCCTCTGTTCTTCCCCCGTAGTATATTGGACACCTTCTGACTTGGCGAGGGGGCTCATCGTCTGGCGGCATATCTTTTTGCTTTTTCATACTATTCATGGGGTTCTCGAGGGAAGAATACTGAAGTGGGTTGCCATTTCCTCCTCCAGTGAACTATGTTTTGTCAGAACTCTTCACTATGACTTGTCCATCTGGGAGGGGTGCTTACATGGCATGGCTCATAGCTTCACTGAGTTGCAGAAGCCCCTTTGCCACAACAAGGCTATTATCCAGGCAGAGGCTTGTGCACTTTATTTCTATTATTATTACATCAGCTCCACCTCAGATCAGTCAGTTCAGTCCAGTCGCTCAGTTGTGTCCAACTCTTTGTGACCCCATGGACTGCAGCACGCCAGGCTTCCCTGTCCATCACCACCTCCTGGAGCTTGCTCAAACTTATGTCCATTGAGTCAGTGATGCCACCTCAGATCATCAGGCATTAGATGATGATGGGGCCGCTGCTACAGAGCAAATGCCTGTATTTCTACACTTCTTGGTCTATTTGCTCAATTTTGAACTCCAAGGAGCTGGCACATTCCCAACTAGAACAGGGCATGTGACTGCCCTTTGTTGGGTGATGGCAGTAGTACTGGGGTCATGATTCCAGTCCTACCATGTGGGACCTGGTAGGGAAAGAGGCAATTTCTCAAAGCAAAATAAAAGTGCCATTAGGAAGGACAGCAGATGGCCAACAGCAGGAAGCAGCGCTGCCTGCCACAGTCCCGTTATGCTCAGAACCACCGTCACTAGACTGCCAGCCCCTGAGCCCAGGGCTCCCCATGCAGGCTCTCTCTGAAATCCTGAGATAGCTCTTGGAGAGCGTATCATTACCCCCATTCCAATGTGAGGACACAAAGTTTCACAAAAAAAACCTGGTCACATAAAATGAGAGTTTGAGTTCAGATCCTGACTCCAAAGTCCAGTTCTGGGGTCCCTGGGTGGATACAGCAGGGCTTCCAGCTACATGGCTGGCAGATCCGGGAGCTTAGTCCACTCTCCAGCCTGGTTAGTGTGGGGCTGAGCCGTGAGCTGAGCTTCTGGGGAGCAGAGCCCCCATCACTGCCTCTGGTCCACCAAGGCCTCAGTGGCTGGCTCGAGGTGGGGCTGCGGACAGTGTCAAACCAGCCACCGTGTAGTTGCATTACATCCTATCCTGACCATCTCCCCTGTTGTCAGGATTCACATGTTCATAGTCTGAAACCTCTGTGAAGAAGGAGCCTTCCATTCCCGGAACCACCGGCATCCCGCCCACCCATTATGGAGGGACTTAGGGAGGAAAAGAAAGGAAAGTCTGAGAGTGAGGTGGAGAAGGGGTGGCACAAAAAGTCACAAAAAGAGGGCAGGGCTTGACTGCCAGTGCCCAGGGCCAAGAGGGGGCTTTGTGCCCCAGAAACAGCGGGTTCAGAGTGGCCACAGGGATGTTTTAATTAAGCCCAATTGGAGAGGACTGAGACACAAGGAGTACCTGGGGGCAGCTTATCAGACAGAATCCGGGACAGAATCCACTCACTGACCGGTCTCTGTACGGCACATTCTAGGTGCGCAGCGCCCTGCCGCCCGCATGGAGGAGCACAGGACGGCCTGCGGGGCAGCGGGAGCTGGGCCCGGGGATGCCAGGGGGGCTGATGCACTTCCCAAGGACTTCCCATCTCACAGAGAGGGAGACACACCCCGGGAGGAGGTCCAAGGACACATCCTCTTTGGGGAGGGAAGCAAAAGATCTATAGGGGGCGTTTAGGAGCCATGTCTGGATCCTTGGTGTCTAACTTCCTGCACTTCTACCAGGTAATCCTGATATCAGAGAACAAACACCTCGTTTAAAAGGCGGCAACTTAGGGGCTTCTCCAGAGACTGTGGCAAACATGAGAATTATCTCTGAGGCTGTGTGAACTAAAAGTATAAATAGGTCCTAGCAGGGTAATTTTGGTAATTCATGTCTTAGTCTGTTTGGGCTTCTTTAACCATACCGTATAGTCAAGGCAAACTGGAACTGGTCAAACAGGAGATGGCAAGAGTTAATGTCGACGTTTCAGGAGTCAGCGAACTAAAATGGGCTGGAAGGGGTGAATTTAACTCAGATGACCATTATACCTACTACTGTGGGCAAGAATCCATTTGAAGAAATGGGGTAGCCATCATAGTCAACAAAAGAGTCCGAAATGCAGTACTTGGATGCAATCTCAAAAACGACAGAATGATCTCTGTTCATTTCCAAGGCAAATCATTCAATATCATGGTAATCCAAGTCTATGCCCTGACCAGTAATGCTGAAGAAGCTGAAGTTGAACAGTTCTATGAAGACGTACAAGACCTTCTAGAACTAACATCCAAAAAAGATGTCCTTTTCATTATAGGGGCCTGGAATGCAAAAGTAGAAAGTCAAGAAACACCTGTAGTAACAGGCAAATTTGGCCTTGGAGTATGAAATGAAGCAGGGCAAAGGCTAATACAGTTTTGCCAAGAGAACACACTGGTCATAGCAAACACCCTCTTCCAACAACACAAGAGAAGACTCTACACATGGACATCACCAGATGATCAACACCGAAATCAGATTGATTATATTCTTTGCAGCCAAAGATGCAGAAGCTCTATACAGTCAGCAAAAACAAGACTGGGAGCTGACTGTGGCTCAGATCATGAACTCCCTATTGCCAAATTCAGACTTAAATTGAAGAAAGTAGGGAAAACCACTAGACCATTCAGGTATGACTTAAATCAAATTCCTTACAATTATACAGTAGAAGTGACAAATAGATTTAAGGGACAAGATCTGATAGACAGAGTGCCTGAAGAACTATGGACAGACGTTCATGACATTGTACAGGAGGCAGTGATCAAGACCATCCCCAAGAAAAAGAAATGGAAAAAAACTAAATGGCTGTCTGAGGAGGCCTTACAAATAGCTGTGAAAAGAAGAGAAGCCAAAAACAAACGAGAAAAGGAAAAATATTCCCATTTGAATGCAGAGTTCCAAAGAAGAGCAAGGAGAGATAAGAAAGCTGTCCTCAGTGATCAATGCAAAGAAATAGAGGAAAACAATAGAATGGGAAAGACTAGAGATCTCTTTGGGAAAATTAGAGATACCAAGGGAACATTTCATGCAAAGATGGGCTCAATAAAGGACAGAAATGGTATGGACCTAACAGAAGCAGAAGATATTAAGAAGTGGCAAGAGTACACAGAAGAACTGTACAAAAAAGATCTTCACAACCCAGATAATCACAATGGTGTGATCACTCACCTAGAACCAGACATCCTGGAATGTGAAGTCAAGTGGGCCTTAGGAAGCATCACAACGAACAAAGCTAGTGGAGGTGATGGAATTCCAGTGGAGCTATTTCAAATCCTGAAAGACGATGCTGTGAAAGTGCTGCACTCAATATGCCAGCAACTTTGGAAAACTCAGCCATGGGCACAGGACTGGGAAAGGTCAGTTTTCATTCCAATCCCAAAGAAAGGCAATGCCAAAGAATGCTCAAACTACCACACAATTGCACTCATCTCACATGCTAGTAAAGTAATACTCAAAATTCTCCAAGCCAGGCTTCAACAGTACGTGAACTGTGCACTTCCAGATGTTCAAGCTGGCTTTAGAAAAGGCAGAGGAACCAGAGATCAAATTGCCAACACTTCTGGATCATCAAAAAAGCAACAGAGTTCCAGAAAAACATCTGTTTCTGCTTTATTGACTACGCCAAAGCCTTTGACTGTGTGGATCACAGTAAACTGTGGAAAATTCTGAAAGAGATGGGAATACCAGACCATCTGACCTGTCTCTTGAGAAACCTGTATGCAGGTCAGGAAGCAACAGTTAGAACTGGACATAGAACAACAGACTGGTTCCAAATAGGAAAAGGAGTACATCAAGGCTGTATATTATCACCCTGCTTGTTTAACTTATATGCAGAATACATCATGAGAAATGCTGGGCTGGATGAAACACAAGCTGGAATCAAGATTGCCAGGAGAAATATCAATAACCTCAGATACACAGATAACACCACACTTATGGCAGAAAATGAGGAACTAAAGAGTCTCTTGATGAAAGTGAAAGAGGAGAGTGAAAAAGTTGACTTAAAACTCAACATTCAGAAAACTAAGATCATGGCATCCAGTCCCATCACTTCATGGCAAATAGATGGGGAAACAGTGGAAACCATGGCAGACTTCATTTTTTGAGGTCCAAAATCACTGCAGATGGTGACTGCAGCCATGAAATTAAAAGCAGCTTACTCCTTGGGAGGAAAGTTATGACCAACCTAGACAACATATTAAAAAGCAGAGACATTACTTTGCCAACAAAGGTCTGTCTCTTCAAGGCTATTGTTTTTCCAATAGTCATATGTGGATGTGAGAGTTGGACTATAAAGAAAGCTGAGTGCTGAAGAATTGATGCTTTTGAACTGTGGTGTTAGAGAAGACTCTTGAGAGTCCCTTGGACTGCGAGATCCAACCAGTCCATCCTAAAGGAAATCAGCCCTGAATATTCATTGGAAGGACTGATGTTGAAGCTGAAACTCCAATACTTTAGCCACCTGATGCAAAGAGCTGACTCATTTGAAAAGACCCTGATTCTGGAAAGATTGAAGGCAGGAGGAATAGGGGACGATAGAGGATGAGATGTTTGGATGGCATCACCGACTCAATGGACATGAGTTTGCGTAAACTCCAGGAGTTGGTGGTGGACAGGGAGACCTGGCGTGCTAAAGTCCATGGGGTCACAAAGAGTCGGACACAACTGAGCAACTGAACTGAACAGGCTGGGTGGCTTAAACAACAGAGATTTATCTCTCACAGTTCTGAAGCCTAGACCTTGTTGTGTCTTTATATGGCCTTTTCCTCAGTTCATGTTGGAGGAGAGAGTTAAGATCTTTTCTTTAAAGGACACTAATCCCATCATAGGGGCTCCACCCTCAAAACCTAATCGCTTTCCAAAGTTCCCATCTCCTAATACCTCCATACCAGAGGTTAAGGCCTCAATATATGGATTTTGGGAAGACACAAACATTCAGTCCATAGCAACCCATATGTGATAGAGCCAGATCAAACAATTTAGAGGACTTTGGGGGACTTCCTTGGTGGTCCAGCAATTAAGAATGCACCTGCCATTGCAGGGGACATGGGTTTGATCCCTGGTCCGGGAAGGTCCCACATGCTGTGGAACAACTAAACCCATGTGCCACAACTACTGAACCCACCGTGTTGCATCTACTGCAGCCTGAGCACCTAGAGTCCGTGCTCTACAACAAGAGAAGCCACTGCAGTGAGAAGCCTGCTCACCAGAACCAGAGTAGCCCCCACTCTCCACAACGAGAGAAAATCCTGTACAGTAATGAAGACCCAGCACAGCCAAAAATAGATAAATAAATAAATTCTTTTTAGTTTACAGGTTTCTTTTAAGAAAGTAATAGCATCAATAATCTAAAAGGATAGTTATCATTATTAATTAGGATGATTAAATATTTTAAACAGTGATATTATTAGTAAAGTTCCCATGAGAACAATAGTTAAATTATTTTACAATTTACACTTTCAAAGGAATACAAAGTTATTATTTTAAAAGAACTGATGTAAGTTTAACAAATTAGAAAAATTTGCACAAAAAATTAGACTGTTTAAATCAGTTCAGCACTTCTTACAACCCAGAAATCAAACTGAAAACATCCTGTTAGATAAGTATCAGTGCATTATTATGTCCCAAATATTAACTAAAGAACATTTAAAATGTCCCATTTTGGTGTGATCAGGTTTAAAAAGTAGCAAAAGAGGATTTGGGGAAAGTTCGAATTATATTTCTAAGTATAATAGTGCAAACTCATATGAGGAGAGGACCCACTATAACAGAGAGATGAAGAATCTTTCTGAGACACACAGCTAACAAACGACAGAGCCAAGATTTGGCTATATGCCCCAGAGTCCTCTTGCTTAATGCATTGTGGTAGTCGCTCAGTCGTATCTGACTCTTTGTGACCCCATGGACTATAGCCCACCAGGCTTTTCTAACCATGGAATTCTCCAGGCGAGAATCCTGGAGTGGGTAGACGTTTCCTTCTCCAGGGGATCTTTCCAACCCAGGGATCAAACCTAAGTCTCCTGCATTGCAGGCAGATTCTTTACCATCTTAGCCACCAGGGAAACCAGCTTAATGCATTATGAGGCCCTATAACGCCATCTAGAAGGAGGAGAGGGGTGGAGGCAGAAAACTACGCTATGCACCTAGAAGCTACTCCTTCAGGCTGCAGGGAAAGACATGATGCTAGGCCAGGAAGCAGGTGGTTTGGCCCTGTTGGAAATCCTGACATTTTTAAGCTGTCCGTCTAAACTCAGAGACTCTACAGCAAAGTAATTCTAACCTTTAAGAAATAGGAAGGCATAAAATACAATGTTTGATTCAACTTAAAAGTCTATTCAGTCATTTAAAAATACTTATCTTCTGTCTGGATATTTCCTTTCTTTCCAAGAGTATCGTATGGCCACAGAGACTGAACAACCCATTCTCATTTCGCAGATGGCAGGGTCTTCCTCTGACTGTGGCGTTCTCCAGGATACTGGAGTAGATTGCCCTTCTGTTCTCCAGGGAATCTTCCCAGCTCAGGGATCAAATCTGGGTCTCCTGTATTGCAGACAGAGTCTTCACCATCTGAGCCACCAGGGAAGCCCTTCTCTAGGACCAGAAGAACACAGTTTTCCGTGTCCCCTGCTGGCCCCCTAGACAGTCCTTGTGGAAAAGAAGAAGGGCGTGTCTCAAAAAACTGCAGCCAAATACGATATGCTATGAACCAGTAACACGTTGCCAATAAGTAATGTGTCCCTTGAGAAATGGTTTCCACCTTTGCCACCCAATCCCTGGTTCCTTTGCCAGTAGAACAACCAGGGCCAGTTCCCACAGTGCTGTCACCTGGGCAAGGAGAGCTGACTTGTGGTCCCACCACATGGGAAGGAACTGAGGTCAAGAAAGGTGTTAACACAATGTGTGCTTGTTGGGTCAGGACGTCCTTGGAGGGGGACCAGCTCTCACATGGGAGTCCGGGCTCTTCCTTCAGGCCTTTGCTGCACCCTGCTGGGCTGGGGTCAGAGGCAAGTCTGATGAGCCTGGAGCAGTGTAAAGTGAGCTGTGAGTTCATTCCCCTTTCAGCTGGGTGTCTGTCTAAAGCCACCGGAACCTTTCAAAAAATCACTTGTTCTGGGCTCCTTGCCAAGCTCCCGGATCTATTTGCCAAGTAGGAAGCAGGTCGAGAGCAGGGCTGGGCTGCGGGGAGACCGGAGCTGGTGGGGGCAGATCCATGCTGGCTCCAGTTTCCCGGGTGGAAGGAGGGGGACACTCACTAATGCGGCTTCTTGTGGACAAGTGTGTTGCCTGTGGATCTACAGGGATCTGTCTTGGTTAGCATCTCCTTCTAGAGGAGCAATTGCTTTGCTTTCTATTCAGCCAGTGAGTAGTTTTTGAGCCCCTATTTTGTGCCTGTCTAGAAAGACAAAGACAATGTCCCCACCATGAAGGAGTGCATAGGTTCCCAGGAATGGGCCTCTCCTTGAGGAGAGAAGGGGTGCAGCCTCCAAGGGCCCTCTTCTTGCAGTGAGTGGGGTAGGGAGGGAGGCACCCCTTTTCTGGACACAGATGATGAGTCTCAGTGACGCTGACCTCTCCAGCTCCTTCTGAGTGAAGTTATCAGAGACAGGCTGAGCTGCTAAGGATGAGTGCAAAGATCTGTGCTGCCCAGGACAGCAGCCACTGGCCACACATGGTGGCTGAAAACTTTAAGTAAAATTGCAAGGGCTCAGAGCAGAGGCAGGACACTCTGCTATTCTTATGATCTCTATTGGATAGTCTTCCTGCATAGATAATTGCACCAGAATTGCAATTCTGAGGAGAGACACACAGCAAACAAACCTGTGTTGGGCAGTAATGAACATTAGGAAGAAGAATAAAGCAGGGCAAGTGGAGAGGCCTCTCGGACAGATCATATTTGAGCAGAGACCTAAAGACAGTGGAGAGTGGGTATGACCCAGCTTTTCTGGCCCCATTTTTCTCTCTGCCCTCAGCTTTTTAATTTTAATTTGAATTTTTAATTCAAATTTTTAATTTGAAACATGAGAGTACCGTTAAAAATCAAGGGCATCAGGAGGTTTCCCTGGTGGTCCAGTGGTTAAGACTCCACACTTCCACTGTAGGGGATATGGGTTCAATCCTTGCTTGGGGAACTAAGATCCCACAGGCTGCAGGGCATGATCAAAATATAGATAAATAAAATTTAAAAGCAAAGGGCATCAGTCTATTCAATAGTGAAGTTTTGAAGACAAATTCGATTATGTGGGCATTTGTTTCATTGAAAAGAAGCCTGAGGCTAAAGGCTATAGATTTGACACCAGCCTGCAGCTCTGCCTTTGGGTCCCAGTAACAGATCAGAGTAAGGAGTCTCAATTGCTAAGGGGGCCACCACCATCCCTTCTACATGATGACTGGGGACCCTCCATCCACATGGCTCAAGCTCATTTCCAGGTCTCTTTCCTACTCACCCCTCTTAGGCCAAAAGGCAACTGTGTACACATGAGGTGGGCAGAGTGTGGCCTGGCACCTGGGGTGCCCACACATTGGCATCTGAGTACCCTACCGATGGGCGTAGAGCTTCTGTGGGAAGAGTGCGGGCCAGACCCGGTCAAGTCTATACTTGCTTCTTGTCCTGGGTCCTGTCAGCCCCAACCAGTTAGCTGAATGCTGCTTACTTCTATCCAGCTTTGGGGTGCAGACAGTTGAGTGCAGGTCAACCAACACTTTATTGCTAGAAAAACAAGCCCATGTTGCAGAGACCGGGCATTGATAGGGATCCCTCCACAGAGGACAGCTCTTGGTTATACCCTGTTATAAACATAGCTTTCAGGGTAAAGGGCAGACCAAATGCCTTTAACACCTAATTTTCCTTTTCAACCTGTAATATCTTTTAGGCCCAGCTGTCTCAGGCCTTAAATGGAGTTTCCGATAAGGCAAAAGAAGCAAAGGAGTTTTTGGTTCAGCTGAAGAACATTCTGCAGCAGATCCAGGTGAGCCGAGACCCCACCTCTCTGCAGAAGGGATGTGAGACACGGCTGAGGAAAGGGAAGACCCCTGGCAGCCCTTCTCAGTGTTGAAGATGGGGAGGCCCAACTGCTCCCTGCACAGCCTCAGATGTCCCAGACACTACACACCCAAACCACCGGCACCCATGAGCCATCCGATAGGAAAGGGATCTTGCTTGAACTCAGAAAGAATCATAGAAAGAGAACCAGGCAGAAATAATGCATGGCCATACAGTGCTACCAGTGTCCATAAACAGTGCTGACATACCAAATGCATCATAATATAAAAGCATCAGTTACTAAATAAATGTGTTTACTGAGCACCCATGCTGTGTCACGTACAAGCCCGACACAGATCAATACACTGCAGTCTGTGGCCCCGGGAGCTCTGTCTGTCAGGGAGAGAGTGTATAAATGCACGCAGGGAGGAACTTTCACAGAGATCATGAACGTCCTGGTGTCTGGGTGGGAAAGGGGGGCCGAGGGCACTGAATTCTAAACCAGCTGATAGAAGCCGTCTTTCCTAATAAGGTAAAGCATAGAATTTAGCCACCAGACGTTTCCTTCCCTGTTTCTGATGTTTCGGGACACCAGCTGTATCCATTTGGTAGGGTTGCTATAACAAAGCGTCATAGACTGAGTGGCTTCAGCCCCAATAACCTATTTCCTCACAGTTACGGAGGCTAGAAGTTCAGGATGCAGGCGTGGGCAGGGGTGGCTCCTCCTGAGGGCTGTCTCCTGGGCTGGCAGACAGCCACCACCTCCCTGCGTCCGCAGGCGGCCCTCCCTCTGTGCCTGCCTGTGTCCTCATCTCCTCTTCTAAGGACGTAGTCATGTTGGATCAGAGCCCAGCCTAGGGACCTCGTTTAAGTTACTTCTTTCAAGGCCGTTTCTCCAAACACAGTCTTGTTCTCAGGTCATGGGGGTTTGGACTTCCTCCTAGGAACTTGGGGCAGGGGTGGGAGAAAATACATTAGTCCATGACACGAGGTCTGAATCCAGGCTGCTCTGAGAGGTACTGAAGGATTCTTTTTCACAACTGAGAAAGACAGATCCTACAGCCAGAGCACTGGGTTTTGTTTGTTTTACTGTTTCCCGAGAATGAAAAGTGAACATATGTTCTAGAAATTTTGAAAAGTAGAAAATAGCAGACAAAAGTAACAGAAGTTCACCAATATCTCACCCCTTTAAGTGGCCACCCCACTATTTTGACACGCTATTCCACTAGTGTGCACACACACACACACACACAGAGTATACAATTATGCTGCACACACTTGCTGCTTTTTCTCTTAAGTCCCTCATGAGTGTTTCCCACGACACTGAAAACCCTCACAAACCCGCATGGCTCAGGTGACGTTGAATATTCGTTCCAGCCTCTGACATGCTGAGGCTCACACGCACGGTCTCTGGTCTAGGAGCAGGACCCGCCTGCTGACGCGGCTGTGTCTCTAGCACCGGCCACGTCTCTGCGTGCCTGCTCCCTAAAGCCCTCTGCGTCCCACAGGAGAATGGCCTGGACTACGAGGCCTGCCTGGTGGCTCAGTGCGATGCGCTGGTCGATGCTCTGACCCGGCAGAAAGCCAAGCTGCTCACCAAGGTCACCAAAGAGAGGGAGCACAAGCTGAAGGTGGGTCCCCTCACAGCCTCCCTGCCCAGGGTGGGGGACCACGCGGTGTAGACACGGGGTCAGTGTTAGTTGAGGGTATGAATGAATGAACGAGTGAGGGGAGGAAGCACTGAGCAGGTTCCCTGGGACCTAAGCACCCTCGTGTCACTTTGTCTGCAATAATCGCCATGCCTACTCTCCCTCCAAAGCGGGGACCAGACACCTGAATCCTGCTGCTTTCAGTCAGAAGTCCCCCCTCTCCCATCTGCTGGGCCCCTGCTTTCGGTGGAAGACACACACCCTGCTCTCGTCTTGCAGAGCAGAGATGGCCTCGTTGGATGACGAGGGCTGGGCTCAGGGCCCCGGCTTGGCCCCTCCGTCAGGTTCTCTGGCGTCTGGTGCTCGCGAGGTCAGTGCGGTGGCCAGTGACCACCGTGGAAAGGCAAGACTTCCCCTCATTCGGGACCAGGCCCCTGGTCCAGGCAGCTGCCCTGTGAACACCCTGCCTTGATGAAAATGACTCACTTCATGGTCTAGCCTCGATCTACTTCATAGAAATTTCCCAACTGAACCAGAAATATTACTGAAGGGCAAGAAGGAACGTGTGTTGGGGATGGTCCATGGTTTACCTGCAAAGCAGTTGAGCCCCTCAGTGACCACCCAGCAAGCGAGAGTGGGGGGCATGAACCGGTCACTTGGAAGAGTTCAGATTGTGTGCATTCTCTGCTTTTTATCCAGAGTTCAGGGAGTTTGCTCTGTTGGGTGTGGCAGCCTTGCTTATGGGGGAGTGTGTCCAATTACACCCCTGTAACGAGGGCACGTGGAGCTCAGGAACAGAGCAGCAGCAGGAGAGGGTACGAGGGAGTCGAGAACAGTGCTGCCTCCCACTGCGGCTGGGTAGTTACCAGGGGTCCTTCTCATGGCAGATGGTTTGGGACCAGATCAATCACTGCACGCTGAAGCTGCGCCAGTCCACGGGGCTGATGGAGTACTGCCTGGAGGTGATCAAGGAGAACGACCCCGCCGGGTTCCTGCAGGTGAGCGGGCTGGTCCTTCCTCCAACTCCATGGCCACGTCCCAAACTAGCCAAGGTTCTAGGAAAGTCCCTCCCCGTGGCTTGCTGTTGAGCAGACTCTCCTGTGCTCAGTGATTCCAGAATACATGAAATCTCATCTTGGCTGTTCTCACAAGCTCTGACCTGGCTCTGGGTCATCATTAAATGAGGAGGTCAAACATCACAGTCCCTAGGCCTGCAATGCCACGCTCTCATGGCTCGACTTCCTGGAACACCAGTGCAACATTTTCCCCACAGATGAAAGAAAACAGTCTTTTCCAGTCAAGCTGGAAAGATTGCACTGGAAGATGTGAGTTAGCAGAATCCACATGACCCCCAGTAGACAGAGTCCCACAGGTCTGGACAGAATACCATAGCCCAGAAAGCCCAGGATGCCTTGCTGGGCAACCCCTAGCAGCCAGGCTAATCCGGGTCACGAGCAACTCTTGGAAATACTTCTGTGACTCAAACAAAAGCTCAGTCCTCTGTCTGTGGGGAAAATGATGATTGGTCCCCAGGAAGGGTGCACAGTCATCATAGCTCTACAGGGACACGTGCAAATGTTCTGAATGAGCAAGACTTTCTCCAACAGAGAACAGAGCTGTGGGTTTGATACGGTGAAAGTTTGGAGCAGAAGCTGCAGAACAACATGGAAGAAAGACAGTGGGGGGGGGAGGGGGCGGCCCAGGACTGGGGCGAAGGAGATGCTTTTAAATGCTAGGACAAACCATTAGTGAGTTTCACTTTGCAAAGTGCGGGATCTAGCAAAAGTTGAATATGTAGAGTGTTTCTGTATATTTTCAAAGTATCATTTGCTTCCAGACGAACTTAGTTACTTAACAGAAAGAGACTCACAGACTTAGAAAGTGAACCAGTGGTTGCTGGGGGGAATGGATAGCTTACGGAATTTGGCAGGTTCATGGACACACTGCTATATACAAAATGGATAACCACCAAGGACCTACTGTCAAGCACAGGGAACGCTGCTCAGTATTACGTGGCAGTCTGGATGGGAGGGGGGTTTGTGGGAGAATGGATACATGTGTATGTATGGCTGAGTCCCTTGGCTGTTCACTTGAAACTATCACAAAATTGTTAATAGGCTATACCCCAATACCAAATGAGAAGTTCAAAAAAATAAATGAAAAGTATCATTTGCTTTACAAAAGTGTTTAGCCTAAAACAGCAAGTGCTTCTTTATAGGGAACATGACCTACCTGTGAAGATGATTTAAACAATATAATGCATTTTTATTTACCCCCAAGTCATACCGGCATGGGTCCTGTCATCTCTGCCAGGGTTTGAGAGGGCATGCTTAACACAGCCACCCCAGCACCCTGAGCCCATGCAGATGAAGCCCCTACCCTTTCCTCACCACCTGCTGTGCTATTTTTCCTTTGCATGTGGAAACCCTAAACTCTGTGCTTCCTTTAAGATCTCAGATGCCCTGATCAAGCGTGTCCAGGTGTCTCAAGAGCAGTGGGTCAAAGGAGCCCTGGAGCCCAAAGTGTCTGCGGAGTTTGAGCTGACCTTGGACAGCGAACCGCTGTTGCAGGCCATCCACCAGCTGGACTTCATTCAGATGAAATGTAGGGGTGAGCCGTGGTTGGCCCAGTTCAGTTGATGCTTCTTCTGGAAGAGGCATCCACTCTGCAGGGCAGCTCATGCATCGGAAGACGTGTGACCCTGGTGGGACACAGATCGGGAGGGGGGGCCTTCTGTGGCACAGACCTGGGTTCAGGTCCCAGTTCAGTGCCCCTGAGCTGGGTGACCCTGTGGGTGGCCCCCAGCGTGAGTCACAGTTTTCCCACGTATGAAAGAGGATCATCTATTCATTCAGAGACACCTATCGAGTGTTCGTCACCTGCCAGGCACCATCCTAGCTGTTCAGGACACAGTCGTGAACAACTCCACAGACTCCCTCACAAGACTGAGCTAGCATTCTAGAGAAGGAGATAGGCAATGATACAGCAGGGGGTGTGATATAACCTGATGGTGGCAGGTGTGACCGACAAGGTACTTTCTGAGAAGTGACAGCGTTAGTCGCTCAGTCATGTCTGACGCTTTGTCACCCCATGGACTGTAGCCTGCCAGGCTCCTCTGTCCATGAAATTCTCCAGGCAAGAATACTGGAGTAGGTAACCACTCCCTTCTCCAGGGGATCTTCCCAATCAGGGATCAAACCTGAGTCTCCTGCATTACAAGCTGATTCTTTACCATCTGAGCCACCAGGGAAGCCACTTTTTGAGAAGAAGGCATTAGTATGGGGGTTGTATTTCGAGGTGAGAAGGAAAGAGATGCAATATAAAGGAAGAAGTTTCCAGGAGCCAGAGGGCAGGTATAAGTTTGCTGTGTTCCAAGAAGAGTGAGATCAGAGGTGACAGCAGAGTGGAGAAGGTGGTGGGTGGCAGAGGTGAGTTCAGAGAGCCAGGGGGACACAGGCTATGGGTTAAGAAAAGGTTGCATAACTTTCCCCAGGTTACAAAATTAGCATGTGAGGTCACCCTGCCTCTCCAGAGACATTAAGGGTACATTCAGGGGAGGGAATAAAACTCTTTGGGGGTTTATTTTTTTAACCAATATATCAAAGAGCTGAGCACCACACCTACAGAAGCTGTGAACTCAGGAAAATGCTCACTTGCAAAGTATGTGGCCATTTTTAAACCGAAGACATCCAGTCTCTGTGCTCACTCCCACACTCAGTTTGCACCTGAGGTGAGGTTTGGAAATACCATCTGCCCCAGGTATGAATGAGGTGTGATTCTGGGAGCAGAATAAGCCTGGTCTGGAAAGTGGGGGTGCTGAAAGAGGCTGCTTGGAGCAGCTCCTGACAGGCTGGGGAGGTGGGATTCATAGAGGAAGTGGGAAAGAGAAAAGCAGTACCCAGGGATGGAGAGAGGACTCCTCCACACTGATAACCCAGGGTCCTGGGGCCAGTCTGCATGGAGCAGCCCTGAGACCACATCCATAACAGTGCTCACACCCCACTAAACTGTCCACCAAAATGTGGAAGATGGTGCCCTAACATCTGGAGCCAAATGGAAATCTGTAGTTTTTTAAAAAACTCATGTTGCAGTGTTCCCTTGGAAAAATGTCAGCATGGATTATGCATGCATGCATGCTAAATTGCTTCACTTGTGTCCACCTCTTTGCAACCGTATGGACCGTAGCCCCTCTGTCCATGGGATTCTCCAGGCAAGAATACTGGAGTGGGTTGCCGTGTCCTCCTCCAGGGGAACTTCCCAACGCAGGGATCGAACCCAAGTCTCTTATGTCTCCTGCATTGGCAGGCAACTTCTTTATCACTAACGTTACCTGGGAAGCCCCAGCATGGACTATATTTATTTCTAAAATCTCTGGAGCCTGAACACAACTAGAGAATAAAAAGATACTCCCAAGCTCACCTTGATAGAACTGATGATTCACTTGACTTGAATCCCTAATTCCATGGGTAGACTGTCCCATACTCTAAGACTGCCTCACCTTCCGGGATTTAATTCCCTAGGCCTTTAAAACGCTCCCAAAGGTTTCAATGTCTCTTTGTCTTTTGCCTGTCCCTCGCCCCCAACCACAACTTCATGGGTCCCAGGTGTGAGCTGCACGTGACTCCACGCAGAGGGTCTGGAGAGGCCTTGCTGTGCTGGGAGGCACATGGGGTCAGGCTCTGCTGCAAGTCCTGGGGAGCCGCTCCCGGGCCAGTGACGCTCAGTGGGCTGGTGGGGAGCGGACACCTTGTCCTCAGGGCTCCAGACTCAGAGGGGCGGCGGCAACTGCCGTGTCTCTGCGTCTGTCCCGGCCTCAAATCCCAGGACCCCTCCCAGGCTAGGAGGCGCGCGGAGTGTGCATACAAGCGGCGGGGAGTGACGTGGCGGTGGCCTTTCCTCTGGGGTGGGGCGGGCGCGCAGCTGTCCCCGCGGTGGTGGCCTCTCCTCTGGGGTGGGGCGGGCGCGCAGCTGTCCCCGCGGTGGTGGCCTCTCCTCTGGGGTGGGGCGGGCACGCAGCCGTCCCCGCGCCCTGCAGGGTCTGCGCACTGAAGCCCGCCCTTCCCCTCCCAGTGCCGCCCGTGCCCCTGTTGCAGCTGGAGAAGTGCTGCACCCGGAACAACAGCGTCACGCTGGCCTGGAGGACGCCGCCCTTCACCCACAGCCCGGTGGACGGCTACATCCTGGAGCTGGACGACGGCGACGGGGGGCAGTTCCGGGTGAGGCCTGCTGCCTGCTGCGGAGGGTGGGGGGCGAGGCTCGCACTGTCCCAGCCTCCGGCTCAGTCCGTGTGGCGGCCCCTAACTCTGATACCACTAACGGGGGCGTCAGCCCCAAGGACGCGGGACTCGGGGGCCTGGGCTCATGGGACACATGTGGGGTTTCTCTACCGAGAGCTGCGTCTGGGCAGGCAGAGAAAGTTCAGGATGGCTTTTCTGTGAAGACTGACTCAGGTCGGAGGCCAAGGCAGAGCTCAGAAAAGGTGTCCCCCACACAGACCCACTTCCCAGTTGAACCAGCCTTATCTAGTCAACACCATCCCACACATCCCCCCAAGCAGACTCTTAATCCCTCAGTGTTCCCACACAACGGCCCTGCCCGGTTGACTAATTAGCTCATCTGGCAAGGTGATCTGCCTGGGAAGACACATGAGGAACGGTTGTAGGGTTTGGGTGATGATCTACGCTCAAGTCCCCAGTGATGGAATACATGGGGAGAGTAAAGAGCCTTAGTGAGTCAGAAATGCATTTCCAATCTCACCCTGTGGTAGGAGCCGGACAGCACCCCACCCCAACCTAGACCCCAGCAGAGCTCTACCTTGAGACTCACAGTGGAGTTCAGACTCCTGTCCGGCAATTTGGTTGACTCCAGGGAGCACAAACGCTGGCTCTTCTTAGAGCGCCACCTTTCTGTCCACGAGAGACTAAAGACTCATTCTAACAAACCAGAGCCATCCCAACAGCTCTCATACTTCTCCTCCTGGAAGTCGTGCCTTCAAGGAATCTGACCAGAGTCAGTATCCCTTTTGTTTCCCTCAAAGGGATTTGTGCCTGTGTCTTTTCATTTTTTTGCTTTATGGATGCCAGACTTGTAGTACTCCATGAGGAAACATTGAGTCCCTGGGAATATGGGCTCTTTGGGGAAGAGAGAGGCTGAGGTCACAATGGTCAGGAAGAGCAGGTCATACACTGGGTCCCGAACCCCAGCCATTCCGGTCATGCAAATAAGCGAGGAACTGACAGAGTTCCTTCACTAACCAGAAACCAGGAAGAGAGTTTATGCTTTTGAAATGGGATGGAAGAGGATGTTAAAAGAAGCAGCCAGTACTTCCCTGGTAGTCAGTGGTTAGGAATCTGTAGGGGACACGGGTGTGACCCCTGGTTGGGGAGCTAGATCCCACATGCTGAGGAGCAGCTAAGGCGGCGAGCCACAACGGAAGATCCCGTGTGCCACAACTGAGACCCAGTGAGACCAAATAAGTAAGTAAATAAATATTTACCAAAAAAAGAAGAAGCCACAGAGCCCAGTGGCTTCTCCCCTTTGAGACATGACCACGGACAAGCTGGAGCCAAGGGCTCGAGTTTCTGAGGGACAGTGTGTTATGGTGGGAAAAGCGTGGACTTAATGCAGACAGACCTGGATTTGAACGCTGGCTTCTAAATGGATTGACTGTGATCTTGGGCAAGTTTTCTCCTCTCCCTGAGTGTCCTTGTGAGTAAAACATAAAAAATAATAGCAATGTCCCAGGGTTGTGTAAGGATTAAGATGCCTTATACAATAATAGCTGGCACACAACTACTATTATCAGTAACTTGAAAAAATAAGTGAAGAGTGATCAAGCAGGAATAGCGTTTTATAACTGTGTTTGTTCATGGCTGTGCCGGGTCTTCCTTTCTGCACGGGCTTTCTCTAGCTGTGGTCCACCGGCTCTCATTGCAGTGGCTGCTCTTGGTGCAGAGCACACGCTCGGGGCATGTGGGCTTGGTAGTTGCAACACGTGGGCTCTAGAGCTCAGGTTCAGTAACTGCGGCACACAGGTTTAGTTGTTCCACGACATGTGAGATCTTCCCAGACCAGTGATCGGACTCATGTTTGCTACATTGTCAGGTGAATTCTTCATCACTGAGGCCAAGGGAAGCCCAGGAATGATGTTTTATGTGATGACAAAAGTGAGGTGTAAGGCTACGTATTTGGGAGCAGTTAATGGGACAAATTAAGTTTGAAGTAAATGTTCTAGAAAAGGACCTTTGGGGTCCTGTGCAGAAATGCCCCCCCCTCTGGGAAACCAGGAGAAAAGCAGCTCCAGTAGGCCCAAAGAGTTGGAAGGTGCCAGCCTCAGCAGTGGAAGAGGCTGGAGGAGGTGGAGTGGGCCTCTCACTCCAGAAGTGGCCGAATCAACTTGAACCACCTGTGCTTGACCACACCCTTCTTCCGTCTGCTTTTTCCCATCATGTGTGATGATGCTTCCTTTTCAAATACTGTTTATTTTGTCTACTTCGATGCTTAGCTCATGTTTTCTAACTTAAATTACCATTGAAAACCGATGATCTCCTCTTGCTCCAAACTGTTTTGTGCACCCCCATCTTTGGGGTCCAGAATACTATCCATGAGAACCACCCTCTGAGGAGGCAGGACGTTCTCAGGCAGCATCATAGCTACTGCACTCCATACCTTCACAGCAGAGGGGCCCATCAGCCACCAGTAAGGGTTTGTGTTAAACTTGGACGTGGTCTGAAACCCAGCCACCACTCATCCCAAATCTCCTTATTAATAGCACTCTCGGGTAATGGAAATAAAAGCAAAAATAAACAAATGGGACCTAATTAAACTTAAAAGCTTTTACACAACAAACGAAACTATAAGCAAGGTAAAAAGACAGCCTTCAGGATGGGAGAAAATAATAGCAAATGAAACAACTGACAAAGAATCTCAAAAATATACAAGCAGCTCATGCAGCTCAATACCAGAAAAATAAGCAACCCAGTCAAAAAATGGACCAAAGAACTAAACAGACATTTCTCCAAAGAAGACATACAGATGGCTAACAAACACATGAAAAGATACTCAACATCACTCATGATCAGAGAAATGCAAATCAAAACCACAATGAGGTACCATCTCATGCCAGTCAGAATGGCTGCTATCCAAAAGTCTACAAAAAAAAAATGCTGGAGAGGGTGTGGAGGAAACAGAACCCTCTTACACTGTTGGTGAGAATGCAAACTAGTACAGCCACTATGGAGAACAGTGTGGAGATTCCTTGAAAAACTGGAAATTGAACTGCCATACAACCCATCAATCCCACTGCTGGGCATACACACCAAGGAAACCAGATCTGAAAGAGACACGTGTACCCCAATGTTCATCGCAGCACTGTTTACAATAGCCAGGACATGGAAGCAACCTAGATGTCTATCAGCAGACGACTGGATAAGAAAGCTGTGGTACATATACACAGTGGAGTATTACTCAGCCATTAAAAAGAATTCATTTGAACATTACAGTATACTAACACATATATACGGAATTTAGAAAGATGGTAACAATGGCCCTATATGCAGGGCAGAAGAAGAGACGCAGAAGTACAGAACAGACTTTTGAACTCTGTGGGAGAAGGGGAGGGTGGGAAGTTTCGAAAGAACAGCATGTATCAAGTGCTCGGGCCTGTTGGGCTGGGAAGATCCAGAGGAATCGGGTGGAGAGGGAGGTGGGATGGGAGACCGGGATGGGGAATTCGTGTAACTCTATGGCTGATTCACATCAATGTATAACAAAACCCACTGAAAAATAAAAAAATTAAAAAAAAAAAAAAAAAAAAAAAAAAGAATTCATTTGAGTCAGATATAATGAGATGGATGAAACTGGAGCCTATTCTGTTCAGTTCAGCTGCTCAGTCATGTCAAACTCTTTGTGACCCCATGGACTGCAGGATGGCAGGCTTCCCTCTCCATCACCAACTCCCGGAGTTTACTCAAACTCATGTCCATTTGAGTCAGTGATGCCATCCAACCATCTCATCCTCTGTCGTCCCCTTCTCCTCCCACCTTCAAACTTTCCCAGCATCAGGGTCTTTTCAAATGAGTCAGCTCTTCCCATCAGGTGGCCAAAGTATTGGAGTTTCACCTTCAGCATCAGTCCCTCCAATGAACACCCAGGACTGATTTCCTTTAGGATGGACTGGTTGGATCTCCTTGCAGTCCAAGGGACTCTCAAGAGTCTTCTCCAACTCCACAGTTCAAAAGCATCAATTCTTCGGTGCTCAGCTTTCTTTATAGTCCAACTCTCACATCCATACATGACCACTGGAAAAGCCATAGCCTTGACTAGTCAGACTTCTGTCGGCTAAGTAATGTCTTTGCTTTTTAACATGATGCCTAGGATGATCATAACTTTTCTTCCAAGAAGTAAGCGTCTTTTAATTTCATGGCTGCAGTCACCATCTACTTTGATTTTGGAGCCCCCAAAAATAAAGTTTGCCACTGTTTCCACTGTTTCCCCATCTATTTGCCATGAAGTGATAGGACCGGATGCCATGATCTTAGTTTTCTGAATGTTGAGGGGTTTTTTTCCATTTATTTTTATTCGTTGGAGGCTAATTACTTTACAATCTTGTAGTGGTTTTTGTTATACATTGACATGAATAAGCCATGGATTTACATGTGTTCCCCATCCCGATCCCCCCTCCGGCCTCCCTCTCCATCCCATCCCTCTGGGTCTTCCCAGTGCACCAGCGCTGAGCACCAGTCTCTTGCATCCAACCTGGGCTGGTGATCTGTTTCACCCTTGATAGTATACTTGTTTCAATGCTGTTCTCTCTGAATATCCTACCCTAGCCTTCTCCCACAGAGTCTAAAAGTCTATTCTGTACATCTGTGTTTCTTTTTCTGTTTTGCATATAGGGTTATCATTACCATCTTTTAAAATTCCATATATATGCGTTAGTATATTGTATTGGTCTTTATCTTTCTGGCTTACTTCACTCTGTATAATGGGCTCCAGTTTCATCCATCTCATTATATCTGACTCAAATGAATTCTTTTTAATGGCTGAGTAATATTCCATAGTGTATATGTACCACAGCTTTCTTATCCATTTGTCTGCTGATGGGCATCTAGATTGTTTCCATGTCCTGGCTATTGTAAACAGTGCTGCGATGAACATTGGGGTACACATGTCTCTTTCAGATCTGGTTTCCTTGGTGTGTATGCCCAACAGTGGGATTGCTGGGTCATATGGCAGTTCAATTTCCAGTTTTTTAAGGAATCTCCACACTGTTCTCCATAGTGGCTGTACTAGTTTGCATTCCCACCAACAGTGTAAGAGGGTCCCCTTTTCTCCACACCCTCTCAGCATTTATTGCTTATAGACTTTTGGATAGCAGCCATTCTGACTGGCGTGTAATTGAATGTTGAGTTTTAAGCCAACTTTTTCACTCTCCTCTTTCACTTTCATCAAGAGGCTCTTTAGTTCTTCTTCACTTTTTGCCATAAGGGTGGTGTCATCTGCATAGGTTATGGATATTTCTCCCAGCAATCTTGCTTCCAGCTTTTGCTTCATCCAGCCCAGCATTTCTCATGAAGTAATCTGTATATAAGTTAAATAAACAGGGTGACAATATACAGCCTTGACATGCCCTTTCCAAATTTGGAACCAGTTTGTTGTTCCATGTCCAGTTCTAACTGTTGCTTCTTGACCTGCATACACATTTCTCAAGAGGCAGATCAGGTGGTCTGGTATTCCCATCTCTTGATGAATTTTCCACAGTTTGTTGTGATCCACACAGTCAAAGGCTTTGGCATAGTCAATAAAGCAGAAATAGATGTTTTTCTGGAACTCTCTTGCTTTTTCTATGATCCAGCGAATGTTGGCAATTTGATCTCTGGTTCCTCTGCCTTTTCTAAACCCAGCTTGAACATCTGGAAGTTCACGGTTCATGTATTGTTGAAGCCTGGCTTGGAGAACTTTGAGTGTTACTTAGATAGTGTGTGAAATGAGTGCAACTGTGCAGTAGTTTGAGCATTCTTTGGCATTGCCCTTCTTTGGGACTGGAATGAAAACTGACCTTTTCCAGTCCTGTGGCCACTGCTGAGTTTTCCAAATTTGCTGGCATAATGAGTGCAGCACTTTCACAGCATCATCTTTTAGGATTTGGAATAGCTCACCTGGAATTCCATCACCTTCACTAGTTTTGTTTGTAGTGATGCTTCCTAAAGCCCACTTGACTTCACATTCTAGGATGTCTGGTTCTAGGTGAATGATCACACCATAATGGTTATCTGGGTCATGAAGATCTTTTTTGTATAGTTCTTCTGTGTACTCTTGCTACTTCTTCTTAATATCTTCTGCTTCTGTTAGGTTCATACCATTTCTGTCCTTTATTGAGCCCATCTTTGCATGAAATGTTCCCTTGGTATCTCTAATTTTCTTAATGAGATCTCTAGTCTTTCCCATTCTATTGGTTTCCTCTATTTCTTTGTACTGATCATTGAGGAAGACTTTCTTATCTCTCCTCGTATTCAAATGGGAATATCGTTCCTTTTTTCCTTTGCCTTTCGCTTGTCTTCTTTTCACAGCTATTTGTAAGGCCTCCTTGGACAACCATTTTGCCTTTTTACATTTCTTTTTCTTGGGGATGGTCTTGATCACTGCCTCCTGTACAAAGTCATATACCTCCATCCACAGTTCTTCAGGCACTCTGTCTATCAGACCTAATCCCTTGAATCTATTTGTCACTTCTACTGTATAATTATAAGGAATTTGATTTAGGTCATACCTGAATGGTCTAGTGATTTTCCCTACTTTCTTCAATTTAAGTCTGAATTTGGCAATAAGGAGTTCATGATCTGAGCCAAAGTCAGCTCCCGGTCTTGTTTTTGCTGACTGTATAGAGCTTCTACATCTTTGGCTGCAAAGAATATAATCAATCTGATTTCGGTGTTGACCATCTGGTAATGTCCATGTATAGAGTCATCTCTTGTGTTGTTGGAAGAGGGTGTTTGCTATGACCAGTGTGTTCTCTTGGCCAAACTCTATTAGCCTTTGCCCTGCTTCATTCTGTACCTCAAGGCCAAATTTGCCTGTTACTCCAGGTATTTCTTGACTTCCTACTTTTGCATTCTAGTGCCCTATAATGAAAAGGACATCTCTTTTGGGTGTCAGTTCTAGAGTTCTTGTGGCTCTTCATAGAACCATTCAACTTCAGCTTCTTCAGCGTTACTGGTTGGTGCTTATTATACAGCGTGAAATAAGTTAGAAAGAGAAATACCATACACCCTTATGGCAGAAAGTGAAGAAGAACTAAAGAGCCTCTTGATGAAAGTGAAAGAGGAGAGTGAAAAAGTTGGTTTAAAACTCAACATTCAGAAAACTAAGATCATGGCATCTAGTCCCATCACTTCATGGCAAATAGATGGGGAAACAATGGAAACAGTGACAAATTTTATTTCGGGGGGCTCCAAAATCAATGTAGATGATGATTGAAGTCATGAAATTAAAAGATGCTTGCTCCTTGGAAGAAAAGTTGTGACCAACCTAGACAGCTCATTAAAAAGCAGAAGCATTACTTTGCCAACAAAGGTCTGTGTAATCAAGGCTATGGTTTTTCTAGTAGTCGTGTGTGGATGTGAGAGTTGGACTATAAAGAAAGCTGAGCACCGAAGAATTGATGCTTTTGAACTGTGGTGTTGGAGAAGACTCTTGAGAGTCCCTTGGACTGCAAGGAGATCCAACCAGTCCATCCTAAAGGAGATCAGTCCTGGGTGTTCATTGGAGGGACTGATGCTGAAGGTGAAACTCCAATACTTTGGTCACCTGATGGGAAGAGCTGACTCATTTGAAAGACCCTGATGCTGGGAAAGTTCGAAGGTGGGAGGAGAAAGGGACCACAGAGGATGAGATGACTGGATGGCATCACTGTCTTAATGGACATGAGTTTGAGTAAACTCTGGAAGTTGGTGATGAACAGGGAGGCCTGGTGTACTGCAGTCCATGGGGTCTCAAAGAGTGGGACACAACTGAGCAACTGAACTGAACTGAACTGAGTGCAAAAATATAGAGTTTAGAAAGATGATAATGATGACCCTGTATGCAAGACAGCAAAAGAGACACAGATATAAAGAACAAACTTTTGCAATCTGTGGGAGAAGACAAGGCGGGGGGCGGGATGATTTGAGAGAATAGCACTGAAGCACGTATATTTCCGTATGTGAAATAGATGACCAGTCCAAGTTCGATGCATGAAATAGGGCACTCAAAGCTGGTGCCCTGGGACAACCCAGAGGGATGGGATGGGGAGGGAGGGGGGAAGGGAGTTCAGGACGGGGGACACATGTACATCCACGGTTGATTCATGTCAGTGTATGGCAAAAATCACCACAATAGTGTAAAGTAATTAGCCTCCAATTAAAATTAATTAATTAATTAAAAAAATAGCACTCTTAGGATGATAGCACTTTCCATGCAACATGTGGCTAAGAGAAATTTTCCTAACGGGGGCACCTGATGAGCGGTCTGTGTCTCTTCCAGGAGGTGTATGTTGGCAAGGAGACCCTGTGCACCATTGACGGCCTTCACTTCAACAGCACATACAACGCCAGGGTCAAGGCTTTCAACTCCTCCGGCGTCGGGCCCTACAGTAAGACTGTGGTCCTGCAGACGTCCGACGGTGAGCACTGGGGTGTCTCAGGGGAAATAGATTCAGTCCCAGCCCACGTATCAGATGGGCGGACAGATGGACAGGGAAAATCTGTGAGTTGCTGGTGAGGGAGGCATCAAGGCTAAAGGAAAGAGGTGGCAGGTGGGTGAGTCCATCTTGTCCAGCCCTGTCCCTGATCCACTCACCTTGCTTTCTGCCCGCTCGTCACAAAGGATGGAGACATTCTTTCACCCCACTTGCTGGACCTGGAAAGTGCCACTAGAGCTTGAGAGGCACAGGGAGACTATAGTCCCTGTGTAATCTCACTTCCAAGGGGCCAAGAGTGGGTGAGATGTCCCAGAGAAGAGCAGGCAGGTGGCTACCAGGAGGAACTTGCCCCTCGAGCACCCGGTACAAGAGCTGAGATCTGAGTGCTGCAGACCTTGCTGTGTCCTGTCAGGTTTCAGGCAATCAGAGCACATCCACATTCCACTGGATTTTGATCATGTGAATCCTAAGCGTCGAGGGGTGATGTAGGGTCTGGTCTGCTGCACCGAACATGCACCTGTCAGGCCTCAGGGGTCCCTGGAGGGTACCAGCCCTGTGTTACTGTCAACATTTGTCCCAGGGCTTCCCTGATGGCTCAGCAGATAAAGAATCCACCTGCAATGCATGAGACACAAGAGATGCAGGTTCGATCCCTGGGTCAGGAAGATTGCCTGGAGGGAGGGTATGGCAACGGGCTCCAGTGTTCTTGCCTGGAGAATCCCATGGACAGAGGAGCCTGGCGGGCTACAGTTCATATGGTCACAAAGAGTCGGACATGACTGAGCGACTACCACTTTCACTTATCCCAGCCCATCCTCTGGCTGCCCTGAGGAGCACAGGACAGCCTGAACCGTTCCCCAGCGATGGGCAGATGGTACTGTCCCCGGGGTGGGCTCCCCAGCTGTGTGCCCCTAGAAGCCCTCACCTGCCAGTGGGCTATGGGTGGAGGCTGGAGCGCGGGGGCTTTGCTGACCACACTTCACCTCTCTGCCTCTCGAGTCTCTCTCCATGATGCAGGGCTGGATGTCTATCCTCACTCCTAATAGTGCGTGAGTGCTGTAGAAACCAAGATTGATTCCATGAGAGCATGTAGATGGGGCCTGGATGTCTGTGTACTTGGCCCAGCTGGGGTCATGGGATTGGGCACTTGGATGAACAGAGGAGAGAGCGTGATGTGTATGAGCATGCGTGCGTGAATTGAGCAGGGAAGAACATGCAACGCCCTGTGTCCACTTCGTGAGAGATGCCAGTGAGTCTGTCTCCGAGCCCAGGTCAGAGGCTGCCAGCAAACTCACCCCAACCCTGCCCCTCTTGCCTGCCCCTTCCTTTCCAGTGGCCTGGTTCACGTTTGACCCCAACTCTGGGCACCGGGACATCATTTTGTCCAACGACAACCAGACAGCCACATGCAGCAGCTATGACGACCGAGTGGTGCTGGGCACGGCGGCCTTCTCCAAGGGCGCACACTACTGGGAGCTGCACGTGGATCGGTACGACAACCACCCGGACCCCGCCTTCGGGGTGGCCCGGGCCAGCGTGGCCAAGGACATGATGCTGGGCAAGGACGACAAGGCGTGGGCCATGTACGTGGACAACAACCGCAGCTGGTTCATGCACTGCAACTCTCACACCAACAGGTGCGCCCCACTGCCGACAGGAGGCCTGGGGTCTGCGTCCTCCTGCTCTCCCCAAGCTCGTCAGACGCAGTGGGGGGCAGTGTTCTCAGCCACTTTGGTGTCCGGTTCCCAGGGAGACGTGACCGCTGGCCTGCCGCCCAGATGGGAGCAAACAGAGTGTGGCGCTGGTGGTTGTGCAGGCCGCTCAGAAGCCCCGAGGCCAGGCTCACCAGCTCTGGGCTCCGGGTCTCCTCCAGGCTCGGCTCCACTTCCCTCCTCTCCCGTCAACCCAGAGTCACCACGGAACCCCCCACACAACCGCAGGGCCTTGAAACAGGCAGGCAGGGGGTGCAGCGCCCTCGGGGCACTCACTGCGCCGGCTTTGACCTGGGCAACCCTGACCTGGGCAGCCCTAGCACGGCCTTGCCCTGAGGCTGGCCTGGGAGAGTGGGGTCACCCGGCCAGACTCAGGAAACTCGGAGCCTGGGGGAGACCTTGGCCCCAGTACTGGAGGGTTGTGGCCCTCCAAGCCACCTCCTCGCTGTGGGGTCTTATTCCCGGTGTGCTGAGAGCTGTCACCCCTGCTGGGAGAGGCGAGAGGCCCTGAGGAACCAGCCTCCCTGGATTGCAGCGCTGGGCCGGGTCAACTCCAGGGGCTCTCAGAGCTCCAGACCCACCTCAGTGCTCCTGCAGGTGGCCCCAGGAGTCCTGGCCTGGGACAGGGACTTGCCGGAGGGTCCCCAGGGGCTGAAGGCAGATGGGACCCCTACCCTCAGCCTTTTCAGCAGCTGTGACCCCCTCTCCACAGGCCTGGGGTGACAGCAGGCAGCTCCTCCCCGGGGGCTGGGTGGCCTGGCCCTGCACCTGCCCGGCCGTCTGCTCACAGGCCACCTGGGGACCGGGTCCAGGCCCCCAGCGCCCTCTCTGCTTGCTCAGGCCAAGCAGGAGCCTAGACACCCTGGGTGGGAGTGCCAACAAGGAGCATCTATCAAGAGCCTACTTTGTTCCCGAGATCAGACGAGATCGGGTGCGTTCAGGGTGGTATGGCCATAGACAAGCCTACTTTGTTCCATGGGAAGCAGCTGGCTTATGGGATTTCGTTTGTGCCTCAGGAAAGTTCGATTGTTATCGCAGATTATGAGATCAGGGCTTAAGGTTAACGTCCAAGTCTTGGGGCTAATTGGACATGGTGTCAGTGTTTAGCTCAGGACCCAGGCTCCAGTTCCAGGGGAAGGGTGGAGAGGGGGCTGGGCTGGGCCAGGAGACCGAGGGAAGTGCTGGGTCGGCCTCCGTCCAGTGCCTCAGGCGGGTCCTTGCTGCCACCAGTTGCTCAGTGTCTCAGCAGCACCCCAGGCCCTGGCAGGTCCCAGCCCCACCAGCAGCGTCCCGCCCCGGGGCCTGCCCTGCCCTCTGATGACACCCGCCCAGCACTCCTGTCGCTTCCCATGCTCTCAGCCCACCATCAGCTGACCGGCTCGTTCCCCATCAGGAGAGGACAAAAATGGTTTTCTGATCAGAGCAGAGCCGCCTGTGTCAAGGCCGACCTCAGTTAAGGGAGGGGAGAGTCTAACGGACTCAGCCCGCCCACCCCCGGGAAGCAGACAGGTGAGGGTGCTGCCCACCCAGAGACTCGCCCCTCCCCGTGGATGCAAATCCAAACCACCATGAGATGCAGTCACAGCATTCACCACAAGGGTCCCGGTTTTGGTCCTTTGCTCTACGGCAGGTCCTGGGGGATGACTGGCTCCCTGCCCACTGCGGGCACTGTGTTTCCAGTCGAGGGGGTCCCCGGCAGCCTTCAGCTGACCCTCCTGTCCTCACGTCCACCCTGGCTTCTCTCCCCAGGACGGAAGGCGGTGTGTGCAAGGGGGCCACCGTGGGTGTGCTGCTGGACCTGAATAAGCACACTCTGACCTTCTTCATCAATGGGCAGCAGCAGGGCCCCACGGCCTTCAGCCACGTGGACGGGGTCTTCATGCCAGCCCTCAGCCTCAACCGCAACGTTCAGGTACCTTGCACCCTCTGGGCCAGGGCCCCCTGCTAGCCCCCACCCCCGCTGCCCATGGGCCGCCAAGGTGTGCTCGACAAAGAGGGCTCTAAAGAAGCCAATGGCATGCTGCCCGGCCAGGGGCTTACCGACCGCCCACCCGGGCCTCGCCTGGAGACAGTTTCCTCCAGCGTGATAAATCCTTTCTTGGCCCCTTGAAAGCAGCAGAGGCTCTAAGGTGGCTGTTGGTGGACAAGCACGGGGACGGAGGGGCAGTGAGGGTGCGGGAGATGGGCAAGTCCTGGCTACACGCTCTGGGAAAGCTGCCAGACCAGAAAGCCGGTGTCTCCTGCCCTGCCCGGCCCTGGTAGCCAGGTGTGTGCTGGGCCTCACGTGGCTTTCCTCCAAGAGGAGGGTGAGTTGGGGAGAGACCACGCCTAAGGGTTTACCCCCATCCCATCCCTGCCCCTCTGGTTCCCTCAGAAAGCCAGCATCCTCCCAATGCCGAGTCCAGTCCTGGGGCCACCTGCTCAAGTGTGAAGGACAGGCAGGAGCGTGGAGTGATGCGCAGGCGGTGTGCCAGCCTTTGTTTCCACACACGGCTCCTCCCCGGGAAGTATGGGGCTGGAGGCAAAGCTCTGCTTCGAGGTGTCCACCAACTCTGAGTATTATCCCTCAGTGACTGATCTGTGGGGTGGCGCAGTGGTAAAGAATCCACCTGCCAATGTGGGAGATGTAGGTTCAATCCCTGGGTTGGGAAGATCCCCTGGAGAAGAGAGCAGCCCACTCCAATATTCTTGCCTGGGGAATCCCCATGGTCAGAGGAGCCTGGCGGGCTACCCAGTCCCTGGTGTCGCAAAGAGTCAGACACGACAGAAGGAACTTAGCATCCACTCACGCGCAAATCAATCAATGCATGTGTGTGCTCGGTCTCTGACCTGTGTCTGACTCCTTGAGACTCTATGGAATATAATCTGCCAGGCCCCTCTGTCCATGGGGAGTCTCCTGGCAAGGATAGTGGAGTGGCTTGCCATGCCCTTCTCCAGGGGATCTTCCCAACCCAGGGATCGAACCCACATCTCATATGTCTCCTGCATTGGCAGATGGGTTCTTTACCACTAGTCCCACCTGGGAAGCTCTTGATTGATTTGTACCTCCGCTCATTTGCTAAAGAGCTCTGAGGCAGCCTGAAGTATGGACTGTTCTTACGCAGGGTTAAGAAAACAAATGTAGGAAAGGAAAGAGGGCCATGGAAAGAAAGCAGAAACAAATACAAACCCTGAGCCCAAGTCCTCCTGCAGCAAAGAACCTCAGCCTTGCCGAGGCTCCTGGCGGCTGGGGCAGCGTGGGAAGCAGGCAGTACGCGGTTCTCACCGTGAGGAAAGAGGCAAAGACCAGCTCCTCGGAGCGAGCTTCTGGGCCTGATGGTAGTGATGCCGAGCATGATAAACAGCAGATTCCACAACACAGAGAACCTGGGCTGCTGCCCGTGGTGATCCTGGAGCAGAGGCCATTGCACTGCTGCTGAGCTGTGGGCGTTGAGGGTTCACGGGGGCTGCTCTGCCCCCGATCACCACGTCTTCTTTTCCAGGTCACCCTGCACACGGGACTGGAAGTGCCAACGAACCTGGGGCGGCCAAAGCTGTCAGGCAACTAGCCTGCCAGGCCCTGCTCTGCGTGGCCATCCCTCACTGCACTCACATAGCCCCCGAGGGAGCACAGCCACATCCCGGGTGCAACCCAGCAGCCGCTGAGCATCTTAGAGACACGCTTTCCTTGAGGGACAGAGAATGTCTGAGGCCAGGCTCACTGAGGCCGCAGAGGGTGGTGAACGTGGGTGCTTCCTGTCGTTCCAATGGGCATTACAGACACGAAGAAGGACGTTTGTCAAGACAGCAAGGAAGTATTCGGGGTTTCATCTGGTTTCCTGCCTTCTGTTTTCGATGCTTGTCTTTTGCAGGGGGCAGGGAGGGGGGCAAGGGGAGAGCAGACCCTGTGACGAGCATCCTGAGAGCAGGAGTCGGGGTCAAATCTTTGCTGGATGCACTGCTTCAGAGAACAAAGGGTGCTGGCTTCCATCTCTGCCAGGATGTGTCATCCTTTAGGTTTTCAGTTCTGGCATATCCGGTGTCTGGCATATTATGCCACTTGCAGACGAAGCCAGGATGCACAGAGAGGGGCGTTAATTATTCATCTTGCTCTTTGCCTCTCCCATTGAACTGTTGAGAACTTTTTCAAACGTTTCCTTAGGTCCTTCACTAATCAACCAGTCTCTCTCTCCCTCCTCACTCCCTCACACGCGCGCGCGTGCGCGCGCACACACACACACACACCAGTCTGCTAAAATTCATTCGCTCAGTTCTTAAACACAAAATCCTGGAATCTGCATCACTGTGTGCTGAGTCTCCACCTGGTGATGGCTCTTTTCGGGAGCTGGCTCCTGCAGAAGTCAGCCGCAAACTCAAGTTACTCTTCCGAGCTGCAAGGCTCTCAGACTCATGAGACGGGAGGCCCTGGGGAAGCCTCTTATACCCAGTCCACCTTCCCTTTGAGACCATCCACGGCCACCATGAGAGCATCGTGAGAACAAGGAGTGGCCCAATGGCAGGGCGGGCAGGATTCTGCAGGAGGCAGGAAACAGTGGACACTACCATGTTCCCGGCCTCCCCCCTTCCTCAGTGTGAGGGGTCCACGTGGCCGCGGTGGGGCTCCGGAGTGAGCCCGCCCCTCCCTGCTGGGAACCCAACCTTCTCCCTGGAGTCCGCCTCTCGAAAAGAGTCTGCTCCGGGGTCTGAGCCCAGCTGCACCCTTCTGCTCTCCCCATCTCTTCTTCCTTGTTGCCTGCCACCTCCCTCTCCAACTGGTAGTAAGCCTTTCTCTCTCCTTTTTAAAAGAATATATTTTATCAAGCATTATTTTTGAGGTCGAGGAGTAACTTGTCTATTTGCTGGCTTGCATTTTTATAAAACTTAGCCCGTAAACCGGCACCGACTGTGTCTACTTGGCCCTACCTGCTCGTTTAGACACTGCACTTGCTTTCCGAGTCAGCCCGGCCAGCGCTGTGCAGATCCTACTAGCCTCTATTCAGCAGATCCGACAATCCTACCTCAAGCCCCTGCTCCCAGACGAAGACTGCCGACCCAACTGCGTCCACCAAGGTGGCCAGGGAGACTGGCTGCCCACGTCTGCAGGAGCCCCCTGGTGCTGTCTAAGCCTCTGCTGCCCAGGTCCTGGCAGCCATCCACTCAGTCGAGGTCCAGCCTCCTCCTTTTCATTCCGCAGGCGATGGACACGGCCCATCCTCATCCTCGCAGCTGCACATTTCTTCCCCGCTCCCAGGATCCTTTCATCTCACTTCTGGGCCATGGCTCTGGGGGAACTCCCCGTGGAGGGTGGGGAAAGTTCTTGAAGCCTGGAGGCCCCAGAGGAACCCCTGCCTTCCCGGGGCAGGAAGCCGAGGCCGGCAGGTCCAGAAGCATCAGCATTGGGAATGTCTTTGGGGAAAGACAAGCCCAGTGAGCTGGGAGTGAGGTGTGGCGGGGAAGGTGGCGACAGGACGGCCCAGCGGAAGTGGCTCTTCTCAGTGGAGCCTGGGTGAGAGGCTGGGAGCTCCCACCATCGAAGCTGGGTGACCCTGCAGCCCAGGCTCTGCGTCTTCGGGGAGGAGCTCCTTGGGATCAGCCTGCACTTGGCGGCACCCTTGGGAGAGCAGTGTCTGGGTCAGAGGGAGATGGGAAAGGGAGGAGGAAGGCCTCCTGGGGGAGAACATGACTTCCTTCCCAGCAGCAGCAGCAGCAGCCCCAAGGCCCTGTGAGTGCAGGCACAGGTGAGCATCTGCCTTCCGGCTCCTCCGGGGCCAGAAGCAAAGCAGCTGACACCGAGCACCACGCCAGGTGGTCCAACAGCCACTCTCTCGTCCTTGGCACAAAACAACTTCTAGGAACAAGAATGGACCACCGGGAGAAGGCAGGTCCACGTGTTCTTGAGGGACCAGCAGAATGAAGGAGGGACTCAACAACAACTCACGGTTCGTGTTACCCTCTCAAGAAGCCTGGGGTTCAGAGCTACTGCAGGGATTCTCATCTGCCATCGAATTCCTTGTTCCTTTACAATGTGGTGTCATCTCTGTACATAAGGTGGTATCAACATGATGCTTTGGTTGAAGGATAACTTGGTGTTTGTCTATTAAGCAGTTTCAGTGAGAAAGGAATTCAAACTAATTTAAGATGTCAAGTTCCATGTCATTGTAAATAATGCCCCAGCCACATAGTTCTGCAGTTTGTTCTTTACTAGTGAGCAGGTTTGGTCAAAGTGTATGCCTTTCCTTTTAGAATTAATCTCTTTAAAAATGATCCAATAGCAAGTCACTGCATAGCACCCAAGCTTCTAATTCAAAGCAAGGTCAGACATCACACACAACCACTTTCCCGCTCTGTCCTATTTGGGAAAATAACCCCACCTGCCGCACAGAGTAACCAACCTCAAACCTATCAAACTGTACATAGTCTAGGATGAGTCTTCAGCACTGTACCTACTCTGTGGTTTCAACAGCCCCCTCAGGCGGCCCATGGCCCCCTGCCTCTCTGGTGCCCCTGCCCTCTGCCTACCAGAGCACTCTCAGGAAGGGACCAGGATGCAGGATCCGTGTGTACTTCTTCCAGGAATATTTGCATCCACGCCTTAGTTGAAGGGCTTGGTCCCCTGAGAAGGTGCATTTCAGAACAGGTGAGTAGGTTGCTTATAGATGAAGCTGCTGCCGGCTGTGAGGTATCGTATCCACATACAATCCCCAAAGCACTCAGCATGTCAACACTGAAAAACTATTGCAAGGCTGTGGGCGATGCCAGGAGTTCTCAGTCTCAGCACTGTTGACATTTGGCAGAGCGGGGGCCTGTCCCGTGCACCCAGGATGTTTAGAAGCATCCTTGGCCTCCCCTCAGTAGATGCCACTACTGCCCCAACCTAGTTGTGACACCTACAAGTGTCTGCAGGACTTCCCTGGTGGTCCAGTGGTTAAGAATTCACCTGCCAATGCAGGGGACGCGGGTTCAACCCCTGGTCCGGGAAGGTCCCACATGCCGCAGGGCAACTAAGCCCAAGATGCCTACACACCCTAGAACCCATGCTCTGCAACAAGAGAAGCCAGTGTAGTGAGAAGCCTGCGCACCACAAGCAGAGAGTAGCCCCCGCTCTCTGCAATTGGAGAAAGTTTGCACACAGCAGCAAAGACCCAGTGCAGCCAAAAATAAATAATAAAATATATTTTAAAAAAATAACTAACTTAAAAAAACATAAAAAAGCTTTAAAAAGATCTACAGACGTTACCAAGTATGCCCAGGGGACTCCCTGGCTGAGAACCACTGGCTTATGCTAGCAGCTGGTCATGGGTCAATACGCAGAGTGGTGTGTGGGGCGTCCACACTGTGGTCCCCAGAAAGCCTGAACTGCAAACCTGTGGGCTTCATCCTAACACCCATGGCCAGGCCTTCCCAAGTCTGCAGTGTCCCGCCAGAACGGACAGGTCAGGAAAACGGGGAAGCCTCTCACCGAAGCCAGCCCATCAGGTCTCACTTTGTATTCCTGAAGGGTCTCCAAGCCACTACCATTCCCAGAAAACAACACTCCTCACCGCGTTCTTCCCTGCCCGCTTCTGACTAGAAGCTGCAGGAACGTCTTAGTAGGTGTGTGGCCTTCAACTGGTCAAAACGTCAAATCAGGCATCATCAGGAAGCTACTTAAGACCTATGCAAACCCTGGAAACCACAGTGTTTCTTTCTCAAGCAAGCCAGGAGTTCCTGGCTATTCATCGGTCACATTCACTGATCCACGGCTTGAACTTTAAATGGACTATAAGACAGAGAAGAGTGGGTTTGGGGGGGAATGCCAGGCTCAGCCATCAGAAATGCCTCTTTCAACCCAGTACAGGTGGGGCCAAACCTCTTCAGTCTGTGCCTCAGCCTCCCCACCTGGACGTGGGCGCGGTCACACTAACCTACCTCCTCTGGTGTGTTGTGATGATCGTAGAGTAAGGAACGCTTCTTAAAGAACAAAGTGGAGATGTGCATCTACTGAGTCCAGGCCAACGGTTCACACTTGGGAGGACACAGCCTGCGCGGTGACTTTCCCGAGCCTCGTCTGACATGTCTTCCATCCAGGAGTACGTATTGATTACACAGCTGCCTGGCCAGGAGTGCGTAAAGCCAGATTCACCTGAGCACAGAGAGCAACGGGACAACAGCTCCCGTTCTCAGAACGGCCTGCTTTGATGGCACTGTGTGGAGCACTGTACGCAGGCTAAGCCTCTGCATGCAGACGCTGCCTTGAAACATGGAAAGACAGTGACCGCCTCCCTGCCTTTGTGGTTATCTTAGCTCTCGCTTAAGGAGACCTTCAGCTGACGGTTTCTCCTCTGTTTTCAAAGATCTCCGCAGAAGGAACGGCTTTGAAAACCAACATCTAAGCATAAGAAGGCATACAACCGAACTACGGTCTGGAAGGCAGGTTGGCCTAAAAGGTGGAGGGCCTGGTGTCCCCACGGGCTGGGACTCACCTGTACTACCTGTTATGGGGGTGGGGTTCATGGGTTTCTTGATGAATGACGTTGTCTTGAGTCAGAGTAGCTGGGAGCTGAGACTACAGGCAAGTCTCTGAGCCAGGAGGCATCGCTTTCTCTCAACGGAGCAGAGGGCTGCCTGGCCCAAGTGCTGGGAGACCCAGGGAGCTCCTGGGCGCCACTCCCCAGACTAGGACCTCAGAAAGCCTCCAAGGAGAATCCGAGATAGGCTTCGGGTCCGGAAAAGTGACAGCTGGCAGCTGTGGACACAGGAGCACAGTGGGTGTTTCCTGGGTGCGGCTGTAGCTGGGGAAGGGCCCTTCCAACTCCTCAGTGGTGACTGGACATCCCAGGCCCCGGGGTTTTCCGGCACCAAGAGGAAGTGCAGAGTGAGCAAAGCAGAAAACGTTAAATGCATGATGTAGAATTGCTGCTTTCACACTCAACTGTTGTATTAAGCATGAGAGATGTGTGTTTAACGTTGGCAAAGGAAATTTCAAAGTAGCAAAAAGCTTCGTGTCCTTGTTTTAGCTGTCGATGACGGAAGCTCCACCTTCCTGTCTTTCTTTACCCTGCTTTCCCCCTCCCCCACTCCTCCCCCGCTGTGCCCACACTCTGTCAGGAGTTGCTGCCGTGGGGTGGCAGCTCTTGGTCCCGTTGGTGTTCACATTCCACTGGAAACCCGGAGGAGGGAGGTGGGGGGAAGGTATGCAACTTTTTTCTAATTTTTGTATTGGTATCCCAAGCGTTTGTATTTTTTGAATTGCAAACACTGTGCTTTCTGGTCTTTGGGGGTTGGTTGGACTTTGTGTATCGCCTTTTGGAAAACTTGAGTTTTACCACAACCTTAAGCAGATTTGAAATAAATTCTTTTGACACTGCCAACAGCTGAAAGACAAGGTCTGATCTGTGCTTACTGCTCAGCAGCCAGGTCTGCATCTCTTCAAAGTGGCCTAAGTGCCAGCTGGATGGGGCAGAAGCTGCAGTGGGGTGGGGTGGGGGCCAGTGGAGGCCCAAGGTCAATGTGCTTCTCTGCGTGTGCTCAGGAAATCATGAGGTGATTGATTACATGTGATGCGTGCTAAGTCGTTTCAGTCGGGTCCGACTCTTTGTGACTCCATGGACTCTAGCCTGCCAGGGTCCTCTGTCCATGGGATTCTCCAGGCAAGAATACTAGAGTGGGTTGCCATGCCCTCCTCCAGGGGATCTCCCTGACTCAGGGATCGAACTCACTTCTGTCTCCTGCGTTGGCAGGTGGGTTCTTTACCACTAGCACCATATGACTCTCAATTATAAGGTACTGTGTCAAACAGTTCATGAAACTCACTTTTGCAAGAAATTGGTAAGAGTTAACACATGGTTGGGATAAATTCATGAATGAAAAGTTGATCATGGGCTGCAAGTGGAAGTTAAGATTTGGGGAAAATGTCCTAATTGACCTGGGAGGATGCAGGAGACTGACCAGCCCCTCCACCCACAGACTGAGCCTGGTGTCTGACTGAAAACTCTCTTTTCTCAAATTGTGCTTCCCAAGAACAGCTGTTTCCCATGCCACCACAGCTGGTGACCTGGTCTCAGCCTTCTGTCACCTGCCGGACCACCGAGTGGTTTAGCCAGGTTTCGGGGCCAGTTGTGGATTCTGAGAGCAGAGAGCAGGACGTCCCTTAGAGAGAGCTCGTGGCATCAACACAAAGAGAAGGAAGCAGAATCTGGCCAAGGGAGACCCAGCAAAGGCCTCGGCCATTCAGCTCAGTCACCCAGAGTTGGGACGAAAGGCCTGGGCTCTAACACCCTCACGTCAGTCATCACTGCCTGGGACGTTAGAGGGGGTGTGCATCCCTGAGAAGAGCTAACTGCTGAAGCAGGTACCTCAGCGCTCTTGGCAGAGGGTCTGGAGGAATATGGCAGGGCCCACCAGTCCACACCCTGTGCCACACACAGGTTTCCCTGAAGTTTAGGCGGAGGCTCCTCCAGAGTCGAAGTGAGGGAAGCAGAGACGAGGCAGGCTGGCTGGTCCTGGAGCTGCACAGACTCTCAGTGTGTGCCTGGACTCTCATCCCCAGCGGGGCGGGGGCGGGGAAGACCTGGGCTTCAGATTGCCAGGCCTTTCTCAGTCCTGGGTTCCCGCACTTGTCTATTTACCACCAACACTGGGGACAGGGAGCACTGCAAACATTGGGGTGACCACCTGGGGGTAGACTCCTCCCTGCCCCCTGGGTGACTGCCGCCCTGCCTCCGCTTGCTGGTCAGGGTCAGCTACCTCTGCAAGCTGGTGCCCATAGTTGCCCGGGCAAGAGCCTTGGTTCAGTGGAACACAGCTGTGCTCTCTGCTTCCTTCTTTGTCCACAAGGCCCAGAGCTGTGGGGCCAGGAATCACGAGTTCCCTAAGCAGTTGCCTGGGATTAAGGGCAGGTGGTAGTGTTGGATGGCAGCAGGACCGATCTGCCCAGGCGTGCCCATGATCAGGGAGACGCCCTGTGAAGGGGGAAGGGCGCTGAGTATGGAAGACATAGCAGGGAAGCACTTAAGCTCCCAAGCGTGGGCTCCTTCCCAGCAGCACTGTTCATCGTCACCTCTTTCTGCAGCCAGCCTTTGCTGGAGGAAGCCTCCCGAACGGGGAAATACACAGCGTGGTCTCACGGGACCATCAGTCCTGAGCATGCAGGCTTGCTTGTCGCCCTGACCTGAGTATTTCCAGAGCACCCAGTGGTCACATGGCTCCTCTGTATTTACTCCGTAAATTAAAAGGTGAAACAATAAACAAGGAAGGCAATTTACACTAGGAGCTTGCATGCTTTTCCAGAATTGACTAGCCTGGGACTCTGGTCGGAGTCGGGTCAAGTGCTCAGTTACCTGAGCCAAAAAGGCTCAGGGGAGGTGGGGTGAGGTGGGACTGCTAGGTTTCCTGGCTCTCTGTCAATAAGAAAGTGAGTTAAAGTGACTGGGTACCCACTCCAGTAGGTCATTTCCAGCTCCTCAGATTTTTCCTAGGGCTCTGTCATGTTTGGGATCTTCTACATCTTCTTAAAAAATACACTTAAAAACTGCCAAGGACGTCATTGGTGGTCTCAGTGGTTAGGAATCCACTTGCCAATGGTTCCATCCCTGGTCCGGTTCCATCCCGAATCAGGGAAGATCCTACATGCAGTAGAACAACTAAGCCTGCACTCCACAACTACTGAACCCGTGCATCTAGAGCCCATGCTCTGCGCCAAGAAGCCACCGCAATTGAGAAACCCTTGTCCTGCAACTAGAGTAGCCCACAGGCAACAATGCAAGGACGGAAGACTCAGCTCAGCCGAAAATGAATGGACTAATTAAAATAAATCTGCCAAAATACAGACCCTAATGAATACTGCCTTTCAAAATAAACCAGAAAAAAAAGTATTTCCAGTGTTTTAATTTAATAAAACATTTTCAATTTTGCTTCAATTCAAAACATACTTTGAACATTGTCAATGCCTTCCAAGTCAACTTATGACCCACTTAAGAGAGTCAGCCAGTGTTGAAAAGTACCCCTCTGTGTTCCCCAAAACTTTATGTATGGCTGCCCCAAGAGGTGACTTTGAAGGAGGTAACATTTGTTTAATTTATTGGTCGTGTTTTTTAATAGTCATGTTCATTTTTTACCAAAAAATTATATCTATACAGCTTCTTATAAAGTAGATTTTATACACCTTAGGTAGGCTGAAAGTTTAAACTGCTTTTCCCACAAAACAACTGACAAATTATCATATTCTTAACTCTTTAATGATTAAATATTTTTAGAAAATTAAAAAGCAATTTTAAGCTAATTATCAGCATCTACAAATCTGTAAAATTATGAAATATCTACAAGTAAACACACAAGGCACCAGTGAAAGTGAAAGCTGAGTGAACCTCACTGGAGAATATTAAACATTCTTCTCAATAATTTGACTTCAGATTCACATTGCAGTTGGTCCAATGTGGTTATCATTAAAAAACAGATACTTCAGCAGCTAGAAATTCATTATTTCAATTTTTTTCCTTAAGATAAAAAACAGTCTATGAAATACAAAATAAATAAGAATAATCTGAAGTCTTGTAGGGGTCCAGTTTCAGTCCATTTTGGCACTTTCCCATTTCTCTATTTTATAAAGTAATGTCATTTAGCCACTCTGGAAGAATTTATTTTCTTGATATCAACTTGGCTCAGAATCAATGTTCCATTTTTGAATTTTCCAACCTGTCCAATCCGTCCACTTGACAAAATACTTGGAGCAGACTTCTTCTTCTTTGATTTCCTACATTTAAAGTGAGAGAAAATTACTATAATGAAGCTTTAAAGAAATGATTCCAGCACCACAGGCCACCTGGGTCTGCTCCTGTGAACTCTCAGCTTTTCCCAGGCACGGCCCCCGGCCCAGTGTCGTACCACCCTCCTTCCTGCGGTCCCTGAACTGCCTCCTGCCTCAGGGCCTTTGCACTGGTTTCTTCTACCCTGAATAATCTGCTACCAGGTCTTTCCAGATCTTCCTCTTTATTCAGTTCTCAAGATTGAGATGTGGCTTCCTTAGAACAGCACACCAGCCCGCCTTCAGCGACATTCTCTCACAGTGTGCTAAACTTCAACCTCCTCACGAAGCCTGCCAGCTGCCCTGGGGGCTCAGATGGTAAAGAATCTGCTTGCAATGCGGGACACCTGGGTTCGATCCCTGGGTCAGGAAGATCCCCTGGAAGAGGGCATGGCAACCCACTCCAGTATTTTTGCTTGGAGAATCCCATGGACAGAGGGGCCTGGTGGACTACAGTCCATGGGGACTGCAAAGAATCGGACACAGCTGAAAGACTAACACTTTCACGAAGCCTGCCAGGACCTGACATGCCCTTACATATCTGTTTATAGGTTTTAATGTGCTTCCCGCCCTAAAATGTGTGCTCCTCCAGGGCAGAGACCCTCAGTGTGCTCACGGCTGTACCCCAACATCTATGTGCCCAGCGCACAGCAGGACCTCAACACACCACACAACCAGAAACAAACAAATGATCAGCTTCCAGCTGTAGACAAAAGTAGATTTTGAAACAGTAATTTGAGGAGAGAGAAAGAGGTACTTGAACGAAAGCTAAGAAATAAGCAGAATGGCAGAAAATCAAGGTCCCACTACTCAAACCCCAGCGCTCTCCCTTGTGTGGCTGTGGACAGGCAGGCAACACAGACCCCGGCCGGTCATGCTGACCCAGCAGCACCTCTCTTAGGAGGGAACAGAGGTCTTGTTGGAAACTGCAGTCCCAGCTTTTCCATCAGTCACTGCACCTGTCTGGTGCTTGAAAATAGGTTCCTGATTCAACTCTGAGGGAGTCACCTCATCTTGGACGATTCACTAAATCCTGTCTCCCCACTCAAGGGCTTGCCTTAGGATAAAAGAGAGACGGCGCAGCACTGCAGCAGGCTCGAAACACCAAGTGCATTCAGGGCATCACCTTCAGAACTAACCAAAGGGTTATCCGAACCATTCCATCCCAGTGCCTAACAGTATCGCTTACCTGTCTTCCTGCCCTTTCCTCTTCTTTTTCTTGAAAATATCTGTGTCCTTGGCCTGATTTCAGAATCAAAGAAAAAATACGTATCCATAATGGATAAAGGAGATTCAAAAAAAGGCAAGAGATTTGTCACCAAAAGCCACAGAGATACCATTTATTTTTAATACTTTTTCAGGTAGGCACATTAAGCGTAACAGACTCAAAGTTTCATCCTAAAACTCTTTCAAGACTGTGAAAGGCCATTCAGAGAAAATGAACAGTAGAAAGGTCAAACCTTCCATTTTTAAGTGAAAGGGAGGGAACATAACATCCGCATACCCTTGTGGTTTGTCATAAGCCCCTGTGTTCTACACAATGCAAAAGGCAAAAGAAACAACTTGATATAGTGAAAAGATCAAAGTAGCTCATAGTATCTGAACGGGAGTTTGCCATTTCAAAGCAACTCTTTCAGGTAAATGAGTCAGATTACGTGGCTGGTATCACAAAATGCAGCTGACTCAAAGAAGTGGACAGAACGGTTATTTAACTCTAGGCTTGTTGCTGCCTAGACTGCTTTCCAAGCAGAGGGGTCCAGCACTGCACTGCGGCAAACTGACACCATCTTTCCATTCTAGTTTAATAAAGAGGCTGTGACACCTACCATTCTCTTTTCCTCTTCCTTTGCTGCCTTCTTTTCTTTGATGTGCTCCTGCAAAATCTTGTAATTCACATAACTATTTTTGGGAGGCTGAAAGGAGAAAGGACATGTCTCATTTTTTATCTTGCAAACACTTCCCAGCGACCCCCACCCTGCCTTGCCCAGGGGTTCCCCTCCTCCATAACCTGGCTGGGGTGGAAGGCAGAGGCAGCCCCTCACCCGAGCACCCAGCATAATGGCACGTTCCCGCTCCAGGACTCTCTCCTTTCCTTTTCCATAGCCTGTGATCCCAAACCGGTGCACTTCCAAGCGAGCCTGCAGATACAAAGCAGAGTCAGACCCGAGTGCCTTCCACAGACTCCACAGAGGGAACACAGCCCCAGGGGTACTGCCTGCCAGACACGATGCGCTGCACCCCAACACTACTATGTGTGACCCGCAGCGGCTGGCTACACCGCCAAAGAGTTCTGTCACGGTGGCAGGTCAGCGGCTTTGTGGAGCCTCTCACAAAGGTTCATGACTTCCCCACACCATTCTCCCACATTTAATGCAGACAGCTGAAGCTGAGATTTCCCTGCGCACAAATCAGTGACAAAACCAGGATGACCCACAGAGCTCTATGGCACTTCGGATGTGCCCGAAAACAAGCTGCTACCCGCAAAGGCAACAAAGCACTCCCCAGACACATCTACTCACACCAAGAAACACTTTATCACAGCAGCTTCAACACAGGTCCGTTTCCTTTAAAAACATTGTTGGAACTTCCCTAATCTACTGGTTAAAGAATCTGCCTTGCAATGCAGGGGATATGGGTGTGATCACTGGTCAGGGAACTAAAATCCCACAGGCCAAGGAGCTATGAGCCTGAGCACACCATAGCCTGTGCACCACAACCATAGATCTGACATAACACAACTAAGACTCACGGCAGCCAAAAAATAAATACATTGAAAAAAAATTTTTTTAATACATTACATATAAAAAAAATATTGTAAAAGAGAAAAAGTCACCAATACCCACCCTTGGCAGCTGAACTACTTCCTACCTTTTTTCTCACACATTTTTATTTATTTTTTTAATTTATTTTAATTGGAAGCTAATTAGTCTACAGTATTGTGGTGGTTTTTGCCAGACACTAACATGAATCAGCCATGGGAGTATATGTGTTCCCCAACCTGAACCCCACTCCCACCTCCCTCCCCATCCCATTCCTCAGGGTCATCCCAGTGCACCAGCCCCGAGCACCCTGTCTCATGCATCAGACCTGAACTGGTGATCTGTTTTACGTATGATAATATACATGTTTCAATGCTATTCTCTCCCACATCCCTTGCGTTCTCCCACAGAGTCCAAAAGTCTGTTCTTTACATCTGTGTCTCTTTTGCAGTCTCGCATATAGGGTCATAGTTACCATCTTTCTAAATTCCATATATATGCGTTAACATACTGTATTGGTGTTTTTCTTTCTGATTTACTTCACTCTGTATAATAGGCTCCAGTTTCAATCACCTCATTAGAACTGATTAAAATGCATTCTTTTTAATAACTGAGTAATATTCCCTTGTGTAAATGTACTATAACTTTCTTATCCATTCGTCTGCCAATGGACATCTAGGTTGCTTCCATGTCCTGGCTATTGTAAACAGTGCTGTGATGAACACTGGAGTACATGTGTCTCCTTCAATTCTGGTTTCCTTGGTGTGTATGCCCAGCAGTGGGATTGCTGGGTCATATGGTAGTTCTATTTCCAGGTTTTTAAGGAATCTCCACACTGTTCTCCATAGCGGTTCTACTAGTTTGCATTCCCACCAACAGTGTAAGAGGGTTCCCTTTTCTCCACACCCTCTCCAGCATTTATTGCTTGTAGACTTTTGGATAGCAGCCATTCTGACCAGCATGAGATGGTACCTCATTGTGGTTTTGATTTGCATTTCTCTGATCATGAGTGATGTTGAGCATCTTTTCACATGTTTGTTAGCCATCTGTATGTCTTCTTTGGAGAAATGTCTGTTTAGTTCTTTGGCCCATTTTTTGACTGGGTTGCTTAGTTTTCTGGAATTGAGCTGCATGAGCTGCTTGTATATTTTTGAGATTGTTTGCCAGTTGCTTCATTGGCTATTATTTTCTCCCATTCTGAAGGCTGTCTTTTCACCTTGCTTATAGTTTCGTTTGTTGTGTAATAGCTTTTAAGTTTAATTAGGTCCCATTTGTTTATTTTTGCTTTTATTTCCAATATTCTGGGAGGTGGGTCATAGAGAATCCTGCTGTGATTTATGTCAGAGAGTGCTTTGCCTATGTTCTCCTCTAGGAGTTTTATAGTTTCTGGTCTTACATTTAGATCTTTAATCCAATTTGAGTTTATTTTTGTGTATGGTGTTAGAAAGTGTTCTAGTTTCATTCCTTTACAAGTTGTTGACCAGTTTTCCCAGCACCACTTGTTAAATAGATTGTCTTTTGTCCATTGTATAGTCTTGCCTCCTTTGTCAAAGATAAAGTGTCCACAGGTGCCTGGATTTACCCCTGGGCTTTCTATTCAGTTCCATTGATCTATATTTCTGTCTTTGTGCCAGTACCACACTGTCTTGATGACTGTAGCTTTATAGTATACCCTGAAGTCAGGCAGGTTGATTCCTCCAGTTTCATTCTTCTTTCTCAAGATTGCCTTGGTTATTCGAAGTTTTTTGTATTTCCATACAAATTGTGAAGTTATTTCTTCTAGTTCTCTGAAAAATACCATTGGTGGCTTGATAGGGATTGCACTGAACCTGTAGAATGCTTTGGGTAGTATACTCATTTTCACTATATTGATTCTTCCAATCCATGAACATGGTATATTTCTCCATCTATTTGTGTCCTCTTTGATTTCTTCCATCAGTGTTTTATAGTTTTCTATATATAGGTATTTTGTTTCTTTAGGTAGATTTATTCCTAAGTATGTTATTCTTTCCTTTGCAATGGTGAATGGAATTGTTTCCTTAATTTCTGTTTTCTCATTGTTAGTGTATAGGAATGAAAGGGATTTCTGTGTATTAATTTTATATCCTGCAACTTTACTATATTCACTGATTAGCTCTAGTAATTTTCTGGTGGAGTCTTTAGGGTTTTCTATGTAGAGGATGGAGGTTCGTGACATTGTACAGGAGACAGGGATCAAGACCATCCCCATGGAAAAGAAATGCAAAAAGGCAAAATGGTTGTCTGAGGAGGCCTTACAAATAGCTGTGAAAAGAAGAGAAGTGAAAGGCAAAGGAGGAAAGGAAAGATATGCCCATTTGAATGCAGAGTTCCAAAGAATAGCCAGGAGAGATAAGAAAGCCTTCCTCAGAGATCAATGCAAAGAAACAGAGGAAAACAAGAGAATGGGAAAAACTAGAGATCTCATCAAAAAAATTAGAGATACCAAGGGAACATCTCATGCAAAGATGGGATTGATAAAGGACAGAAATGGTATGGACCTAACAGAAGCAGAAGATATTAAGAAGAGGTGGCAAGAATACACAGAAGAACTGTACAAAAAAGATCTTCGCGACCCAGATAATCACGATGGTGTGATCACTCACCTAGAGCCAGACATCCTGGACTGTGAAGTCAAGTGGGCCTTAGAAAGCATCACTACGAACAAAGTTGGTGAAGGTGATGGAATTCCAGTTGAGCTATTTCAAATCCTGAAAGATGATGCTGTGAAAGTGCTGCACTCAATATGCCAGTGAATTTGGAAAATTCAGCAGTGGCCACAGGACTGGAAAAGGTCAGTTTTCATTACAATTCCTAAGAAAGGCAATCCCAAAGAATGCTCAAACTACTGCACAATTGCACTCATCTCACATGCTAGTAAAGTAATGCTCAAAATTCTCCAAGCCAGGCTTCAGCAATATGTGAACCGTGAACTTCCAGATGTTCAAGCTGGTTTTAGAAAAGGCGGAGGAACCAGAGATCAAATTGCCAACATCCGCTGGATCATAAAAAAAGCAAGAGAGTTCCAGAAAAACATCTATTTCTGCTTTGTTGACTATGCCAAAGCCTTTGACTGTGTGGATCACAATAAACTGTGGAAAATTCTGAAAGAGATGGAAATACCAGGCCACCTGACCTGCCTCTTGAGAAACCTGTATGCAGGTCAGGAAGCAACAGTTAGAACTGGACATGGACAACAGACTGGTTCCCAATAGGAAAAGGAGTACATCAAGGCTCTATACTGTCACCCTGCTTATTTATATGCACAGTACATCATGAGAAATGCTGGGCTGGAAGAAGCACAAGCTGGAATCAAGATTGCCGGGAGAAATATCAATAACCTCAGACATGCAGATGACACTACCCTTATGGCAGAAAGTGAAGAGGAACTAAAAAGCCTCTTGATGAAAGTGAAAGAGAAGAGTGAAAAAGTTGGCTTAAAGCTTAACATTCAGAAAACTAAGATCATGGCATCTGGTCCTATCTCTTCATGGAAAATAGATGGGGAGACAGTGGAAACAGTGTCAGACTTTAATTTTGGGGGCTCCAAAATCACTGCAGATGGTGATTGCTACCATGAAATTAAAAGATGCTTACTCCTTGGAAGGAAAGCGATGATAAACCTAGATAGCATATTAAAAAGCAGAGACATTACTTTGCCAACAAAGGTCCTTCTGGTCAAGGCTATCGTTTTTCCACTGGTCATGTATGGATGTGAGAGTTGGACTGTGAAGAAAGCTGAGCACCAAAAAATTGATGCTTTTGAACTATGGTGTTGGAGAAGACTCTTGAGAGTCCCTTGGACTGCAAGGAGATCCAACCAGTCCATCCTAAAGGAGATCAGTCCTGGGTGTTCATTGGAAGGACTGATGCTGAAGCTGAAACTCCAGTTCTTTGGCCACCTCATGCAAAGAGATGATTCATTGGAAAAGATCCTGATGCAGGGAGGGATTGGGGGCAGGAGGAGAAGGGGACGACAGAGGATGAGATGGTTGGACGGCATCACTGACTCTACGGACATGGGTTTGAGTAGACTCCAGGAGTTGGTGATGGACAGGGAGGCCTGGCGTGCTGTGATTCATGGGGTCGCAAAGAGTCGGACACGACTGAGCGACTGAACTGAAGTGAAAGAGGATCATGTCATCTGCAAACAGTGAGTTTTACTTCTTTTCCAATCTGGATTACCTTTATTTCTTTTTCTTCTCTGATTGCTGTGGTCAAAACTTCCAAAACTATGTTGAATAGCAGCCGTGAGAGTGGGCACCCTTGTCTTGTTCCTAACTTTAGGGGAAATGCTTTCAACTTTTCACCACTGAGGATAATGTTTTATGTGGGTTTATCACATATGGCTTTTATTATGTTGAGGTATGTTCCTTCTATGTCTGCTTTCTGGAGGGTTTTTTTTTTTTTTGTTATCATAAATGGATGTTGAACTTTGTCAAAGGATTTCTCTGCATCTATTGAGATAATCATATGGTTTTTATCTTTCAATTTGTTAATGTGGTGTATTACATTCATTGATTTGCAAATATTGAAGAATCCTTGTACCCCTGGGATAAAGCCCACTTGGTCATGATGTATGATCTTTTTAATATGTTGTCGGATTCTGTTTGCTAGAACTTTGTTAAGGATTTTCTCATCTATGTTCATCCGTGATATTGGCCTGTAGTTTTCTTTTTTTGTGGCATCTTTGTCTGGTTTTGGTATTAGGGTGATGGCGGCCTCATAGAATGAATTTGAAGTTTATCTCCCTCTGCAATTATCTGGAAGAGTTTGAGTAGGTAGGTGTTAGCTCTTCTCTGAATTTTTGGTAGAATTCAGCTGTGAAGCCGTCTGGTCCTGGGCTTTTGTTTGCTGGAAGATTTCTGATTACGGTTTCGATTTCTGTGCTTGTGATGGGCCTGTTAAGATTTTCTATTTCTTCATGGTTTAGTTTTGCAAAGCTATACTTTTCCAAGAATTTGTCCATTTTTCCCAAGTTATCCATTTTATTTGCATATAGTTGCTGATAATAGTCTCTTACGATTCTTTGTATTTCTGTGTTGTCTGTTGTGACCTTTCCATTTTCATTTCTAATTTTGTTGATTTGATTCTTCTCCCTTTGTTTCTTCATGAGTCTGGCTAATGGCTTGTCAATTTTATTTATCTTCTCAAAGAACCAGCTTTTGGCTTTGTTGATTTTTGCTATGGTTTCTTTTGTTTCTTTTGCATTTATTTCTGCCCTAATTTTTAAGATTTCTTTCCTTCTACTAACCCTGGGGTGCTTCATTTCTTCCTTTTCAAGTTGCTTTAGGTGTAGAGTTAGGTTATTTATTTGATTTTTTTCTTGTTTCTTGAGGTATGCCTGTATTACTATGAACCTTCCCCTTAGCACTGCTTTTACAGTGTCCCATAGGTTTTGGGTTGTTGTGTTTTCATTTTCATTTGTTTCTATGCATATTTTGATTTCTTGTTTGATTTCTTCTGTGATTTGTTGGTTATTCAGAAGTGTGCTGTTTAGCCTCCATATTTTTATATTTTTAATTTTTTTCCTGTAGTTGACATCTAATCTTACTGCATTATGGTCAGAAAAGATGACTGGAATGATTTCAATTTTTTTGAATTTACCAAGGCTAGATTTATGGCCCAGTATGTGGTCTATTCTGGAGAAGGTTCCACGTGCACTTGAGAAAAAGGTGAAATTGACTGTTTTAGGGTGAAATGTCCTATAGATATCCATTAGGTCTAGCTGGTCCATTGTGTCATTTAAAGTTTGTGTTTCCTTGTTAATTTTCTGTTTAGTTGATCTGTCCATAGGTGTGAATGGGGTATTAAAGTCTCCCACTATTATTGTGTTATTGTTAATTTCCCCTTTCATACTTGTTAGGATTTGCCTTACATATTGCGGTGCTCCTATGTTGAGCACACATATATTTATAAATGTTATATCTTCTTCTTGGATTGATCCTTTGATCATTATGTAGTGTCCTTCTTTGTCTCTTTTCAGAGTCTTTATTTTAAAGTCTATTTTATCTCATATGAGTATTGCTACTCCTGCTTTCTTTTGGTCTCTATTTGCATGGAATATCTTTTTCCAGCCCTTTTTCAGTCTGTATCTGTCCCTTGTTTTGAGGTGGGTCTCTTGTAGACAGCATATATAGAGGACTTGCTTTTGTATCCGTTCAGCCAGTCTTTGTCTTTTGGTTGGGGCATTCAACCCATTTACATTTAAGGTAATTATTGATAGGTATGGTCCCGTTGCCATTTACTTTGTTTTTTTGGGTTTGCATTCATATAACCTTTCTGTGTTTCCTGTTTAGAGAAGATCCTTTAGCATTTGTTGAAGAGCTGGTTTGGTGGTGCTGAATCTCTCAGCTTTTGCTTGTCTGTAAAGTTTTTGATTTCTCCTTCACATCTGAATGAGATCTTTGCTGGGTACTGTAATCTGGGTTGTAGGTTATTCTCTTTCATTATTTTAATTATGTCATGCCATTCCCTTCTGGCCTGAAGAGTTTCTATTGAAAGATCAGCTGTTATCCTTACGGAAATCCCCTTGTGTGTTATTTGTTGCTTTTCCCTTGCTGTTTTTAATATTTGCTCTTTGTGTTTGATCTTCGTTAGTTTGATTAATACATGTCTTGGGGTGTTTCACCTTGGGTTTATCCTGTTTGGGACTCTCTGGGTTTCTTGGACTTGGGTGGCTATTTCATTCCCCATTTTAGGGAAGTTTTCAACTATTATCTCCTCAAGTATTTTCTCACAGCATTTCTCTTTATCTTCTTCTAGGACTCCCATGATTTGAAAGTTGGGGCATTCAACATTGTCTCAGACGTCTCTAAAATTGTCCTCCTTTCTTTTAATTCTTTTTTATTTTTTCCTCTCTGCTTCATTTATTTCCACCATTCTATCTTCCACCTCACTTATCGTATCTTCTGCCTCAGTTATTCTACTGTTGGTTCCCTCCAGAGTGCTTTTGATTTCAGTTATTGCATTATTCATGACTGATTGACTTTTTTATTTCTTCTAGGTCCTTGTTAAACTTTTCTTGCATCTTCTCAATCCTTGCCTCCAGACTATTTATCTATAACACCATTTTGTTTTCAAGATTTTGGATCACTTTTACTACCATTATTCTTAATTCTTTTTCAGGTAGACTCCCTATATCCTCCTCTTTTGTTTGGTTTGGTGGGCTTTTATCATGTTCCTTTACCTGCTGAATATTTCTCTGCCTTTTCATCTTGTTTAGGTTGCTGTGTTTGGGGTGGCCTTTCTGTATTCTGGCAGTTTGTGGTTCCTCTTTATTGTGGAGGTTCCTTGCTGTGGGTGGGGTTGGACGAGTGGCTTGTCAAGGTTTCCTGGTTAGGGAAGCTTGCGTCGGTGTTCTGGTGGGTGGAGCTGGATCTCTTCTCTCTGGAGTGCAAAGAAGTGTCCAGTAGTGAGTTCTGAGATGTCTATGGGTTTGGTGTGACTTTTGGCCACCTGTATTTTTGTGCTCAGAGTTAAGTACCTGCGTTGTTGGAGAATTAGCTTGGTAAGTCTTGCTCTGAAACTTGTTGGCTTTTGGGTGGAGCTTGATTTTAGTATAGGTATGGAGGCTTTTGGATGAGCTCTTGTCAATTAACGTTCTCTGGAATCAGGAGTTTTCTGGTGTTCTCATGTTTTGGATTTAGGCCTCCTGCCTCTGGCTTTCAGTCTTATTCTTACAGTAGCTTCAAGACGTCTCCATCCATATAGTACCATATGATAAAACATCTAGGTAAATGGTGAAAAGATTCTCCATAGTAGGGGACACCCAGAGAGGTTACATGGAGTTACATGGAGAAGAGAAGAAGGAGGCGGGAGATAGAGGTGACCAGGAGGAGAAGAGGGGGAGTCAAAAGGAGACAGACCAAGCTAGCCTCTGATCAGTTCCCTAAGTGTTCTCCACAGCCTGGAACACCCAAAGAGATTCACAAGAGTTAAGTAGAGAAGCAAAGGGGGAGGAAGGAGATAGAGGTGACCTGGGGGAGAAAAAGGAATGTCAAAAGGGGAGAGAGCACTCAAGCCAGTAATCACACTCCTAAGTAAAAATGGGTACTGAAGATTGGATTCTTAAAGGTACAGAATTGATAACAAATATGAAAAAGCAAAGGTTAAAAATCTAGAGTAGAGGTTAGACTCTGAAAAATATAATATTAAAAAAAAATTTCTCGCAAGTTGTAAAAAAAGATATATGAAATTTGCTTTAAAAATAGGATCTTTTTTTTGCAAGGTAATAGTAGGTTTTAAAAATGAAAATTAAAGGAGTAATAAAGAACTTAAAAGTTAAAAAAAATTAAAACGTGATAATAGAAAAATATACCTAGGAGTTTCTCTGGAGCTGTTGAGGGCAGTGTGAGGTCAGTTCAGTTTCAGATAGTTCCATGTTTCAGCTTATACTTCTTCTCAAGGTCTATAGGTCCCTTCCAGTGTAGCCAGTGCTAACTACAGGGATTTAATCTGTTGCGCCTGTCACTTCCAAGGCCATTCTCTCTGTTTATTTTGGTTTCTTCTGTTGGCTGGCCTCTTCAGTGTCTAATTTCCGCCCTGACACAACGGGGGCGCTGGTGGTCACTTATTTAGGCTCTCTTGTTCAGTCGTGCTGTGGGGAGGGAGGAGCACTGCAGACAAACATCCCTGGCGTGTGTGGGGAGCGCTCGCAGTGTCTGGGCCACACTGGGTTTGCCCGGCTCATGGCGTGTGTGCTTTCTCCGTCTACACTGCTCAGGCTTCAGGTAGCTCTGCTGGGAACTGTCTGAGGCAGGCCCTCGGCTGCGTGCACCTCCCAGGCCTAAGCCGCTCAGGTTCAGGTTCTCGGGTACTCCACGAGGCACAGACTCAGTTGGGCCTGCGTTGTGTGCCCTTCCCAGGTCCAAGCAGCTCAGGCCACCAGGTGTTTTGTGAGTGCACTCTCCCCAAGTGGGCAGTGCATCTTATCACCTCCCCATCCCAGCTGCTCAGGAGCACCGCCTCAGGAGTGCCGTGTGTCTCCTCTGGGGAGCTGATCTCTGGCTGCGACCCTCCTGACGAATGTCAACCGTCCAGGAGCCAAGGAAGACTTGGTTAGCAACTGGGAGCCTGCTCACAGTTTGGTAGAGGATGCCGTCTCTGGGGCCGAGTTTGCCTCTCGCCTTCCGGCTCTGGCTGTTGCTGCCTGCCTCCCTGCCTCCGGCGGGGGGTGGGCCGGTCCAAAGCCTGCTAGCTCTCCTCTGGTATTGGCTCAGTCCTTTGTTTTGTGAGTGGGCCTGCAGTGCCTGAGGTTAGAGCTTTTCGGAGGAAGTTCTCTCTCTCTCTTTCCTCTTTTTTTTCCTCTCTGGCTAACCCACAGTTTGGGCTGCTGTCTCTTGTTGGCTCCCTCAGATTGCCCTTAGGGCATTCAGGCCCAGCAATGCAGCCAGCGCCTCCCAGTTCAGCCGCTGCTTGCTGGTGGCGGACAGGAGCGTCTGGGCTACTCCACTGGGAGTTGTGGTTAGGCACATAATCTGTTCGGGTTTTATTTATTTATTTTTCCTCCCGGTTATGTTGCCCTCTGAGATTCCAAAACTCCCTACAGACCCGCGGTGAGAGGGTTTACTGGTGTTTGGAAACTTCTCCTCTTTTACAACTGCCTCCCCAGGATGGGTCTCTGTCCCTAGCTATTTAGTCTCTCTTTTTATCTTTTATATTTTGTTCTACCTCCTTTCGAAGACAATGGGCAGCCTTTCTGGGTGCCTGGTGTCCTCCGCCCGCATTCAGAAGTTGTTTTGTGGTATTTGCTCAGTGTTGAAATGATCTTTCAATGAATTTGTGGGGAGAAAGTGGTCATCCCGTTCTATTCCTCCAACATCTTAGGACCACCCCCCCCACACACATTTTTAAAAAACCAAGTTACAACCACAGAACACACACATCCCTGCTTTTCCTACCACTATATCAGGGAAACTATAATCATAAAACCAGCATGTTTTAAACATCTGCACAATGTTCAACCAAGTAAATGCAGTGTGCCCTGCATCACCATTCCCTGACCATTGGACAACATAGAAACACAAGCATTTTTGGTATTAAAAGCTGAAAAAGTAATTTAAAAACACCTACCTTTTCTAAGTTAAATTCTTGTATATCCACATCGTTATCAAGTTGGTTTTGGTCTTTAGTTTTGGTCTGAAAAGGAAAAAAAATTATTAAGGTCATCTGTCCCTTATAGTATCCATCCACCAAGAGACGAGTCATGTTTTTAAAAGCTGTGAAACTGGCCCAGATAACAAACAATAACATATGCTTGTTGCGCAAAAGCCTAATTAACAGCAAATAGAAGAAAAATGGAGAAAATAAATTTAAGGTTTCAAAGTTTAAGATAGGATTGATGAGAAACTAAGAAAAAAGAGGAGTAAGGGAGAGACCAACATCTGTATCTCATGCAGTGTCTGTGGGAAGCTCTGTATAGTGAGGGGTTTAGAAAAGGATAACTGCCGAGCAGGGATTTTAGAGGGTAAAAAGTAATATTTAAATAATTCTCAGGACTCAGAACTTGGTGCTTTCACTGCCGTGGCCGGGGGGGTTCTATCTCTGGTTGAGGAATTAAGATCCCACAAGCCATGAGGGAAAGGGAGGAAGAGGGGGATGGAGGGGAAGGAAAGGGAGAAAGGAAGGAAGGAAGGAAAAAAGGCATAAAAGAACAAATTTCTTTAAGGAACATCAGAAATCTAGAAATGATGGAGAAGTAGCTGAGAAGTAGCCCAATTGCTCACGTCGGCCACCAGAGAGCAGGGGCTGGACAGGGAGGTGCGGGCTGCATAATCGGTGCCTAGGGTAAGGACCGGGCCTGAATGCCCTGAGGACAATCTGAGGGAGCTAACATGAGATAACTTTCCTGAGAAAGGCTCTAATCACAGCCTGACCGGCTCACAGAGCAAAGGATTGAGCGAATACCAAAGGAGAGCTGACCAGCTGCATACAGGCCCCTCCCCAGCTGCTGGAGGCAGAGAGGCTGGCAGGAGACAGCCAGAGCTGGAAGGCAAGGGGCCACTCCAATCTCAGCCCCAGAGCCCAGCATCCTCCACCAAACTGTGAGCAGGCTCCCAGTTGCTAACCAAGTCTTCCTGGGCTCCTGGATGGTTGCAGCCTGAGATCAGCTCCCCAGAGGAGACACACGGCACACCTGAGACGGTGCTCCCACAGCGCACCCGGGAAACCAAGGGGCTGGGACCGGGAAGGTGAGTAAGATGCAGGGCCCACAGGGGACAGTGCACTCCCCACGCACCTGGTTGCCTGAGCTGCTCGGACCTGGGAAGGGCACAAAACACAGGGCCCACTTTGGACAGTGCCCCTGCTGAGCAACCTGGAGCCTGAGCAGTGTAGACCGGGAAACCACACACCCCGTGAGCAGGGGCAAGCCCAGTGTGGTCCATACACTGCGAGCACTCCCCACATGTGCCAGCGATATTTGTTTGCAGCGTCCCTCCCTCCCCACAACACAACTGAACACGTGAGCCTCAGTAAGTGACCATCTCTGCCCCCTGTGTCAGGGCGGAAATTAGACACTGAAGAGACTTGGAAAGAGAGGAAGCCAAAATAAACAAAGAACAGGGAACCACTCTGGAAGTGACAGGTGCAACAGAAAAACCCTGTAGTTAACACTGACTATGCACTGGAAGGGGCCTATAGACCTTGAGTCTTCTCAAGGTGGGGCAAGAAACTATCTGAAACTGAACTGACCCCACACTGCCCAAAACAGCTCCAGAGAAATTCCTAGATATATTTTTATTATTATCACTTTTAAATTTTTTTTATTTTTAAGTTCTTTATTAGTCCTTTAATTTTCATTTTTATAACCTACTATTACCTCGCAAAAAAAGACCCTATTTTTAAAGCAAATTTCATATATATATATTTTTTTACAATTTTTGTGATTCATTTTGTTTTGTATATTTAATATTGTATTTTTGAGAGTCTAACCTCTAGATTTTTAATCTTTGCTTTTTGGTATTTGTTACCAATTTTGTACCTTTAAGAATCAAATCTTCAGTATCCATTTTCTCTTAGGGGTGTGATTACTGGCTTGATTGCTCTCTCCCCTTTTGACTCTCCCTTTTCTCCCCCAGGTCACCTCTATCTCCTCCCTCCCCCTTCCCTTCTCTACCTCACTCTGTGAATCTCTCAGGGTATTCTGGGCTGTGGAGAATGCTTAGGGAACTGATTACTGTCTAGACTGCTCTCTCCCCTTTTGATTCCCCCTCTTCTCCTCCTGGTCGCCTCTGTCTCCCTCCTCCTTTTCTCTTCTCCATGTAACTCTGTGAACCTCTCTGGGTGTCCCACACTGTGGAGAATTGTTTCACCATTAACCTAGATGTTTTGTCATCTGTGCTGTATGAATGGAGACATCTTGAGGCTACTGTAAGAATAAGACTGAAAGTCAGAGGCAGGAGGCTTAACTCCAAAACTTGAGAGCACCAGAGAACTGCTGATTCCAGGGAACATTAATAGACCAGAGCTCACCCAAAAGCCTCCACACCCACACTGAAACCAAGCTCCACCCAAGACCCAACAAGTTCCAGAGTAAGACATGCCATGCTAATTCTCCAGCAAAGCAGGAACACAGTCCTGAGCATTAAAAGACTGGTCAACCACTTGCAAAAAAATGAAACTAGAACACTTTCTAACACCATACACAAAAATAAACTCAAAATGGATTAAAGATCTAAAGGCAAGACCTGAAACTATAAAACTCCTAGAGGAAAACACAGGCAAACATTCTCTGACATAAATCACAGCAAGATCCTCTATGACCCACCTCCCAGAGTAATGGAAATAAAAGCAAAAATAAACAAATGGGACCTAATTAAACTTAAAAACTTTGGCACAATGAAGGAAACTATAAGAAAGGTGAAAAGACAGCCTTCAGAATGGGAGAAAATCATTGCACATGAAGCAACTGACAAAGAATTTATCTCAAAAATAAGCAGTTCAGGCAGCTCAATACCAGAAAAATAAATGACCCAATCAAAAAATGGGCCAAAGAACTAAACAGACATTTCTTCAAAGACATACAGATGGCTAACAAACATGTGAAAAGATGCTCAACATCACCAATTATCAGAGAAATGCAAATCAAAACCACAATGAGGTACCACTTCACGCCAGTCAGAATGGCTGCTATCCAAAAGTCTTCAAACAATAAATGCTGGAGAGGGTGTGGAGAAAAGGGAACCCTCCTACACTGTTGCTGGAAATGCAAACTAGTACAGCCACTATGGAGAACAGTGTGGAGATTCCTTAAAAAACTGGAAATTGAACTGCCATACAACCCAGCAATCCCACTGCTGGGCATACACACCAAGGAAACCAGAACTGAAAGAGACACGTGTACCCCAATGTTCATCGCAGCACTGTTTACAATAGCCAGGACATGGAAGCAACCCAGATGCCCATCAGCAGACGAATGGATAAGAAAGCTGTGGTACATATACACCATGGAATATTACTGTTATTAAAAAAAGAACGCATTTTAATCAGTTCTAATGAGGTGGATGAAACTGGAGCATATTATACAGAGTGAAGTAAGTCAGAAAGAAAAACACCAATACTGTATATTAACGCAAATATATGGAATTTAGAAAGATAATAACAACGACCCTATATGCGAGACAGCAAAAGAGACACAGATATAAAAAAGACTTTTGGACTCTTGCAGAGAAGGCAAGGGTGGGATGATTTGAGAGAATAGCACTGAAACATGTATATTGGCATATGTGAAATCAATCACCAGTCCACGTTGGATGCATGAAACAGAGCACTCAAAGCCGATGCACTGGGACAACCCTGAGGGGATGGGGTGGGGAGGGAGGTGGGAGGGGGGTTCAGGATGGGGGACACATGTACACCCACGGCTGATTCATGTCAATGTATGGCAAATACCACCACAATATTGTAAAGTAATTAGCCTCCAATTAAAATAAATATATCAATTCAAAAAATTATTATTTCAACTAGATTAGTTTATTCCTAATATCTATCTGACTGGATCCACTAAAGAGCAGGGGGCTTGGTACAGCTGAAGGGTGATGCTCAAGGGTAGCCCTGGAATACTGCAGGCTTCCCAGGTGGCTCAGCAGAAAAAGAATCCTCCTGCAATGCAGGAGACAGAGCAGACTCAGGTTTGACCCCTGGGTCAGGAAAATCTCCTAGAGGAGGGCATGGCAACCCAATCCAGTATTCTTGCCTGGAGAATCCCATGAACAGAAGAGCTTGGCAGGCTACAGTCCACGAGGTTGCAAAGAGTCGGACACGACTGAAGCGACTGAGCATGCACGCAGGCTGGGACGCTACAGAGACTGTGAGGGCGGTGAGAAGTGGGGGCAGTGACCGGACAGAATGTCTTTAGGTGGCTAATGCCACTTCTGGCGCAGTGCACACGTGTTCCTCAAGGGACAAACAGCCTAACTAACCTACGCTCCTCTCACTGGTGTCGTAGTTAGGCAGACAGCTTTTAAGCCAGAAAGTCTGGGGTCAGAACTTCAGCACTTTTTCACATCCACAATCCTTCATCTGGAATCCTAAGAAAATTCAGAAGGAAATACTGTGAATGTACTGAATACTGTGTACATTTCTGTCCTTTATTTTGCCCATCTTTGCATGAAACGTTCCCTTTGTATCTCTAACTTTCTTGAAGAGATCTCTATAATCTTTCCCATTCAATGGTACACAATGGAATATTGTGTACCATTTCCAGTGGGGTCTAAGACAGCAACTCATAATTAAGCACATTCACATTTCTGCAGCAACGCCTATAAATGCTTATGTCAAATGTAACCAACAAAAATAACTGTTAACCCTCACGTCAGTTCAGGTCAGGTTTTGCTGTCAAATAAATCTGTACCAAACTTACAAAAAAAAAAAAAAAAAACACCTAAATTTGTGCTTTCCAAAGCTCTGGGGTATTGGAGTTGCATATATGGGATGGTGGGGTGACTGTTTATATGCAAGCAAATCATTAAATCTCTCTAGGCATCAATCTCCTCTGCAAAATGAAGACAGGTCACATGAACTGTGAAGATTCAGTGAAATATTCAACTGGTTAAGGAACATAAGTAATCACTTTTAGTACACATCAACCACTCAGGAAATGGGGCTTCCCTGGGGACTTAGATGGTAAAGAATCTCCTGCAATGTGGGAGACCTGGGTTCAGTCCCTGGGTCATGAAGATCCCCTGGAGAAGGGAATGGCTACCCATTCCAGTATTCTTGCCTGGAGAATCCCATGGACAGAGGAGCCTGGTGGGCTACAGTCATGGGACTGCAATGAGTTCGACATGTCTGAGCAACAAATATACACAGTAAGCTTTTAGGAAATACCGGCCAATCTTTACTTGGCAAAGCATCACATGCTCAGAAGCAGTGTACGTGCACCACAGCCCATGCCAAAGGATCCATGCGTCCCTTCCGATCCACGGGGCACTGCTTTATTGTTTTTACTATGTCTTTCTTGTCTCTTTTCTACAGAGGCGGCTAAGGTTCACGAGATGGACCCATGTCAAGGGTGGAGAAATAGGTTTGTCAGACACAGCCCTGATGGCCGAATAACACTTGGATCATTTAAGCTACACCTGACCCTTTCCTCAGAGCATAGGAACTTTCTTCCTCACAGGCAGCCTTGCACTCATTAAAGAGGGGGCTCATCCACTCTACTCTCAAATCACAAGTCCAAGCCAACCTGTTTTGAACCTGGACTCTGCAGTAAACACCTCACCCTGTCCCCTCATGCCTCTGGCTACTGCATTATCTATAATCCATTTACTATACAGGGGACACAGCAATCTTTTCAAAATATAAAACAGATCACTTCATGCCCCTGCTTAAATTCTTCCATGTGGTTCTTCATGCACTTTAAATCCGAAGGCCCCAAGTCTCTGAGGCCTGGTGTGACTGGCCCCAGTCTGTGTCTCTAACAGCTCACACCTTCTCCCCTCTGTTCTCCTCCTGCTAGTCTCCCAGCTCCTAGAACCTTGCAGGCCTCTAGACAGCTCAGGACAGCAGCAGGGCCATCTTCTGCGTACATTGCTCTCCTCTCTCCCATCCCTGGCACCCTTCAACACAGTGTGAGCCTAGAGTCACCTCCTCGGACACTTCCAACCACTGGCTCCAATGGAGGTTCTGCCTGTTACTCTCAGGACCCTGCATCTTTCCTTCAGAGTGCTTATAACACTTTTAAAGTATATTATTAATTTATGCAGGGTCTGCCTGACTGTACTAATAAACAATATACTCCATGAAAGCAGAGGACTATTATCTTATTTACTGTGGCATCTCCTGGGTCTGGCAAATAGTAGGCACCCAATTACTTACAGAATAAATGAATGAACGAATCGATGTAAAGGTGACCTCTGACCTACTATTTCTTGTCAGATTACTTCTGTAATCAGAGTTTTACAAATGGGACATGATCAGGAAGTTTATTTATGGGTCAGATATCTGGAAGGGGTTAAATATACAAATGGTGGCCAAGTTTGTCACTCATTTGGTGACTCCCAAATGAGTCCATTAAAAGGGGTTCTGATCACCAACTCCAATGTAAGGGAGAAGGATGCCTCACATGTGGGAGCCAGTGTACAATAAAGCAGTGTACTGTAGATCAGAACACACACACACAGAACACACAGCCGGGTGTTCACAGCTCGATGCAATTCTGACACTATGTACTGGAGACAACACAGATTCCACAGGCAAAGGGCTCAGCCCGACAACACCATCCCCACTTCAGACCAGCTGCAAGCCCAGGCTGTTACCTGTAGCACATGTGACCCACCACCTACAGACTGCAAGTTCTCCTGACCCCCTCCTTGTGTTCAACTAATTTGCTTGAGCAGCTCACAGAACTCAAGAAACCCGTTTACTTCCTAGATCACCAGTTTATTTTAAAAGGTCGTAACTCAGGGACAGGCAGATGGAGGAGATGCAGAGGGCGAGGCATGTGGGAAGCAGAGAGGACCCCACATCTCCTCTCTTGGGCCCCATCTCGCAGCACCTCCACATGCTCACCAACCCAGAAGCTCTCCAAACCAAACCCCACCCCCTGTGGAGTTTCAGCGGTTTCCTCACACAGGCATAATTGAGTACATCTGCCCTCTCCAGAGCTCAGGGGGTAGGACTGAACGATCCAATCCTCTAATCACAAAGTTGGTTCTCCTGGCAACTAGTTCCCACTCAAGGATGCTCTCCAAGTCACTTCACTGACACAAAAGACACGTTTATTGCTCTCATCTTTGAAGAAATTCTAAGGGTTTTAGGAGTTCTACGCCAGAAACAGAAGCAAATGTTTAATGTAGCATTTCTTATTATAAATCACCACATCACACCCAAGAATATCTGTTTCAATACACTGTGTAGTTGGATCATTTTTGATGGCACAACCTAAATTCTGGGAAAAGAAGGTCACTTACTTGCCAGTACCTCTTGTGTTCTCAAGAGTACTTCAGACAACAGGAACTCACATGGAGAATCGACTAGTGGGGGGAGCCACATAAATGGAGAAATAAAAGGAAAACAGGAATAAAAAACAGAATACTTCAAACATGACCAGCTGTTCCTGTGATTGGTCAATGGAAGCCACCATTATTTTATCATGTACTTTTGCTGATTCCATGTCTGTCTGACTGTCCGATGGTGACTTGTAAGTTTCCAGAGAGCAGGGGCCACAACATGTACATTTTTCCATGTTCTGCAAACTCTTGGCATAGCATTATGTGTCCTAATTACTCCAAAGAACTGGCCTTTGCCTGGCATGGCTTATACCCAGGATATGCCATAATGACTAGCACTATATTAATTTGCAGTTATTTATATGTTGCAATATCAACATTCTAAAGTCTTTTTATGGACATATGTATTTTCATTGTGTTCATATACTGCCTCCTTAGCCAGACACATTTACATCTTCAGAAGATAAATTTTAGAAAGGAAAAAAGGGCAGAACACCAAGAAAAGCTAAAAAATTTCATTAAGATGAGGAAGTCCAAAATGTAAAATGAGGACTTCCCTGTAGTTCAGGGGTTAAGAATCCAATGCAGGGGACGCAGGTCCAGGCCCTGGTCCAGGAGGATTCCACATGTCGCAGGGCAACTAAGCCAGCACACCACAACTCCTGAAGTCCACACGCTCACAACAGGAGAAGCCACGGCAATGAGAAGCCCACACACCGCAACTAGAGGGCAGCCGCGCTCACCACTACCAGAGAAAAGCCCTCGCAGCAACGAAGGTGCAGCACAGCCCAGAGTAAACAAATAAACAAAAAGGTCCACGTCAAAAGGTAAAACGAGCTGAGGCTCCTAAGAAAAGTCAACCACAGTGAAAAGGGGATTCTCTAGAGCAGAAAGAAAAAGACTGCTATACTTGTTCTATTATTAAGAGACAGGGAGATACAGACTCATTCAATGACAACTTTTTTTGCCCTTTCTATTAGAAAAAAAAAAAAACAACTCTATTCCAGAAGGATGAACACAAGTGAATATAAGAGGAAACTAAAGACCAAGACATTTCAGGAAATAAGGGTATCTAGATGCTTAATGTCAGTTAAATTCCCCAAAGGCAGTACTGTATTTCACAGCACTATTCTCCAACCCTCTTCATATCATGGCACACACAGAAAATACTAATATTTGTCTGGCTCACTGTAGTACCCTACACCGGTAAAGAAAACCAGTCTTTGGAAGCTCCCTGGCTGGCCAGCTTGGGAGGTCTGGCTGCAAGGGCCAAAAAATCCATTTCTTGTCTGCCTGTAAGAATTCCCATTGCCCCAGTACTTGGATACTGTAAGAATTGGAAAGTTGACCTAGGATCAAAGGAGATATGGCTACATCCTAGCCTGTGTTCACACGTTCATCAAGAATATGCAAGCCTAGCTGTCTTTGCAGTGGGTTGAATCATGGTCTTCAAACAGATATGACCATGCATTAATGTCAGGAATCTGTGAATGTGACCTTCTCTGGAAAAGCATCTCTGTAGTGTTATGGAGTTAAGGATTTCATGATGAGATCCATCCCAGATTTAGGGTGGCCCTACATCCAATGACATATTAAAAAGAAGAGACATCACTTTGCCTAACAAAGATCTGTTTTGTCAAAGCTACAGTTTTTTTCAGTAGTCATATATTGATGTGAGAGCTGGACCATAAAGAAAGCTGAGCACTGAAAAATTGCTGCTTTCAAATTGCAGTGCTGGAGAAGACTCTGAAGAGTCCCTTGGGCAGCAAGGAGATCAAACCAGTCAATCCTAAAGGAAAGCAACCCTGAATATTCACTGGAAGGACTGACGCTGAAGCTGAAGCTCCAATACTTGGACCACCTGATGCGAAGAGCTGATTTTTCTTGGAAAAGACTCAGATGCTGGAAAAGCTTGAAGGCAAAAGGAGAAGGGGACAGCAGAGGATGAGATGTTTAGATAGCATCACCAACCCAATGGACATGAGTCTGAGCCAACTCCAAGAGGTAATGGAGAACAGAGGAGCCTGGCGTGCTGCAGTCCACCGGGTCACAAAGAGTTGAACACAACTCAGCGACTCAACAACAACACATCCAATGATGGGTGTCGTTCTAAGAGAAAGGCAAGAGATTCGAGACTCGGGCACCAGGAAGAAGGCCATGTACAGACGGAGGAAGAGTTCAGAGTTCTGTAACTGTCAGAAAATAGAAGAAGCAAGGAAGAACTCACCCTCTGAAGAAGGGAGCACGGCCCAGCCAACACCATAATTTGGACTTCGGGCCCCAAAACTGTGAGAGAATTAATTTCTCTACAGCAGACCCAAGAAACTAAGACAATCCTCTTTTTCTTTTGCTGACAGACAAAAGTTTGGAGGACATGGGAAAAGCAATAGAAATGTAAACATCTGGATTTCTGCAATGAACCTGACAAAAACTTGTGAAAAAGTCTGGATAAGAAACCACGCCTCTCTCGTGGACTGAATTCTGGGCAGAATTACAAATGTAGCCTGAGACTGCTGCTCAGCAGAATCCCTCTGCTTTTCATCAGCATGGAAGTTCCTTGAGAGCAGGTAGTTTTTGCCTATTTTGCTCACTGCTACATCCCAGGGCCTAGAACTGTGGCAGGACAACATCAGGGTTTTCACACATGAGCCGATTTCATTACCTTTGTGTTCTCGTCTTGATCTGGCTTCTGTTTCCTTTTTTTACTTCGGCTGTGAAACTGGACCACTTCTACTGGCTCCCTGTCATTCCTTGGGGGAGAGCAGGCTGTTGCAGTTCCAGCGCCTACAGGTCCCGCAGGGGAACCACTGGGGGTCACAGCAGGAGCGCCCTGCAGCTCTTCCTGGAGCTCCTGGAAGAAGCTGGCAGCACTCTTCCTCTGGCCTCTGACAAGAGACTTGGGTTGGGGAGCTGGCTCTGTTGCCAAAGCTGCCAGGGGCCCCGTACCTCTCTTCTTCTCTCTCTTTTTTCTGACTCTTTTCTCTTCTGTTTCATCTTCTGTCTCTCCTGTTTGTTCGAACACAAAAAGGAAAATTAAATATTTTGTGCTTCAGCTGTCACCAATATCAAATGATACGAATGCGCACGTCCATATGTCACAGTTTACAAACACCCAAAAATACACACAAAGAAGATATTTGTTTTTCTTCGGAGGGTCGTATTCAACATCCCCACAATTCAGAGACTCCAAAGCACTCAGTCATCTTTCCCAAGGTAATTACATTCATGTCTTTGACTCTTAGCACAATTACCTAGTCCTTGCCGTGGTCCTGACTAAAATGTCATCATGACAACATCCCAGGAACTGACAATCCTAGCTAGCTCACAGTCTGTACTAAAAATGTAAGCAGATCCACCACTGCTGCTTTTTAACACTCGCTAGGGTTACAGGTGGGTACCACAGTCTTCCTATTTCCTTTCATGGTTATAAACGAAAATGAATCTAAGACAACTGGCTTAATTTGAAAGCCTTTGAAAGTGAAAAAGTAAAAGTCGCTGAGTTGTGTCTGACTCTTTGTGACCCCATGGACTCCTCTGTCCATGAAATTCTCCAGGCAAGAACACTGGAGTGGGCAGCCATTCCCTTCTGCAGGGGATCTTCCTGACCCAGGGATCGAATCCACATCTCTTGCACTGCAGGCAGATTCTTTACCATCTGAGCCACCAGGGAAGCCCAAGATGAACTTAAGACAACTGGCTAAATCTGAATGCCTTTATTTTCAACTAATACACCTCCCCTTTCTTTTAACTGTTTAAACTCTGACCAGTCACCTGAAGGTTCTGACAAGAACTCTAGGCCTCACTACTGACTGACAGTATGAATATCACAGGGCTCTCTAAATACTAGCTGAGTGTTTATGCTTGCTTCTCTTTTCTCAGTTTCTTATTCAGTAAATGTGTATCAGACTTCTTTACCACAGTGGTCCAGTGGTAAAGAATCCACCTTGCAATGTAGGGGACACGGACTTGATACCTGCTTCTGGAAGATTCCACATGCTGTGGGGCAACTAAGCCTGTGGGCCACAATCACTGAGTCCATGAACTGCGACCACTGAAGCCTGTGAGTCTACAGCCTGTGTTCCAAAACAAGAGAAGTCCCCACAAGGAGAAGCCAGCGTACCACTGCTAGAGAGGCGCCCTTGCTCACGCTCACAACTAAAGAAAAGACCGTGTGCAGCAGTGAAGCCCCAGTGCAGCCAAAAGTTAAATTCAAAACACAAACCTTTGGTAAGAAAATATATGTATTAAGAGTCGACTAGAAAACCTTGGTCAAGATGGTGGAGTAGAAGGATGTGTGCTCATCTTCTCCAGCAAGAGTACCAAAATTGCAACTAGCTGTTGAACAACCATCGATAGGAAGATGCTGGAACCAACCAAAAGAAATACACCCTGAGTCCAAAGATAAAGAAGAAGCCACAGTGAGACAGTAGGAGGAGTGCAAACACAATAAAATCCAAACCCATTCCCTCTGGGTGAGTGACCCACACACTGGAGAACAATAAAACCAAAGAAGTTCTCACACTGTTGTGAAGGTTCTGAACTCCAAGTCAGGCTTCCCAGTCGGGGGGGGGCGGGGGGGGGGTGGGAATCTGACAGGGACTTGGAATCCCCAGGGAATCTGGCCTTGAGGGCCAGTGGGATTTGATTACAGGCCTTCCTGAGGACTAGGGGTAAACAGAGACTCCAGTCTTTGGAGGTCACAAACAAAATTTTGTACATACCAAGACCCAGAGGAGAGGAGCAATGACTCCACAGGAGACTGAACCTAAACTACCTGCTAGTGTGGGAGGGCCTCCTCTGGAGGCGTGGGTTGGCAGGAGTTCACCATAGGGACGGGGGCACTGGAAGGTCTCCCTTAGCAAGTAAACCCTCTAGGAGTTTGCCATTAACCCTACAGTAGAGCCCTCAGACCCCTGGGCTGGGATGCCTCAGGCCAAACAACTACTAGGGAGGGAGTACAACCCCACCCATCAGCAGACAATTGGATTAAAGCTTTACTGAGCAAGGCCCTGCCCACAGAGCAAGACCCAGTCCCTCCTATCAAGAAGCTTGAGTAAGAGATAGTTGCTCAGTCATGTTCGACTCCTGGCAACCCCATTTTGTCAAAATAAAAATCACAAATAACATACAAGGGAACTCCCATCAGGTTATCAGCTGATTTCTCAACAGAAACTCTTCAAGCCAGAAGGGAAGGGCATGACATTTAAAGTAATGAAAGAGAAGAACCTACAATCAAGAATACTCTACCCAGCAAGACTCTCCCTCAGATTTGATGAAGAAATCAAAAGCTTTCCAGATAAGCAATAGTTAAGAGAATTCAGCACTATGGAACCAGCTTTACAACAAATGCTAAATGAACTTTAGGCAGGAAACACAAGAGAAGGGAAATATCTATACAATTAAGACCAAACAATTAAGAAAACGGTAATAATATAGTAGGATATTATATTATATACAGCAATAAAATAATAGGATCATACATATAGATCCTTAAGTGTAAATGGATTAAACGCACCAACCAAAACACACTGACTGGGTGGGTGAAAAATGTGCATGTATGCACTTCCACTTACCACATCACTCGACTTGATCCCCCTAAATTCTATGCAATTACTTTATATCGTTAATCATGTTCCCATTATGGCTTGCAATTGTAATTATCTTTTGCTTTTTGTCTGGCTATTGACTGTGAAAACTGATAAACCTCTTTTACTTTGTAATTATGTAACCACTACTCACTTAACACTATTATATCATGATTGGTCAACAGAAAAATAATAAAACTCTGTATCACCAAAACTAGGATCTAATAGAAAAACCTGTAATCACTTTTTAAAATCCAGATGGATATCAGAATTATCTCAAATTTTTTTTGAAAAATACCAAGGCTCAGGTAGTTTTTTCTTCAGAGCTCCAGATATGTTTCTAATGAGCACTCATGTTTAAAAACAATTAGACTATAGATGATCTTTTACTTTTTACCTAGTTTCACTTTTTCTACTTCATGTTCAGTGCTCCCGTTTCATTTAGTTTATTATGTTTTCCAATTTCTCCATTTCTTTTTCTTTCTAAAAAGCTTTTGCATACATATGTATAATATATATATTTAAGAAAACTTGAATTTTTGCCTAACTAAAAAAATTACATTTTGACTCCACTTGTTTGACTTAGTATAAATAGAGTGTTAGATTTCTAATTAAAAAATCGATATGCACAAGCAACAAAGGTTTACTGTATAGCACATCAAACTATAGTCAATATCTTGTAATAACCTATGATGGAAAATAACTTCAAAAAAATAATACGTGTATTTGTATAAATGAATCACCTTGCTGTGTACCCGAAACATTTTAAGTCAACTATATTTCAATAAAATATACACATTAAAAAAAGAGCCGACTAAACTTTGGCATTAGGGATATAAAAACAAGTAGATACAGCCCGTGTCTTCAGAGCTCCAAGTAAGTTCCGGCCTGTGTTAACACAAACTATATTTAAGATTTTGCAGAAAAGTCTTCTCCTCTAGGACTTCTCAAGGTCAGAGACTAAGTCTTCTCTGTCTTCCAACATTTCCAAAGGCCCAGAGATACTCTGTCCACAGTACAAGTCAATACAAGTGCAGGAGTTGGAAACACAGTGTGGGGCTTAGAATCCAAGCTCTTCAAGTTACTAGCTGGGTGAACTTCCAAGTTTTTTAACCTCTAGTGCTTATTTCTACAATAATGCTATTTGTCTTGTAATAACAGTATTAAGGACAGTATCTATTTCATAGAATTGTTGTGATAATGAAATGAGCATATACATGTAAAGTACGGAGTGTATGGTAAAATCGCAATGCTTTTTTAGCTATTATTTTTTATTCTAAGCTATGTAATGAGCTTAGAATTTTGAGCAACTGGCTCCAAAATAAAACAGCAACATCATACTACAAATTTAAGAAATGTGTTTGACCTATAAGGCACTAATGCCTGATGATTTCCGGTGCATGAAGGAGTGTCATCTTCCCTGGGGTAAGTTCTTCAGAGTGTGTAGAACTGGATCCTTGCTTAAGTGCCAGGAGTTCCCAACCTTTAATGGTAAGTTTCCTTTTCCGCAATCAAGATGAAGGCAAGCATAAGTCAGCCAACTTAAGGCTGAAAGGTCGTGAAAAGTTTCATGTGAAACCATTCTCTGAAGTCACCAAAAGAGGTCCCAACGCGACAAGGTGTCACCAATGCCCGAGGGTCAGGCGGATCTGGGGGGTGCGTGGGAGAAAGGGGCTTCCCAGAGGTCGGGAGTGAGAAAGGATGCCATTTCCAGAGCCTGAGGTCCTGTGCACATCTCCTCGTTAAGTCTGAAAGCGTTAATGCTTTCGACAAGCAAGCCGGTTGGCCCCCACACTCAGGAACGAGTTGGGACATCTGATTCTTAGAAAGGCTCACAGACCCCGGTCGTAGGCGAGGGGAGGGTGCAGGACCCATTATCTGAACCTGGTTGGAGGAGCCAAGGAGTGCTCGAGGAGCAAGAATCTTTAGCCTGAAAGCTGAGGCCAGCCAGGTCCGGGGTCCTTAAGTTGGCTCTCCACGTGGGCTCCGAGGCCCGGCACTCACCAAAGTCGTAGAGGTTCTGGAGCAAAGTGTCCAGAAGGGCCTGAGAACCGGGAGGCGCGGAAGTCGCCAACCGGGGCTCCTGAGCCATCGTGAGGCCAGCGGGCCGCGGCGGGACAGCACAGATCTCGCGGGCCTCCCCGTTCGCTTCCGGTTTCTGACGGGTTGCGCGCGCCTTGAGTCCCCGCGCGGCTTCCGTCCTGGTTAAGATGGCGGCGCCCGAGGTCCTGTGGAGTGGCCTTAGAGGGTGCTGCCGCCCTAGGCGAGGTCGAGCCGCCCCGCGCGGAAGAACCGCCCACAGCAGCAGCACCACCACTGCTTAGCCAAGAATCCCAGGCCACACCCGGGACAGCAGCCGCAGCATGGATCCTTCCAGTTCATCCAAGTCTTGTTTCTCCGTCGGCTCCACGGGTCCCGGGGCTGTCGTGCTCCTCTACGCGGTATGCGCCCAGGGGAGCGAGGCCGGGGCGGGGCTGCGAGAGGACCCGCTTCTCTCGGTCCCGGGTTCCTCCGGGCTGCGACCCGAGGTGCAAAGGAGTGGGTCCGAGATCCCCAGAGGAGGGATGAGGTGATTGATTTGGTTTCCAGGGCGACGGTGTATCTCTGTGTGTGTGAGCGTCGGTATGCTTTTAGAAGTTTGTGTTGGTGATGGTTCCTCTGGTTCCTGCCCGCTCGTTCCTTCCCTTTCACTCCACCAGGCATGGGGCCTTCAGGAAGCCGCTGACACCGGAACGAGGGAGGAAAGTTGGGAATCTCCGTCTCTAGCGAGGGCGAATCGAACTACCTTTTGGTTGGTTCCTCGAACCGGGGAAACCTGCGGGTCTGACCCAGCCTGAGATAGCCTGTGGTTCCCCACCCCGCTCTTCCGCAGGTGTGATATTCCCGGGAGAAAAAGTGTTTGGCTTGTATGTGTGCATCGAGTTTCTAAGACTTTTAATCTAAGAAGATTTGGAGCTTCTGGAAATTTTTATTGTGTTTCTCTGTCTCTGTCCATCATTGTACTTTTCCCACAAGTCATTCTGAAAGACAGCTAATGGCACCTGGCCTCCCTACAGTTGGCCTTTTCACCGCCTAAACCCCTTCTGATTTTAACTGGTCCTTTTTGACAACGGAATGTTAGTCACTCACAGATTCATGAAGATATTTTGAGGCAGAAATTTGTAGCTCTCAGTATTGCACAACCGTGGGGCAATTGACTTAAAAAAAAAATTAATTTTTATTTACCATAGGAAGAAATAAAAGTGCATATTTTAAAGTCATGTTATCAATGTTCTGGCTTAAATCTAAGGTTAATTTATGTAGGAACGTGGTAACGGGGAAAGCATGAAAGAGCAAAGTAAGCCAGAAACTCAGTTTCAGAAAAGAATGTACATATGATAAAGAATCCACCTGCAATGCAGGCGACCCGAGTTGGATCCCTGGGTCTGGAAGATCCCCTGGGGACAGGAATGACAACCTTCTGCAGTGTTCTTGCTTGGGAAATCGCATGGACAGAGGAGCCTGGCGGGCTAGTCTATGGGACTGCACAGAATTGGACATGACTTAGCGACTGAACAACCGCAACAACAACAAAACCCATGTCTACCTTCAAATTGGGAAATCAGTGGAGCATGGGAAAACTTCTGTTGCCTTGCTGTGAAGAGCTTGGGCTTCTAATTGTCCACTCTCCTAAGGTTTATCACTTGTGCCTTTCTCTTCATTGACCTCACTTCATAGTTCAGTGAAATATTTCAACCTTGGAATGTAGTGAAGAGGGTTACTGTGTAGCTCTGACTCCCCATAGGTAGCTTTTTCAGCCCTAAACTGGTTCATGAATTAACAGCAATTTCCCACATGTGTATTAAAGGAAATAATTGATTTTTATTTCCCCCTCTTACCAAAGATAAGACTTTGGTCCACTTTTTCACGTGAAAAACTAAATCAACTACATGTACGCTGTTACTACTTTTGAAGCTAGGCAGCAACCCTCACTACTCTTATGACTACAGGCTTTAGTTTCTTGTTAACCTGAACTTTTTCTTACTGGTTCAGACTGCCCTTATATATTTCCTTGCCATGCTCTTCATTGTGCAACACTCTAATCTTAAGAGATGTTTTAGAAACCGCTGATTGCAGCAGATGCTGCAGCAGTAGGTACCTACATTATCCTAGTCAGCGTTGTCAGTGTCCAAGGTATGGAAGTTAAAGATCCACCTCTTGCCTTTAAGGACTTCACAGGAGATCATGAAAATAAATAATCATAATTAAGTGAGATAAGGGCTTCCCAGGTGGCGTTAGTAGTAAAGAACATGCCTGCCAATGCAGGAAACATAAGAGACGTGAGTTGAATCCCTGGGTTGGAAAGATCCCCTGGAGGAGGGCATGGCGACCCACTCCAGTATTCTTGCCTGCAGAATCCCATGGACTGGTGGGTTACAGTTCATCCATAGGGTCGTGAAGAGTCAGGCACAACTGAAGCAACTTAGTACACACACAGGTGAGATCAGCGCAATGATTGAAGCATGCACAGTATGTTGTGGGAGGGATGAGAAGGAGTACCCAACCTGTTCGGGGACTTGGAGGAGGCTTCTAAGAGAATACGATACCTGAAATGAGATTTTGAGATATGAATGGTAAATGAGGAAGAGGAAGACTACCCTAGGTGCCAATGTAAGAAGACCACACCCTAGCATGTTTGGGGGAACCAAGATAGGCTCGGGTAGAATAAAGGGAATATGAGAAGCACCACTAAGCAAATAGGCAGAGGATATTTCCTAACGGAATTTTATATGTTTAAATGCCCTTAAGGATAAATCTTAGCTTTATGAGGCAACCATTTATTTTTTTTGGCTGCGGCATGTGGGATTTTAGTTTCCTTTCTGACCAGGGAAAGGAACCTGTTCTAACCTGTTCCCCCTGTGCAGTTTTAACCCCAAGATCACCAGGGAAGTCCCTACGGGGCATCATTTAAGGATGATCGGATTTGTATTTTTGAAAGTCCAAGAAGACTACTAGTTTTCTCAAATTGTGTGGATAATCTCTTACTAAAGCAGAGACTATAGAAAGACTTAGGGAAGGAATCTGATCTGGAAGCGTGAGGATCAGTTAGGACTCTTGCCATAGTTCAGGGAAGTGATGAGTGGCAGTGAGTCTGTGGAGAAGGGAGATGGGTGAGTTTGTTTGGTGCTCTGGACAGTTACATGTGGTGGCTAAGAGGCGGCCCTCTGAAACTGACTCCTGATTTTTGTGATAGGGCGCCTGGGGGGGACGATGCCACCTTTCACTGATAAGAAAGAGGAAGAGGAACAGGTTTAGTTGGGATTATACAGTAGTAATTTCAGTTTAGGATGTGGTGAGTTGGAGATGTAAGAGGCAACATTGTGATTTTTAACTTGTGAATTATCTTGTTATGGACCCAATACATCACAAAGATTTGGGAAAACATCCAAATACAGTTAGAAATATGATATTCCTAATGATATGATCTATAAGTATATTTCATATGATATTAAAATATGATACCAGAGTAAGAGAGGATGATCTGGCCTTCATACATGGATATGACGGTCATCAGCAAGTAGGTTGTATCTTAAGCCATAGGTCTCTTGGAATCTTCAGTGATCCCACAGATGAAAAGCAGGCTGGGACTGGGTAATTGCTGGGTGTACCCATAACGCAAATTACAACTTCCTATTAGAGTCTGACTGAAAAGTCCAGTCCTTTCACAGTTGGGCGACTGCTCTGTCTCTGAACTGACTCATCTCGTTCGCTGGTATTCAGCCACACTGGCCTTCTATTTCTTAGAAGTAAGCATGCTCCCTCCTCAGAGTACTTAGATTCCTCTCTGTACGACATGCTGTGTTTTCCCAGAACTTTGCATTGCTGGCCTTTTATTATTATCATTATTATTATTATTATTATTATTGAGATCCCAGTTCAAGCATCATCTCAAAGAGGCCTTACCCACCCCCCGACAGTCAGTCTAAAGTAGCTCTCCAATCACTCTCCTTCATTAGTTACTGTTTTATTTTCTTTACATTCTCTCTTCAGTGTTGTGCTACAGCAGTTTATCCTGACTTTCAAAGTTCATTGTTTAACTTGTATGAAGTTTGCAACCCTATGGTTAAAACACTGCTGTTATTAAAAATAAAGGTTATTATATAAATTTCCATTAAATTGTTAAAAATAGTTAATACAACTCAGCACTTCCTCATTAGTTTACTAAATTTCACTGTTATGCTCTTGAAGTTATTTATGTCACACTGTAAGGTGGAAATCCTAAAGTACAGTGGCTCCTTCCATCTCCTCCTAACTCTTGGGTTTAGTAAAGTTGTGTTGGTAGCTTGAAGCTTCCCAGGTGGCACTAGTGGTTAAGGACCTGCCTGCCAATGCAGGAGATGTGAGAGACAGAGGTTCGATCCCTGGGTCGGGAAGACCCCCTGGAGGAGGGCATGGCAACCCACTCCAGTACTCTTGCCTGGAGAATCCTGTGGGCGGAGAATCCCGTGGCGCAAAGGTCCGTAGGGCTGCACAGAGTCAGATACGATGAAGCACCTTAGCACCCACACAGGCGTTGGTAGCCTGAAACTTGCCAGGGTGGGAGGGTGTGTACCACAGACAGCGGCACATGCTGTAAGTCAGGGCGCTCCCGTGGAGGCACCTTTGCCAGCATGTTACGGTGGACCCCTGCCTGAGCCCGTCTTGTTTCTTCGTTGTTTATCCCCTAAAGGGTGCGCTCAGCTCCCTCGCACAGCCTGTCTGCCCTGCTCAGGCTGTATTCTTGGCCTGTGGAGCAGCGCCTGGTGTATTTGGGGCTCTCGGTCACTGTTGAGTGAATGGGCCCACCGGAGCAGTTGACAGGGGGGTACAGGTAGAGGCTTGCTGTGCAGAGTAAGACAGGGAAGACAGTGGCGGAAAAACACTTCACCTCAGTCTTCTCACTTGGACTCATTGTATTTTGCTCCTGTGAGTATTTATTTTAGGATGGTAAATACTTGTCCAGCAAGATGTGGGGAAGGCCAGTTAAGGAGCAGTAGCACTCAACCCTGGCTGCATGTTGGAAGTACTTAAAGTACTTTCAAAAATACTTCCGATACGCAGGGAGAACTCACAGACCAAAATAATCAGAAATCTTTGGGAGGGCCTGGGCATCAGAATTTTTTTTTTAAGTTTCGTGAGTTAATTTTAATATGCAGCCTGTGTTAAAAACCACTGTATTAGACATTGAGTTAGACCAGATTGGGAGAAGTTTGAGCTTTAGACTGAATATTGGAGAGCTGTCATCAACAGGGCTCAAGAAGTGGCTTCATTTAGTAATTTATGTTACCATTCTACAAACAATGACTGGGTTCCTACTAGGGACTAGAAGTACAAAAAGGTATGACACATGACAAGGAGCTTCCCTGCTGGCTCAGTGGTAAAGAACCTGCCTGCCAGTGCAGGAGACACAGGTGCGATTCCCTGATCTGGGAAGATCGCACATGCCGTGGAGCAACTAAGCCCATGCTCGGCAACTACTGGGCCTGTGCTCCAGAGCCTGGGAGCCGCAGCTACCAAATCCTGTGCGCCCTGGAGCCCGTGCTTTGCAACAAGAGAAGCCACAACGAGAAACCTGCGCACTGCAACTAGAGAAGAGCCCTCGCAGCAGCGAAGACCCAACACATCCAAAAAGAAAGAGAGAACAAATTTTTTAAAAAGACACATGACAAGAAGTTCAAAGTCTTGTAGGGGAAACACCAAATACAAGTTGATTGATAGATGAAAATGTATTGAGGATTCCCTACAAACTCAAAGAAGAGGATGACCATTTCAGTCCTAGGTTAAAGAGAATCTAGAAAAAGTACACAGAAGAGGTGTACAAAAACTGTCTGTGTACAGTGTACAGAAACTGAAGGCTGAGTACTGTCCAGGCAAACAGTGGGGGAGGGCCATCTATAAGTGCCCTGTCTCAACAACTGGTCCCACCGTGCACCTGGTTACCAACAAAAGAAGCTGTGGCTCTCTGGGTTACACAACTCATATCCCCAACATATACCACAATGCCAAGAATGTTAATTACAGGTGCCAAATATTTGATAAGGAATGCTGCTCCTGGAGGTAACTTGAACAAAGCTGTAGGAGCCATGGGCTGTCATAGCTTGTTTAGATAACTAGGTCTTTGTGTAGCTGGGTCAAGTGTTAAGAGGTGTGAGTTTGATCCTGCAGTTAACAGAACCATGGAAGGACTGTAGGTGAACGTATCTTGCAAGTTTGGAGAGTATGCATACCTGCTGCTCTGCCTGGCGAGTTATTGTTCTGAGGACTCCCTTTTTCCCCGCTCCCCCTTCCTCTCTCTCTCTCTCTCTTTCTCTCTCTCTCTCTCTCTCTCTCTGCATCCCCCAACCCTATACATACCTCCCCAACTGATTCTGGTCCTTTTCTGTTCCCACACCTAGGACCACTAAATGGGAAGTCTCTTAAGATCTTTCTGTCCCTAAAATTATATCATTTATAATGGTAATTTGTGGCATTCTACCCGGTCTGAGCCTATATAACTTATACTGTTACTTAGAGAAATGTGAGATTTAATGTGAGGTTCTTCAGCAGGAGTCTGTGATACATTACAGTGACTGCAGTTTTATACCAGAATTCCAACAGTTAAAATATTTTCCCCTCATATATTTTCTTTATTTATATATGAACATAAAAATGTTCGTGTTTGCATATTTCATACTACCCTTTCATACTTAAGCTCCCCATCAATGCTTTTTTGCTTCTGTTTATATTCGTATTGTTTAAAAATCTGGATTTTTTTTTAAAATTACCTTAACATTTAGTCATTCAGAATATATATATTCCAAGCAGAGCTAGATGTTGGAAATACACAGATGCAAAACACAAAGATGCCCTCAAGGTAATTGCATTTTAGTAGGGAGGCAGATGTGCAAATGATCACGTCATGGGATACATACCATAATAGTTATATGTAGAAAGAAGCCCTAATGAGGAAGGCAGAGTGATTCCATCAGGGGAATTCGAGGAGTTTTCACAGAAGAGTGATACCTGAGCAAGGATGATAGGAACAGAAGGGCACTCCAGGCCGATGGACATGTGCAGAGGCCCAGAGGCGTGTCAGCAATGGACTGTGTTGGGGAAATCGAATCACTCACTGTTAAGTGGACCATGAGTGTGGTGAGAAGAAAAAGCCAGGTCTCAGAGGTTCTTGTATGACACCAGCAGTGGCTTAGGTCTTATTCTGAAGGAGCTGAGGGGGAAGTCATATGTTAAACCAGAATTTGGCCAGAATTGTGTTTTAAAAGGGCATGGAGTGGGGACTTCCCCATTGCTCCAGTGCTGGGACTCAGTATTCCCAATGCAGGCAGGCCTGAGTTCAATTCCTGGTCAGGAAACTGGATCCCACATGCCGCAACTAAGAGTTCACATGCTACAAGTAAAGCCTGGCACAGCCAAATAAATTTAGAACGAAAAAATTTTTAAAACCAGTAAAAGAGGCAGACACAATAAGTGTGAGGGATGAAACCTGTGAAATTGATCAGATTTGCTCTAGAGCTTAGTGCCCACTTTCACTGTATTTGTTAACTTTCCCACAGGGACACTGGCTTTATAATAAAGAGAGCAATCAAAAATAAAGTATTACAATTTAATATCAATTCATTGAGCCTAATAATAACTACATTTTTTTTCTTACTATGTGAAAATCTAACATTGGAACACCCTGTTCTTTTTTTTTTTTTTTGCTTTTCTTTTTTAGGCAAAAATTTATTTAGACCCACTCACTTCATGTATGGAATTTTCTCAGACACATGTGGTGGTGGTGGTGGTGGTAGTTTAGTCACTAAATTGTGTCCAACTCTTTCGACTCCATGAACTGCAGCCAGGTCTTCTGTCCATGGGATTTCTCAGGCAGGAATACTGGAGTGGGTTACCGTTTTCTTCTCCAGGGCATTCTGTCCTTATTCTGTGTCAGAATAAAAATTTTTACAGAGATGAAACCTTACCAGTAGTTCCTAACCTGTCTTAATTTATTTTACAGCATGTTCATGGCTTTCTTTCCTTTGTCTTGTCCACAGAAAGAGCTCAAAAAGTGGGATGAGTTTGAAGATATTTTAGAGGAGAGGAGGCATGTCAGTGACTTGAAGTTTGCAATGAAATGCTACACACCTCTTGTCTATAAGGGAATTACTCCTTGTAAGCCAAGTGATATTAAATGTAGTGTTCTCAATTCTGAAGAGATTCATTATGTCATTAAACAGGTAAGTGATTCCATCTGCAGCCATAGCCAGATTCATTCATTGTGTACAAGTTTCTTTTTCTTCTTGATTCTATGAATTTATTTTGCTATTTTTAATGTATCTTTTTAGATTTCACTATATTTAGCACATTCATCCAATGTTTATTTTACCTGTAATTCATGTTAGCCTCTTTGCTAGACATTGTGTCTAATAGTGAGCTAGTTGAGCAGAGTTCTTGAGCTCTTGAGTGTTTAGTCTAATATAGGAAATGATGACAGGTGTACAGTCAGTTACAATGAAACACATACACAAGACATGCTAGTGGGAGGCCAGTGTGCAAGGACATTAATTAATTATAAGGGTGATTAATTTTGTGCAGGGAGTAAGAGAAGTGATTTTTTAAGTGGGGCTGGTAAGATGTGTAGGGACTTTCCATGTGCAATAGGTGAAGAAGAGTGTCCCTAGCAGAACAAATAACTTTTTCCTGTGTTTTTCAAACCTCGTGGCACATCAGAATTATTCAGGGAGCCTTGAAAAGGCCCTCTGCCTACATCTCACATTTGGGCTGATGGAACCATTCACTGAGTTAGGGGCTCAGAAGAGGGATGAGAAGAGGGCTGCAGAGAGAAGCTGTGCTCTGTGCTCTGGACACTTCACTTGAGATGTCCAGGCCCAAGTCCTAGGGTGGCATGACTGGAGCGTCACGGTGGTGGCCCTTCATGTGGTAGTGTGCTTCTGCACCGTGATATTCATGGACAGATCCTGCTTCTTTGACATTTAAGTGGAGGTGAGTCAGGTTTGTGGCCTTGCAACATTCTTAATTTTTTTTTTTTGGCTGCACCACATGGCTTGCAAAATCTTAATTCTCTGACCAGGGGATTGAACCGGGCCTGTGGCGGTGAAACCACAGAGTCCTAACCACTGATCTCCCAGGATAACTCTTTATTATCTTTATTATTTGCTATCTGTTTTCCTCTGATTTAGACTTATGACCTATGCTGTTAATCATATTGTTTTCATCTAGCATGATCTGTCTTGGGGAAATTATTAATCTTCTCTCAGTTCACATAAGTGAAGTCAAGTTTCCTTATCTGTTAGAAGATAAAGACAGTTGTTCTCAATACTGACTCTTTGTTAGAATCACCTAGAGAACTTTGGCGGAAGGTAACCACAATTTTCCACAAGTATGTAAACTCTGTGAAAGCAAGAATTTTTTTGTCTCTCTCTCTCTTTTAAATTGCTATATTCCTGGTACCTAGCACATAGTGCATGTTCAATAAATACTTCTTGAATTAATGGATAAAAAAATACTTTGGTCCCATCCATAGGGATTCTGACTTAATTGGCCTAGCTTAGGACCCAGACATTCTTCTCTTCTCTTCGTCTCCTTCCTTTCTCCTAAATGGCACTTTTTAATTGCCCCGTTCTTCTTGAACCTCCAAATCTACCTCCATGTCCTCTTGACAGATGACTTTTCCTACTTCACAAAGAAAATTTAAGCCATTATGTGGGAACTCTTTGAACTTGCTGTGATCAGGCTTCTAATTTACCTGCATCTAATATACATCATTTTCTTAAATGGAGCCCCTTCTGTTTGAGTTTAATCCCTACCCCACTCCTTTGCTCTGGATCCTTCCTCCCTTCTGCTCCTCATCCTCAGGGACTTGGCTCTCTTGCCTGTCCAGTCAGATGTCTCAGCGTCTTCCTCTTTATCAGCTCTTTACCATCAGCATTTAATATGCTCACTGCTCTTCCAGCTTAAATAGACCCCCTTTGACCATGTTCCTTCTCTCCTTAGTACCCCTCCCTTCCTTTCCCACTTCTCTGCCCTTTGAAGAAGTTGGCTGGTTTCTAGGCCTCTTGCCCTACTTTCTCACCCTTCATATACTGGCTTCCAACCCCTTGTGGTAGTTCTTCCCAAGGCTGTGAGTGACTTCCTTCCTTGTGACTAAAATCAACCTAGTTCAAATCCTGGCTAACTTTTGGTGCATGTTTTGTCCTTTCTTTCCATGACACCATAGTCTTCCACTGAACCCACCACATCTGTGTTTTTATTCCTCAGTTATCTTTACAGGCTTCTTTTCTTTTGCCCATCCCTTTAAATGCCACTGTTCCTCAAGATTTTGTTCTCGCCCCTTCTTATTGAACTCACTCACCGGGCAGTTTCATTTGTTGCCAGAATTTTAAGTACCTTCCTTATACTGTCTCCATATTATAATATTCAGTTCAGTTTAGTCGCTCAGCCATGTCCAACTCTTTGCGACCCTATGGGCTACAGCACGCCAGGCCTCCCAGTCTATCACCAACTCCCGGAGTTTACTCAAACTCAAGTCTGTCACATCAGTGATGCCATCCAACCATCTCATCTCTGTTGTCCCCTTCTCCTCCCACCTTCAATCTTTCCCAGCATCAGGGTCTTTTCCAATGAGTCAGTTCTTCGCATCAGATGGCCAAAGTATTTGGAGTTTCAACTTCAGCATTAGTCCTTTCAATGAATATTCAGGACTGATCTCCTTTAGGATTGAATGGTTGGAACTCCTTGCAGTCCAAGGGACTCTCAAGAATCTTCTCCAACACCACAGTTCAAAAGCATCAATTCTTCGGCGCTCAGCTTTCTGTATAGTCCAACTCTCACATCCATACATGACCACTGGAAAAACCATAGCTTTAACTAGACAGACTTTTGTCAGTAAAGTAATGTCTATGTTTTTTAATATGCTGTCTAAGTTGGTCATGGCTTTTCTTCCAAGGAGCAAGCATCTTTTAATTTCATGGCTACAGTCACCATCTGCACTGGTTTTGGAGCCCCAAAAAATAAAGTCTGTCACTGTTTCTGTTGTTTCCCCATCTATTTGCCATGAAGTGATGGGACCAGATGCCATGATCTTAGTTTTCTGAATGTTGAGTTTTAAGCCGACTTTTTCACTCTTCTCTTTCACTTTCATCAAGAGGCTCTTTAGGTTTTCTTTGCTTTCTGCCATAAGGGTAGTGTCATCTGTGTATCTGAGGTTATTGATATTATAATCTTGATTATAAGATTACTATATAAAAATAGTATATTATAAATAATATAGATAATTAGTATCTATTGTTTCAGCCCAGATCTCTTTGGAGTTTCATATGTATATTTTTGTAGTTTATTGGATATCCACTTGGAAGTTCCCAAAGCACCTCATATTCAAGATGTATAAATCAAAGTCTTTGATTCACCTTACCCTTGTGCCATGGATATTCTCCCACCCCATCCCCCACCCCAGATTACCCTGTCTCCAAGAATGCTCCCCACCATATGTTAGTTGCTCAAACCAAAAATCTGGATGCCGTCTTCCACTTCTGACCTTGCTCTCATACACTGGCAGTCACTGAGAGCTGCTGATGTGCTCTCCTGAAAATAGCACTTGTCTATTTTCTTTCCATGTCTGCTGCCCCTTCTCCGCCTCGGGCTCCCTTTGTCTCACTGGGTGTGGTGGCAGGATGTGATCACGTCTGCATTTAGGAGACTGCTCAGGTTTGTGCGATGGAGAATGAACTGGAAAGGGACAGCACTGGGCACAAGCAGTGGGAAAACTGGCTTCTTTAGGTTTCCAGGAAGAGGGCTCTATAGGGACGGCATGTCTGTTGGGCACATGAAAAGCCCAGCTGCACAGAATAGGAGACCAGGTCACTCTCTGCTTCTCTGGTTTCCTCCAGTACCTCGAGGAAGTCATTCCTCCTGAACAAACAAACCTGTTAAGTTGTGTTCTTCATCTATTCACATCCTTCCTGTCTCCAGGGGTCTTGTCTTTGTACTCCCCAGCGTTCTTTGCTGGCTCAAACCGGCATGTACATTACCTATCTGGAGGAAGGCCCCCTCCTTTCCATGTATTCTTTCTTTTAAATCTCCAGTTCTCCTTTCCTTCTTATCCTGACTCTTAGAAGTATAGGCTGCCCTCTTCAGTTCAGTTCAGTCACTCAGTCATGTCCGACTCTTTGCAACCCCATGGACTGCAGCACGCCAGGTCTCCCTGTCCATCACCAATTCCCGTAACTTACTCAAACTCATATTCATTGAGTCAGTGATGCCATCCACCATCTCATACTCTGTCATCCCCTTCTCTTCCAGCCTTCAATTTTTCCCAGCATTAGTGTCTTTTCCAATGAGTCAGTTCTTTGCATCAGATGGCCAAAGTATTGGAGTTTCAGCTTCAGCATCAGTCCTTCCAATGAATATTCAGGACTGATTTCCTTGAGGATGGACTGGTTGGATCTCCCTGCAGTCCAAGGGACTCTCAAGAGTCTCCTCCAACACCACAGTTCAAAAGCATCAATTTTTCGGCGCTCCACTTTCTGTATAGTCCAGCTCTCACATTCATACATGACCACCGGAAAAACCACAGCTTTGACTAGATGGACCTTTGTTGGCAAAGTAACATCTCTGCTTTTTAATATGCTGTCTGGCTTGGTCATAACTTTCCTTCCAAGGAGCAAGCATCTTTTAATTTCATGGCTGCAGTCACCATCTGCAGTGATTTCGGAGTCCCAAAAAATAAAGTCTGACACTGCTTCCACTGTTTCCCCATCTATTTCCCATGAAGTGATGGGAGCAGATGCCCTCTTCACACCCCAGTTTCAGAAGTTTACTTGCTGAAATCCATCCAGTGAACGTTACTGTGGGTCTCCAAGTACCCCGATCCCGGGCCCATTCAGTCTGCGCTCTGTCAGCTATTACCGTGTCAGTGTTGTGGGACACTCTTCTTCAGGCGATCTTACCCTGACACCTGGGACATCACACAGATGGTCTCTTACATCTTCCTTGTTAACCTCTTCTATATGTTTTTACATCTGCCAGTGTGTCTCAGGATTGAATCTTAGCAGCCTTTCTCTTCCTCTCTACAGTCTCCCTGATCGATTTTATCCATTCTCATCATTTCAGTTTTCATCTATAGTCTGATGATATCCAAACAATATCTCTACCCTTGGCTAGATTATTGACATTCAGAATTTTATCTCCAACAGCCCTGTTCCCCGCTGGATATATAATTTCTGTGTCTCAGAAATACCTCAGAATCAGTATATCTGCCTTGTTAACCCCTGCACTGTCCCTACTACTCATTCTTTTGCCTAAAGCTGAGCGTCACACTGCCGTTACCCTTGTCTTCAGCACCCATTATTGCCTTTGTTTGGGGCTCTTTTGTCTCTGGCCTGAACTATCTTGATAGTTTTCCAAGTGTCCTCCTTTTCCTAGACTCATTTCCTGAAATCCATTGCCACCAAATCTTTGAGTCCTCCTTTTTTCTCTTTTTCTCATTCTGCCTTTCTAATTCTTCCTAACTAGCCTTTGCTAGGATTACTGGCTGAATTATGTCACCAGTAACTGTAATTCTCACATACCGCAGTCTGCCGTCCGGATGGCCCGGGATCTGCGTCAGTGTAGCGCTCTGTTTATGTCCCCAGGTCCCTGGCTGCTCCTGGGAGGATGGACAAGAGTTGTGCACATCAGTTATCTCCAGACTTGAGATCCCCTCTACATCAGTCCTTTCCCGTCCCCTAAATGTGCCAAACCTTAAGCTCTTATTAGACTCTACCCTTCTTGCCATTAACAAACAATCATATTTTTACTTTGGAATAATGACAAATACTAGAAATTATTTTCCTCAGATTCCTGTTCCTTATCTTCAGGTATGTCTGTATCTGCACCCGCTTCCTGTGTGCTTCAGTCTGGGCTCAGCGACAAGGGCTCTGTTCTCCAGGGCAAGGCGAGCACACGTTAATCTTTTCTGAGACTGCTAGCAGACATCCTCTCCCTGTCTCTGGCTTCAGCCTTTCTTTCTCTGTTGATTCTTCCCTTAATCTGACAACAGATCCAAGGCCACCAAGCTTTACACTTAAAAATAGTTAAAATGGTAAATTTCATGTTATTTTATTTTATCATAGTTTTTAAAATAGAATGATGATATAAAGACAAAAAAACAGATCTAAGGCTTTTCCAAGACTGGAAACATTTTTGCTGTAACTGTTGCCCTCCCTATTCTCATGCAGACTTTTCAGTTATTCACTCTATGGCCACTGTCTTCACTTCCCCACCGCCTGTTCATTCCATCTTCGGTCTGTTTATATTCAGTGTAGGTTTTGTTCTGATCATATCACTAAACCTTTCTTGCTTCATCACTTTTCTGAGTAGAAGGATAAGCTCTGAGTAAAATAAGGGAGTACTGGGCAAGAGGAAGCAGTTTATCTTGACCCCACATTCTTGGGCCGGTTGAACTAGCTCCTCGAAAGCTCAGATACAGGGACTTCCTGCCGATCCAGTGCTTAAGACTTTGCCAGCCAGTGCAGCAGCTACGATCCCTGGTCGAGGACTTAAGATCCCACATGCCTCACAGCCAAAAACCAGAACATAAAACAAAAGTAATATTGTAACAAATTGATGAAGACTTTAAAAATGGTCTCCATTAAAAAAAAATCTTAAAACGTTAGAGAAAACCTGAGATATGAGCTAAGTAGAGGATAATTATACATTTGTGAAAGTACTAAATGCCACTGACTTATTTCCTTTGATACGGCAATTTGTATGTTAAATTCACCTCAGTTTTTTTCAAAAAGTGAAACTCCTTCACTGCATGTGACTGGGGAGATTGGGGCTCTAACATCCCATCCTCGTCTTTAAGAGCATTCTCCTTTAGTAGGAACAAATATTATTTATTACATAGATTTCACTCTTTTTCAAAGTGCTTGTTTAGGGGGAGGTTAAAGGAACAGATTAGGCTTCCTTGCAGACAGAAGCTGTGACTTGTTTGTCCCCAGGCACTTGGCAGTCCCAGCACACAGCCAACATTTTGTTCTCTGTACAGAAAGATGTGGCCTGCCATATGAATGAAGAGCATTCCATTGTGAGGTCATGAATTTCACTAATTATCCTTTGATAGTTCAGAGATTTTTGTACCAGTGTCCTGCATATCTGACACAGTGAGTGGTTATTTCAATAGAATCTTACATTTTCACCTTGTATGTTGTTGCCTTGTAATAGCACTAAGCAATTAGACAAAGAGGTACAGTAATCTACTGAAAGTAACTACTTTCAAAGTGTATGTTCTCAGACACTAGATTTTGAGCAGCAACTTAGAGAATTTGGTTATAAGCTTAAATCATTTCCATTTAAATTAAGAACAAAACATCCCATTTCTGAGTTATGTAACGTTAGTCCATTTGGAACTGGTCCTACTGATTTGAGCAAAAAGAATTTGGACTCCCCCCCCCCCAGAAATTTATCCCTGCTTTCCCTTTTAGCTTTCCAAGGAATCCCTTCAACCTGTCGAGGTCCTTCGAGAGGAAGCCTGTGAAATCCTGGATGAAATGAGCCACAAGCTGCGGCTAGGAGCCATTCGGTTTTTTGCCTTTACCCTGAGTAAAATATTTAAACAGATTTTCTCAAAAGTGCGTGTAAATGAAGAAGGGATTCAGAAAGTGAGTATTGCTTGTTAAAAAACAATCTCTTCTTCAACCCCTCACAGTTTCTTCAACTCAAAGGCGTCTCACTTTGCATTGGATGAGCAGCTCCTGGTTATCAAGCAGTATCCAGCCTGAGCATAAAACAGCTCTGCCTCTCTGATGGATGTTTCTCCCTCTTCCTTTCAGACCTGCAGGCTTCAGACAAACAGACTTAGTCACTTACATACGGACTTGACAGACTAAGCTAATGTCAGATGTTCACTGAGTAGCAAGAGAATTTCTGTGTATGTTTCACTGAGGTTCCACAACATTTCATTTTCTTGTTACTCACACACCTTTCTGGCGTGTTTTTCCTATAAACAGAGACATTCTCTTGTGTAATTATCAAAAGAAGCAAATTAACATTGACACCACGCTGGTAATACAGATCCTATTCATGTTTCACTAGCTGTCCCAGCTCTGTCACATACAGGCAAGGAAAGCCCTACATCGTATGTCACAATCAGCTTCCATATCTGTTTGGAGTTTTTTAATCTAGAACAATTCCGTAGTCTTTGTGTTTCATGGTACTGCTTTTGAAGGAAACGGACCAGGTGTGCTGCCCCTTGATCCGTGTTGGAGCTCTTCTCTCAGTCAGGCAAAGGCCGTGTCCTTCTCAGTGTCTCAGCCCGTGAGCGGGTGGCCTCTGTTTGCCCGTTTCTGGTACTGTTCACATTTGTCAGGTGCTCACCACTCTCTGCCACGTGTCTCCACTGTAGAGTTACTCTGTTCCCTTGTCATTAATACATGTCTTGGGGAGTGCTTCAGGTTCCTGTCTGTCATCATACTTTCCTCTGTTAGTTTTTAATACCCATTGATGATTTTTGCTTGAATCCAGTTATTACTCTTACGATTGCCAAATGCTGATTTTTCTAATTCCATCACTGATATCATTTAATACTTTATTTTTTTCTGGAAATAAGAGCTTTCTCTATGAAGATAATTTTTCCATTTCTGTTTTTAATACATTTTTAAAATTAACTTGGAAACTCTTAACTTCATTGGCCTTCCTGCTCATGTCTTTTAATGCTGTGTTTTTATTCAGTCATTTACTTTGTTTCCAAGTATTTCTTCTTTTTCCTCCTGTGACTAATTTCTAAATTGCTGACTTACTGTCTGGATCTCTGCAGGAGGGTGTCTGGTACAGTGCTGGGGGCAGGGAATGTTGCTGGCTAGGTTCTAACTGATTACTAACTACCTTACCTCAGTTGATTGTGTACTTAGATTTCAGAAAAAGAGACAGTATGTTGACACATTGGGTATTTTTGAGGTTGATAGACTGAGAAATGTATTGGGAACTTCAGTTGCATTTGTCCCTACTACCAGGCATCCACTCTCCCCTGAGTCTAGTGTATAAATAGAAAAGTACCATTCATTTTCTTGGTCCTAACAATGTGTAATTTTTTTTTTAAATCTCTGAGAGAGAATCTCTTACTCTCTCTTCCTACAAACCACCGGTCAGTCTAGTACAGCAGCTAATTGTTTACTTCTTAACTCAGACTGACTTCACATTCATTCCCAGCTCCCAGCGAACATTGGTGGCATGACTCTGTCACAACCAAGGAAGCTGAATAAGGCTTAGGCCTTATTTACAAATATGTGTGTGATATTAAACAATGCATGTAAAATGCTTAATTGCTGCTCAACTAATATGTGTTAGTGATCATCACCGTTATTATTATGATCTGTAAATTTTACATTTTTAATATTCTTGCATTATGTAAGATTATTTAGCTAGAACTCAGAAATAAGTTTTGTGTATGTGATCAGAGAGGCAGAAAAACATTGTTAGTGTTCCCTCTGTAGCACATTCTTCCCCTTTCTGAAATAAGATACAGGTTTAATAAGAATGAAAGCTGAAAGTGTTCCAAGTGTAATCTTTGTTTTAAAGCTACAGCGAGCCATCCAGGAGTATCCAGTTGTCCTGCTGCCCAGTCATCGGAGCTACATCGACTTTCTGATGTTGTCTTTCCTTCTGTACAACTATGACTTACCTGTGCCGGTCATAGCAGCAGGAATGGGTATGCTTCGGTCTTCTACTTTCCTTTTTTATTTTGGTTGTAAAAATTAAAGCGTTCACTGGAACAATTTTAACAATTCCAAGGAAGTTGAAGAAAATGATGAAAATATAATAGCCTCTCCCTCCTTCCTTCCAGTTCCAGGTGTAATAGTTGGATTATGTCCTCTGTATTGTGCTCTACTGGCCTGAACAGACATAAGCAAGCATATGTGCACATAGGGCTTTTGGTTTAGGTTGAAAAGGGAGATTAAACTACCCTACTGTTGTTGTTTTTTATTTGCTAGTGCATCAATGGTTATCTCTATAGGTCAATAAATAGATCTAAACTCTTTTTTAAAAAAGTAAAAAAAAATTTTTAATCTAAAGGGACTTCCATGGCGGTCTGTTAATTAAGACTTCACATTTCTAATGTAGGCGATGCGGGTTCAGTCGCTGGTCAGGGAACTAAGATCCCACATGCTGTGCAGTGCGGCCATAAAATAAAAAATATTTTAAATCTTAAAAAAAAAAAGAGGTCTAAACTCTTTTTACTATTTTTCAATTGTGGTAAAATGCACAAAACATAAAATTTGCCATCTTCATGATTTTTCAGTGCACAGTTCAGTGACATAACGCTCACACTGTTGTACTACAACCCATCCACAGAAGTCTTTTCATCTTGCAAAAATGAATTTCTGTCTTCATTTAACACTTAATCTCTCATTCTATTCTCCCTGCAGCCCCTGGCAATCACTATTCTGTTAATGCTTTCTATCTTTACAAATCTGACTACTCCACTACCTTCTGTGAGTGGAATTTACACAGAATTTGTCCTCTGTTGCCAGCCTGTTTCACGCAGCATAGTGTCCTCAAGGTTCATCCATATTGTAGTGTCTGTTAGAGTTTTCTTTTTTTTTTAAGGCTAAATAATACTCCAGTGTCGTCTTTTTCAGTTGCCAAGTCATGTCCACCTCTTTGCAACCCCGTGGACTACAGCACGCCAGGCTTTCCCATCCTTCACTACCTCCCACTGTTTTATATATACCATATTTTGTTTATTCACTCATCTATCCCTGGACACTTGGGATGCTTCCACTTTGTGGCTGTTGTGAATAGTGCTGTAGTGAGTGTAGATGGATAAATACCTGTTTGAGTCTCTGCTTTCAGTTCTTCCAGGTATATAGCCAGAAGTAGAATTGCTGGGTTAGATGGTAATTTTATTTTTAATTTTTTGAGGAACTGCCGTTTTCTTTTCTGTAGTGGCTGCACCCCAACAGTGCACGCAAGTTCAATTTCTCCACATCCAACCAACACTTATTATTTTCTGGTTTTTTAAATTTTTTTGTTTTTGTTAATAATAGTCTTCCTAATGGGTTTGAAGTGATATCTCATCATGAATTTGATTTGTATTTCCCTGGTAATTAGTTATGTTAAGCATCTTTTCATGTGCTTGTTGGCCAGTTCTATATCCTCTTCAGAGGAGTATTTACGTCCTTTGGATTGTTTATTTTCTTTGTTGATGAGTTGTAGGAGTTCTTTATATATTCTGGATATTAACCCCTTATCAGAGATGTGATTGTAAATATTTCATCCCTTTTCACCCTGTTGATTGTATCCTTTGATGAGCAGAAGCTTTTCATTTTGATTTACGGTCAGCCATGTCTATTCACAAGTTCTGTATTCATGGATTTAACCGGCCGTAGATCAAAAATATTTGGAATAAAATCTCCAGAAAGTTCCAAAAAGCAATAATTGAACTTGGCCGTTCACTGGAAACTATTTGCATATCATTTACAGTATCGTTATAACTATTTACAAGCAGCTGTATTAAGAATTATAAGTAATCTGGAGCTGATTTAAAGTGTACGAAGGTGTGCTAGGTGTGCAGTGGTTTCATTTCCTTCTCCAGGGGATCTTCCTGACCCAGGGATCAAACCTGGGTCTCCTGCATTGCAGGCGGATTCTTTACCACCGAGCCATCTGGATTCAATCATACACCTTTGTTAATAAACCCAGGTGGCACTGTGGTCAAGAATCTGCCTGCCAGAGCAGGAGACTAAAGAGATATGAGTTTGATCCCTGGGCCGGGATGATCCCCTGGAGGAGGAAATGGCAACCCACTCTAGTATTCTTGCCTGGAAAATTCTGTGGACAGAGGAGCCTGGTGAGCTACAGTGCATGAGGTCACAAAGAGTCAGACACGAGTGAGCACTAACAGTAAAACAAAAACTGCCAGGAACCTAAGCACTTGAAAAGCATTTCCATCTATGTAAATGTGTGAGAAAGTTATTTGAAAATTAGGAAAAAATGAAAAGAACTTTTTAAAAACTGATGGTGAACTCTTTCTTTTCATTCTTGACTTTTCTTTTTTAATCTGTGCTTCTAAAGGAATATCAATATTTTTACCTGATGGGTAGAAAGGAAAGGAGAGAGTGAGCTAGTTTGGCCTACCTGTCCAGAGCATGAAGGATGTGTTGATCTGTCATCAAGGCCAGGCTTCCCAGGTGGCTCTGTGGGTAAAGAATCTGCCTGCCAATGCAGGAAACACAGGAGATGCTGGTTTGATCCCCTGGAGGAGGGCGTGGCATCCCACTCCAGTATTCTTTCCTGGAGAATCCCATGGACAGAGGAACCTGGCCAGCTACAGTCCATGGTGTCTTAAAGAGTTGGACACAAATAACTGAGTACTCGCTCACGTCATTGAGGTCAGCAGCAGTACTGACTGAAAAGGTTGGCATGATGCCATAGTGACGGCTGCCGCCCCTGTCTATAGCTGGTCTGGTTGTAGATGCAGAGGTGCATGGGAAGGAGGGTGCACAAGGTAACCCCCCTACCAGCACCTGCCCACCGAGGCCATTCTTTCCCATAATCCCATTAGATGTTTCTTAAGATGAGGAGTGTCTTACATACATGAAACCTATCTTAGAATTTGACTTGAGATATTTATAGGAAGTTGCATTCTGTGGATAAATACTAACCAGCCTTTCTCTGGTAGACTTCCTGGGAATGAAGATGATTGGCGAGCTGCTGCGGATGTCAGGGGCTTTCTTCATGCGGCGTACCTTTGGCGGCAATAAACTCTACTGGGCCGTGTTCTCCGAATATGTGAAAACCATGTTACGGGTAAATGCAGATAACTACCCAGTGCTTTCAAGCTGTGCTTCCTTTTCACTGACATTTGCTGTAAGGCCTTATTTAAATTCTTAACTTCTGAGTGGACCATGTAGCTGTTTCTTTCGGCTCGAGGAATGTACGTAACCTCAGCAATCTGTTTACTCTGCGTGGCTCCCTTGTTTAAGTTTCACTGTGAGCAGTGTTTGCTCAGAGGGCTGGGGAGGGAACGTGGGAAAAGGAATCAAAAGAAGCATTTATTACTTTGAGAGTAGGCAACGGGTTTTGTGTTTTGTTTTGTTTGTTTGTGTTTTCTCTTTAAAGAATGGTTATGCTCCTGTTGAATTTTTCCTCGAAGGGACAAGAAGCCGCACTGCCAAGACATTGACTCCAAAATTTGGTAGGTTCCTTACAGATTGAAGGAAAAATACAAACCCAAAGGCTTCAGGTGTGGTGTCGTCATAGCTGCTTAATAGAACATGACACTTCCTTTTATTTTTTTGCAAGGTATTCTTTACCTTTTAAGTGCAACTGTTTCTTTAAGTTCAACTGTCTATATTATATTTATGGGCTTGGTATATAATGTATACTCTTAGTATCTTCCCACGCCTTTGTTTGCTCTCCTTTTCAATATGTATGAAAAGCTCTTTCTCCCTGTGTTTCCAGGTCTTCTGAATATTGTGATGGAACCATTTTTTAAAAGAGAAGTTTTTGATACCTACCTTGTTCCAATCAGCATCAGTTACGATAGGATATTGGAAGAAACTCTGTATGCATATGAGCTTCTAGGGGTTCCTAAGCCGAAAGAATCTACAACTGTATGTAAAGCTTGATAGCCAAGCTTGACTTTACTGGAATTTATAGAAAGTGCTAGTTTATACATCAACTAATTTCTGGATTTATTCCTATTTTTCCCCCCTGTTGTGACACTCATAGGGATTGTTGAAAGCCAGGAGAATCCTCTCTGAGAAGTTTGGAAACATTCATGTGTACTTTGGAGACCCTGTGTCGCTTCGATCTCTGGCCGCTGGGAGGATGGGTCGGAGCCCGTATAACTTGGTTCCCAGGTGCAAGGCCTGTGTTTTCATAACTGACATAGAAACAAGGACGAAAATCTAAAAGTTGTAAATTGTAATTCTTGAGTTGACCACTTGCAGAACTGAAACTTGCTTTTCTGAGATGATTCCTAGAGAAGAGAAAGCTTCAATTAATCTGTTTTCTAGACAGTTAGCTGCAGTGTGTATATTAAGCATGCCAAGCCAGACAGTGCTAAAACAAACACAAGACCCCATTGCCTGCTCTCAAAGTGACAAATGTTTCTTCTGATTCCTTTTCCCCAGGCTCCCTCCCCAGTAACCTACAAACTTAAAAGCACAAAAAAGAAGAGTGTGTTAACAAGCACATGTATGGGAATTGTTGAGCACTTTTGGTAGGCCAGCCAGAGTATGTACTAAGTATTTTTTTTTTATTCTGGAAAGGAGTGTTTAGTAATAGTGAATGGGAGTGAGTCCCTGTTCTCAAGAAGGTTATGGTTTCTGTTCTCAAGAAGGTTATGGTTTTATGGGCGAGGAAACATGTTAGGCTCTCTCGGGATGCAGCTGCAGTCACGCATTCAAGGGTTTTCTTAGTGCAGAGAGGTACACCTGCGGGAGGAAAGGAGACAGAGCCTGCCCAGCCAGGCCCACATGACTGCAACGTCGTTCGTCGTTTACATGCAGTGCCAGTGGGCCCGCGGCAGCTCCAGCTTCATTAGCTATCAGAAGCAGATAGTTAGCTTTTTGTAGCCACAGGCTTTCACTCTTTCGGTCTCAAAGTAGCCAATTTTATCCATTACCAGGGAGTTCTCATTGGCTACAGCTTTCACATTATTTTGTGGGTTATTATGTGACTGCTGTCAGGTCATATGCATATCCTTGGTCCAGCCAGCTCTGAGTAGGTTCCTGATATCATCCAGTGCAGTGTTTAGTGATCCAGGCATGAGGAGTGTGTCAGGTGAGGACCCTGGCAACACCGGACAGGTGCCCTGAAACTTCTCAGAAGGACGTTGTGGCAGTCAGGCCCACTGTACAGCCTGGCAATGCAGACATGAGCAGTTGACAACAGAACGTATATCCTATCATAACCTGATTGGTATGTTCTACAAGAGACACGTTCAAAATACTATGGATTTGAACGAGGCATAATAGTTCAGTCCACTGGAGGAGGCATCAGTTTTCACAAAAGAAGTGATCTATCCCACTTACAAAGCAGCAGAAGTGTTGTTTGTTTGTTTGTTTTGGCCTGGAATCAGGGATAATAGCTTGAGTATTTTTAATCACCTGTCAGGAGCATACTCTCAAGGTGAACAAACAGATCACACTTTAGTAAAGTGCAGGTATGTTTTTTCAGTGTGGCCTTAGAGAATTCAGTTGGCATAAAGCATGAGAGTCCTCTAAAGGGACTATCTTCTCCCATTCCCTTCTCCTCTCACATTGTCTAAGTAGCAGAACTGTGATTGCTTGTTCTGTATTCTTCCTTTTAGATATATTCCTCAGAAACAGTCAGAGGAGATGCACACCTTTGTCACTGAAGTTGCCTATAAAATGCAGCTTCTCCAAATTCAAAACCTGGTCCTAAACCCATGGCCGCTAATAGTTGCTGTCCTGCTTCAAAACCAGCCATCCATGGACTTTGATGCCCTGTTGGAAAAAACCTTATGGCTGAAAGGCTTAACCCAGGCCTTTGGGGGATTTCTTACTTGGCCTGGTATGTATGTGGGACATACGTGGTGAGAATGCTTGCTCTTTTTATTTATTAAATTTGGAAAACTTATAGCCTAAACATGAAAAAAACCCATATAGGACTTTGAGCAAAGCATTGCTCAGAGAAAGAAAGCTTAGTCTGTTTTTATACTATAGGACATTGACCAGGACATTGACCATAGCTTGTTGATTACTTGAGAATAATTGACTATATGTCATGTCTCACTGTAGACTCCAAGTAGATAGAGGACTAGAGCACCCTCCTTTGTATCTAGTAGAGTGGGGATAAATAATGACTCTGCACTCCACATATTCTTCCCACTACGCCCACATTATATTTGCAACCCACTGCCTTACTGGACGGTAAGGATTAAAGGGCTAGTCTTGCAGGACTGTACACAATTCTCTGATAATAACAACTTTGTAAAAACCTCATTGGAGTTGTGAATACTATGCTCAGAGTTTGGAATATATATGACAGTAGTTAGCTTAAGTTACTTTCAATCTCTTTGATTTAAAATTATAGAGACTGCAATTGAAAATGCAATCTTTGGGGGGGGCCACAACCCATAACATATGGGATCTTAGTTCCCAACCAAGGATCAAACCTGTGCCCCTACATTGGAAACGCAGAGTTTTAACCACTGGACCTCTAGGGAAGTCGCAAAATGCAGTCTTTTTAAGACTATCTAATTATATATAGTCAAATACTTTACTGTTCACTCATTAAACCTGGGAAGTACCAGGGGTACAAAGATGAACAAGATGTAAACCCTGTTCTGGATAGAAGGCAGGATGGGTGGTGATGTGTAAACTAGTAGTTTGTTGAAATAAAGACAGAGAGCTATGTTCAGACTGCTGAGGATTAGAGAATAGTGCGTGGGAAAGGGCCCACCGTGACAGCTGTAGTTGTCATTAATACAAAGTGAGAGTTGGTTGGTAAGTTCCAGAAGTCAGGCACCAGAAGTGATCAAACACAGTTTCTAATTTACAACGTGGTGTGTATATTTGGTTCCTTTTTCACGTTTTTACCCAGATTATTTCATATTCTTAAGCATTCTCATGTCTAGGCTATGATATGCATGTTATTATATTATATATTTAAAACAAATCATGTTGTATTATATATATAGTGTCACGCACTGTATCAGTACCATGAGCAACCTGAGACAAGGCAGATTAGTCCAGAGTGGATGTGATTGTGTCTGGAAGGACAAACTTCACCTCCCACTTGTCCCTTCCATGAAGCATTAGCAGAACCTGTTGTCCCACTTGAATGGAGTGCCTCCTTTACACACCTGTCAGCCAGCTCTTTGTCTCAGGGTTACAATAAAATTAGTTCCCTTATCAAGAATATTGTTAAATATCTCCATCTCTTTTATCGTGCTTTTAATTCTGACTCCTCAGCTGTCTGTTGGCCCGTGGAGTGTCAGGTGCTGACTCGCCAGAAATTGTTATGAACCCACTTCTTCAGTTACCTCTGATACAGGAAAACCAGAAAAGTCTCCTTGGTGTCCCTCTGTACTCAGGGAGACGTGAAGCTTGGAGGGTGCCTGTGCGGGTTGCCCTTTGGTTTACCTCCAAAGTTGTAAAGTGATATTCTTGCCATCCTGGAATTTAGGTGTATAGCATATCTTTTTTTTAAAAAAAAAATTATTTATTTATTTTGGCTGCACTGGGTCTTAGTTGAGGCTGCAGGTTTAATTGAGCTGTGGCATATGGGATTTTAGTTCCCTGACCAGGGTTGAACCCACTTTAGAAGGGTAGAACCACCCATCAGAAGGCATGGTCTTAATACCTTAACCCCTCCCTCCCCAGGGAAGTCCCTAGCATGTCTTCTTGTCTTAGTATTCTTAGATTCACATATGTAATTTTCTTGTCATGTAACTTGCTATTACAAAAATGTGATTCCTGAGAAAGTGTTGGCTTTCAAAACGGGAGTTGATGTGCATTTCAGAATGGCTAACAGAGTTGGGGTAGATGAAAAAGTATGTTATATGTCCTTAAAAAGAGTTGATTTATGATATACTGCTTTTAAAATATCCTTCACATGTAGTATCATTGCCTCATTTGGTAGGGTCTAAAACCAGTACCTGCACTTCACAATAAATGTGTCAGTTCACTAGCGTTAATTCATACTGGGGGTAAGACGCCCAGCAGTGATCCAGCCCATTTCTTTGCCATTTACCTGAGTGAATTGCCTGTGTAGATAACGAACCTGCCGAAGAAGTTATCCAGTCCAGCATTCTTCTGCATTCCAACATCGCCACCCTTGTCAAAGATCGGGTGATTCTGAAAGTGGAGTGCAGAGACTCGGAACTGGTGGATGGACTCATGTTCCAGCATATCACCCTCTTCATGTGCTTGGCATACAGGAACCAACTGCTCAACGTTTTTGTCCGTCCATCCTTAGTCGCTGTGGCATTGCAGATGACACCTGGGTTCAGGAAAGGTAACTTTCGGTACTGTGGTCTCGAAATCTGGAAGAGACCTGGCCATTCATTCCCACGGAGGGAGCAACGTTTGAAGCTTTAAATGCCGTGCCATGCGTATGCAGCCCACACACCAGCAAGGGAAGGGCCTGTTCTCAGAATTAGTCAGGTGTTTCCTCCTAAATACATGGCTAGCTGCCTAGAACTCGGGAATTGCAAAGGACCTAAAAAAATCATCAAATCTAAACAACTCCTTTTATAAATAAGGAACAGTAGGCCTAGAAATTTCTGATTACTTAAGGGAATGGGACGAGAGTACAGTTCTCTATTTCCTGGTCTGCGCTTTCTCTGATGTCACTTCCTTCAGCTGACAGAAGCAGATGGCCTGGGTGAACAGTCCCAGCGGTGTGTGAGTGCTCATATACAGGAGCGTGCTGGTCGCACCGAGGAGTGTAATAACAAGTGAAACCGTTTTTTTCACAGAAACCTGTAGTCAGGGCCAGGGGTTTTCTACACAAGGCTGCACTGTAGAATTTTTGGAGGCTGAGTTCCTTCCCGGAAGGCTTCTGATTCAGTTGGTTGTTTTTGTGTTTGTCATTCAAAGCTCTGTAGATCATTTTAAGGAAAAGTCAGAGTGGAGGTACACTGGGCTCAGCCGCAGACCTTTAGCCTTGGAAGGAAATGTCATTTTGTGAATGAGGAAACTGGGGCCCAGAGAGGTCAGACAACTTAGCTCAGGACAAAGGAAACTCAAACCCTGATCCTAGTTCTCCCTGAAGCTTCTCACGTTGGGATTCATCCACAACTGAGGGGCACATACTTAGTCTTCCAGAGTATTTCAGTGTGAACACCCTGAAATTGGAGGCAACTGTTTGTGTCCGTATGGAGGTATATTTTTCTGATGAGAAAAGTCATGCCAGAAAGATGAAGGTCTGTAGCTGATGGGCCAGGAAGACCCACACATCTGAGGGGTAAGACAATAGTTTCTAGTGCTGTGTGCCAGTGTGTTCTAGTGCCAAAGATAGGGTAGAGACATCAGCAGATGTTCATGTGGAAGGGAATGGAGGAAGCCATTCCTCTCCTTCTCTGCTAGGAAACCACGCACAGGTGAAGTGAAGTGCCCTGGCGTCTAAGGCCACTTGCTCATTTCCACACTGACTGATTAGAAGCCTGCTTATAATTCAGCTTCAACCATTGAAATCATGCTAAACTGTAGTTTACTTGTGGGTAAAATTTATAGTTTATAGCTTCCTTCCCTGGGAGCTCTGCTGGTAAAGAATCCTCCTGCAATGCAGGAGACCTGGGTTCGATCCCTGGGTAGGAAGATCCCCTAGAGGGAGGGCATGGCAACCCTCTCCAGTATTCTTGCCTGGAGAATCCCCATGGACAGAGGAGCCCAGCAGGCTACAGTTCATGGGGTCACAAAGAGTTAGACACAACTGAGCGACTAAGCACACAGCATAGCTTCCTTGCCCCTGCTATATGAACAATATGCCTTTAAAATACTACATTTTGAGCTTCAAGAGGGACAGGACATGTGTATACCTATGGCTGCTTCATGGCAGAAACCAAAGCTATTGTAAAGCAATTATTCTTCAATTAAAAATAATAAATTAAAAAAAATAAAATACTACGTTTTGGAGTATCATGGACTTCTTGGTACTCCCTGAATGTTTAAAAAGCTGAGTTGTAATTTTATGTAATGAATTTATTTCCAGAGGATGTCTACAGTTGCTTTCGCTTCCTATGCAGTGTTTTTTCAGATGAATTCATCTTTCTTCCAGGAAATGCACTAAAGGTAAATCCTTAACTGCAGAAAAGCTGTGTGTTTGTGGTGTGAATTCTGAAAATATTAGGCTGGGATTCACAGGTGTGTCTTCCCTTCCTTCAAGGCTACGTGTAGCAGAACAAAAGAGAAACATGGACACTCACAGTTCAACAAACTCTCTTTTAATTCTTCACATTTAATCAATAATTTTGGGATTATTTGGTGAAAGGAACCAAATCGTTGAACCGTTCGTGCAGCCACTGTAAAAATAACTAATAACCAACTATTCTGTTAGAAAATTTACTAATCAGGACACGTTTTCCAGCACATCTTACTTGAATGAATAGTGTCTTTGGCTTAGAGATTGGAGAACAGTGGTGTTGCCCGGTGGTGTGGACAGCTGGTGAAGGATCGGGCCCCCAGAGCTGGACTGCTGGCTGGCTGGGGTGGGAGCAGCACTGAGGGTGGGTCTGAGGGACACAGGTTTCATTCAGTAGGAAATGAGGGCAGCCATTTTGAGCATAACATGATTCTCAGTGTTTTTCGGACTTGCCACATGCACTTTGTTTAAATGTGAGGAGAGTATGGCTATGTACAAAGTGAAACTTCTTTCTGTCACCCAGGTAGTGACCCCTGAGGCTTATCAGGCTTTCAGTGTTTACTGCATTTGAGGATCAACATTCCGAGTGTCGAAACAGTGCTGCTCTGGCTCCTAACAACCACAACCGTGGGTCTGGGAAGGGCTGCAGAATTAGCTAGTGTTTTTCTTGTTTCGAGCATGCGTGGCTGCACACCCTGAGCCCGGCAGTGGATCATTGACCTGAATTATAAATTTGTGGATGAATTCTGTCTTTTTCTCTCCCCTTCCAGGACTTTGAAGAAGGCTGTTACTTGCTTTGTAAGAGTGAGGCCATACAAGTGATGACAAGGGACATCCTAGTTACAGAAAAAGGAAATACTGTGTTAGAGTTTTTAATAGGGCTCTTTAAACCTTTTGTGGAATCTTATCAGGTGTGTAAATCTTTTGCAAGTTCTCCTTCATCCTCCCATAACAAATATAACTGAGACTTTCCTATCCTGTACTCATTTCTGGTCTGAAGACCAAGTGTCTTCCCCAAGTGAATGGTAGAACTTTTTTTTGGAAGGGGAGGGGTCTTTATTCTGCTGTAGAGAAGCAGAATAAAATTAAGAGGGTCAGTGTAAAATTTTCATTGTTCTATTGTAGTTGGCTGCCCTTTTTCACTTTCTGTTCCTCTTATCCCCCCTCTTAAAAATCAGATAATTTGCAAATACCTCTTGAATGAAGAAGAAGACTACTTCACTGAGAAACAGTACTTCATAAGAGTTAGAAAATTCACAAGTCAGCTTCTTGATCAAGGTGAGTCATAAGCCTGTAGGCAGTGATTTCTGTCAGCTGAGAACAGACAGTAGGTTGCTTACCCCCCATGCCTCTGTTCTAGGTGCCTCACAGTGTAGCAATGTGTTATCCTCCATCCCTCTGTTCTAGGGCCTCACAGTGTTATGATGTGTTATCCTCCATCCCTCTGTTCTAGGGCCTCACAGTGTAATGATGTGTTATCCTCCATCCCTCTGTTCTAGGGGCCTCACAGTGTTATGATGTGCTATCCTCCGATGTACAGAAGAATGCCTTAGCAGCCTTTGTGAGGCTCGGTGTGTTGGAGAAGAAGAAGGTGTAAGTAACGGAGCACGATGCCCAGGGTGGGCTCAGGGTGCAGCGACCACTCAGAACAGTTGAGCACCAAGTCCATAGAGAGAACTGTGGAAACGCATGTGATCTAGGAAACATCACATCATGCTTCACTTTTGCATGTCCTGTGTAGGAAGTCACTCTGCATTACCATGCAGATTTTATGTGGCTATGAATAAAAATTATATTGAGGCAAAGAAAAAATTTGCTTTAGGCCAGCATTTTGGCTTTGACCTAATGATTGAAATTTATAGGTTAATTCTGGAGTAGAAAATGGCAACCCACTCCATTATTGCCTGAAATATTCCCTGGTCAGAGGAACCTAGTGGGCGCAGTCCATGGGGTGCAAAGAATTGGACACAACTGAGTGATTGAGTACACGTGCACATGTATTGGTTAATTATAAGAAAATCCGGGTGTTGGGCATGTCGCGCGTGTGTGTGTGTATTCCTACATATATATTAATATACACACAACTTTCAACTATTTAAAACTAGCCTTGAGGACGACTATTTAAACATATTGTTACTATATAAAAAATGATGTTGTCTTTTCATCCTAATTTATGCAGTAAGAAAGCTTATCACTTTTTCTCCTAGAAATAATGATTATATATTTAGCGTGAATGAACCTGCCACAACAAAGTTAGAAGAAATGCTTGGTAAGTACCATTTAATAAAATGTGATGGGTTTTCACGTTGCATTTAGCAACATATAGTAAAACAAGAAAGTACGGCACTAAATAATTTATCAAAATGAACAGCAGTCGAGCTTTAATACACACAGAGAACTATTTTTGTTTTTTTTTTTTTTTATATTCATAGATAAGCCTTATTTCAATGTCTACATAAAAATGAGTTGATGTTAATTAGGAAAAAGTTTTTCCAAAGGGGTTAAAATTTATCAACAACAGAATTTGGTCCTTCCCTTTAGGCAAAGAACTATTTCTATCATCTAGAGTTTTCTCAAGGAACTAAGGAGAAAACTAACATAAAACACACCAGGCATAAAATAGGCAGTCTTATACAGCATAAAAATGATCAGCTTCTAACATAACTAATCAGGGTGCATGATCTAGTCCTGGTGACATCAAGAAAATTCCTCTCCTTCTAGTCTTTGGATTCATTAGCTCCAATTTCATTGCCATGGACCTTAGTTTCTTGAACAGGGCCTGAACCCAGGCCCTTAACAATGAAAGCACAGAGTCCTAACCACTGGACTGCCTGGTTAGGACTATAAATAGCCTTATATTTATAGTATGTCTGAAATTTCAGAATACATAACCTTGAAACCTTGAAATTTTGTGGTGATGATGTTCAGTTCCTAAGTCGTGTCTGACTCTGCAACCCATGGATGGCAGCACTCCAGGCGTCCCTGTCTTTCACCATCTCCCAGAGCTTGCTCAAACTCATGTCCATTGAGTCGGTGATGCCTTCCAACCATCTCGTCCTCTGTTGCCCCCTTCTCCTCTTGCCCTCAATCTTTCCTAGTATCAGGGTCTTTTCCAGTGAGTCAACTCTTCACATCAGGTGGCCTGAGTATCGGAGCTTTAGCGTCAGCATCAGTCCTTCCAATGAATATTCAGGGTTGATTTCCTTTAGGATTGACTGGTTTGACCCCCTTACTATCCAAGGGACTCTCAAGAGTCTTCTCCAACACCACAGTTCAAAAAGCATCTGTTCTGCAGCACTCGGCTTTCTTATCGTCCAACTCTCACATCCATGACTTCTGGGAAAACTGTAGCTTTTGACTATGTGGATCTTTGTTAGCAAAGTGACATCTCTGCTTTTTAATATGCTGTCTAGGTTTTTCATAGGTTTTCTTCCAAGAAGCAAGTATCTTTTTTAAAATGTCATAGCTGCAGTCACCGTCCACAGAGGCCACTAAAATTAAGTCTGTCATTGTTTCCATTCTTTGCCTGTCTATTTGCCGTGAAATGATGGGACCAGATACCATGATCTTAGCTTTCTGAATGTTGAGTTTTAAGCCAGCTTTTTCACTCTCCTCTTTCATCTTCATCAAGAGGCTCTTTAGTTCCTCTTCGCTTTCTGTCATTAGAGTGGTATCGTCTGCATATCTGAGGTTGTTGATATTTCTCCCAGCAATCCTGATTCCAGTTGTGCTTCATCCAGCCCAGCATATCGCATGACCTACTCTGTATATAAGTTAAATAAACAGGGTGACAATATACAGCCTTGACATCCTCCTTTCCCAGTTTTGAGCCTGTCTGTTTATTCCATATCTGGTTCTGTTTCTTCTTGACCTGCATACGGGTTTCTCAGGAGGCAGGTAAGTTGGTCCGGTATTCCCATCTCTTTAAGAATTTTCCACAGTTGGTTATGATCCACACAGTCAAAGGCTTTAGCATAGTCAGTGAAGCAAAAGTAGGTGGTTTTTGGAATTCTCTTGCTTTTTCTGTGAGACGATGGGTGTTGGCAATGTGATCTCTGGTTCCTCTGCCTTTTCTAAATCCAGTTTGTACGTCTGGAAGTTCTCAGTTCACATACTGTTGAAGCCTAGCTTGAAGGATTTTGAGCATTACCTTGTGAAATGAACGCAATTGTGTGGTAGTTTGAACATTCTTTGGCATTGCCTTCCTTTGGAATTGGAATGAAAACTGACCTTTTCCAGTCTTGTGGCCACTGATGAGTTTTCCAAATTTGCTGGCATATTGAATGCAGCACTTTAATAGCATCATCTTTTAGGATTTGAAATACCTCAGCTGGAATTCTGTCACCTCTACTAGCTTTGTTCATAGTAATGCTGCTTAAAGCCTACTTGACTTCACACTCTAGGATGTGTGACTCTAGGTGAGTGACCACACCATCATGGTTATCTGGGTGATTAAGACCTTTTTTGTACAGTTCTTTGGTGTGTTTTTGCCACCTCTTATTATCTTCTGCTTCTGTTAGGTCCATACCACTTCTGTCCTTTGTTGTGCCCATCTTTTGCATGATACGTTCCCTTGGTGTCTCTAATTTTCTTGAAGAGATCTCTAGCCTTTCCCATTCCTTTGTTTTCTTCTATTTCTTTGCATTGTTCATTTAAGATGTTTTTCTTTATCTCCCTGCTATTCTTTGGAATTTGGTGAGAGAGGCATAAAGCTAAAACAGACACCAAAACCCTCATTCTGAGGATGATGGAGTTGATTTCTTAATCTCAGAAGGCAACTGTGTGAGTGTGAACATACTAGAACATGCTAGCCTTGAAGTTCAGGAAACGTGGCTGGGGCACAGTGGCCATGCCCATGGCCTCTTTGAGACACTGCTGCTTCTCTTATTAAGGGTGCTACTGTCTCCACTGATCCCTTTTCAGTCTGTAAAACTGCACAAGTGTCATGTGTTTTTCTTTTGCCAGTGCCCAAGCAGTTGTACAAGGAAGAGCAAACTCAGTGCCATTCATGAGCCATCTCTCTGTTTTTACCTCAGGTTGTAAAACACCGGTAGGAAAACCAGCAACTGCGAAGCTTTAATGATTGCCAAATGGTTACGGAAAAATGGGTCATGTTGTTTCTGTCATTCACGGACTCTTATTACAACAAAGAGAGAAGTAAAGGAAGAGACCCGTCTTCTCATCCTTTATAAGGCTTCAAGAACAGTGGACTCAGTACAGAGGGAAAGCCATCAATTTAAGCAGTCAGTGAAATCTCCACAATGGTTAAAAAGACATTTGTGTCCAACCCTGTGTGTGTTTTAAAATAAAACAGGCTTTTGGAAACATGTTTGGAAATACAAAGCCTAGCTTCTATTTCACTAACACTTTCAGTTTATTACATGTATTTAACTGTTTTGTTGACTTCTGAATTAAAAATGCAGCATCAACTCTATAAAGGCTCTGGCTATCAAAACTACTAGAAAGGGCATGTCTTACGCTTCTCATGACTTTAATTCAGGTTACCTCAAACAAGTACGCATTTGACAAAGATATATAATAAAGTAGCTAGCTTCTGTTAAACTTTGCCACCCAGGGGCCTTAATCAGTAAAACTGAATTAGAGAAAGTACATGTGACAAAGAGAAGTTATGAGATGTATCATAAATAGGCTTAACAATTCAAAGGAAGAAAAGTTTGAAATAAGATGGGCAAAAAGCAAAAACCTTGACCGCTCGCCACTTCTGGAAGGGCATTTAAGCTGAGAACTTAGATGAGATCAGCCAGTCCTTGAAATGTGGGGCTGAGGTGACAAAGGAGGGGGCAAGGGGTGAGCGTGCAGAGAGAACTGTGATCAGAATGTCCTGGGATTGGTTCTGAAGGACCTGGAAGGCCAGTGTAACTGAAACAAGAGCCATGGAAAATGAAATTAAAAAGAAAGGCAGGTATATTCATCTGCTTGGGCTACCATAATGAAATACCACAGAGTGGGCAGCTTAAACAGCAGAAATTTGTTTTTTTACAGTTCTGGAGGCTCAAAGTCCAAGACCAAGGTGCCAGCAAGGTAGGTTTCATTCTGAAGCCTCTTTCCTGGGCTTGTAGGAGGCCATCATCTTGGAGTGTGCTCACCTTACCTCTCTATGCGTCTGAAGACAGAACAGTCTCTCTGGTATCTCCTTAGAAGGGCGTTACCCCATCAGACTAGGGCCCCACCCCATTTGCCCAATCTAGCCCTAATTACTGCCAACGGCTCCAGATATGTCACATTGGGAATTAGGGCTTCAATATCTGAATTTCGACCTATGGTGCTGGAGAAGACTGTTGAGAGTCCGTTGGACAGCAGGGAAATCAAACCAGTCAATCCTAAAGGAAATCAATCCTGAACATTCATTGGAGGGACTGATGCTGAATCTCCAATATTTTGGCCACCTGATGTGAAGAGCTGACTCATTGGAAAAGACCCTGATATTAGGAAAGATTGAGGGCAAGAGGAGAAGGGGGCAACAGAGGACGAGATGGTTGGAAGGCATCACTGACTCAATGGACATGAGTTTAAGCAAGCTCTGGAAATGGAGAAGGGCAGAGAAGCCTGGTGTGCTGCAGTCCGTGGGGTCGCAAAGAGTCAGACACAGCTGAGCGACTGGACAACAACAAGCTGAATTTGGGGACCACCATTCAGTCCATAGCAGCAAGGTTCAATTTCTGCAGTGCCTTAGAGACTTCTTATAAAACGTTTGAATAGGAATATAAGTCCCATGGGAAATGCTGAAACGTGGTTTTAGCATTTGGTTGTAGGACTGTCTGTATCCAAATGGCTGGAATGTGCATTTGTTTTCCAGAGACCCAGCTGTTTGTGCTGCACATCCGGATTGGAGAGTCCCTCGCCTAGTCTGTGCGTTGGGGGCAGAGGGGCCCTCTGTGTGGCTCTGCTTGTTGGGAAGCCAGAGAAGATTGCCTGAGAGCGGAGGAGTCAGTTGAACAGTTCTTGGCTTGTATGGATCGGATGGCTTGCCAGCGAAACAGCCTTGAGCTGCTGCCCTCCAGGCAGTCCAGAGCAGTGGGGAGGCTGGGCCCTGGCCAGTCCTCGCTGAGTGGGTGTGCCTTAGAAAGACTCCCCATGCACCCAATCTGGTTACTTGTTTTATCGTGCTAGGTATGTGTTGAAGACTGAGTAAGACGACTTTTATTTACTTTTTGATGTGTTTGTAATGCATTTCCAGTTTGGGGACAAAGCTACTTGGGTGCAAATGGCTGTAGAGTTGTCTCCTGGCCAGTTCTGGCATCAGAGCCAGGCAAGGAAGCCCATAGTGGAGAGTCAGGAAAAGGCGGTATAACCCAGACAGTTGAGGTCTTGCCGTAGGGGCAGCTGTGGGAGGTGAGGGGGTGGGTGGGGCTTTTTCCCCTCTCAGTCTCCTCAGACCCTCCCAAGTCACCCAAGTCAATCTAAAGTCTTAGTCAAAGAACAACGTGCTTCCTATGCTGATGGGGCTTCAAAGTGGGTATCTTGTACCCTGCCCCACATGAGCTCCTGCACACACCTGCAGTTACAAGCCACACTGCTGTCCCTAAACTGCCCCTGCCCCCCATCCCATCTATAAACTGTGGACCTGCCCTTGCTTTGAAGTAAGTAAAAGAAAGACCCATAGCGTCTGGTTTTCCAGGACTGTCTCCCATCCTAACACCACACAACGTAGCGGCCAAGAATGCAGAGTCTGAGGCCCAACTGGCTGTGAAGTCCAGCAACCATACATGAGCCCTGTGTGATTTGCTTAACATCTTAAAGCCTCAACTTCCTTATCCATAAAATGGGGATGATGAGAGTACCACTTGAGTTGTAAGAAATACTGTCAGCAAAATGTTAGATCCAGTCTTTGGCAGTAAGTATAACCTGTTGTCACCGTGACTAATGACTGTGACACACCCTATGTGGCCTCCAGAGTAAATGAGATTGGACGCTTCCAGAGTGGTCAGTACAGCCATAGGCACTTGCATCCCTGACTGACAACCTCAGGAGCCAACCTCAGTCCAGCTCTTTAACCCAAGAGCGTTACATGTGCCTCACTGGGCTGTCTCTCACAGACACCTGCTGTCCTCCAAGGCCAGCTGGGCCATGGTGGAAATCACAGCCTTCCAGATATCCCTTCTTCCTCTCACCAATAGGATCGAATCCTTCAGTGTGGGCTAGAAAACAGATTTTGATGTTTTATTTGACTCCATTCGTATCTTTACTTTTTTGTTTTTCCAGATTAAAGTTATCAACTCTGACAGAAGTATGACTTCCCCTTCAGTAGGTTCAAACACATTTTTTCTAGAGCCCACCCTGGGCTGGTTGCTTTCTAGGCCTGCATATTGCTGTCAACCAGGGGTTTCCCATCACTGGGAAACTGGTACCTTGACATTTTCCTTCACTTTTCTGCACTGGATTCCCCTCTCTCTTGGATCCCATGTCTTTCTTTTTATCTGTTTATTAATTTTAGTGAAGCACATGTTCCAGGGGTATGAGGGATTAGTATTTTAGATTTCACCTGTTTAAAAGTATCTTTCCACAGTCACAGTTGTCTGATGGCTTAGCTGGGTATAGAGTTCTAGGGTAGAGATAATTTTCCTTCAGTGTTTTGAAAAGCATTTCTCCTTTATCTTCTGTTTTCTAAAGTTGATTAGAACATTCTGATCCCTGAATATAAAGTACTTGCTTTCTCAGAAAATCTTTAGGATCTCCCTTCTGAAATTTCAGGTGATGGGCTTTGTTCTCAGTGACTTTCTGTTTGTGGCTCAAGCAAATTTATGATCTTACTGTTCAGGTCAGAAGTCTGAGAGGGAACCTCAGTGGGCTGCCTTCTGAGGCTGTCATGGGTGTACGTTTCCTCACTTTTTCCAACTTCCAAAGACCGCCATAGCTCCTGGCTCCCCTCAAAGCCATGGTGTCCAGCTGAGTCCTCACAGTGCCTCTTCCTGCTTCTCTCTTCTGTCTCTCTCTCTTCCACTTTTTAAAAACATGGTGGTATAATTGAAATGGCATTATATTGGTTTCAGGTGTAAATGTCATAATTCAGCATTTGTATACATTGCAAAATGATCCCCACAATAAGTCCAGTTATTACTCGTCACCAAATATAGTTACAGAATTCTTTTTTCCTGTCATGGGAACTTTTAAGACCTATTCTCAACAACTGTCAAGTATGCAATACAGTATTATTTATTAGAGTCACCATCCTGTACATCACATCCCCAGGACTTAACTCATTTTGTAACTGGAAGCTTGTTCCTTTTGACCCACCCCACCCCCGGATCCATTTCATCCACGTCCAAACCTGCTGCCTCAGGCAACCACCTATCTGTTCTCTATATCCATGAACTCAATTGTTTCTTTTTTTTTCCCTTTAGAATCCACATGTAAGTGAGATTGTATGGTATTTATCTTTTCTTGTGTGACTGACTTCACTTAGCATAATGCCCTCGGGGTCCATCCAGACTGTCATAAATGGCAAGATTTCCTTCCTTTTTTATGACTGAGTAGTATTCTACTGTATATAAATACCACAACTTCTCTATACATTCATTTATTGATGGACATTAAGGTTGCTTTTATGTCTCAGCTATTAAGACTAGGGCTCCCCAGGTGGCGCTAGTGGTAAAGAACTTGCTGCCAATGCAGGAGACATAAGAGACCCTGGTTTGATCCCTGGGTCAGGAAGATCCCCTGGAGGAGGGTATGATAACCTACTCCAGTATCCTTACCTGCAGGACCCCATGGACAGAGGAGCCTGGTGGGCTACAGTTCATGGGGTGGCAAAGAGTCAAACACAAACTGAAGCAACTTAGCACACAACAGGCAAAGTCTTAGCTGCTTCTATGTAGACTCTTGAGGCTTGAAACCTTTGATTTCTTTGGAAACTGAGCCATTAAATACTGAGAACAAAAAGGAAACAATTCCACAAATAACTAATACATAAAAAATTAACTTTCCTTAGAAAGTGTGATTCTTCCCCAGCTGTGTTAAATGGAAATGAAAAAATAAGATTTTCCATCTGTGTCAGTTTGACAAAGTAGAGACAAAGCAACTCATTCAGCTTTCTTTTCCCATGGGAAACTCATAGGTAGAAAGATATCAGTTTCTCCAGGCAAGCCTGTAGGTTAAAGCAGAACACATCTGTATGGTCATAACTAGCTGTATTTATGTGTTAGTGGTTGACGAGTGTTGTCTCAGAGCCACCCGGAGAGCTGGCTGAACATACAGGTTCCCGGGTAACCCCACTAGAGTGGGCTTGGAGTTCCGAGCACAGTGTCTAGGTCGGACTGCTCTAGGAAGGCATGATCTTGGGGCCACTGGGCAGAAGTCAGTCAAGGTCACCCAAGCGGTCAGTTCTCAGGCTGTGATGAGCTGCCCCATGGATGGAGGGGCAGAGCCAGGACTCAGCCAGAGCTGGGATGCAGCAGCTCTGGCAGCAGGTACTCGGGGACAGCAATGATGTGGGTTTCCTATTAATAAAAATGGTGCTCTGGAACAGGAGCACTACTAATTTACTTTCACTGGCCAAAGCAGTATGAACATCTCCGTCTTTCTCCACTGCGCTGGGTCTTTGCTGCACTGGGCTTTCTCTACTTGCATTGTGCGGGTTTCTCGTTGTAGTGGCTTCTCTTCTTGTGGAGCACGGGCTCTAGTGCATGAGTTTAGTTGCTCATATGGAATCTTAGTTCCTGGACCAGGGATTGAACCCAAGTCCCCTGCATTCCAAATGCAGGATTCTTAACCACTGGACCACCAGCCGAGTCCCTACATCTACATTTTCCCAATGGTTTTATTTTCCTTTTTTACCTGTTCATGATGTTTCTTTTGTAGGTTTGGACTAGACTTCTTCAGAAGTGCATTAAAGAATATGAAATTAGAAAAACCTAATCCCTGCAGGTCAGGAGAGCTGGACCACATATGCTCTTCTGCAGGTTTCCAGCCTGCACCAGTGCTGACACGTGGGGACAGGACCAGGCCACAGTCTTGCCTCCCGTAGGTGGGTCTTCTGGGCACCCATTCAGGCTGCTGCCACCTGCCCCTTAAAGATAAACAGTGATCACAACAGCTAACGTGCATTAAGCACTTGCTGTGTGCCGGGCACCGTCTTAAATCCCTTACATGTGTTCACTGATTTACTCCTGCAGACAGCAGGCTGCATGTTACTCTACCTCCACCATATGGCTGCCCAGACAGACAGGTTAAATAACCCACCCAGATTCACACAGCAAGAAAGTTGGAACTAACTGTCAAGCAGTCATTTTACCGTGGAGCTGTCCCTGGGAGCCGGCTGTGCACAAAAGCAGAGATGGCTGTGCGGGATCACAGGAGAGGCTCCACTTCCAAGGAGAAAGTAGGGGAAAGAGCGCCTTCCCAGGGGAAGAAAGACCAGCTGTTCCTGCAAATCCTGGTCCTCACGAAGGGGACAGCCAAGGAAGGCAGGCAGGCTGGGCTGAGGGCCCGCAGAGACTCTGGCCTTTCTGCCCCAGGACTGGGGAGAGGGCTGGGAAGGGCAGCTGGGGCAGTGGTGCTAGTGGGGCCACATTCTCATCACTGGCCCCTGCTTCGTGGTGTCCAGAAAGCTGGAGGGATAGCACGCCCTCCTGTCCGCATAGGCATGGCCCTGGCACGGCCCTGGGGCCTGTTCCCAGCTGGCCAGGGCACCAACCCAGGCCCAAGCCTGCCGCTACCTTGTACCAGGCCCTGAAGCCTCAGTTTCTCGTCTCTTCCATGAGGGGGCACCTGTTCACTCCCGGCGCTCTAGCCCACAGGAAGCATCCAGTAAAGATCAGATCATTGCCGGCTCTTACTGTCCTCACACACGGGCACTGCAGAGGCTGGGCCCTCTCGCCCCCAGCCGGTCCTGTGGGTAGTGGCCCTCGTGGCCAGCAGAGGTGTCAGTGACCCTGCTGGTGGGATGCTCATGGCATCTCCATTGGCTCAGGTTGTCCTTAGCTTGAGAGGAGGAAATTATGCTCTTTAAGTGTACAATTCATGAGTTAAAACTGAAGGTACCGCTCTGCTTGAAAACTTGAAGCTTCCCATTGTGCAAGCTGTCAGGCGTGGCAGCTTCTGAACTGAAGAGCTTAAGGTCAGGGATGCAGGCAAGGCCTCAGTGGGCCGGTGTGTCCCCCGGGGTGCACCCAAGGCCAGACGGGGCCACCTCTGTGCCACGCACCCTCAGCAGAGCCTTAATACTAGTCATTTGATCCTCAGGACAACTGTGAGGTTGTTACCGGAGCTGCATGGACGTTCTGTGACATGATGATTTAAATTGTTTCCATTTACTGTTTCCATTTCATGAATGCTTTTGGTGAAACAACCACCCCAACAGGACTATATGATGTTCAATCACAGGCCAGAGGCCAAAGGGATGGAGTTGCAGGAGCCCAGGCAATGGCCCAGAGCTGCTCAGGGCAGGACCTGGGGAAGCAAAAGTGCAGGTCCAAGGGGTGGGGGTGGGTCACTTAAGCTGCCCCGGGATTCAGCTGAGGACAGAATCTTCCTGGAGTGGAGACAGGCTCTCACAGTGAGGTCACTGTGGCTTCCTGCTGGGGTATCAGCTCTGCTGTCATCACTGAGCCCCACAGCCTCCTTCCTCTCTCTCTGTCTCTAATTCTTTATTTAAAATCACTGTCCAAATATACGTATGTGGATGAATATTTCTTGATGCTTCCACTTTTCTCCTTATGTTTTTTCTTTTCCTTTCTCACAGTTCAAACAATTAAGCTTCCTTTTCTTTGTCTTAGGGGAAATTATTAATAGCAGTGGGATGGAAGGCAGAAAGAATTGCCAGCAAAATGTTTCCCCTCTTAGACTTTTAGACTTGTTTTCAAGAAACTAGGGATAAAACTACCATATGACTCAGCAATTCCACTACTGGGCATATATCCTGAGAAAATCATAATTCAAGATGACACATGTCCATTGGAGCACAATTTACAATAGCCAGGACATGGAAGTAACCTAAATGTCCATTGACAGATGAATGGATAAAGATGTGGTACATATACACAATGGAACATTATTCAGCCATAAGAAGGAACAAAATTGTGCCATTTGTTGTTGTTGATCACTTACCGAGTCGTGTCCAGCTGTTTGTGACCCCATGGACTGCAGCACATCAGGCTTCCCCGTCCTTTGCTATCTCCAGGAGCTTGCTCAAACTCACGTCCATTGAGTCAGTGATGCCATCCAACCATCTCATCCTCTGTCGTCCCCTTCTCCTCCTGCCCTCAGTCTTTCCCAGCATCAGGTCATTTGTAGTGAGGTGGATAAACCTAGAGTCTGTTTCACACAGAGTGAAGTCAAGTCATAAAGAGTAAAACAAATATCGTATATTAACACGTGTATAAGGAATCTAGAAAAATGGGACTGAGGAACCTATTTGTAGGGAAGGCATAGAAACCAGATGTAGAGAACGGACTGTGGACACAGCATGGAAGGAATGGTTGGGATGAATTCAGGGAGCAGCACTGACATATATAAACTGCCGTGCATAAAACAGACAGCTATTTGGAAGCTGTTGTATAACACAGGAAGTGAGGCCTGGTGCTCTGTGCCAAGCTAGAGGAGTGGGGTGGGGGTGGGGTGGAAGGGAGTTTCAGGGGGGGATATATACATAAGTATATTTATATATACTTAGAGCTGATTCAAATTGTTGTACAGCGGAAACTAGCACAACACTGGAAAGCAATTATCCTCCAATTTAAAAACAAGTCCTATGATAAGCTCTAATGGAAAAGAATATTTTAAAAATATTTTTAAAAGAACATATGTATATACATACATGAAAAAAGACTTTGAGAGAAGGTTGCTGCTTGCCAAAAACAATTTATTACTGTAAGACATTTTTTGCCATGTGTATTTTTCCATTTTCCCTTCCACATTATCTGTGTAGCCTTGTAAACACATCGTAATCCAAAACAGCTGAGAGTTGTAAATAAAACATAAATCAACGTTTAAAAAAAATAAACCTGAGGCAGAAGATAGGATTTGCAGGGAGGAGCAAGACTCCAAGAAAGGAATGAGAAGGAAAGACACCTCTCTGAACCACCACCTGGTCCTAAAGTTCTTCAGAAAGAAAGATGGCCTTGGGGCTGGGGGGGCAGGGAGGGGTTTGTCCTACAGGATTCAGTCTACTGTTGAATCCAGAAATCAACAATGGGGTGCTGGGTTATGGGTAGGGCAGCAAGCAGGGCAGGGTGAGGAGTGCTGGCAAGGAGAACCCAGACCCCGGGGTTCATTGTAACAGTAAAACCTGATATCCTTAATGTCCTCTGTAAGGTAAAAGATGATCTTCCCAACCCAAGGATTGAACCCAGGCCTCCCACACTGCAAGCAGATTCTTTACCATCTGAGCCACCGGGGAAACCCATATAAAGGGACAGTCAGACAAAAAGCAAGCTCAGGAAAAATAAACATGAAAACAGATTGGAAATGAAAAACTCGGTAGAAGTTTGGAAGACGAAGACATTTCTCACACATTAGGGCAAAAAGAAATATAAAGATGAAAATTGGAAAGTAATCTTTCCCTTTGAGGTTCTAATTATCTGCATTCTAAATGTGATGCCCCTGTAAAAGTTTCTTTGTGCTCTTGTCTGAATACCTTCTTCTAACCTATCTTCCAATTCAATAATGCTGCATCTGATTTTCTCTTTAACTCAATCTCAATTTCAGGTTTTGAGTTTTACAGCTCTAGGCTCTCCATTTCATTATTTTGTGTGTTGGCTTTTTCATTTCTGGTTCTGACAAACTCTGAATTTTGTCATTTATTCCTGAGAACATATTAAAATTGTACCTGATAACTCTTTTATCTGGGTCCTCTGTTAAGTCTGTTTCTATTGTCTATTGTTTCTCTTTCATTTGAATCAAATGATCTCTTTCTCTCATAGATCTCACTATTTTTATTTGAGGACTAAACACTGTATATAAAAAAGTTACAGACTACTTGAGAGTTTTATATCCTCAGTGAAAGATTTGGCATTTGCTTCTGGCTGTTCACTGGAGGAACTAGCAACCACAAATCCCCTTCATCTATGGTTTATGATGAGTCCACCCTCAGCTTCTGTCCTTTGACAGCCTCTTTATTTCTGGTTTGTCTTTGACTTTCAGAGTTCCAGTCCTAAAAGCCTACCTGTGACTGGTTCATGTTCCTGTATGGCAGAAACCAACACTACAGTTTAAGGCAGTTATCCTCCAATTAAAAATTTTAAAAATAAAAGTTCATAAATCACATATGTTTGTTTAATGGGTAAATCTGCTTTAGGAAGTAGGCAAAGAAGTATATTATTGCCAGGTTAAAGGGCTTGTGCATGCGTGCTCAGCCGCTTCAGTCATGTCCGACTCTGTGACCCTAGGACTGTAGCCCGCCAGGCCTCTCTGTCCATGTTATTCTCCAGACAAGAGTACTGGAGTGGGTTTGCCCTCCACTGGGGGATCTTTCCAATCCAGGGATTCAACCCGCATCACCTGTGTCTCCTGTATTGCTGGCAAATTCTTCACCCACTGAGCCACCTGGGTTTCCACTGGGAAGCCCTGGAATAATTCTGTAATTTCAAGTTATCCAGGGAATCAGTTTATGGTAATTATTAATTCTGGCTTGGCTTATGTAACCTTGCTTAATGTGTTTAACTGGTATAGTAGTCCGAAATTGACAAATCAGGCAAAATTAATGAAGAAACATGAGAAACACAGCTCTTTTCCTGCAACTTTCCTTCTTGGTGGTTTAGTCCTGAAGTCGTGTCCAGATCTTTGTGACTCCATGGACTGTAATCTGCCAGGCTCCTCTGTCCATGAGATTCTCCAGGCAAGAATACTAGAGTGGGTTGCCATTTCCTTCTCCAGGGGATCTTCCTGCCCAGGAATTGAACCCAGGTCTCCTGTATTGCAGGCAGATTCTTTACCAACTGAGCTACAAGGGAAGCTCTTTCCTACTTAAATGACACCTACCCAGTGGCTTAGGAGCTTCCCTTGCCTCTGCATGGCGCCGTCACAAGCATTTTAACCCCCAAGGCAGTTACTGTGTGTTTGAGACTGTTTAATATCAGTCTTACTCAGAACTTGAGAGCTTGTTTAGAGGTTCTAGCAGGGGAGCGCAGCTACTCATATACCCTTGACTGAAGACCAGTCCTCCTCTAGGGACGACTGCCCTACAACATTTTTGGACTTCCCTGGTGGCTCAGATGGTAAAGCATTTGCTTATAGTGCGGGACACCAGGGTTCGACCCCTGGGTCGGGAAGATCCCCTGGAGAAGGGAATGGCAACCCACTCCAGTACTCTAGCTTGAAAAATCCCAAGGACGGAGGAGCCTTGTAGGCTACAGTCCATGGGGTCTCAAAGAGTTGGACAGGGCTGAACGACTTCACTTTTCTTTCACTCAGAACTTAACAAGGTACATCTTGTGATTAGTGGAAATAGTCTTATTGTAACTATCTCGTTAACTCAAACCTGCAACTTCATTCTTTTAAGGAAGTTAAAAAAATACCCTCTGACTTAAAGGAGTGCATATAATTTTAACAGAGTACCCAAAATGTGTACAGATAAGCCTTTGGAAAAAGAGCAACCTATCCTGGTGAGATGTCAACATCAGACAGAATCCAATCACACAGCTCAGTGACTTAGAGCAGGGACCCCCAACCCCGGGGCCACAGAGCAATACTGGTCCAGCCTCTGAGGACCTGGGCTGCATAGTAGGAGATGAGGGGCAGGCGAGCAACTGAAGCTTCTTCATCTGTCACTGCTGCTTCCCAGCACTCGCGTTACTGCCTGAGTTCTGCCTCCTGTCAGATTTGTGGTGGCATTAGATTCTAATAGGAGCTCGAATCCTACGTGAACTGCACATGAGAGGGATCTAGGTTGCATGCTCCTTACGAGAATCCAATGTCTGACGATCTGAGGTAGAGCTGAGGCAGTGATGTGCCCACTGATTCTGCATGATAGTGAGTTGTGTGACTATTTCGTTATATATCACAATGTAATAAATAATAGAAATAAACTGCTTAATAAATGTAATGAGCTTGAATCACTCCCAAACCATCTCTTCTACCCCACTCCCCTACTCTAGTCCATGGAATTATCTTCCATGAGACCAGTCCCTGGTGCCAAAAAGGTCAGGGACCTCTGACTTAGAGCTTAGAGGAATGTCCTCTGAGTTCAAGTTCCACTTAGTTAGGGACCCCTTTGTAGACTGGATTACTTGCAAATTATTTAACTTCAAAAAATTGAAATTCCTTCATAGACTGATGTGAAGAATAAATCATCTGTTAAGGGGGCTTACCACACAGCCTGGAACACAGTAATTGTTGATCAATGGTCCTCCAAAGGAAGGTTCACACATTGCTTGTCATACTTGAATTTTTTTCACACAAATATTCTGATTCCTATTGATTCAGACACAAAAATAATCTTGTCTTCAGAAAATTTACTTAGAAATACCAATTTGAAATGATTCTGTATATAAGTAATGGTCCGGTTAATGACAGAATGAAAAAACTGGGCCTGGGACCTGGTCTTGAACACAGCCTGCCACTCAGTGGGAAACACCTCGGCCAGGTGTCTGGCTATCCCTGAGTCATCGGAACAAGGAGTATAATGATACCTATTTTCCAGGTTATTGTGAGGATCAAATGAGATTAAGCATGTAACAAAAGGTGGTGCAAACTAGAAATCTCATAAGCTATAACCGTCATTAGTTTTAAAGAAATGTACTCAATAGCATTTATTTAATAAGCTTTTATCATTAATGTTATGCCCAACACTGCTCTAGGCAAGTTGATGGCAAAAAAATGAAATGCAAATATTCTCTGTGCTAATGAAACATACCTGTTTCTCAATATATACAGAACATATTTAACATGCATATATTTATATATCCTGTACATTGCTGACACAGTTGGAAATGGGGATGAGATTCAATGGGATCCTTTACTCCTTTTAAGAGCTCTGACTGTCCCAGTAGCTTAGGGAGGCTCATTATACTTGAAGTGACACAAGTCATGTGTGTCGCACTGTATGATTTTTCATTCTCATTGTTCAGCAATCAAAAGGAAAGGGGATGTGTCTCATTACTTCACCATCGTTATTATCATGCTGTGCTCACCTCATGAATGACATGAGCATTGAATATCAATGCAAAAATGCTAATGAAATATTCATTAGAATCAGGCAGTATATTAAAAGAATTACGTGTTACAAGATAGAATTAATTCTTAGAGTGAAGTATGATTCAGTGTTAGGAAATCTTTCTTAAAAACTTACCAAATTAATATGAAAAAGGAGAAAAAATACTCTAAGTAGATGCTGAGATTCATTTGATAATTCAACATGCATTCTTGACCTTAAAAAATTAAAACCACAAGTCTTAGTTAACTGAAATACATGATCACTTCCTTAACGTAATGACCAAAAGCCAACATCATGCTTTGAGGACAAACAAGAAAAAAAAAACTTCTAGTAGATATGTATCTACTATAATTCCTAAATCCTTTATATTAACATCAAGCAAAAACTATGACTTAATATAGGTTTAGGTGTTCAATTTAATACAGGATATTAAGAGAACTACATAAGATGTATAAAAATTTAAGAGGCAAAATTATCTTTAGAATCACATCTTGCGTGATGTAATTACACACTGGAAAATTCTAGAAAAGAAACCCCAGGAAACTAAAATCAGTACATTCCTTACATACAATCAGAAAATATAATGGATTTCATTCACAAAAGCATTAACAGATGAAGTACCAAGGAATAAATTCACCAAGAAATGTACAAGATCTACCTGAAGAAAATTTGAAAATGCTACTGAAATATGAAAGTACCCTTGCATAAATAAAATAGGAATAAAATAAATAAATAAAATAGGAACATTCAAAATTATAAAGATGTCATATTTCCCTAAATTAATCTACATTTGAGATTATTTCAATGAAAATGACAACTGTTTGGCAGGATAGTAAGGAATGTTATTAAATTACTTAAAATTGGATAATAAATATGTGAGAATACTTAGGAAAAAACTGAAGCAGCAGAAGAATGAGACCAGTTATACCAGCTGTCAAATTAAAAATCTACAATTAAGATTGTTAATGGCACAGAAATCACCGATTCAGTAAAACAGAATACAGAGCCTAAAAGTGTACTCAGATCCACATCTAATAAATGTAACATATTATTATAAAAGCATTTCAGGTAGCTGGGGGGAAAAGAAGGATGATTCAAAAATACTGCAACAATTTGCTAATTATTTGTGAGGAAATGGGATTCTTACATCATTCTTCACTCTAAAACAAATGATAGATGGAGCAAACTATCAAGTATTAAAATATAATAAATTACTAAAAGAAAAGCATGAATGTTTTTGGAATCTGAAAGTGGGTAAGGCCTTTGAAAACCTAATAGAAACCATACAAATCACACAGAAAAAAACTCAGATGTGGTTTCGTAAGAGATTAACACTTACTATACTATGAAAATAAATACATGAATGAATAAATAGATGAATAAATGACAAACTAGGGAAAAATCTGTAACACAGGATACATGAAAGTTAATTTCTTCACTATACTATAAACTACAAAATTATAATACAAAGATCATCAAAGAAAAGAATGACAAAAGACATTTACGGAGCTTAAAAAAGAAAGATATGCAAGGTTGCTGAAACTCACTCATAAAAATTACAAACAAAACACGGTAACATTTTTCACAGATGAGTAAAGAATAAATGTTATTACTAATCAGAATTATCTTATTAAAAAGTGAATGACAAAAAGTAGTGAATGAATAAACAGTGACATTTGGGGAAGCAGGTGTTCTCCGACACTGTTGAGAAGGTAAAATGGTGCAAGCTGCCTGACCAGCAATTTGACAATGTTTTACCTAAATTTAAAATGCATGGTTTGGCTGAGCAATTTCGATCATTCTGTCCTACGACATAATCACACAGGAAAGCAAAGATACATGCACAGGGAGCTTTTTTCAGGATTTCTGGTAATCCTGAAAAACCCTGAAGACAGCCAAGTAATTAGAAAATGCACAACCCTGACAGATCCATTCATTGTGACAGAGTGCCATTCAGTCATAGAAAAACCCAAGCTGGCGAGGAGCACTGGGATCTGAGAAGTACTGAACCAGTAACACTCAAGTGAGAGCAAGACTCTCAACAACAGGTGCCGTGTGGTCCAATTTCTGGGGAAAACATGATGAGAAACTCTTACCAGAGGTACCTCTGCTGAGGAGGGTCACCAGGGGCCCGGGTGTGATGATGTGAACTTCTTACTCCATACCCTCTGCAGGTATGTTAGGAGGGATGAATTACAGACACAGCTTTCCTTGCCTTGAATCTAGCACATCTGCAATGGTAGTGGCATGTTACTTCACAAGCCTGTCCACTGCGTGTCTCTGTTCACGTTCTCATGCCCATCTTCCTTGCACACCGAAACCTTGTCCCTTCCAGGACCGACTTTAAAGCCAACGATTCCACGAGGCCTTTCCAAACTCCTCAGAATAACACTGCACTCTTCCTTCTTGGCACTCCCATGGCACTTAAACTACAACACACATGTTTTTCAGTCTTTTTTTTTTTAACACGGTTTGCAGTTATTCAAATTAATTTTGCTTAATTTAGTTTGCAACAGTTCTGCCTTTAATTTGCTAATTTATTTTTTCCATGTTTTTATTCTCTATTTTCTCCGGTTTTTAAGCACATTAAGAGGAAACACACTTAACTTTATCCTGTCCTCCCCACCCCATGTTTTAGTCAATGTGAGGCATAGTACTTGATAAATACTGTTAAGTTACTTGATAAATACTGTTAAGTCAATTATATATGATAGTTCCCGCAGTATCCACATATTATTTTTTTTTAAAAGGAGATTTTTGTCATTTGTGACCCAAGTTCTTAGGTCATATAGCCCACATTATATTTCCTTCATTTAAAGATGTGCAGAAGCTACAAAACCCAGTAAGTTCATATTTGGTATATCTGACTCCCATTCAGGGAAATCCTAAAAATCTGCGATTTGACAAGTCACAGTTCTGATAGTAGCAGAACACTTACTTAAATTAGCTAATGGTTTTGTACCTATGATCCCCATATAGAAAAACAAAACATAAAAACCTAGGCATTTAAAACATTTCAGTAACATGAACATAAGAATATTAAATCATTAAAGAGAAGAAATGAATATATAACAATGTAACATCAATCAATTTTATCCAGTGTAAGAAAAAAATGTAAGCTTTATTTTGGTAAGACATTTCAGAATCCCTCAGATCACAGCATACCAATAAGCAAAACATACACATACTGATTTTATACTACACATCAAGTCCCGAATTCCCAATCCCAGGAAAGCAAGCTGCAGAATACTAGTGCTGATAACAACTACAGGTAGTATTTGAAACAAAAAAAAAATGAGTTTTCAGCACTTAAGTGAAATGAGGCTTTAATCAAAAAGAGACTTAATTCCACAGGGCATCTTTTTTCAACAGTAATTAATTCATTCAAGTCTGATTTCAAGCTCAAGTGACAGTGTTATGTTTGAAGCAATTGAGAAAAGGCAATCAACACGTAAGTGGTATAATACAGTATGTACTAGATTTAGGGGCAATCTCTAACTGCATTCAATTTTTAGACCTTGTTTTGGAGTCTAATTAAACAAGAACTAGAGCTCTGACCCCACTTGGAGGAATGCAGTGAAATTGCTCTGCCTTGGCACAAAGGCACGTTGCAACATCGATGCTCTTTAATCAACTTGTCCCACACTAACCCATTCTCCAACAGCATACTTCCTCCAGCTACAACTTAGAGGAACATACAACTTTTACCAGAAGAAAATTCTGTACTTCCAGTTTTAAAAAGCAGACAATGTTTTGGAGGCAACCATTTGAATATCTGAGTATACACACTGAGGTTTCTGCAACTTCATGGCATAAGAGAAGTTTTGATTTCAGAAGTATCATTTCATGAACCCAGCATCAAATATTTACACAATACATGTTTCATACAATATAACTTTAGAAACTTCAAGCGGCATAAAATTATCAAATTCAAGTTTCCAGTGATCTTAAAAAAAACAAAAGGCAGGTTACAACTGCTTTTGTTCAACTGAAATATCCAGTCATGGTTATTATCTAGAAAATGCTAAAGTTATGTGAAAAAATTTAGTCAAAGAAATGATTTTTAACCTTTTAAATATGCACAGCTAAACAGAAAATAAGAGGTTTGTCTGGCATATGAGTAATTAATGTCAAGGAGCTTCACAACTCTCAGCTGCTATTAAAAACTATCTCAGGTTTTACATAATTTCCACAGTCTTAATACCACTATTTTCATTCAGATAAAAGAAATGACCTTTCGAAGTCATTGACATCAGAAATGACACTTATGGACAAGAATGATAACTAGAAGCTGGGGAAAAATGGGTCTTAGCAGTTTCTCTCCAGGTATGAGGAAGGCCATATAATCAATATGCAATAGATACAATAGTTTAATGGGCACTTTTCTGTTTTCCTCTTAGCCAGAAAAAACAAATCTCTGCTCAAAGCAGTCACACTTGAGAATGCTATGGCGTCTGCATATGATTTTCCCTAATTTCCTAACCACCCAGACCCTGAAATCCAAGTAAGTATTTCAGTGAAAACTTTGCTCTCATTTGCATGAAGTCTGATTCACTTTATGTAACCCACACTAAAAGTGGGTTATCTTTATTATTAACAATGTGTCTTGTTACCTTTATTATTCTTAACATGACAAGGAAAAGCTCCAGCTGGAACTTTAGACAACTCAGAGATATGTACAAAGAAAAATTTTATCACAGTTCTTCAGATTTTCAAGTAAATGCACCCAAATCAAGTGTTATCAAGCTGCTAATTAGCAGCTACAACAAATGAACCATTTAAATCAGGTTGTAAATGCTTGCTAAACTGTGTTTACAAAAGCTTCCTCTTGTGAACTATAAGGACTGGAGTATTAGACTCCGCACACTAGCTACTTTCATGAAGGAATTCTGTTGACCAAAGTTTACCCTAAAGCCAATTTTCTCAACTCCTTCCCTTTCCCCTAAACTGTTCAAACACATTTTACGGTCCACAAGAATATGAAGCAGGGTGTTTTATATGGCACTGTATCCTTTCAGAAACCTAATATTTCAGTGAACTGGGAGACTTTCACTACATACTCTGTGTATTTACAGACACTGTTCTATCTGCACCGCATAATCTATACTGTGAGAAAGTGTGTTGAGTCAAAGGATAAGCTGAAACGCTATACTGTGACAATATATTCACTAGAGAGTTAGCATACCTTAAAAGGAAGGCATATTAGTTATTTTAATAATTCCAATGTTTTTGTTATATGGGCTTAACATTTTTTTCCTTTGATTTTGCATTTCTATCTGAGAGAGCATCTTTTAAGATGTGTTTGAGAGTATAAAGAATATGCTAATACAACTTAATATAAATATAAATAATATATAAGCAATCTGTAGGGCTACACATAAACAGGTCCAGGTGTCAGACCACTGACGTTGTACTTTCGGGATTCACGCGAATCAGTCTGGAGGCATTTCTCAGGTCCTGGAGTTGCTTGGCAGGTTTCCCCACACCCTCCTCAAACCTTTTTTCCACCACGGGGAGGACTGTTTCATACAGAAAGGATGCGTTCTGTCTGATAAAAGCTTTCTTCTCTGGATCTTGCTCACACCGAAGGCTGTAATCCACATGCTGGACAGCAACCAGAATGATCTCCACCAGGCTCTCCAAAAGCACCATGTGCAGCTCTGGGAAATACAGCTTCAGTGCCTCTTCTAAGAAGCCCATGGTCTGCTTGGTGAACGCGACCACCGTGTAACTCAGGTTCACCCAGCAGTCATCCCCCGTGTATTGTTCAAAATTACTCACCCCACAGCTCTTCATTTCCTCTTTGAGTTTCCCCAGGGCCTCTGGAGTCATCAAGTTCATCCTCCTCCACATCTCCTCGGAGTTGCGATGCTTAGTGGCTTCGATGATGATTTCTTTATAACTATGCAAGGCTCCTTGGATGTCTTTCACCAGAAGGGCGTGGATGATGAAGGTGAGGTCGAGTCCGATGTCGCCCAGTTGCTGACAGTGCTCCTTCGCCACTTTGACGCACTCAGCCGCTGTGGAGAGGCTCTCCTTACTATCGAACACCTGCTTGCTGAAAGCATCCACGAACATGCCCATGGCTGACCTCGCCCAGACCACAAAGGCAGAGTAGCAGCCACTGTCGGTGCCTGCAAAGTCGGTCTCAAATTCCCTGGCGGTCTCCAGAAGGCTGGTAAAGAAAACGTGGCATAGCTTATGAATGTAGAGTAAGGTGGCCCCTTCAATGCGGAGCTGGCGTATTGCGGTGTGCACAGCAGCCGCCCTGTTTCTCAGAAACAGCTCACAAGCCTTCGTGCACTGGCCAAGTCGGATTAGTTGAGAAACTGCCCTGCGGGTCGCCTTGGGACCACCTCTCAGGGACCGATCCGGGGAGAGTTCAAAAACTAGCACCTCGGTGAGCTGGCGGACACGCTCATCCACTCTCGCCCTCAGTTCTTTGACAGGAGGTGGGCTGGGCTTGTCTTCTAGGTAATGGTTCAATTTATCCAGCAGGTCAACGGCACCTTCAAAGTCCCTCTGGGCAATACAGACATCCAGGTCTTCAGGCAATTCTTGGATCCATTCCATTGAGAGGTCCACCTTCTCTTCTTCTATCTCGGGAACAGTTGGTTCGTCGTCGTCTTCGTCCTCAAACGGGTTACTGGCCTTGGGGGTCACTTGGGGTGGCCCGCGAGGGGCCGCTGCCTCCTCCTGTTCCCTGCGTCTTTTTTCACTGAGGGCCCTCTTGGTTTCCTCCAGCACTTCCAGCCACTCCCGTTTGATTTTTGCATTTTCTGCCTGAAAAATACGGCTCTCGGGAAACATTAACAGCTTGAACATGTCCTTCATGGGTGGGTTGTCCTTGACATTGACCACAGCCAAACCATCCAGGGGATAGAGGGCGTTGTAGCGATACATCCCCCGCCGCTGTGGCAGCCAGGTGGCCACCAGCAAACAGTCGTTCATGAGAAAGCCGTGCACCCGCTGCAGCTGGGCCATGTGGTCCGCCTCGTATTCCACCAGGTCACCATTGTACACTAGGTACTGTCCTGGCGTCTCCAGCAGGTGCCTGCAGCCTTCCACCTTCTCAAGCAGGGTGGTGAGGGTTCGCTGCTTTCCTTCCTCGCCTGGCCCAGAACCGTCCCGGGAGGCGCCCCCGGGGCTGGGGAAAAAGCCGGTCTGGCCACGGAGGTGGTCGCGGCCCCCCGCGCCACCTCCTCCCTCCTCCCCTCCAGAGGTGGCGGCGGCGCCCGCGGCAGCGGCAGCCGGCAGCAGGGTAAGCGGGATGCTCTCCAGGCTGCTCTTCTGCTCCGTCAGCAGGTGGCTGAGCTGATACATCTCGCTCTCCAGGTAGGAGATCTCACGGGCCGTCTCTATGAACTGCCGGTAGTTCTGGTAGACGTTGCGCTTCAGGTTCTGCGCCGTCTCCTCCGCCAGCGCCTGGATGCGCTGTCGGTGCTCCTGCAAGTCCCGGTCCCCGTCCGACTGCTGCGAGAGCTGCTTCACGTACAGCCGCGCCTCGAAGCCGCCTGACTCGAGCTGCCGCCGCAGCCGGCTCGCCCCACTGTCTGACATCGCCATCGCCATTTCCGTCCGGACTCACGCACTCCCTGTCACTACCGCCGTGGCCGGTGCCGCCGCTGTGGAGGCCCACCCAAGCCGGGACAAACTCCAGGGCTAAGGAAGCAGGATGGAAGAGAGACGAATACGCCTGCGCCCGGGTTTGAACTTCAGTCACTGCGCCTGCGCAAGGAGCCGAGTGCCGACGTGCGCCTGCGCAGTAGCTTCAGGGGCCTAGGGCTCCTACGCTGGAGAAGCTATTGCGGAAGTAAGTGGAGGGCGGGGCAGAGAGATGTAGGTACTACGAGGGGCTACGTGTGGGCGGAGTGTGTCGTTGGTGTTTGACGTGACTCGCGAACCGTAAAGACTGTAACCAGGTATCTGAAACCTTCAACCCTAGTTTTGAGCCCATAGGTGGTGTCACGCTGAGTTCTTTTTTTTAAGGCCCAGAATCTTGACTTCGGCGTTTGGGACAAGCTAAGTTATCGTTGTCGAGCCCGTTTTCCCTGAGTCTCGCGAGATCGGCGAACTGGCCAGAAAGCCCGTATCTCCTAAGCGTGCGACCGGACCCTCAGACGCCCCCCCCCCCCCCCCCCGCCCCGGACGTGGAGTCACCCCCTCTGGGCCTCGGCAGCCATGGATGAGGACCTGGTTTTGGCACTACAGCTTCAGGAGGAGTGGAACTTGCAGGTCTCGGAGCGCGAACCGGTCCAGGAGCCCCTGTCGCTGGTCGACGCGTCCTGGGAGTTGGTGGACCCCACCCCTGACTTACAGGCCCTGTTTGTTCTGTTCAACGACCGTTTCTTCTGGGGCCAACTGGAGGCGGTCGAGGTGAAGTGGAGCGTGCGGATGACGCTGTGAGTCCCGGGCCCCGCTGTGGACGGGGCCGCCGGCGGCCCTTCTGTCGCCCCTCCCGGTCCCGGGGCGTTAGCCCGGGCTCTGGATTTGGGGCAGGCGGCCCCACAGGGATTATCTTCCTTCCAGCCCCTTCCCTTCTCACCTTAAACGACTTCAAGAAAGCCCCGTGGCCCATCCCGCGATGGCTTGACTTGTAAGGGGCGCACTGAGAGAAAAATTGTGTTTCTTTGAATCTCACTTCACTAGAAAGGGCTTCCCTGGTGGCTCAAACGTTAAAGAATCCGCCTGAGACCTGGGAGACCTGTGTTTGATTCCTGGGTCGGGAAGATCCCCTGGAGGAGGGCATGGCAACCCATTCCAGTATTCTTGCCTGGAGAATCCCATGAACAGAGGAGCCTGGCGGGCTTCATACAGTCCGTGGGGTCTCAGAGTCGGACACAACTGAGCGACTAAGTACACAGCACAGTCCAAAGGCCCTTAACGGTTACTAAAAAGCAAGTTAACGCTTTTCTAATTTGTCTTAGGGGTGTGCTTTAGGATCCAGGTGGGAGAAACAGCCAGAATCTGCCCCAAGAGAGAGTGCCAGGGACACATTGTGTGGTGTACTTAGCTGTGAGCTCCGGAGCCCCAGAGTGGGGAAGGTGCTCATGTTCCCATATTTCTGGATCCAGGGGATCTAAAGGGATGCCTCTAAAAGGATCCCTTTCTGACACTCCAGGTTTGAGAAATTCTGATTTGAGATAATGTACCCCGGTATATGAACGGAGTTAACAAGTAAGTCTAAGAAGTTGTTGTATACCACTGTACTTGTTTTTTGAATTGATATCAAAGCATCTAAAATAAGAGAGAAGATATGACACTTCGTGTGTTTAAAGTATCTCTTTCATATAGGATTCCATTATAATTTTGGACATAGGCTAATGGAGATCTGGCCGTTACGACTACAACTGATTGAGCATAGCTTGTAGGGAGGAGACAGGGAGCAGCAAAATAAGATTATCTTTTTCAAGCTGTTACAGCCTGGTAACAGGCTAGGGAAGCCACTACTCCGATGAAATACAAGTATCTCCCAACAAAGTGGGTATACTCTCAAGAAAGCCATCCTTCATAGAGTTCTCTGTCTGAACTGTCCAAGAACAATAAATAGGGATTTTGCTCTTTCATTTCTATTTCCATTTTGTGTATATTTGGTGACTAACAATTTTTGTGGTGGTGTTTTCCAGGTGTGCTGGGATATGCAGCTATGAAGGGAGGGGTGGAATGTGTTCCATCCGTCTCAGTGAACCCCTTTTAAAGCTGAGACCAAGAAAAGATCTTGTGGAGGTATTCTTTGCATAAACCTGATTCTTAGCTCAGTAATTTAGAAACAGTTATTATTAGACTGCTGTAAATTAACCTGTACACGTGGGGGAAAAAATCAGTTTTCCCTCACTGCAAACTTTTATTGTGGGGCAAATAATGATTATCTTATATTCTTACAGTGTTTCAAAGTTGGAGGCTTTCAGGTATGTTAGCTACTTTGATTTTTACAACAGTCCTGTTTATGTTCAGTATGTGTTATCCTTATTTTTATAAATAACATAAGGTTTAGATAGACAAGGTAGTTGGTTTAGAAGCAGCAAGAAAGTTAAGATCCAAACCTTTTTATTGACACACACGAATTTTGATTCTCTTCTGTTTCGCCACCATGGTGTCCTCCCATGACATATAGCTGGGCTGGCAGAACAAACCAATGTGAGGGCACACTTCATATCTATAGATGGTGATCACTCCTAATAGCTGAATGAAACAGTAGGAGCCCTGAACTGTGTTTAGTTGAGTCCAGTAGTTGCCTTAAAATCCTCAAGATATACCTGGTGTGAGTTGTCTTGCCTCAGTTGTATCATTTGAAATATATGCACCAGAGAGCATAGATGATAGAGGTTGGATGGGAAGTAAGTTAAAACATGCCTGGAAATATGTTTTTTAAGGATAGCAAAAAGTGGTGGGTTTCACAACAATGTGAGTGTACTTAGCACTACTGAACTGTATACTTAAAATAGTTAAGATGGTAAATGTTTTGTTACATTTTTTAAAATTACAATTAAAAAAAAAAAGCTACTAAATGTTAAAGTAGTACAACAGAAATACTCAATAAAAAAGAAACTAGTAAAGGGACAAAGCCCAGATGAAATAGAAAAGTGGACATAAAAACAATATCAGTTATTATATTAAATGTAAATGGACTAAACATTCCAGTTAAAGACATGCAGTGGCATATGACATTAACAGAGATGTGATTAAAACAGACACATATGTTAAATGTAAAAGGATGAGAAAAAGCATATCTTCCAAATATTAGGCAACAGAAAACTGTTATGGCAACCTAGTATTAGTATAAAGATTTTAAGGGAAGAAGTTTTACTAGAAAAAAAGGAGACATTTTAAAATGATAAAATAACCTATTAAATACAGACACATAATGACTCTAAAAGTAATAGCATAGCTTTAAACATGAAGCATCAATCAGCAGAAATGAATTAGAGAAACAAGCAATCTACAGTCATAGTGGTAGATAAAAACACAATTCTATTGGTAATTCAGTGAAGAAGCAGGAAAAAAAACAGTAAAGCATTAAAAAAAATTAAACTATGATTAACCAAGTCAACCTTATAAGGAGCGCCAATTGAACAGCCCTAATTGAAAACTGAGTTCATTGCATGAACAATGTTGGTTTAAATAACACATGAACGATTTTTTTCTTAAGGTGATAGGCAAGAAGAAAATGGGAACTATGTGGTAATGCTTCAGGTGAGCATTTGCTGTTGGCAGAAAGTTATAATGTGAAATCAGGAGTAAGATGGATGGAGGAAGAATAGAGGGACTGGCCTGTATTTGAAGTAGCTGCCTAAATTATAATGAATAAGATTCAGAAAAGGAAAAAACTTAAACTGGTTGAGAAGGTCAAGAAAAGTTTCACAGATGTGGATTTCATTACTACTAACATCAGCATGCCTACCACTCACTGTATTGAGTACCTACTGTGTGCCAGACTAATCTAGTTATTCTAGTATTTGCTTTTGATGTTTGTTGTTGTTGTTCAGTTGCTAAGTCATGTCCAACTCTTTGTGACTGCAGCCCTCCAGGCTCCTCTCTCCATGGGATTTCCCAGGCAAGAACACAAGTGGGTTGCCATTTCCTTCTCCAGGAGGCGAGCCTAACAAGCCAGAATTGAATTCTGACATGTAGAAATGGTAGAGGAGACTACTTCTGGCAGAAAGAATGGGTATGCTATGGACAAAAGTGAGGCCACTAAGCTTATGGCATATTTAGGTCTAGAAGTAGTTGTTTTTGGCCAGATCTAGAACAGTGGTGGGAAATTGAGGTGTTTGGGGACAAATGATGTGTAGGTAGAGCCTAAATGTGGAAAATGGTAGATAAATAAAAATGGAAATGTTCAGTATGTACCATGTACCATTTTCAAGACGTGTTTGAATTGAACCAAAAATCAGGAACCTAAGTTGTTTCTCTTTAATGAGAGTAGTTATCATTATTTTAGAATGTTGAAAAACATCTGAAATATAGAATGACCTTTGAATTTGAGTCTCGATAGAGTGGCATTTTCTTGAAAAGGTAAGAGTTGGTAAATGTTTGATTCTTGCATTTCTCTATTCATATAATTCTATACAACTAAAATTCATTAATGCCAATCTAGTTCTGATGAAAACTTTTTTTAAAAAAAACTGTGGAGGGTTATGGAAAAAGCTATGCTTTTGAGGACCTTTATGGTTTTCACTTTTTGTATTCATATTTTTTAGAATAGATTATGACATATCAGCCATAAATGCTTTTGTAAACTTTATACCTAAACTATTCCATCCTTGGTATGGAATGAGCAGTAAGTTTTATTGTTTGTTTTAAAATTTTACATGATTTAAAATCCTCAAACTACAGAAGACTATACACAGAGAAATCTTGGTCTCCCCCATGCCTCTATTCTGACCTTTTCACCATAAAGGATACTGTTGTTACTAGTTTTTTTTCTATCATTCTCTTTTGCCAGTATTTATATCCACTCTTATCTACTCCCCACCACATAGCATATTTCTTATACACTCTTTTGTACCTTGCCTTTTTCATTAAAACAATACATTCTATAGTGCCCTCCATATCATTTCATAGAGGTACTTTTCATTCTTTGTTATGGCTACATAGAATTCCATTATGTGGCTGTACCATAGTTCTTTCAATGAAGCCCCTATTGCTAAACATTGTTTTCACTCTTTCACTTTGTAAGCAGTGCCACAATGAAATACCTTATACACATGGCCTTTCATTTTAGTCTAGGTGTTGCTGAGTCCAACAATAAATGTGTTTGTAAATATGTTAGATGTTAACCAAATTTTCCACAAGGATTGTACCATTTTGTATTCCTACCAGTGATCCCTGGTGGCTCAGTGGTAAAGAATCTGCTTGTCAGTGCAAAAGACTGGGGTTCAGTCCCTGGGTTGGGAAGACCCCCTGAAGGAGGAAATGGCAACCCACTCTAGTATTCTTGCCTGGGAAATCCCATAGACAGTGGAGCCTGGTGGGCTGCAGTCCATGGGGTTGCAAAGAGTCAGACATGACTTACAACAGACATGAAATGACTTACAGAAATGACTTACAACAACAACAACCAGTGATATATGGGAATGCTTATTTTCCCTTAGCTTTACTAATAATGTCAAACTTTAGTTTTACCAGTCTCAATAAGCAAGAAGTTGTATACTTACGTATTAACTTGCATTTCTATTTTTACAAATGAAGTTGAGCATTTTTTCATGTTTATGGATAATTTATATTTCATTTTCTGTGACCTGTCCATGAAATTTGCCTATTTTAAAATCAGATTGTTGATCATTTCCCCATTGATTTTTAGGAGTGCTTTATAATTTAGGAGTTAATAGTCTGTGAGATAGTTGCACATATATTTTCCTGAGTTTTTTCATTTTACTGATAACATTTTTTTCCCCATACAGAATTTAAAAATTTTAATGTAGCTGAATTTATCAGTCTTTTCTACTGGATTTTGGGTAATAATTTAAAAGGCTTCCTTGGAACAGGGAATTAACCTGGGATCTACAGGACTTTGGGTATTATATGCAAAGTTGTGTGAATGTGTGCTTATATAAGATAGTTCATGACTTCTTCAGTATCTGAAAGGAGTCTGTGATCCAAAGAAGGTTAAGACTCCAGGTAGAGTCAGAAAATGCATTTTTATTTTCAGAAGCACCATAACAAATTAATGTGATTGTTTTTTGTTTCAGACCCTCTTGCATGAAATGATACATGCCTACTTATTTGTCACTAATAATGATAAAGATCGGGAAGGGCATGGTCCAGAGTTTTGTAAGCATATGCATCGCATCAATCGCCTGACAGGAGCCAATGTAACGGTATATAAAGCCACACACATTTATGATATTTAGTAGTTATTTATTCAGTATTTCCTGGGATTTAATTAAAAATAGAAACTGGGTAGAAACAAATACTGTGTTTGAGGATTTCCCAGGGCAGGCGAGGGGCCCAGAGAAGCACCAGCTTATCTGGGACCCATAGTAGAAGACAGCAGTTCTAGTGACATTCCTGAGACCTCTGACCTCTGGGGGCAGCTTGTTGTGCAGAGTTATTGCAGGCCTGAGTACCTCTCTTCTGGACTATTACTGTCATCTCCTAATTACTTTTCCTCATTGTCTCTTCCTTCAGTCTGTCCTATATTCTGCTGCTATTGTATGTTACTCCCTTCATCAGAAGTGTTTGACTTGCATTTCTGCATAATGTGGGAGGTGGCAGAGCCTGGGGTCAGAAAAGCAGGAAGAGTCAGGTTGCCTACATCCTGATGCTGGTGCCACTGATTGTGGGACCTACTTAAACTCTTTCATACTTTGGTTTACTCACATGTAAGAGGAGGATGATAACAATACTTAGGCTATTGGATCCTTGTGAGGGTTAGAGAAAATGCAAGCAAAAACATTTTAGCACAGTTTGGGTACTAATTAAATGTTGTCTTTGTTATTATACATTCATTTTATCCAGTAACCTTACTGTTCCTTTTTTCTTACTTTCCACAACTCCCTTGCTTATGTTTTTAACGGAACTGTTCATTTCTCTGCCTTTCCTCATATATTCTTTCCCTAAAATGTACCTCTTCTATTTTCTGTCAAAATGATCTTCATCTTTATAGTGGGATATAACTTCTCCCTCCTTTGAACCTCCTCAGCAGATATTTAACCTTTTACAATGTTATATTCTACTTTCATACCCCAATAGGTTGGTCTTACCTATCTTTATATACACCTGTGTGTCTTTGTATACACCTGCACAAGATGTATAACATAGCGCCTCTACAAGCACTTAGCAAGTACTGAATTTAATTGAACCAAAACAAATATTAATTCCTACAGAGATTAAATGCCTTTGTGTGTTTAGAAATTTCCTTATTTTAAAAAGCAATAAAAGCCAGTGTGACGGAAAGGGAAAGTACTCACCCTCCATGTATTATTTTCTAGCTGTCAGTTTAATTTTCTAGAGAGCTCATTTCATTACTGGACTGAGTTCCTTTAATATCAAATAAGTGGCTTGCATTAACACAGTCACATAAAATCCAGATTAGCAAAGGAATTACGGAGTTGCTAGTATAAAAGACTTTTACACTTTAAGCAAAATTCTAGTGTATTTCCTGTTGTTCAGTTGGAAGAGAATTTAGGAGGTTTTATCAAGTAGACAGCCCTTGCTTTGCCAGGTTACATTCTGATATGGCAGACTTCATGGGGCATCCACATTGAGGACAGTTTTTAGTTAACTGCATTGTTGAAAAGTTACAGCCCCAGGCTATAGGAATTACAGAAGTTGGAATCAAAAGAGATCCAATTCCCTGTCTTTTTTACCACTGAATTACTAAGCGAGGTGTTCTCAACATAAGAGAGAAGGCAGGGTCTTATAAGCCTTCTTGCTCCCAAACCTGTCCTCCAGTCTCTTCTGCACTTACCATAATTTGCATTGTTTGTATGGTTGCCAAATAATAGAATTTGTTTGCTTATAGTGGAGAAATAGTGAATATAAAACTATCTGTAGAGTTACTGAAAGCTTAGTATTGTTTCCCACAAGGGGAATTTATTAAGAGTTTAAAAAAACAAGACTCATGCTGTTGTTGCTCCTTATCTTATATAACTAATAACATTCCACTGAGAGGACAGGAGGAAAAGTTGCTCACTCATTTGGAAATACCATTTGTAAAATGGGGCCCTGCCAGCCTCAGTGCCACCATGTGGGAGGGCTCACCTTCCTTTCAGCCTGAACTCTTCTCTGTCTGTCTGCTGCTTAGGTTCTAAGTAAGATTTCATCTAGAGGGTGAAACAGAGGGATCCTGTTCAAGGACTGAAAAGCACCTTTAAAGAGAATTTGTCTCAATGAAGTTTCTCATTCACTCAGTCAGCAAACACTTACTGAGCACCTTCCCTATGCCAAGCTGGTAATAACCACTAGGGATATAAGGATGAGAACATTCAAACCCTGGAGAACTTTTCACCTGTAAACAGATTAAATGGTACCCCAGAAAGCTGTTTGTGAGGAAATGAGCAGAGTTGGGTGAATGTGGAGAACGGATTTTGCAGAGGCAGCCTGAGACCAGGTGCATGTGTTTGGGTCCAGTGTTTATAGGAAAGAGTCCTTCAGAATCCTTTGGTATGGTTACCTATAGGGGAAAATTTCAACTTAAGCAGTGGGAACAATTCTTACTGATTATGACATTATATAAAATCTTTATCCTAATTTTTCATCATTTAGAAAGTGAGTTTCTAAAACTTTTAGCACATATAGAAGCTTTTTGGTTTTTTAAATTTGTCTTCTAGTCTCACATTTCTCTATCTTTACATAGTTTATGTAGCACTAAATTAACTACTGCTGATTCCCATTAAAATGAACTTTTGAAGAGAAGCTAAATATAGTTACTATCTTTCCCAGAATATAACTTCAGAAAACCCTTGAGAAGTTGGAAAGTTTAAAAAAAAAGGAAGTTGTGGGAGGCTGCTTATTTATTACATGTATTTTCTTGAAATTGTTAACTTGCCTACTTAACGCTGAGAACTTTGTTCCGGCCCAGGTGTACCATACTTTCCATGACGAGGTGGACGAGTACCGTCGGCACTGGTGGCGCTGCAATGGGCCGTGCCAGAACAGTAAGCCGTATTTCGGCTATGTGAAGCGCGCCACCAACAGGGCACCCTCCGCCCATGACTACTGGTGGGCTGAACACCAGAGAACCTGTGGAGGCACTTTCATCAAAATCAAGGAGCCAGAGAACTACTCAAAAAAGGGCAAAGGGAAGACAAAACTGGGAAAGCAGCCAGTATCAGAAGCAGAGCATAAAGGTAAGTCTGCTTGTAGTCTTCCTACTTTTCCACTACTGTGGCTAGTTCTCTTAAGGACACTTCAGAGACTGGCATAAAGATAAACCTTTAATTAATTTGTTCAACAGAAAAAAAGGCAAAACAAGAAATTTGGTTTCAACCGAAGCCCATTTAAAATTTTTTTTATTTTATTATTTTTCTCTTGTTAGAGATAAAACCCTTAGCAATATTTTTTGAAGAAAAAGATAAAGTTTAAAGAGTGTTTCTTGTGTAGATATTTTCAAGTATGGACTTAAAGCAGAAAAAAAATCCCATTGTCCATAAAACGGTGGTAGAAAAATATATTTTGCTCTATATACATGTGAGAAAAAGTGGGAATAGTTTCCACTGCTAAAATTGAAGGGTAAAGTCCCTTTCCCTATCCTGACTCACTGGGTCATTAGGAAACAGAAGGCAAAAAAAAGATTGTCAAGGTAAAAACAGTAATTCAAATAACAATGCCCGGAATGTAAGTCCTAGCTACACCCCTTCCTATCAGTTGGAGTCTATCCAAGCAACTTCTGTTGATGTATGTATTTTCATTAGAAGAATGGGAAAAGGATACGGCATGTATATGCTAACACTTCAAGATTTACCCCTTTCTTCTGCAGTTCAGAGTTACTGCTCTTTGAAGGGGTAGCCAGGTTACTAAAGTTAATGTTTCTTCCCTTGGGAAGTTGTTGATTGGATGTGATAAGGATTCATGGACATAAGCTTTCTCAAATCTGAAACGTTTACTAAGTTGAGAAGCTATAGAAGAATTTATGTGGAAAGATTATATCCTGTTTTGTGAGCTGGGAAGATGATGCAGTAGCAGATTTTTCCCATCTGGGACGTGGCTTAAGAGTACTAAAGGCAGTTTTCTTGATAAAAGTTATTTTGCTATTGATATTTGCATGATAGAACTCCTTGTTTAAGTATGAGATGGTATTTTGTGTTTTGTTTTGAAAGGAGGGTGTTTTTGTCCTTTATGTGTTCTCATTATCAGAGCTTTCTGATAGCTGAAGGTTGCCCTCCTGTTAATAGAGAATTACAGTATAGTTCTAAGTCAGAACAAAACAGTATTTCTTCATTGGAAAAACTATCCATTAGCTTAATACTTGTTATGGTATAAATTTTGAATCAAGGAAAAATCTTACTTCTTTTGCAGACAAACTGAACAGAGGGGAGAAACAGCTGTTAATCCCCTTTAGCGGGAAAGGTTATGTCCTAGGGGAAACCAGCAATTTTTCATCTGGGAAATGTATCACTTCACATGCTGTTAATGAAACCCAAGAGCCTTTAAGTCAAGACCATTCAGCAAATGCCCTGAGACCTCATTCTAAAACTGAGGTGAAATTTGAACAGAATGGTCCAAGTAAAAAGACTTCTGTAGCATCCCCTGTTCTCAGTACCAGTCATCAAAATGTCTTAAGCAACTACTTCCCTAAAATGTCCATTGCCAACAACAGGGCTTTCAGAAGTGTGAATGGGACTCCAAAGAAAAGCCTCACAGTGGGCGACAGCACTAAAAAGTCAGTCTTTTCCAGTTCTCAAAGGAGGGCTACATCTTCTAGGATGTCTCTAAGGAACTCCTTAAAAGCCATGGAATCGACATCTGTCACTGCGCCCCAGGATGCAGGTGGGCCTGAAGGTAAACTCCCAAGTAAACGACCCAGGCTAGAAGACAAGACTCTTTTTGACAACTTTTTTATCAAGAAAGAGCAAACCCAGAGTGGTGGTAATGATCTGAAGAGTAGTTTACATCCTCCAGCTGCAGCTCAGAATCCCAGCAGTTCATCAAGTCAGAGCAGTGTGGTTCACTGTCCTGTGTGTCAGGATGAAGTTTCAGAGGCTCAGATTAACGAGCACTTGGACTGGTGCCTTGAACGTGATAGCACCCAAGTCAAAAGCTGAAAAAAATCTCTGAAAAATGAATGGGTCTCCAATGTCCACCTTTATTGCCTCACTACTACACTCAGGAATTTCTGGTTAATAAGATTTGCAGGTTATAATCTAGTTCATCAATAGTAAATGTTCTACTTTATATAAATATATATGAGATTGTAATTAAAAAATATTTTGCCTAGAGGTTCTATACTCTTGTCTTATGTACACTGGAGCCCAGAATTTCTTCTGGATGCATTCATGTATATTTTTTAGATACTTCTTTCTGGCTTTTAAAAGTATTTAAATCTGTTAATCTTTTTACTTTCCTTAAAACATGCAGTGAGGAATTCTGTCAGGTATTTGGTTAAATTGAATATTTCATTATTAATATTAAAACTCATTCCCAGAACTGCTAATATCCATAGTGTCAGACATATTGACCAAAATTACAAACTAGTTGTTTTAGGCTACTCAAGGTCTTTGGGTTTTTTTCTTCCAAATTTTAACATTTCCTATATTGTAAAGATTTTATTTTTCTGTTTCACTAAAAGGTGGCAGATTTTATAGTAAGTAGATATTTATAGTAAATATTATATAGATATTATATGTATTCTATAAATATGTTGATATTATAGTATCTACTTATAGATAAGTATAGTAAAATAAATTTCTTTTGGAATATTGCTAGTAACAAATAGCTACTGTAATTCTGTAGGTCAGAGCTTAGCTGTTTTCTCAAAATTTTAGATGCTAAGTAACATAACAGTTGCCTAGTTTATGCACAAGTGAAACATCATCTGGAAACAGTATTATGAATCTTAAGCCAAAGTTGAAACCATTTAGGAATACCTTTTTGCCTATGCAAAGTATTCCTTTTAAAAAAATTCTTTTTTATGTTACAACAAAGGGGCAAAGATAGTTGGATGAAATTTACTTTGTTGTCTCATGGCTGTAACACCAGCTGTTGGCATATTTTCAAGGCCTTAGTTCATAAGTTTTTTCTTTTTCTTAACTTTGTTGCAGCATGACTTTTACATACATAGGTGCAGCTGGGTTCCCCTCTGTGTGATCACTGGAAGTTAGAGAACATTTCAGTTACCCTAGAAGGTGTCCTCATGGGCATCTCTTCTAGTCAACACCCACAGCCCCCAAGTAACCACTGTTTTCATCTGTCACCTCAAGTTAGTTTACTTGTTTTTGAACTTCATGAAGTCGTATCTTTGTTGCTATGGGTAGCAGAAGTTCATTCTTTTTTCATTGCTCTGTAGTACTTGTATGAATATGCCAGTTTATCATTCTAATATTAATGAACATTGGCATCATCTCCTGTTTGGGGCTGGCCGTTGTGAGCAGTGCTGCTAACAACATTCTTATTTATTTCTGTTGAGCATAACCCCAGACTGGAAATGCAGGGTCACCAGGTACCTTGTTTAGCTTCAGTAAATCCTGCCAGTTTACATGCTTACCAGCAATGTATGAGACCTTATTGTTCAGCAGTCTTAACGCTATGATCTGTCCTTTTCATTTTAGCCTATCTCAGTGAGTGTTTATGAGTTTTGATTCTTTTGAAACATTAAGTTAAACCATAGTATTTAATAAATATTTGTAAATGACTTAAAATGCGTATTATGTTGAATATATACATTTATACTCTCATACAAGATCATTTAACAAATTATGTTCAGGAAATATTTTTTGTGCGCCAAAACCATACAAAGCTCTGGTGCTATGAAGCATATGATAGCCCACCCATGGCCTCAAGGAGTAGTACAACCTATCGGGGAGTGAAACAAAAGCAGATTAATTTCAAAATAGCTAAGTGCTGTGGGAACTGGAAAAGATAATCAGCCCAGCCCAGGGCTTCAGGAGATGGAGGAGACAAATTGTACACCCAAGTTGAGTGTTCTAGGGCAAGTTAGTCCAGCAGGGGTGGAGAGAAAGGGCCTTGCAGAAAGAAGGAACACTAAGGGCTGGCAGCAGTCCAGCACATTCTACTGGGAGAACTGAGCTGCTCTAAATGAACAGAGGAAAATGTGAAGGGTGGAATGGTAGGAGAAAGACTGCAGACAGGACAAATTCAAGTAAAACTTGGAGGCTGAAAAACCCACCTATGGCATTCTCCACTTACGTCCTTTGTGTAGTCCCTGTTAATACACATCTGTTGATTCACATTGGGGTGGTGCTGTGGGAATTGGGAAGGCTTATACACCAGCCAAGAACATCTGAGAAGTGTTTTGAGGGGTTCACGGTTGGGGGGTTGGCAAGAGGGGGAAGGGCAGTGGCTGGGATGGAGAGAAGATGGCTTCCAGAAATACTTAGGTTGTAAAATCAAGAATTGGTCAGTTTTAAGTGATGATGGGACTATGTTAACTGGCAAGAAAGTTGAAGTTAATTTAAAATTTGGAATTAAATAAGACTTCATGTCAATATCTAAGAATTCTGATACTCCCAAATCTGTTGTTTTATATTAGGAAAAACAATCAGTTTTACGTTCTGCTGGTTTTTCACTTTTAAAAATCATTAGGGGTCAACTTTTAAATGTTATTGCCCTTCATTTTGAAGAGATGGGGAAGGAGAAAAGGGAAGCAGACTTTATCCCATGGTCCAAAAGCTCTGAGATTTTCTTTCCGAAGCTTATGGGAGTTTTAAGTAAGAATGTCACAGTGAAACAGGCAGGCGCTCTAACTTTCCTCAGACTTAGTACCCAGCTGGGATCTCCTCACTGGGCTGCCTTGAAAAGAAGCTGAGCTCTTTCTGCAGTTAATCCTTATTGAGGGGCAGTGGGTTCCTGTTGTTCATTGTTTGTTTTTTATCCTTGAGGTTATTGTTGCCTTTTTGGAAATCTGTTGTATTTGTTGTTGAATAGTAGCATATCCACCAGATGAAGTAAAACTCTACTAGACAATTATTACAGATTAAATTCTCTGAAAGTGAAGTCACTCAGTCGTGTCCAGGCTCTTTGCGACTCCATGGACTAAAACCTACCAGGCTCCTCTGTCCATGGGATTTTCCAGCCAAGGGTACTGGAGTGGGTTGCCATTTCCTTCTCCAGGGGATCTTCCCGACCTAGGGGTCAAACCCAGGTCTCCCGCATTGCAGGCAGACGCTTTACCATTGGAGACACCAGGGAGATTAAATTCTCTAGGGAACTGAAATGGTATAGGATGCCATGTGGTGATTAGCTCTGGCTTTTTCTCTGGCTTTTTATTTCTAACATTCCACTGTTAGAAAGTTATATAATTACATACACATCATCTCGTATCTTTTGATATGAAAGTGAAAGACTTGATCTTTAGTGATTCAGGAATCATCTCATTATCAAAGTTTACAATGCTGTGGACTAATAGAGAAACAAGCTGCAGTTTGCCGCCTTTGGTTCTGGAGCTAAACCTACCAAGATTTACCCTCTTGCTTACTGAACACCAGATGGCACTCTTGTGCTTAGCTGTTCAGTGGTGTCTGACTGATCCCATGGTGGTAGCTTGCCAGGCTCCTCTGCCCATGGGGGTTCTCCAGGCAAGAATATTAGAGTGGGTTGCCGTGCCCTCCTCCAGCGGATCTTCCCGACACGGATTGAACCCAGGTCTCTCGCATTGCAGGCAGATTCTTTACCATCTGAACCACCTTAGTAAATTAAATTTTTCTGAAAAACTGAAGGCATAGCAGCCAAAGAGAGAAAGAGAAACTTCAACAATGGGAATAATAATGACTGGTTCTGACACATAAAGGGAAAAGATAGGTTATGATCTCAAGTCCTGGGAGAGGGGACACAGCATGGTGAAGAGTCTGTGCTTGTTCAAACAAACAAGGACTGATCTACAGGTCTACCTCCCTAAACTTGTTTATATTTCACCTTTTACTCTGAACACTAATGTACAGTCTTCTGCAAGAAACCAGTACCCAGAGATGGCAAAACACGGTAACCGCCAACAGGAAGTCTTCCAGACAAGGTGGGACCTATATTTTCTACTGTTTTCAAAAATCATAGTATTCTTCCTTTGAATGTCTAGTACTTATTATTCTGCTCTCTTATCATCTTGATTAGTCTAATGTAGTGTTCTTTGCCCCTGTATCAGAGGTCTAGTGGAACAAAGAGGAGCCTGTTAAATTTTTGGTGTTAAGTGCATGAAATGGCTAGGCACTTCTCAACATCTGTTACCTGCTTTTGCAAAAACATCTTAATGTAACACTGATTCTCCATACTTCTCCAAAGAATCAAAATGTGTGTATTTTCAAGACAGATATTCTAGAGACCCAAATCATTCCAGGTTATAAGCATTTCTTGGAAACTAAACATGAAAATCTGCACCAACATGAAAGAAAGTTGGATTTCCTTTTTAACAAGATTCCTCACATGTATTTGTATACATTCAAAATAATTCAGTAAGATACACCCAGACACTTGTTCAGTTGCATTCTTAGTATCAAGATATTCAAATACTTCCTTTGTGGCTCATCTGATAAAGAATCCACCTACAATGCAGAAGACCTGGGTTCTATCCTTGGGTTGGGAAGATCCCCTGGAGAATGGAAAGGCTACCCACTCCAGTATTCTGGCCTGGAGAATTCCATGGACTGTATAGTCAATGGGGTCACAAAGAGTCGGACACGACTGAGTGACTTTCACTTTCACAGGATCCCTGATGGTAGGATGGAGTCTAGCTTCTTATCATGTCTGTGAGTCAACCATGTTGTTATTTGTAAACTCTTCATTCTAGTTGCTATTTCATGTAAGCACACTGCAACACGGGCTTCCCAGGTGCCTCAGTGGTCAAAAATCAGCCTGCCAAGCAGGAGATAGCGGTCTGATCACTGGGATGGGAAGATCCCCTGGAGAAGGAAATGGCAACCTACTCCAGTATTCTGGCTTGAAGAACCCCATGGACGGGGGGAATGGCGGGTTACAGTTCATGGGGTCACAAAACAGTTGGACATGACTTAGTGACTGAACAATACATCTGCTCATCGTGTGTCCCCTTCTGCTTTCTAACCCTTTGTGACCATTTTATATGGCACTGTGGTCTGCTTTCCTACTCTTTTTTTCTAATGATCGTCATTATATATTCGGTTGAATTTATTTTTCCTGGGGTATCTTACAAATTAATTTCAGATAATTTTGTCATCTTCAGTTTCTTTGCTGGAGTTACATCAATTCTTGTTACACAGCTTCCTGAGGGATTTTTTCTTTTGGTCCATTTTTGTTCTGAGATTTTGAATTTCGAATTTCAGGTTTTAATTTTTATTCCTACAAAGTCCTGTTTTTAAAGATATTTCATTCACACTGAACATTCTGCAGTTGCCTTATGGTTGAGGAAAGAATTTTCATCAGCTATAATTCTCATTTTTTTTCCTTCTAGATAGTACTGTTTGTAGCTATTTTTCTTCCCTATTCTGCTTATTTTGAAAGGTATTCTTTTCCTTGACTTGCAAAAACAGTTGGTTTGATATAGGCAAAGATGAGAGGCTTCTGAGTCAAGAGGGTTTTCTTCTGTTGGAACAGTGAAAAACAGTATTTCTCAGAGAGGACATATTTGTGAAATGGGAGTGATTTGCAATCTCATTTGATTCTATAATTTTATTTTTCTAAGATCCTTGCTTCCCTCCTTCTTCCATTTTACCATCAAGCCTCCAGGAGACATCTCCCCTCTCTGACACGGTGCCTTCCTCAAGCAGCCTCCTTCCATCTCATGAACTTTGAAGCCTCCCCGTGACGCCCCAGAGGGCAGCACTGGAGATGCACTGGTGTGATTTATGGGTATTCCCACCACTTGTGGGGGGTCCGTTTTTCCCCGGACACCGCTGCCTCTAGGCCCCCACTGCCCTGGCTCTCTAACATAGTTTCCATTTCCACCTGACTCAGCCTTCACAGGAATGCTGGTGCTGGCTCTAGTTTCAGATGCTCACTTCTCTGTTTGCACATAAGCTGAACTTTTTTGTGTCTCACAGTTATGCTATAGCTACAGGTTACAGGTGACTTTGTTGGGAAGATAATGAAAGAGATTCAGATTCAGGCAGCAACTAAGATTCCTTGGAAAGCCAGAAGCTCAAGTACTTCCCCTTAAATATGAACACAAGCAAGAATGGTCAGACCTGGGAGGAAAACGTCTAATGACAAAAAATTTAAAAAAAAGATAAATACTGTATCTACTAAATGGAACAGGTTTTCATATATTTTAAAAATTTAGAGAACAAAAAAGAGAGTTCTTAAAAATTAAAAATGTGACAGCACATGTGAAACCCTTGGAGAACTGGAAATGAGACGTCTTCAAAGCAAAGGACAAAGGCACGCAGTAGTAGCCGACAGTGACAGGCTCACACCTGAGGTGGACTGTTTGGACGACAGCTCAGTTCAGTCACTCAGTCATGTCTGACTCTTCACGACCCTGTGAACTGCAGCACACCAGGCTTCCCTGTCCCTGTCTGGACAATAGTTCAGAAAGAGCAGAGAAGATGGAGGGGAGAAATAATTTAAGAAAATGTCCCCAAATGTAGGGCATGAGTTTACAGTTTGCATGCCTCTCACAGTGGCTGAGAATAGGCATTCTGTCACAGCCCTGGCGACAGGAAATTAGTCTGTGAGTGTCCACATAACGAAAAGCAGAGTACGTGTAAAGAGTCAGAAATAGGAATGGCTTCAGATTTCTCAGCATCCACACTGCAACTTAGAACCGAGAGAATGCCTTCAAAATTCTGAAGGATAATTATTTCCGAGCTAGGTTTCTAAACTCAGGCAAATTACCAATTAAATGTGAGAGTTAAAAAGAAGAAAATGTACCTCCCAGGTACTCTTTCACAGAAAGTACTGAAGGACATGCTACACCAGCTTGAAGTGAGCCAAGAGAGGAGAAGACACAGGCCCCAGGAAGCGAAGACCCCACAGAAAGGAGCGCTAGGACCTCCAAACAACGTGGGAGGGGGTCAGTGGAGACAGCTGTGCTCCGGGCAGACAGCGCGACCACACTAGGTTCCTGCAGGTTGGAGGTCTTGGGGGTGTGAGACAGAAGACCAAGCAAGACATTAAGAAAAAAGTAAACGATAAAAGTCATCATGATATATTCTACACCTCATGTTTGAATAGCACAAATAGTCTTTGTTCCTTTTGCTTTGGCTATGTCACATAGCATGTGGGATCTAGTTCCTAGACCAGGAATGGAACTCTTTCCCCCTGCAGTGGAAGCACAGAGTCTTAATCATTGGACCACCAGGGAAGGCTCACCAGGGATGTCCCAACAGTCTCTAACTCTTCCTGTGATCTAAAGTTACAAGACAGTATGTAAGGACTCAGGGAGGCATGGTAGAGGCAGAAGAGGAGGGGTGGAGAGACACCTGTATGCTTACCTCCCACGCAGGGACATTCAGACATAATGAAGAATCTAGAGCGTGGCAATGGAACTGCATAATTTAGAACTAACTGGGTGCAACTGGAGGAGGAAATGGCAACCCACTCCAGTGTTCTCGCCTGAAAAATCCCATGGACAGAGGAGCCTGGCGGGCTGCAGTCGAAGTGGTCACCAGAGTCAGACACCACTGAGTGACTCAGCACAGCAATAGAGCACGTACCCAAAAAATCACATAAGAGTAAAAACCTTTTCTCAGGGGAAGAACACAAGCGGCTATTTTTCTTACCAAGCCTCACATGAAACAAGCTGACTTACCTACAAGTGCATTTGTAACTTTGACTTTAAAAACCTGAAATGCTATTTTATAGAAGATCATAGAAATAAAACAATTTTGGCAGAAAAAGACCTCATCTCAATAAATATAGACTTCATCCAGTAACTCCTTATCCAATAACCTCTATAGCACCTATTCAGAGCTAAGAAATGATCCATTTGATAAGAAGCTGCCTGCAGCTGTTCAGGCCCTCCCTGTCTTATGACCTGGTTTATATTTAAGTGTTTTCTACTTGTAAAACTGTTCCCAGCTCATGAGGCCAGGCCCCTTATATGTATCATTGGTCCAATGGTGTGTCCTTGAGCACTGCCATGTTCCAGGTGAAATTTACTTTCTGGTGATCATGAAAAAGCAAGAGAGTTCCAGAGAAACATCTATTTCTACTTTATTGACTATGCCAAAGCCCTTGACTGTGTGGATCATAATAAACTGGAAAATTCTTCAAGAGATGGGAATACCAGACCACCTGACCTGCCTCTTGAGAAATCTGTACGCAGGTCAGGAAGCAACAGTTTTAACTGGACATGGAACAACAAACTGGTTCCAAATAGGAAAAGGAGTACATCAAGGGTGTATATTGTCACCCTGCTTATTTAACTTATATGCAGAGTACATCATGAAAAACGCTGGGCTGGAGGAAGCACAAGCTGGAATCAAGGTTGCCAGGAGAAATATCAATAACCTCAGATATGCAGATAACACCACCCTTATGGCAGAAAGTGAAGAAGAACTAAAAAGCCTCTTGATGAAAGAGGAGAGTAAAAAGTTGGCTTAAAGCTCAACATTCAGAAAACTAAGATCATGGCATCCGGTCCCATCACTTCATGGCAAATACATGGGGAAACAGTGACAGACTTTATTTTTGGGGGCTCCAAAATCACTGCAGATGGTGATTGCAGCCATGAAATTAAAACACGCTTATTCCTTGGAAGGAAAGTTATGACCAACCTAAATAGCATATTAAAAAGCAGAGACATTACTTTGTCAACAAAGATCCGTCTAGTCAAGGCTATGGTTTTTCCAGTGGTCATGTATGGATGTGAGAGTTGAACTATAAAGAAAGCTGAGCGCAGAAGAATTGATGCTTTTGAACTATGGTGTTGGAGAAGACTCTTGACAGTCCCTTGGACTGCAAGGAGATCCAACCAGTCCATCCTAAAGGAGATCAGTCCTGGATGTTCATTGGAAGGACTGACGTTGAAGCTGAAACTCCAATACTTTGGCCACCTCATGTGAAGAGTTGACTCATTGGAAAAGACCCTGGTGCTGGGAAAGATTGAGGGCAGGAGGAGAAGGGGACGACAGAGGATGAGATGGTTGGATGGCATCACCGACTCAATGAACATGGGTTTGGGTGGACTCCGGGAGTTGGTGACGGACAGGGAGGCCTGGCATGCTGTGGTTCACGGGGTCACAAAGAGGTCAGACACGACTGAGCGGCTGAACTGAACTGAACTGATCATGAAAAGATCAGCCTTAAAATCAACAGCAGAATCTGGGGACTGCATTCTTGACATTAAGATGCCTAAGAGCCTATTCCTGAAGCAGTGGAGACTGGGTACTTCTAAAAACCCAGGTACAATTATTAAATATATGGCATAAATACATATAATTGCCATCTACAACCAAGATAGATCTCACGTTCTCAGACCCTCTGCATCTTGGGAATACTCTGTTTCACTTGGGTCACGCAAAACTCTTTCTGTAAGACTGGAGCCACTGTGCTTATTTTCAGATGAAAAAAGCTTCGAAGGTAGCCTGTTTAGTTCTGAATTAGAACTAAACAGATCTGTCAATTTTGTCTGTGCTCTTTTTGCCAAAATACCAAAAATAATCAGTTTTCATCCCTAACTCACACTGGCCCTCCCCTTTAATCCATTCAGCTGTATTTCAGTAGAATTTTACAAGTGCCCTAACTGAGTGAAAGTTGCTCAGTTGTGTCTGACTCTGTGTGACCCCATGGACTTCTTCAGGCCAGAATACTGGAGTGGGTAGCCCTTCCCTTCTCCAGCAGATCTTCCCGATCCAGGAATTGAACCAGGGTCTCCTGCATTGCAGGCGGATTCTTTACCAACTAAGCTATGAGGGAAGCCCTAAGATAGGTTGAAATATAACAAAAACACCATACCAAAGAATATTTTAAATAAGAGGTAAATGAATATGTATATTGACCTCATGTTGTAAAGAACTCTTTAGTTCATGACCACACCGATTATACTTTTCTGCATATATACACACAGGATACCTGTGACGGTTAGAGATAAACCTCATGGCCCTTCGTTTCTGCAGCAGAGGGGCCACACAGACAGGCTCGACAGTGTGAGTATTAGAGTCATTAAAAAAAATCGTATTAAAAGGGCAAGAATCTAAATGTTGAGAATACAAATATAGAGCTCATGGATCCCATGGACAGTCCAGCTACTCCCAGGATTGCTAAAGTTATTGCTAAAATTGTCACACTCCTTGTTTGCTGTTCTCTTTCCCTTGTTATTATTTATAAAAAGCAGTACCAAATGCTCTGGACTAAGCCAGAGATGAGTGAGAGAAAAGCACATTATCTGATGGAGAAGCCCATTAAGAAAGTCAGTGTATGATAAAGGATCAAAAAACAACAAGAGACAAGTGGAAATAAGCATAATTTTTTCAAGAACATTTATACATCTGTTTAATTAGATTAGCTTTACAAGCATTTTGAGAGCTTTTTCATAATGAAACACTGCTTTTCAAATTACATGACTTTATAGTCTATCTGTATGTAAATCCTGAAATTCTTTGCCTGCTGTTGATAAAGGTCTGTGTTTTACAGCTGGTTAATATGTTGAATAAAAACAGCATTAGAAGCTTTATCTTTTACCAGGATTAAACACATATAGGCCACAAATAGTTTTAAATTTTGTTTTATATAGAGTCCTGCTTGGTGACAAGTTAACAGTCCCACTAACATGAAAAGAACAGATTTTAAATGGATATTGAAGAAATGGCTATCCTGATTTCTCCATCCTTTCACAACAATCTCCAAGAAATTATAAACTTTTCCAAAAACAAACAAAAAAAAAACCCACAACAAAATTTAAAACCTGTCAGGCAAGCACAACCCACAGACAGGAGAATCGGACACTTTGCACAACCGCAGAGACACATATCTGAATGACACAGGGGCTCCCAGATTAAAAGGCTGCTATTGTACACCCTGACAAACAAACCTCCCACCAACATCACAGAGTTTCTACTCAACCTAAAAATAATAGCGCTTCTGAGCTGTGGCCTCAGGCAGTGCAGCGCACTGCAGACCAGGCTGGGGCGCGAGGGGAGAGAGGGGCAGAGGCACTTACTGTTGAGATGTTGCATTGTACTAACATTATCTGGGACTAGGAAAGGAAGTGGAACAAAACTGCAGTGGGTGAGGAAAACCAACAATCAACTACAACTGTCTCCTGCAAGTTCTCCGAAGTGAGATCACAATACTGAATATTTAATCCCACCCTAAATCCATGCTGCCAGTTCACTAAACAACTTTTTTTCATGTTTTATATGAACAGTAGCAATCTTTTAATAAAAATTACTGAGCTTTCCATAGAAAAGGTCTCTAATTGAATACAAACTATACAGATGCTAAAACTGTCATAGGTTGAAATATACAGAAACATTTCTGTACACTCACATTATTTTGGCAAAGAAGATCAAGGACAGAGATAGAAAACTGAAGTGGGCAAGGTCTTACACCCATAATTCATGCAAAATACAGATAACCACCTTTTGGGCTTTGCTAAACAGCCTAGGAAACTGAAGTCTAAGATATCCATCCTAATTCAGGTGTTAAATAACTCAAGTCTGGGAGGACTTACATGATTTTGTAGGATTCCCTCTTTTTTCTGAAAAGTAAAAAAGAAGACTCAGAAGTATCTGGTTTTTTGCTTCGTGTTTTGATTTTTAAGCTGAATGTCCATCTTTCAGTCCTGACGGACAGCACCACCTCTTGGGAGGCATCAGCAGTGGCCTGAGGAGTCACTGATGTCAAGTCTGTAATAACACCATTTGGTCTGGAGGCACAGTCTCCCCCTGACGCTAACTAACAGGAATGAGGTTCTGATCTGCTGGCCAGATTGGCAGAGAAGTAGGAAGAAAAGAGCAAAACTCAAAGATAATCAACCTGACGGGAAGCAAAAGGCAAAGTCTAGGAAAGGGGACAGGATGTTCTACATCTACAGGATGTACCTGAAAGCAGAAGAAAGCCCTTTATCTTGGGAACTTGATGCTGAGGAGGATAACCTCAAGTTCATTTAGTGCCAGTCACTGTAGTTTTTTTTTTTTTTTAATGTAACTTAAAAGATAAAACCTTTTTACTGTGTATTTTTCCTATAAAACATGAACTAAAGTTACTGGTAGTAAATGGTAAAGTAAACAGTGACAGTTTTCACTATTAACAATGTCAAAAAAACAACAGCAGCAGTCTTTTAAGAGTTCAAATTAGTGTAAGGACTACAAAACAATCTGATTTTTCAGTTGGTGATTAAAGTGCTCCTTTTCTTATTTTAAGTAAAAACAAAATTAATCATTAGTCACTGGCAACAATCATTTTAAGAGGCTTTTCAGGGCAAAATTTAATAGTATGAAGAGGTTTACAAAAATAGATTGATGCTATTTTGGGAAATAATACTGTAATTTTTTCTCAATTCAGTTTTGATAAATTGTACCTGATTATACAAAAATTATTTCAAATTCAAACTTGACTATATAAAAAAGGGAGAGATGAAATGAATTCAGCTAGATGACAGATCTGGCAAAATATAAGAATGAAAACAATTCTACCTAGGGCACTTATTTCATGTCCAGATGTAAATACCACTTTCAGTTGATAACTTATATTCCTCCCATCACAGGTTTGGAGTCAGTCATGCAGTACAAAGCCACACAGTCAAAATCTTTGTTTTGATGCAACACAAAAAAGTTGTTTCTGTTTCCTTAAACTGCCAACTGTTTGTCTATTTTTCTTTATCCCATTTATTTGTATTCACAAGTTAACAAATAGCGTCAATAATTATTGTAGGTGAAGTGGGGTATTGCTGGATGAAAGGCTCTATAAGACGTCTTTACTGATCGAATCAGAAGGTTTATTGAGTTCAACCCTCACACCTTTTTCACCTGCAAGGTAAAAAAAAAAAAATTCATGCATTAAGTACCAGAGAGCTTCTGTTCCTACATCCCAGTGTGCGCAGCATTTCAACTTGCAAACACACATCATCTGAGAGTGGTCACACTCAGACTCCCAGAAGTCACCCTCAGGGTTGATTATGGTGAGTGCAGGGACTCTGAACTAGTAAACCTTCAAAGGGGAAAACCACTCTCTACAGAGGGATAATGACTTTTGTCTGCTTTTTTCTTTTTGAAAAACAAACTGAATTGCTATAAAATATTAATAGCAGTATGTTCAGCCTCACTGAAAGCACACTACTAGGCTTCTGTCACAAACAGTGACTGAAAATAAACAGAAACTTGTGAATATTCAATTTTTATAGTTTTATAGAAGGCTGATGTGGGATTATCCATGGCTGGTGACAGAACAGGTAGTCAAATCAGTAATGTGAACTGGAGCAGATTTGTGAGGTACAAAGTGGGGTTAAAGAAAAGACAGGTCAGCAGTCCATCTGCTTAAAACCTCAAGCCCAACTTTTTCAGGAGAGTGTCGACAAGTGGAGGTGACTGGACACCACTTGCAGATATGGACTCTGCATGCCTGTCAGATTTACTGATTTCAGCATCTCAATTCATCTCGTTGTGTTAATTTTCTTCATATCCACATTTAACATGAAAGACCTGGATTATTCTCCAGGGCATGTACATCTAAAGAGGAAAGGATGTTACCTTTCTTCCACGGGGAGAATGAGAAGACAGCCTATGACTGAGAAGGATAATCACAGAAAACTCAGTTTGCTCGAACCATTTCCCCCAGATTGCTTTGTCTCAAACTTGCCTCACCTTTGGGCAATTTTGATGGTTAAAGGTAACAATGAAGGTGACTTAACAGCAGTCCTCTTCTAAATAGGGGGATTAAGAATCTGACAAAAACAATGGAAAGCACCGCCTGGCTTGGGATCTCTTCCTTCTAGTGTACCCAGGCCCCAAATGTTTACCTGTTAGATATTTTACTTTAGCTCGCGCTCTCTCATCTGCATCAAAATACCAAACAGTTATTGCGTACCTAAAAGAAAATTTAGAACAGGGTAAGAATGATCACACTGAGAGAAAAAAAGGGAATGCTGTTGCAAAGGTCTAGTAAAACTCATCATGGCAAAACAACACCTAACTTGGAATGACATCAGGTGATACGTGGGCACAGTAACAACCCACTTATCCAAGAACCCCAATGGTCAACAGCATAACACAGAGCCAGGAGTAGCTCAAATTAACACTGCAGAGTTTGTGACTTTTTACGATTTTCTTAATACCTACATAACCTATTTGATGATCTGTTTTGCAAGCCTATAGCACATCAGAAACAGACACCAAGAAGGAAAGAGTGGCTGTCACAGAAAAAGTATGTTATCACTAGCGTTCCAAAAGAAAAGAAGAGCAACAGGAGGATGCCAGACCAGGGGTCTGTAGCGCATGGGAGGATGGGCAGTCTCAGCCACATCTGAGGATGCCACTACACTCAGAACAACAAAGAATCATGACTGGCATTTATCATTTTACAACCTGGAGTAAAGAAAGTTCAATCATGCAGAGAATTTTTTAGGATTTTAATCAAAACAATTATACTATGCCTTGTTTCATTTTTCTGAAAATTTCAATCATATGGAACACCTCATTTCACAAATGAATGAAGACTCTCTCATTTATTAAAGACCACAAAGCACTTAGTTACACCTTTTGGTACTAAAAATGCAGAAAATCTGCAAACACCACAGGGAGTGAAAGCATGTTAGAAAGGATCAGTTTCTTAGAAGAATGCAGCAGTCAGTAAAGTGTCCTGCAGATTCTGGCCGGTGTTCACTAGGGAAAAGCAACACTGATCAAATGATGAACCAGCAAACTGTCTGCTGTCAAGAGTCAAAGGCAGAGCAGAGGCAGAGCCTGGGAGTCTGGACAGTCAGGGAGGTTGGAAAGGGACAGAGCTGAGGTCAAGGTGTGGCCTCCCGGCTTCCCCGGCTCCAGAGCTCCAGCCCCTATCCTATCACACAGGTGGCCTGGCAATGGGGAAGGTGCACAAATAGTCTTCTCTATCTTTTGCACCCGCCCCAAACTCTTAGTTCCTTAGTAACCAGAGTTCAGCTATCTGGATCAGGTCCCTGCACTGTCCAAGGTCTTCCCAGAAGACAGCTGTAACCCACCACATATCACTGTTTCTCCTGCCTCATCCCCTATCTGTTTAGATTCCTCCTCCATGAATCTGTCTCTGCTCTGACTCCACAGCCTCGCCCTTTCCTCCCAGCCCTGCCGACACTGTCTACTCCTTGTTTCTCCTCACTCCAGGTCCAGCGGCTACAGCTGGACCAACTGATTCCAATGCAAGACCACTTTCTCCCTCCTCCAAACTCCTGGAGCAACTCATAATTACATGGCATCTATTCATTACCTAAAATGTTCATTCTATCTCCACTGAGAAGGACACAACCACATCACATTCAAGACTCAATACAAAGGAAGATCAATGAAGCAGTTTCGAGTTCAGAAACGATTTTTAAGCAGCAGTCAGGGCTGAGATGGGCACTGGGGTGATGGGAGGAGAGACAGGATTTAGGACAGAGTCTGTGATGTGATGGGATCCCCAGGTTCCACCCAGGAGTTCTTACAGCCTCAAGTCACACCGCTCAGCCTGCTACTCACTAAGATGCATAAGGGCTGAGGCAACACAGCTCAGAAAGAAGGAAGGAGGGACAGGTGACCAAAGCTTTACAATCTGAACCTCATGAAATGATACAACATCACTGTCAAGAGCCAGCTCTTCTCCTCAAGAGCCAGCTCTTCTCCTTGTGTTTCTAAGGGATCTCACCAGATCTAAGCCACTGTGTAACAGTAATTCACTATCATAATGTCCCAAATCCCTTCTATAATGAAAAACAGGTATTTAAAAAGTAGAGATTTTTTTTAACAAATATTTATTTTGCTAACAATGTCTATAACATCTTTCATTTTAATAGCCTACACATTTTAATTAGGTCATGGTAAATGGTAAAAAAAAAACTTTTAAGAGTACAGTAAAAAATAGGTTTAGAAAATGAAACCTTGTAGAAAATGAGTATAAAGCAGAAAATGTAAACAACAGTATAAGCCTAACAGACACTGTCTATTAAAGCAGAAGGGTAGTTTTTTAACACACCTTTTCTACTTCTCTTTGCTCTATTCTTTTTTCTCTACACATCCACTCTCTGGTTATGTATTTTTCTACCCCGTATCCTTTTTCCATACCATCCCTCTGCCCCCCACTTCTGCTGGACCCCCTTTAACAAAGCTGCCCTTTCCCTTGTCTAGTTAGTCCTTATTCCCCACGTGAACACTCTCACGAGGTCCGAGAATGGATACTAGTGAGGAGATGCACAGACCAAGCAGACAGGCCTGGGAAGATAAGAACCCTGAGCCTCCCTGTCTCCCCTAGACAAGGAGGGGCTGCACAGAGACTTGCAGACATTTGGGACTGTGAACACCCTTATAAAATCATTCAGATTAAACGTCACGACTAAAGCCTTATGATAAAGGTAACAGAAGGACAGCGAGATACTCATTAGAAAATTCATGTTTATGCCATCAAGCCCCTCCTATCTTACTGTGCTGTTTACCATTTTTTTTTTCTTAAAAGGAATACTACCTTGTAGCATATGCTGGTTGTACTTCATGAGGGTTGCGACGGTCAGACCAGAAAAACAGCAGTCTATCAAATTTGGGTTCAATGTCAGCAAACTGGGCTTTGCCTTCTGGAAAAATTCGAAGTATACCTCCACTTACCTAGGAAAGGAGCCAAATATGTAAATATGAGCAACCAAGAATGCGAAAAAATTAAATTTAGGGGGAAAAGACCACTTTAGTAAATCAAGTCTTAACTGAATTATTCACATAATATCTCGATTAACAATATCTGGAATTGAGATTTCAAGTATATGCAGAGATAGAAGGAAAAATTCATTCCCTTGTTTTAGGGAATTTTATAAATATTTGATGAAACAGATGAATAGTCTCTAAACTCAAAAGTCTTAAAAAAAAAAGTCTTAAAATGACATCTAAAAGTCTGAACAACTAGTAAGCATTCCTTATTTATGTATGGTGATGACTTGCTTCACCTACTCTTAAAAATGTATCCATTTCAAATCATTCTGATGAAAATTACTACAAATGATTAACTGTGTCAAAGAAGCAGTTCATCATATTTTAAAAGTTCAGAAGATAATAGAGCAGTCTTATTTAAGGAATCCAATACAGCAGGAAAAAGTGTCACTTATGGTCAGCACTAGAAACTGTAGCTTCCCAGCCTGGGCCTACATAACTGAACTCGTCCACAGAGGGCCACTATCATTTACCCCAGTAGGTGTCTGTCTCTATTGGAGACCAGAGGGACTCCCCATGCATTCTGATATGGATTGTTCTGGGACCTGCTGTTGGCCCGGGGTGCAAAGTAGGGAACAATTCAGACAGATGTCCTTGTGGTGATTATAATCTGGGTGGGAGTAAAGCAAGGTAACCCCCACCCAACTGAGTAACTCTTTACCCTTGAAAAACTAAACTCCTAACAGGCAGACTCCTGAATTGAAAGGAATGTTGATACTTGATCAAGACACCATGGAGGTTGAGCCTATTCCTCAGTTCCATGACAGTCAGAGCAGCTGTCCACCAGGCTCACAGTCAAGTGAGTTAGACTCAAGCTACTTGGTGCTCTTGCCCGCCGTCCTCAGGTTCGAGCGTTGCCCCAGGAGGTTCCCAGGGCACTTGTGGACATCTAAAGGGGGTCTAGACTGTGACAGAGAGCGTACCTTCTTTTCTCTTCCCGCTTCTCTCTGCCCTTCCCCTGGAGTCAATGGGAACAGAGGTAGGTTTCAAAGCTTCCTATCTTCCTCCGGGAAGCCTTCCCTGACCCCTGCGTCAGGCAGCCTTCCTGTGCGTTCCCACAGCAGTCTGCCCCGCACCTGGTAACACCAGCGGTAACCGTCGGTCCACATGGTCTGCACCCTCCCCTGGAGCCACGCTCTGGGAGGGAGAGCTCCATTTCTGCTCAGTTTCCAGTTCCAGTTACCAGAACACCCTCTGGTACAATGTACTTATTGAGAGCAAAATCTTGCAAGGAAAGTTTTCAGTTTTACATATAGAAGCACTGAAGACTTTTTTCTGCTTATGTACTAATTTAAAAACTATATATTGATGACCTTAGGTCATATAAAAATTAAAGGATCAGCCTAGAAAGAACCTAGACTCTAACAAAATGTGGAAGAGTTGATCAAACATATTTCTAATTTTCTAGATATTCACAAAATGTGAAAAAAAAAAGTTAAGTTTTAACTAAATTTACACCAGTTGTTTTGTGTGTTGAGTTCAAGGTGAATTAACAATTTCTCGATTTCAAACTTTGAAAGTTTTAACAAAAAACCAAGTTTGTTGACATACTGCCCCAAAATATACTAGCAATAAAACTTACCTCCATTTTGAACTTGCAGTAGGACAGAGGAAATTCTTTCTTTTCAAAAAAACATTTTTTAACTGCTTGTCACACTTCTATAACAATATTCTTGCATTTGCTACTTGCTCTTTTAAAAAAAAAAATGTATTCATGTTGGCTGTGCTGGGTCTTGGCTTTCTCCAGCTGTGGAGAGGGGGCTACTCTCTAGTTTGGAGCATGGGCTTCTCATGACGGCGGCTCCTCTTGCAGAGTACAGGCTCTAGGGCACATGAGCTCAGTAGTTGTGGCTCCCCAGCTCCAGGGCACAGGCTCAGTGTTTGTGACACATGGGCTTAGTTGCTCCACAGCATGTGAGATCTTCCTAGACCAGGGACTGAACCTGTGTCTCCTGCATCGGCAGGCGGATTCGTTACCACTGAGCCACCAGGAAAGCCCTGTTGCTGCTGCTGCTAAGTCGCTTCAGTCGTGTCCAACTCTGTGCGACCCCATAGACGGGAGCGTACCGTCCATCGGATTTTCCAGGCAAGAGTACTGGAGTGGGGTGCCACTGCCTTCTCCGAAAGCCCTGTTACTTGTTCTTTATTCATTTTATTGAGGTATAGTTGACTGACAATATTGTGATAGTTTCAGAGGTACAGCAAAGTGATTTGGTTATACATATATATGTATTTTCCTATATTCTTTTTTGAAAATTATCTTCTACTATAGTTTATTATAAGATATTGGATACAGTTTCCTCTACTAACAGTAAATCCTTTTTTATCTTATATATGGTAGTGTATACCTCTTAATCTCATCCTCCCAATTTATCCCTCCCCACCTTCCCCTTTGTTAACCACAAGTTTGTTTTCTATGTCTGAATCTATTTCTAAATATTTTGTAAATAAGTTCACTTGTAGCATTTTTAGACTGTACACGTAAGTCATACATAATAGTATTTGTCATTCTCTTCTGACTTATTCTGTTTAGCATGATAATTTCTAGGACCATCCATGTTGCTGCAGATGGCATTTTCATTTTTTATGGCTGAATAATATTCCCTCATAAGGAATTCTTTATCCATTCATCTGTTGATAGATGCTTAGCTTGCTTCCATGTCTTGGCTACTGCAAACAGTGTTGCTATGAACAATGGGGGTGCATGTTATCTTTTTGAATTAGAGCTTTCATCTTTTTTGGACATATGCCCAGGAGTGGGATTGCTGGGTCATATGGTAGTTTTATTCCTAGTTTTCTCAGGAGTCTCCATACCGTCTTCCATAGTGGCTATATCAATTTACATTCCCACCAACAGTGTAGGAGTGTTCCCTTTTCTCCATACCGTCTCCAGCATTTATTATTTGTAGACTTTTTGATGATGGCCATTCTGACCATTTTGTGAGGTTACCTCATTGTACTTTTGATTTGCATTTCTCTAATAACTAGTTAATGTTGAGCATTTTTACACTTGTCTTTTGGCCATCTGAATGTCTTCTTTGGAGAAATGCCTATTTAGGTTTCCTGTCATTTTCTGACTGGGTTTCTGTTGTTGTTATTGAATTACATGAACTGTTTGTGTATCTGGAAATTAAGCCTTTGTCAGTCACAGTGTTTGCAAATATTTTCTCCCAGTCCATAGGTTGTATTTTTGTTTTTGTTTGTTTGATTAGGTCGTATTTATCTTTGCTTCTGTTTCTATTGCCTGGGGAGACTGACCTAAGAAAACACTGGTACAATTTATGTCAGAGAATGTACTGCCTGTGTTCTCTTCTAAAAGTTTCATGGTGTCATGCTTTATATTTAAGTCTTTAAGCCATTTTGAGCTTATTTTTGTATATGGTGTGAAGAAGTGTTCTATTGTGTGTGTGTGTGTGTAAATATATAAAAAATATAACAACTTCAATGATTTACATACATCTGTCCAGCTTTCTTAACACCATCTGCTGAAGAGACTGTTTTTTCTCCATTGCAAATTCTTGCCTCCTTTGTCAAAGATTAATTGACTGTAGATGTGTGGATTTATTTCTGAGCTCTCTATTCTATTCCATGGATCCACATGTCTGTGTCTGCACTAATACCATGCTGCTTTGACTACTATAGATTTATAGTACTGTCTGAAGTCTGGAAGGGCTATGCCTCCAACTTTGTTCTTTTTCCTTAAGATTGCTTTGGCAATTCTATATAAATTTTAGGATTACACGTTCTAGTTCTGTGAAAAGTATCATGGGTAATTTGATAGGGATTGCATTAAATCTGTAGATTGCTTTAGGTAGTATGGCCATTTTAACTATATTAATTCTTCCAATCCAAGAGCATGGGATATCTTCCCTTTTCTTTGCATTATCACTAATTTCCTGTATCAGAGTTTTATAAACCTCAGCATATAGGTTAGGTATATCTCTAGATACATATTTTTTGATGTGATCTTAAACAGGATTTTTTCTAGCTTCTCTTTTCAATATTTAATTGTTGGTGTAAAGAAATGCAATAGACTTCTGTACATCAATCTTGTACCCTGCTACCTTGCTGAATTCATTTATCAGTTCTAATAGTTTTTGTGTGGAGTCTTTAAGGTTTTCTATAAGAGTATCAAGGACAGAGGATATTCTTTAAATCAGTATGGTACAGAAAGATTACTGGATCACTAAGTTTTAGGATATGCTTATAGAACAGGACTAAGTTTTTGCACATTTAAGACCTGGTGGTTTTCATTTGTGTGTATGTGTGTGTAGCGAAGGAAGGTGTTTTAAAGGTTATTTGATTTTTAAAAATTGCCATGACTACACAAGTGTGTTCACTCTGTGAAAATCCACTGGGCTATATATTATGTTCACTTTTCTATTTTCCTTCAATATATGTAAATAAAAAAGATTTTAAAGAAATCAACCAAAATTAGTTTATACAATCTCTAATGCAATCATACATGACACACTTCTAAAGTTTAAATCTTTTAAACTTCAGTGAAACTAAGACTGATATTCAAGGAATATATTTTTGAAACAACAGAGATTAGCTGTATTGTACATTCTGACTGTACCATAGAATCTGTCAGTATTGATAAACTTCATAATCAGAGAAAGAAGTCCTGCCTCCAACAGTCCAACAACTCAATGCCCAATAACATCTCTGCAACAATGCAAAAAAAAAAATGTAGGAGTTAAATAGCAAATAATTCTTAATAATCATTTATACATAATCTCCCTCAAAAGTTGTGATAGAGCAAAAAAACCTCATAAGTGTTTTGGATATTATTTTAATAAAAGATATTTTTGTAAAAGTTAAATTTTGGATGAATGCTTCAATATCCAAAATAAGGGAATCTACTTTTTGAGCTGTATTAGTATCTGCTTCATTTTAATAAAGATCCACCCCTAATACCTTAGAGTAAAGCACATCTAAGGAGAAATGTTTAACTGTTCCACATTTTAAGTCAGTCTCACCTATGAGGAGTATGAATCTTAATACTACTGGTGAGAAAAAAACACCTGTAAGATAAAAAATAAATGCTCAATTAGGTGGCATACCTTGGCATCCCAGTCTTTATTAAGATAATATATACATGTCACACATCTTCCATCTCCATTTGGATTATCGACATGACGTACGTAACCTGTTCCATTGCCAGGATAGCAAGCAACCATGGCCTGTAACAACAACAATAATAATAAATTTAAAAATCTAACTACGAGTAAAAAGGGAAAACAGCTTATAACATAGATCTCTGATTTTTGGCTATTCTGATTTAAATTCTTTCTCTAGTAAAAAATCATGTTTGTAGATAAGAAGTAAAGACCTTCTACATTGATGTGTATAAAAAACACAGGGCAGGCTGGTGAACAATGCAAGGTCTGGAGAACTCTGTGTCACAGTGATGGGAAGAGCTGACATGGAAGGATCCGAGAGACCGCAGAAAGGCCTCTCTTTTGTGACCTTGATTCATGCTGATAATCAAAATCAAGTGGGCTTTGTCCTGCTCCATGGAAGATGGCCATTTTCCCTGAGTTCACCACAGAACACTTGTGCTACCATCCAATAGTCACAAACCGCCTCCAACACTGTCTCTGAGTGGAACCAATTTGGAAAGGCACAATTCAGATCAACGCTGAACATTAACTCATTTAATATCAATGAGACTAAACGACAAATTAGCATGTAACAAGCCCCTCTGTTAAGGAAACTGAGGCCCAGGAAGGTTAATGTTCTTAATGACACATGACAGGAGACCAAGTATGAATGTGGGCAATCTGGCTTCAGAACCCAAGTCACTGACACTATACTATGTTATCCATGTAACATGACACTAGTATGTTATCCATATAACACACTGCTATACTCGTGTGTGTGTTGGGGGGCAGGGGGTGGACAGTGAAAAAAGACTGCTAGTTGGCTATTGCGGTTTGTTTCCAGGAGAAAAATGAAAATCAGGTTGACTAAGGTGGTAAGGTAGGAGGTATTCTGAAGGTAGAAAACCACCAGAGTTTGCTCTCGGACTGAAGTGGAGAAAAAGGAGAGTGAAGGATGATTCTGCTGTTTTCAGCCTATGTAACTGAATGAATGAGTATTTACTAAAAAAGAAAAAAAAAAGAAAGACAAAAACAGAAATACTAGGTGAAAGAGTCAAGACTATGCACAGGGCACAAAAGGAGCTTCCCAGCAGTGGTCCCGATAAGCCAGGTATTCCAAGTAGAACAAAACTGAGACTCTATGACTGTGCTTCAGAATGAGAAGTCTGTGTCAGTCACTTTTACACCGTTTCCCTTTGGGGTTCCATGGCGGTACCTAGGGGTGGCTGATGGGGAGTCCAGGGAAATGCTGTTGTTCAGTCGCTAAGTCATGTCCGACTCTTTGCAACCCCACAGGCCCATGAAATTACAAGAGGCCACACAAACAGGTCTTGCCCCAACCTTCAACTGGAGTAGCATTTATCTGTTTCCACTGAATTCCAAGCGAGACTTTTGGAAAAAATAAAAGATGCAATAAAAGTTTTAAACAACTGCATTAACTAAATTTTATAATCCCTGAAGTAGCTCAGTTACCTCCACCTAAATGTATTATCTGAGGGGCCATTATCACTGGAGCCTCGTCTGGTGTTCCCTAGAGCCCTTTAGCTCTGCTGTGGTGGCAGGGACACCACGGAGTGAAGAGAAAGGAAGGGGAAGGGAGTCAGTGCTACACAGGGCCTGCCTGTTGTCTGCTGACTCAAACGGTCTACAGCAGCCATAGCAAAGGCAGCAGGACACTATTACAACTGTATAAAGGATAAGATGAGAAACCCCACCATAACCCAGCAAATAGAAGGCCTATTGATAATTAGAGCTAAATGCAGGTGGCTATAAAATGAGTAATGCATAAAAGAGAAAGCAGCAAGAGAATCCTACTCCCAGAAGACAGACAAGCCCTTCTGTGCCTACAACCAGAGACTCTTAAGAGGAGAAGGGAAAACCAAGCACAGCTATAAAGAGCGGATCATCTTGCAAAACCTGAGACCTGAAGGAGTCAAACTCCTAGAGGTTCCAGGGAAAGATAAATATTGCAGGAAACATGCAAAGATTTGGGAGAGTCGTGAATTCATTAAATATCTGCATGGCCTAAACACGACACAGTGAAACTGCGCTGAGCAATTCATGCATGTCCTGAAACTCCTCCCCACTTGGATTCTAGAAAACATATAAAGACATTTCTATTAAATCTCATGAAATTTAGAAGCCGTTATGTTTAAAATAAGTATTCACATTTAAACAAAGTTATCCTTAGCTACAGTTTGGACTATCAAAATTTAAAGTTCCTTAAATGTTACACAGTGCTTACAGGTTTTAAATAACCTTTATGCTTTAAGTGTTAATTGGTAATTTTGTTTTCTACGTATATTATATATATATATATATATATTTGTGTAAAAAAGACTATTGCTATTCTTTTTTTTAATATACAGGTTCTTGTTCACAATACTTTTAATAAATTCAATTTATTTTCTCTTAATCTCTTGGTAAAACAATAACAACTCATTCCACACCTGATTTTACCTGCTTGAGACCATTATTAGTCTAGGAGTCATTAGCAGTATTAAAAAGTATTATGAAATACCTACCATGTCACACTACAAGAAGGGTCAGTATGGTATGTCTGAAAGGGCTTAGCTGGAGAGAAAGAAAACACCACACACTTGCAAATCAACTGATAAACTGAGTCGTGCAGGTAACGAACAGAAAAGGAATTCGGAAGAAAGGAATTATTCACGTGGGATAAAGTAAAAGGACAAGGCTCTGAACTACACACGACCCTGGCTCCGCTTCCAAGGACAGGTGTGATCTGGAAAGGTAAAGTGATGAGAGAACGAACAGTATGGGCATGGCAAACACAGGCGGCAACTCAGTTACAGTGGGGTGCTTCTACAGTGGTCTGCTTTGTCACTTAATAACCGACTAGGTAGGCAAAGTTAATGTGGCAGAAATAAGATGAAATCTTGAAAATTCAGCAGAGGAAGGACATGAAAGGTAAGTAACAGGGAACCACTGGGGTGCTTGTGTAGGAGGGCTACAATGAAAGCTTTGAAGAAGGCAGTTTCCCTATTCTAGGATTTATATGAAAGATTATGTAAGATAAAGGACATTGCTATGATCTGAATGTTTGCATCCCTGCCTAGATTCACATGCTGAAACTCTTAAGCCCCAAAGATTTAGGAGGTGAAACCCTTGCGAGCCGCTGAGGTCATAAGCGGGGAGCCCTCATGAATGGATAAGTGCTCTTAAAAAGGGGCTCTGAGGGTAACCCTGACCGTTCCTCCCTGCGAGGACACAGCCAGAAGCGGCTACAAACCAGGAAAGGGGCTTTACCAGACCATGGCGAGCATGGTCACTCGATCTTGAGCTGGCCAGCCTCTAGAACTGTAAGCAATACATTTCTGTGTTTATAAACTACTCAAGTCTGTGGTATTTTGCTATAGTAGCCCAGATGGATTAAGACATACCTATAAAGGATAAAATTGTTTCAAGAGGTTTACACTGTATGTAGTGGTCCTAAGGATAAGGAAAGTCACGGAAGTCTACCAAGTAAAACTGAACTATCTCTGGAGATTTGATGAGGACTGGAGTGATACTCCCTGGGTATTCTTCTATCCTTTCTGAGGAGTAGCAGACATGACCTCACACTCCCATGAGGGCTGGGTTGGAAGACAGTGGAAAAGGCTTGACATTTGCCTGAAAAAGAAACAATGCAATTGCCTACTCTACCATTCTGAGGTACCTTCCTAATTTGACATGTCTTTGAGACACCAATTTTAAACATTTCAGTTTTTCGTTGGGAAAAGCCTATTTAAACATAAGCAAAACAATTAAATGCTATTTTTTCCCTTTTTGAAATGAAAATATACATGATTGAAGATGTTCTCAGGATAAGAAAAACCATAAACTTGTTTTTTACTCTAAGAATAAAAGGAAGGAAGAGGTTTGTGATACCTCTCTGGAATCTGAAGGCATTTATTTCTGGCATTGGAAGGCTTGTATTCAATATGAAGTTGAACAAGGAAACTTACTTTTTTCCTTCTTGAACTGAATTATTTTAAAACTGATTCAAAGCTAAGAAAAGTAAAATTTTATGACTAACAAAGTACTAATTTTTTACCCTGAATGTGGGGAAAAGCTTTACTATTTGAAAATTTATTCTATTAAAATATATTGACCCAGGTCTACAGCCCTCTGCCTTTGCAGATACTGACAGTTAACGTTTAGTAAGCACTCACCATAAGTCAGGCAAGAATCATCTCATTCACTCCTCACAACAAATTTGTGAGGCAGGTCCAATTAATCTCTTCATTTTGGAGATTAGAAAACTGAACTATAATGAGAATGAAAAACTTGCCAAACATCACAGAGATGCTGAGGAGTCTGGAGGGGAAAACCACCTCCTTTACGTCCTCCTCAGTTCCTGTTTCCAGTAAGGCTGTGTTCAGTCTGACTGCAGAGTTCAGGTGAACCAGTAGCTGGCTCCTGAGGGACTCGCCACCTGCCATGACGACAGACACACCCACGTGCGTCCAAGGTTCAGTTCTCCCATGTTCTGCAGAAGATCTCCTCCAACTCTGCATTACCGCTCTGAAGTCTCTTCCTCCTCCATGCCCACAGCACAGGGACCCACCACGATCACCATCATTCGGGTTTACATAACTCTAGCTCAAATATGGGAGGACACATAACATCAAAAGAACTAGACTAAAAACAAGTTGGTATCTACTATAATCTTCTTTCTTAAACGGCAGATTTCAATTATACTTGTTTAGGTAATCTCATTTTCTAAAAGATGTAACTAAAAACTTTATAAAATTATGAATTTTGTTCACTGTATTAATTAGCCTGTTAAACAGGGGCGATGAGGAAGGACAATCCATGGGTATCTAAAAATTTAAAATCTCTTGACTCATTTGCTAAACTTTAATGTTATAAATAACATGCAGTGTTAGTCACTCAGTTGTGTCCAACTCTTTGCAACTCCATGGACTGTAGCTGGCCAGGCTCCTCTATCCATGGAATTTTCCAGGCAAGGATATTGTAGTGGGTTGCCATTTCCTTCTCCAGGGGATCTTCCCCACCCAGGGATTGAACCTAGGTCTCCTGCATTGCACGCAGATTCTCAAATTCTTTACCATCTGAGCCACCAGGGAAATCCCAATTTATGAGATTTTTCGTATTTTTACTTGCTCTTTTGTCAACTGCTTACTCACATCCTTTATTCACTTTCCTAATGGGTTATTTGAGCTTCCCTTGTAGCTCAATTGGTAAAGAATCTCCCTGCAGTGCAGGAGACCCGGGTTCGATCCCTGGGTTGGGAAGATCCCCTGGAGAAGGAAATGGCAACCCACTCCAGTATCCTTGCCTGGAAAATCTTATGGACAGAGGAGCCTCGTGGGCTGCAGTTCATGGGGTCGCAAAGAGTCAGGCGTGACTGAGCGACTAATTAATGGGTTATTCATCACTTCTCTCTTGATTTTTGAGAGCTCTTTAACTATAAATCTTCTATCATATGATAAAACAACAATTTCAACATTTTTATTACATTTCTATAGAATATTTTAATACTAGCTAGTTATAATTTGTATATAAAAGCAGAGTATAATCATATTAATTATAAAGTTTTAAAAAGTCCAAGAGACTCCTCTGACCATACTCATAGGAGTGAAAAATGCAGGGAGAAAAAGGAAAGATAATATAATAGTATTACTACAAATTACTCCTTAAATGGCCCAAAAATGATGGGCTGTTTAATTCAACACCAGATACCTATTTTCCTTCTTGGGCCCTAATTCAAGCCTGAGAGAAAACAACTCCAGTATACATTTAAAAATTAACCTGCTTAAGAGCAGTTTAAACAGGCAGTGTAATCATCTTTAATGATGCCTTACTGCACTCTTTCCCCTTTTAGCAAGGAATTGATAAAATTCTACTTCACACGTCAGGAACAGGTCTGTGGAGCAGCTTCTATTTGGCTTCTGCTATCAGAGGAGACCTGTGACTTGCTAGCCTCGGCTGCAAGCTCACCAGTTCTGCACAGCCCTTCCTCTGGTTCCCAGGCCAGGCTCTGCGTTTATGCCACTTGCCCACAGCACCTGAGGAAAAGGACAGAGCAACCTCTCCCCACAGGAGGCAGGGGTCCCAGGCAGGCCTCAGCTTGATCTCCGGGAGACACTACTGCATTCCAGCCCCTGCAGGAAGGTGCACTGCTAAGACACGGTCTCTGACAGCTATGGCAAACTTGTTTTATTAATAAAATAATTCTCTGGCAGGGCTTGCAATTTAGCATTCAAACAAAGAAAACAAACAAAACCCCCAACTGCTGAACATTACCAACAATAATTTCAGCACCACTCAAGGCCCACAGGGCAGGCAGTGCACTAAGCCTGGTGGGTGATACAGAGGTGAAAAGTTCAACACCTGCTTCCTGAAATTCCAGAGTCTGGAAAAGAGGTGTGATTTAAACTGTGTAAGTTATTTCAGCATAGAGAGTGCTGATTTGCTTTAATGGACTGGAGGACTTGAATTAGAGGGTCTGATTATTCATCCTGGATCATTAGTGAACATTTGCAAAACCACTCCAGGACAGAGTCACTGGTTAATGATGAAAGCTTCTAATCAAAAACCTCAGGTAAGCCCTCTATCCTTATCTCTTTTCAAATCCAGAGAGGTTGGTAATTAGCATAACAGGTATTAGAAATGACAACAGTATAGAAAAGCGGTGAATAAGCTATGTGGTTTGGTTAGATATCAAACAGGGACCACTGCTCTTACATGAGCACATACACAGGAGTCTAATGAACCCAGAAGCTTATACTCTTTGGGATGGTTCCCGAGGACTTAAGATTCCTACAGGTTCTGTGATAAGTCCACTACAAGGGAATTCTGTTGTCTGATCCTACTTATGTTAAAATGAATACTAAAACCAGATTAGCACTTCTGCCTGGAATAAACCTTTCATAAAAGAGTTTCTAAAATGTAGAGTAGAGATTTCATCCAGTTTAGAAAGGAGTCTCTAAGACTACTTTTGTGGGTGTGGTAGAGCTCTGTCTGAGTTTTGGTTTCATAGTAACATGCCATCTAAAAGTTCAGTTTTGGGGGACTAGGTCAACAGCGCTCATCAATCTGAAGCTGCAAACTTGAGCAGTATCTCTCAAAGAGAACCTAATACACCTAAACAACTGAACTGGCTCACGTAGGTCATAACAAGGAGACAGTCACGCAAAGGCATCCAGGGCAGTGTAATAAACAAAACAGGGTCTTACACAAGTTACCCAGACAGCAAGAATGATTAATACTCTAATGGGAATGGGGCATCAGAAAACATTTTATAGGGAAAGTGACAAACGAGCAGAATTTTGAAGGATAATAATAGAACTTTTCCAGAGTAGAGGGAGTTTCCAAGTAAAGGAAACAATGTTTTCAAAAACCGTTAACAAATATGGCACCCTGAGAGGACCAAAACCAGTAAGCACCAGTGGAAGATGAGGTCCCCATCAGGGCTGTGGGAGATGGGGAAGGACAGATGGGCAGGGGCTGGCAGAAAAGCTCTCGCCAGATGCTCAGGAGGTTTTTTTTTTTTTTTTTACAAGTCAATGAAGCCAATTGTGTTCAGTAAGAATCACCTGGTCTTCTTCTTAAACTATGATTCCAAACCCCATACTTGAAATCCTGTATGTGATGAGGCCTGTGATCTCAGAATTTTAAACAAGCACTCCATAGGATTTTGACTAACAAAGGCCCAAATTTCCACTCAATCCTAAAGGAAATCAACCCTGCATATTCATTGGAAGGACTGGTGCTGAAGCTGAAGCTCCAATACTCTGGATACCTGATGCAAAGAAATGACTCATTGGAAAAGATTCTGATGCTGGGAAGGATGGAGGGCAAAGAGGAGAAGCGGGCGAGAGAGAACGAGATGGTTGGATGGCATCACCAACTCAATGGACATGAGTTTGAGCAAACTCAGGGAGATAGTGAAGAACAGGGAAGCCTGGGGTGCTGCAGTCCATGGGGTCGCCTAGAGTTGGACACGACTGAGCGACTGAACAACTGTAACAAATTTCAAATAACAGTAGTGAAATAACATTTCACCTCTCCAACATGACTCAGGCTACTCAAAGGGGATGGAGTGGGTGACCTGGAATTAGAGGCTACCAACACACAGACAAGAGACGCTAGCCTGGACAAGGGGTGCAGGACTGAAGGACAGGGCAATTAAGGCAAAATGAAGAATGTGAAACAGTCAGGATTTGGTAGCAGTGACAGAGAAGGAAGAGTGCATTAAAAAACAACCACCTCAAAAATACCCACCATTTGTTCATTCATTCAACAAATCTTTTCTAAGCATTTACTGTATGTCAGATACTGTTCTAGATATTGGGGGTACAATAATGAAGAGAGAAAAAAGTGACTGCTTTCAGGGAACATATTCTGGTAGGAGGAGAAAGGACAAACAAAATAATTAAGTCAACACAGAGCATAATAAATAGTATGTGAGAAGATAAGTATTTTGAAAACACAAGGCAGGAATGGGGAATACAATGCTGGGGTGTTAATGGGGTAGGTCAAGCAGACCTGACATCTGCAGATCTGAAGAAGAGGAGTGAGTGTTCTGGGCAGTGGGCCTGGCTTGTGTGAGGAAAAGGAGGGTGTGTGCCTGGAGATGCGAGAGCAAAGCAGTGGACAGTCAGATGAGGTCAGAGAGGGGAAGAGCTCTGGGGCTCTAGACACCATTGAAAGGACTAAGTAAGACAGAGGTCGTTGGAGGGCTCTGAGCAGTCTGGCTGCCACGTGGAGAGTGGCTGGAAAACTACTGCCCGGTTCTGTAAGTCAAGTTTTCTTGGAACACTCATTTGTTTATGTATTATTATCTATGGCTGTTTTCAGGCCATAAAAGAACCAAGTAGCTGTAATACAGGGTTTGGTCCACAAAGCCTAAAATTTTTTACCACCTGGCCTTTCGCAGAAAGTCTGCAACCCCTGATGTGGAAAACAGACCAAGGCTGGCACAAGTGGAAGGCAGAAGATGAGTGAGAAAGCTTTCCCTGCAATAAATCAGATGAAGTATGCTGACTGCTTAGATCACAGTTTTAAGAAGTGAGGGGACCCTCAATCTGCTCTGAAGGAAGCATAAGCAGGATTTCCAGAAGAACTCATACAGAGTAAGAGAGAGAGTATGACTCTAAGGTTTTTGGCTTGAGAAGTTGAAAAAATGCAATTACCCTAAATGGACAAAGATAACAGGTGGCACAGCCTCAGTGCAGGGGCCTTGTGAGGAGTCCAGTTTTGAACATGTTGAGACTTAAAGAGTTCACTTGCTCGGGGGCAGGAAGAGAGTCTCTGAAGAACTTACAGTCCAGTGGAACAGAAAGGAAAACTAATCATTTCAATCAACCAACCATTAGGGGAAGCTGGGATCAGGGAAAGCTTCTTGATAAATGGGTCTTGAAAGAAGAATACGAATTGACCAGGTAGAGAGGAGTGAGAATATTCCAAGAAAAGAAAAAGTCACAAACGAAGACAAGGAAGAGCACGGTGAATGTGCTCCGATGTGTGCTTTGTAAACTGCAATCGGGGGGAGGGGGGCCCAAAGTGTGAGCAAGGGGTGTGACAGGCAAGGCCGGACACATCCAAAGCTGCTTCCTGGAAGGCCAGCATTCCTTGATCATTAACTCGGCTTTATCTCACGGGTAACAGGGAGCCACTGGGGAGTTCTGAGTGAGGAAGCGACACAGTCAGCTCAGCGGGTTCTCATTCCCTGAGCAGGTGACAGAGCACCAAAGTACAACACAGTGAGTCTGCTTCTCTCACCAGCGCCAGTCAACAGCTAGCCGTTTCCCCCATCGTTATTCGATAAAGGAAAAGAACAGTTTCTTTTTGTTTTTGTAATTACAAACCCTGTCTTTTTTTTTAAGTACAGTTAATTATCATATTGCACCAATCTCTGCTGTATAGCAAAGTGACTCAGTTACATACATACATACATTCTTTTTCCATATTCTTTTCCATTATGGTTTATCAAAATGTTTGGTTTTTACATTTAATTTTCTTGATGTAGAATCAATGCAACAGTAACAACAAACATCTGATTTTTCAAAGAAAATTCACAAAATGAATGAGCTCAAATGCTGTACTTAAATGTTTAAACTTAGCCTGAGCCTTAATGCTTAAAGAGATATTTAGTAGTCACTAAATACTTTATTCATTTTAAAACTTAATAGAGTCAGCATTCTGTTCATAAGAACATATAACTCATGGTTATAGAAATATATGACTCAAGACTTAAGAGATCAACAACTCCAATAACGAGCTGAATTTTTCAGTAACAGCACAACTCTCTTTGTAGGCTGACAACCAAGCACTTCTGAACAGCTTTTGTGGTGTGACTGACAGAGACTCAGGCCGCAGCCTTTGTGAGAGGACAAGTGTTCCTGGGAGAGAAGACGGGTCCACAGGGCTTGCACACAGTGCATCTCATGTCAGTCCCGCCACAGCTCTGCGAGTCATGAGTGACTACCTACATTTTACAAGTAAATCCATCTGGGCCTTGTTTTAAGTTCTGCCTCTCCAAACCACTGCATAGGAGTGTAACCAATTTAAGAGCCAGATCTGGTCTTAGAAAATAATCATGGCCCAATTCAAATAATGTTAAAACTCTATTCTACTTTCATCACCTTGACTGAACTACGTTCTTTACTGTTCTTCGCTTTTCACATCATTCTAAAGATAGCTGCTTAACTGTTATGAACTACCATATCTATACACCATTATAATACTTGTTTTCTGGATTTTCCCAATCAGATTCTGGATTCCTACAGGGTATGAATCAGGCTTTATTAATCTGTGCCAAATACAAGTGCTCAACCATCTGTTGAATAAATTAGTTAATGACTAAGGGGGAGGTGGGATTAATGTAAATAACTTAAATATATTTAAAATAGAAGTTGAGTTTTACCATCTATGCTAAAGGTTGACAGAAATATTGTTAGGTTGTAAGAAATAAATTTGAAGTTCAACAGCTTTCCACTTGCAAGGGATGACAAAAATTACACACACACACTTCTGTATTTGATATGATGTCGAGGTGTGAGCTATACAAACCTAAGAGACTACTTCTCCCACATCTCTAGATGTAGGATAAAATCCCGCATCTAGGTCTCCATCTGCCTGGAAGGAGATTGTTATGTTTTAGCCTCTAGCTAATCTGTTTTTATCAATGATTTTTTTGGGGGGGGAGGGTGTAGACATCACATTATTCTTTGGCCGCACCACACGGCAAGCAGGATCTTAGTTCCCTGATCAAGGATCGAACTTGTACCCCCTGCAGTGGAAGTGCAGCTTCTTAACCAATGGGACCAATGATGGAAGTCCTAGACATTATGTATTTTAAAAGGCTTTGCAGAGGATAGTACTGCAATAATACAAACTTTTCTTCTCCCACACATGTAACATGTAAAACCAAACCACAGTGACTAAAATTACCTAACAGAATTTAAAACAAACAGCAGAAGCATGAGAATATATGATTCTCAAATGTTACTTCCCATTTCTCTACAATCCTTCCTTAAACTTAACTTCACTTACATTTATTTCTGCTCAAATATAGCTGCTCAGCAACTTGATCACAAATTTTTATCATTACCAATGATCTTGAATCACAAAAACAGAAGAATCTATCCATATAACTTCTGAATAGGAAAAATTTAGATAAATATATATAACAGGAAAACCACTATCATTTACTGAGGTATCACCACCTGTTGGTAACTGTGCCAAGAACTTTATACTCATTCTTTAATTTAATTTCATTTAATTCTCACAACTCCTGGAAGGCAGAGTAAACTATAAAATGGGGATAAGACAATTTCCAGAAGATAGCTTAAAAAAAAAAAAACCTCCCCAAATCCAGGAGTTTAGGTTGACCATAACCTTAAACTAGTTACTGTGTTACTAAAAAGCCACTGCAACATTAAGCAACCTTAAACAGTTCCTAGATTCTGTACTACTCAGGCCTTATCTGAGTAGTATAATGGGTCTACTGTATCCATTCCTGGGGATACATTAGAGGAAGACTACTGACAAGTTGCAGTATTATCAAGGGGAAAAAAAAGGCCGAAATACTAAGGGCAACATCTAGCAGATGGGAGAAGTGAGCAGGGTTAGCGTGGAGAAGACACATCGCCAGTGGACTGTGGAGACTCCTCTCCACATCAGATAAGACAGCACCCCATCTTACACACAGCTTTCCAGTTTGCAACATGGCTCTTTACCGTCCCAAAGGCCACACAAAATAAAGGAAGGGCGCAGAGACTGCCTGCACTCAAAGCCCAACTCTGCAGGCTGGGCCACTGCGGAGTTACTGAAACTCTGTGTGCCTGATTTCTCTTGTCTGCAAAGTAAAAATAACAACGGTGCACCTGACTTACATGGCAAATCAGCTAGAACAAAATTACTTAGACACTGCCCAGGAAACAGAGCGTCAACAGTGCTGGCTAAGACCAACACCTTCAGAGCCGCTGCCTCACCGGAGAACTCAGAACTCTCCCTCTCACAGGACGTGAGCCAAGCAAGACAACAGAGGAAAGAGTTCCGTAAGTCTTAATCCTTTTCTACCTCCATCATAATCTCTACAAGGGGCTCCTATATACCAGGCACCATGCGAAACATAATCTTTAGTAGCTCATTTAATCCTTACAACTACTTACCTGAGGACGTAGAGCTAAGCGGCCAGCTAGACTGTGGATCCAGGTTTGTTGGGCTCCACAGCCCCATTTTAAGGCTCCACATCACCTCATTTATGCATCTTGGCAACTAGCAACATGCCTAAAAAAAGTGCCTCATATGTATAAAATAATCCAGGCAAGAATACTGCAGTGGGTTGCCATTTCCTTCTCCAGGAGATCTTCCCGACCCAGGGAATGAACCCAGGTCTCCCGAGTTGCAGGCAGACGCTTTACCGTTTGAGCCACCAGGGAAGTTGTATGAGATAATCAGTGTTTCTTTAATCAAATAAACACCAGGTACAACTGTTCTGTGGAAAGTGAGGAGCAGCAGAGACAGGAAAGCGCCGTCCCTGCCACACCTTCCACTTGGCTGTGGAGCTCACGAACCACACTGCCATGCCAGCGTTCTCCGTCGCCGGAACCAGGAATCTGGACTGCGTAACCTTCCAATCTAGTTTGAAGACTGTATGTTCCATCTGGCAGTACTTCTGATACAGCAGAGACTTAAAATAAATAAACTCCAGAATTTAAAAATGGAAGAGACCATAAAGACCTGGCCCAAACTCTTCAGTTAGACTCATCTAACTAGAGAGCCAAAGGATAAAAATCTGGGTCTCCCAATTTCCAATCCTACACTGCTTCTTTTATAAAGACATAAAGCAGACATTTTAAATAGGTGGGATTAAAAGAAATATAACTGGCATAACAAAACACATAACAAAACATCCATAACAATGGATGCCAAAATTAAACAGTACTTGGTAACTTTTATTACTCTAAAAATGCAAACTTTGTTAGTACAGAATACTCATCGCTTAAAATAAACAGCTCATGAGGACACCTTAGGATACTGTCTCAGTTTTGTGAATACCCAATTGTAATAAAAAACAGGGTGACCTCAAATAAATTACTTTGATAACAAAAGCCCTGCAGAAGCACTATTAGTTTTATTTTGCTTTGGTTTTTTGAAAAGTATTTACAGAAATATTTGATAAGATGCTGAAACTACTGTTAGAAAGGTTCATCCAAGATTAACAGAAAAAATTTCATTATCTCTAGAGATACACTAAATGCAACAATTTAACTAGAATTTTACATAGTCAAGAATGGTATAAAAAGTCTTAAAAAAAAAAATGTGTTCTGGTGCTAAATATAAAAAGCCACCTGTGAGATTAAAATATAAAGCACAGAGAATCCCCTGGCAGTCCAGTGGTTAGGACTCCGTTCTTTCACTGCCAAGCAGCGTGGTTCAGTGCCTGGTTGGGGAACTAAGATTCCACAAGCCATGCAGCACAGCCAAAATAAACACACACACACACACATCACAAAAACATTCTTAAAAATAAGAATTTAATTTTTAAAAAAGCAAGCAATCCCCACTATAACATTTAAGGTAAATGTTAAGTCACATTAACAAATGTTTATTAAGCATATTATTAATATATAGAATGGGGTAACCTAGGTCTGATTCACTAAACTGCTATAATTCCCCAACTATAATGGATAAAATGTAAAAAATACAATGAAAAATAAAACACAAATAAAATATTATGGTAGTATAGAGGAGATAAGAAACTTATAATGACTAAGTGTATTAAGATTTGCAGCTGGCCAACCTGTATTCAAGTTTCAGCTCAACTACTTAGGAGCTACATGTGGAGGCACCAACAGTATAACTGTTCCTCAATATCAATGGTGATTTGTTTCTTGGATACACAAATCATGGATGCTCAAGCCCATTATATAAAATGACATAGTATCTACAAATAATCTACACATTCTCCACATATTTAATATCATCTCTAGATTACTTGCTTCCCTGGTGGCTCAGATGGTAAAGCATCTGCCTGCAATGCAGGAGACCTGGGTTCAATCCCTGGGTCAGGAAGATCCCCTGGAGAAGGAAATGGCAACCCACTCCAGAACTGTTGCCTGGAAAATCCCATGGGCAGAGGAGCCTGGTAGGCTACAGTCCATGGGGTCGCAAAGAGTTGGACATGACTGAGCAACTTCACTCACTCACTAGATTACTTATAATATCTAATACAATGTAAATGCTATGTAAACATGGCTGACTCTTGAACAGAGATTAGGGGCACCAACCCTTAACATACCCAAACACCAAGTAAACTTACAGTCGGCACTCCATATCCGAGGTTCCACATCCACAGATTCAACCAACTACTGACAATATGGTGGTGGTGGTGGCAGTTTAGTCTTTCAGTCGTGTCTGACTCTTTGCAACTTCATAGACTGTAGCCCGCCAGCTCCTCTGCCCATGGGATCTTCCAGGCAAGAATACTGGAGTGAGTTGTCATTTCCTTCTCCAGGGGACCTTCCCAACCCAGGGACTGAACTCACCTCTTCTGCCTGGCAGATGGATTCTTTACCACTAAGCCACTTGGGAAGCCAGCTAATGGTACACTACTGCAATACTTACTAATGAAAAAAATGTGCATTTAAGTGGACCTGTGTTGTTCAAACCTGTGTTGTTTGACGGTGAACTGTAAGTACCAGCATTGCAGCAAATTCAGGTTTTGCTTTTGGAACTTTCTGGATTTTTCTCCCAATATTTCTTATCCACAGTTGGTTGAATCCATGTTGGGGAACTCGCAGATAAGGAGGGATGACTGTATATAATCTCAAAAGTCTACTGTGTGGATTAAAAAGAGAATGCATATACAGACAAGTCTAAGGCAGAAGGAGAGACAGGCGTAGAGAACAAACAATGAACACCAAGGGGGGAAAGGGAAGAAGAGATACACTGAGAGAATGGGACTGAGACATATACACTGCTGGACATAAAACAGATGGCTAATGAGAGCCTACTGTATGCCCAGAGTGAAAAAAAGGACAGTCTGTTTGTAGGACATATATTAAGTCAACCTTAAAATGCATTCCAGAGAGAACACGATGGCGGAGGAGGAGGTGGACATGCAGCACATCTCTCACGGATACATCAGGAAGACACCTTCAGACACAGAAGTGCATGCAGAACACCAGCTGAGAGCGGACAGGAGTACCTGAGCAGCGGAAAGAATATATAGAACCAGGCAAAACTCGGTAGGACGAAGGAACTAGCAGGAACACAGGAGTGTTAGTAGGGCTGGACCTGCCCTCGGCAGGTGGCGGCACTGAAGCAGAGGTCTGATCCCCACATCGGGGCAATTGTCGGAGTCAGAGGAGAAACATTCAAGGCTGAGAGTGAAACAGCTGATCTGTGGCAGCCTAAATGGAATGAGAATCAGACAGTCCTTGCTGCAGCCATGCATACCCTGGACAGGGAGACAGGTCCCCTGAAAGGAGCAGCGGCTGGGAGCTGGAGTTTAGGGAGTGTGAAGCAATCCCAGGGCAAGGGCTGCTGTTGATTGCAGACAGCGGGATTGAGGGATGTGAGGGAGGAGACTGTGGTGGGAAATGCCGGTGGAGGAAAACCAGGCAGCCATGGAAGCAAGGCGATATTGTTGAGTCACGCATAGAGGGTGGAGCCATCACCATAGCCTCTCTCTCCCCCCACACCAGCATCCGAAGCTGAACAACAGAGAGGCTGACCACATCAAATGCCTGAGGCACTGAACTACAGAGTAGAACTCCATCCAGGGTGCTCCTTTAAGTGCCTGATGTGCCAATCTACAGAGCAGGATCCCAGCCATGGGGCCCCTCTATTGGCCTAATGTGCCGAACAGCAGAGAAGGACCCCAGGCAAGGGAGCCCTCTAAGTGTCTGAACGGGTGGCGCTAAGGAGAAAGACTGGCCAAAGAGGCATCTGATCGCCAGCTACAGGAGGCTTGAAAAAAGACTGATAGGGCCATTACTCCTGCAGTGGGGGCAGTCTGTGTCCCTGCACACTCGGCAACACCAGAGTCCCCGCAAGTCAAGCAGCCATGCCACCTTCATGATCAACTCTCACTGGGGCAGAGCTGCCACAGGCAGAAAATGTCTCGCGTCTATGCGAGTATGGTCGCTTCGGTAGTATCCGACTCTTTGCGACCCTGTAGACTGTGGCCTGCCCAGGCTTCTCTGTCAGGGAGGGGAGTTCTCCAGGCAAGAATACTGGAGCGTATCGGCCAACACTGGTTGCCATACCCTTCTAGAGCACTATATTTCCTGCTGCCCTAGCCTCAAACTCCCCTGAATATCTGCTGGTGCCAGAACCCCTGCAACCCAAGCAGCTGCACCACCTCCACACCTGGCCCTCACAGGGGCAAACCCAAGTCCTCCAGGGCAGCCTCAGGAGCAAACCCCAGTGGACAAACCCACATTGCAGAGGCGGAAATAAAACCACAGTTGAAACCCAGGGGCAGTGTGGCTAGGGAAAAAGACCCAAAACCTTCCCAGTAGCTGTACAAGCTGCGATTAAATCCACACAATCAACTAGGCAGACTCTGTGTCTATGGAATATATAAAAGGCCACTGAGAGCTCCCACAAAGGAAAACACACTAGCTCTGATAGCTGTGGGCATTGGAGGCAAGAACACACAGGAGCAGGACCAGGTTAGAATCTGAGCTGCCCCCACAGCAGGTCCAGAGACCAGCAGTGTTGGAGGGCATCCTGGGGAGGTGAGGTGGACGGTGACTCCCAGCGAGGGAAAGGACTCTGACAGCAGTGACTCAGGAAAAAAATTTATCATTCTTATGTTTTGACTTGTTGTGTAGATTCTTTTAGATTTTTTTTCCTTTTTTTCTCACCTCTGTTGTAGTTGTCGATTTTATTGGCACTATGAAATCTAATCAAGCTTTTGAGCTTTTTTTCCCCTCAGCCACATTTTTTATTGTTGTTATAAACCTCTGCCTCTATGTTTGGCTTTTGCAGTTCTGTGGAGTTTACCCTTTTCTTTTTTCCTCTTTTTTAATTTTAATTTTTTAAACCTATTATTTTTTCTATATCTATTCCTTTGTTTGCTTTTCCTACTGTTCTTTTCCCCTTGCAGTTAATCTTTAGTGTATATAAATCTTTATCTACCCCTATTTAACTCTGCATATCTATTCTTTCATTCTTTCCTTTCCTTTCAACATATTTGTTAGTTTAATTTTCATTGCTTTATTCCCCACTTGGCACCTTGCTTTAGATTTGTTTTCCAGTTTGTGCATTAGTTAGTTTTGTTCGTAACTGGTATATATAATTTTTTATTTCTTTTGTTCACTTGGTCAACATACTGTACTTTATTTTTGCTGGACAGTTTTGACTTTGATCAGAACAGTATATATATAAAAGGGTATATGTGTATATGTGTATATTTCATTGTTTTAATTATTATTTGCCTTATTTTGTAAGTGCCTTTCCTTGTTTTTAGATATTTGTTTTAATCTCACTAAATGCTGTAACAAACCACTTGTAGAATCTTCGTTCCTGACCAGAGATCAAGCCCTGAGTCTTTGCAGTGGGAATACTGACTCCAGACCCTAGACTAACAGAGAACTAACCCTAGGGAGTATCAAATAGTGAGAACTCACACAAAGGAAACCACCTGGATACAAGACTCGGCATCATCCAACCACCAGATGCGCTGGATGCCTCATCTAAGCAACAAACAAAACAAAAACACAAACCCAGTCATCAGCAGACAGGATTACTACCTCACTCAGTCTTGCCCATCACAGGAAAAACAAACAAACAAAAACTGAGCACAAACCTCACCCCACACAAAGCTCACACAAACCACTGGACCAACCTTAGCAGGGCAGAAACCAAAGGAAGAAGGAATTCAACCTGGAAGCCTGGGAAAAGGAGACCTCAAACACAATAAGTTAAAAAAAAAAAAAATGAAAAGGCAGAGAAATACTACACAAATGAAAGAACAAACTAGAAACACAGAAGTCCAAATAAATGAAGAGCAAATAGACAAACTACCTGAAAAAGAATTCAGAAGTGATAGTAAAGATGATCAAAAACGTTGAAAACAAAATGGAGAAAATATAAGAATCAATTAACAAAGACCTAGAAGAATTAAAGAATAAACATAGAGACAAATATCACAATTACTGAAATTAAAAATACTCTAGAAGTAATCAATAGCAGAATATCTGAAGCAGAAGAACTAATCAGTGAGCTGGAAGATAAAATGGTGGAAATAACTTCTGAAGAGCAGAATGAAGTAAAAAGAATGAAAAGAACTGAGGACAGTCTCAGAGACCTCTGGGACAATATCAAACGCACCAACATTCAAATTATAGGGCCCCCAGAAGAAGAGAAAAAGAAAGGGTATGAGAAAAATTTTGAAGAGATTATAGTTGAAAATTTCCCCAACAAGGAAAAGGAAATAGTCTATCAAGTCCAAGAGGCACAGTGTCCCGTACAGGATAAACTCAAAGAGAAACACGCCAAGACACAAACTAATCAAACTAACAAAGACTAAACATGAAGAAGGAATATTAAAAGCAGCAAGGGAGAAGCAACAAGTAACATACAAGGGAAACCCCATACGCTCAACAGCTGATCTTTCAGAAGAAACTCTGCAGGTCAGAAGGGTATGGCTGGATATATTTCAAGTGCTGAAAGAGATAAATCTACAACCAAGATTACTGTACCCGGCAAGGATCTCATTCAAAATTAATGGAGAAATAAAAAGTTTTCCAGACAAGCAAAAGTTAAGAGAATTCAGTACCACCAAACCAGCTTTACAACAAATGTTAAAGTGACTTATATAGTCAAGAAATACAAGAGAAGAAAAAAGATATACAAAATCAACCCCAAACAATTAAGAAAATGGCAATAGAACATATATATCAATAATTACCTTAAATGTAAATAGATTAAATGCTCCAACCAAAAGACACAGACTGGCTGAATGGATAAAAAAACAAGACCCATAGATAGATATGCTGTCTACAAGAAACCTACTTCAGACCTAAAGACACAAATAGACTGAAAGTGAGAGGATAGAAAAATATATTCTATGCAAATGGGAAGCAAAAGAAAGCTGGAGTAGCAATCCTCATATCAGATAAAATAGACCTTAAAATAAAGAAGATTACAAGAGATAAGGAAGGACACTACATAATGATCAATGGATCAATCCAAGAGGAAGACATAACAATTGTAATTATCTATGCACGCAACATAGGAGCGCCTCAATACATAAGACAAATACAAACAGATATAAAAGGAGAAAACAGTAACACAATAATAGTAGGAGACTTCAACACCCCACTCACACCAAAGGACAGATCATCAAAACAGAAAATTAATAAGGAAACACAAGTCTTAAATGATACATTAGATGAGATGGATCTCATTGGTATCTTCAGGACAATGCATCCAAATGCAGAAGAATACACCTCCTTCTCAAGTACACATGGAACATCCTCCATGATAGACCACATCTTGGGTCACAAACCAAACCTCAGTAAAATTTAAGAAAACTGAAACTGTATCAAGTATCTTCTCTGACCACGCTATGAGACTAGATATCAATTACAAGAAAAAACTGTAAGAAACACAAACACACTGAGATTAAACAAGATGTTTCTAAATAACCAAGAGGTTACTGAAGAAATCAAAAGGGAAATAAAAAAATTTCTAGAAACCAATGACAATGAAAGCACAACAACTCAAAGCCTATGGAATGCAGCAAAAGCAGTTCTAGGAGGGAAGTTTATAGCAATACAATCCTACCTCAAGAAACAAGACAAACATCAAATAGACAACCTAACTTTACACCTAAAACAACTGGAAAAAGAACAAAAAAACCCCGAAATTAGTAGAAGGAAAGAAATCATAAAGATCTGAGCAGAAATAAATGAAAAAGAAATGAAAGAAACAATAGTAAAGATTAATAAAACTAAAAGCTGGTTCTTTGAAAAGATAAACAAAATTGACAAACCTTTATCCAGATTCATCAAGAAAAAAAGACAGAAGAATCAAATCAACAAAATTAGAAATGAAAAAGGAGAGGTTACAAAGGACAATACAGAGATACAAAGTATTGTAAGAGACTATTATGAACAACTAGCTATATGGCAATAAAATGGATAACCTGGAAGAAATGAACCGATTCTTAGAAAAATTCAATCTTCCAAGACTGAACCAGGAAGAAACAGAAATTATGAACAGCCCAATTAAAACACTGAAATTGAAGCTGTGATCAAAAGTCTCCCCCAAAACAAAAGCCCAGGGCCAGATGGCTTCACAGGAGAATTCTATCAAACACAGAAGAGCTAATGCCTATCCTTCTAAAACTCTTTCAAAAAATTGCAGAGGAAGGAACACTTCCAAACTCATTCTACGAGGCCACCATCACCCTGACAGCAAAACCAGACAAAGACAACATAAAAAAAGAAAACTACAGGCCAACATCACAGATGAACACAGATGCAAAAATCCTCAACAAAATTTTAGCAAACAGAATTCAGCAACACATCAAAAAGCTTATATACCATGATCAAGTTGGGTTTATTCCAGGGATGCAAGGATTCGTCAATATATGCAAATCAATCAATGGGATACACCGTATTAACAAACTGAAAGATAAAAGCCATATGATCATCTCAATAGATGCAGAAAAAGTCTTTGACAAAATTCAGCACCCATTTATGATTAAAGCTCTTCAAAAAATGGGCACAGAAGGAACCTACCTCAACATAGTAAAGGCCATATATGACAAGCTTGCAGCAAACATCATTCTCAATGGTGAAAAACAATGCATTTCTGCTAAGATCAGGAACAAGACAAGGGTGTTCCCTTTCACCACTATTATTCAACATAGTTCTAGAAATCCTAGCTACAGCAATCAGAGAAGAAAAAGAAATAAAAGAAATCCAGATCAGAAAAGAAGCTCTCACTCTTTGCAGATGACATGATTCTGTACATAGAAAACCCTAAAGATAGTGTCAGAAATTACTAGAGCAAATTAGTGAATTTAGCAAAGTTGCAGGATACAAAATCAATACACAGAAACCACTTGCATTTGTATATGCTAACGATGAAGAATCACAATGAGAAATTAAGGAATCAATCCCATTCACCACTGCAGAAATAAATAAACTGACCTAAGGAGACAAAAGAACTGACACAGAAAGTTGTAAGAAACTAATGAAAGAAATCAAAGGCAACATTAACGGATGGAGAGATATTCCATGTTCCTGGGTAGGAAGAATGAATATTGTGAAAATGACTACACTATCAAATGCAATCTACAGGTTCTATGCGATCCCTATCATATTACCAATGGCATTTTTCACAGAACTAGAACAAAAAATTTCACAATTCATATGGAAACACAAAAGACCCCAAACAGTCAAAACAGTCTTGAGAAAGAATGGAGCTGGAGGAATCAACCTGCCTGATTTCAGACTATACTACAAAGCCACAGTCATCAAGACACTATGGTCCTGGCACAAAAACAGAAATATAAGGCCAATGGAACAAGATAGAAAGCCCAGAAATAAACCCATGCACCTATGGGTATTTTTGAGAAAGGAGGCAAGAATATACAATGAGGTAAAGACAGCCTCTTCAATAAATGGTGCTGGGAAAACTGACAGCTACATGTAAAAAAATGAAATTAGAACACTTCCTAACACCATACACAAAGATAAACTCAAAATGGATTAAAGACAAGACTAGAAACTATAAAACTGTTAGAGAAAAACACATAGAACACTTGATAACATAAAGCAAGATCCTCTATGATCCACCTCTTAGAGTAATGGAGATAAAAACCAAGTAAACAAGTGGGACCTGATTAAACTTAAAAGCTTTTGCACAGCAAAGGAAACTATAAGCAAGGTGAAAAAAGAACCCTCGGAATGGAAGAAAATAATAGCAAATGAAACAACTGACAAAGGATTAATTTCCAAAATATACAAGCAGTTCATACAACTCAATACCAGAAAACCAAACCCAATCCAAAAGTGGGAAAAAGACCTCAAAAGACATTTCTCCAAAGAAGACATACAGGTGGTTAACAAACATGTGAAAAGATGCTCAACATCACTCATTATTAGAGATGCACATCAAAAGCACAATGAGATATCACCTCACACTGGTCAGACTGGCCATCATCAAAAAGTCTACAAACAATAAATTCTGGAGAGGGTGTGGAGAAAAGGGAACACTCTTGCACTGTTGGTGGGAATGTAAATTGATACAGCCACTATGGAAGACAATTTGGAGATTCCTTAAAAAATTAGGAATAAAACCATCCTATGACCCATTAATCCCACTCCTAGGCATATACCCTGAGGAAACCAAAACTGAAAAAGACACATGTATCTCATTGTTCATCACAGCACTATTATAGGTAGAAAATGGAAGCAACCTAGATGTCCATTGACAGATGAATGGATAAAGAAGTTGTAGTACATATACACAATGGAAAATTACTCAGCCATAACAGGAATGCATTTGAGTCAGTTCTGATGACGGGGATGAACCTAGAACCTATAATACAGAGTGAAGGGAGTCAGAAAGAGAAGGATAAATATCATATTCTAACATATATATATATATGGAATCTAGAAATGGTACTGAAGAATTTATTTACAGGGTAGCAGTGGAGAAACAGACATAGAGAACAGACTTATGGACATGGGGAGAGGGGAGGAGAGGGTGAGATGCATCGAAAGAGTAACATGGAAACTTACCCTACCATATGTAAAATAGATAGCCAACGGGAATTTGCTGTATGGCCCAGGATACTCAAACAAGGGCTCTGTATCAACCTAGAGGGGTGGGATGGGGAGGGAGATGGGAGGGAGATTCAAAAGGGAGGGGATATATATGTATCTCACCCTGGAGTGGGATGTGAGATTCTGCACTGCTTCCAGCAAACCAATGCTGCACGTTTGGAGCAAGGTTTGGGAAAGTGGAAGTGAAGTCACTCAGTTGTGTCTGACTCTGCAACCCCATGGACTTAATAAGCCTGACACACTCCTCTGTCCATGGGACTTCCCAGGCAATAATACTGGAGTGGGTTGCCATTTCCTTCTCCAAGGTTTGGGAAAGCAGGGTCCAGATTCCATCCCGTCTCATCTCCTCAGAGACCTTTCACTCCAAGTTAACACTTTTCTCTGCCATATCTTCAGATCTGTTTCTCTCTCAGCTGCTCCCTCCCCCAGCAGGTAACATACCTGTCTTTGCTATCAATACTTTAAAATAAGTCCTTTCTCAGCTACCATCCAATCTTCTCAGTTGCTTTGCTCCACAGTAAGTTTCTATGAAGAACAGTTACACCAACGGTTCCCAAACTTTTTTGGTTCAAGAGTAATTAGTGTCGCAGTAATTTTTTCATGGCACTCGTAGGCCAAAAGAAATATCTGAGGGTTCACTTTATTAAGGAATACGGGCCAAACTACTTTGCAAGTACTTAAATCCTAATAATTTAGCATCTGTCCGGCACTGCATAGTTTTTCAAACTGTGGAATCAGCCTCATTTCCTGTTTCACACTGATTTTTAAGCAGTACTTAACTTTTTTTTTTTTTAATCAGAGTAAACACTGAAAACCCAGCTTCACAAAGGTATGACAGCACCAAAAGGAATACAGTGTGGTGTCCAAGAGATACTACTGTACTTTCCTTGAAATTTAAAAATAGTCATGGCACCCCTGTGAGCTAGCTACAGTGCCCTGGGATGCCTTCAATGTACAACCTGTTAACTGTAGGTCTATGTAGTTCTCAGAATGGCAGCATTTCCACTGCTTGGGAAGTTGTTGGAAATGCAGACTCTTGGGATTCACCCCAGACTCACTGATTTCAGAATTTCTACTTTAACAAGATACTCAAATGACTCACTGATTCCATTCAAGTTCAAGAAGACTGGTCCTTGCCTACATCTTCTCACTTACCATTCAACTCACTGAAATCACAAGCAAAGTCCCAAACGATGCCCCCCAACCTTTTTAATAAAAGCATTGCATGCCTCCAGTTCTAATCCTAATTAACCCTCTTTGCAGTACTTGATACTATCTATCAACTTTCTATTCATCCTTGGTTTCTAAAACACCACTGTCTTTTGGTTTCCTTCCTTTTCTTTCAATACACTTTCCTATCATGCCCTTTCTCCACCAAAGAAGAGTATTGTTTCCCACAAAGCTTCTGTAATTAGCACTATCATTGCTGTGAAAGCTGCTTTCTCCAGGGGACTGCATTCAATCAATCCTATGGCTTCGGCTAAGATCTATAGTTAACCACCCTAGTCTAGATGGCTCTCTGCAGCCTTAGACCTATAAAATAATCTCCACTTGTATCTACACAGGCTTATTAAACTCAACAATTCCAAAACAACTTACCTGCCTGTCTTCCTTGGCCTTCAAGTTGCTGTTCTTCATACACCCTTCCTTCACCAAGTGGCATCCTCGGTCAACCAATTTCCCTAGAGAAGCTCAGAAATCATCTTTGACTTCTCCTCCTCCACTGCCCTTGCTTATATCATCAATCAGATCAAACATCTCTTGCTATCTAAGTATGGATATCTCCATCTCTATTACTTCTATTTTAAAAGAGGTCCTTAATCTTTTCCTTGGATTCCTATTCACAGCCTCTTGACTCCTCTCCTTGCCTCCAGGACTGCCATGACCTGCTCTGTATCATTCTCCATGTTCCATCCAAGTTAACTTTCTAAAATCAAAACCTAATGTCACTGCCTGCCTCTAATCCTTCCATGGCTCCAAATGCTTAGGCAGTGCTTGTCAAAGCTTTCCAGCAAATAGCAGAAGGGTTTGCTGATACAGATCTAAGAAGCTCACTATAAACAAGACATTTCTTTCAAGGCTCCGTTTTAATCTTAAATAGTCATTTCCATTTTGCAACCTATTTCATGGTTAGCCACTTCTGTTACGACAGATTCGAGTAGTTGCAACAGAGACCATGAGCCCACAAAGCCTAAGTAATTACTGTCTGGCCCTTGGGGAAAACCTGCTGATTCCTGCATCACACCATGAGTACAGTTAAGATTAGGACTGTGTTTTACTTATCTTTATGCCCCCAGCACATGTCTAGAGAAAGTACTAAAAAATATTAACTGAAGGAATTAGAATGTTGCTAGAAGAGCTCCAAGGGCTCATAAGGGATGTGTTCACCAAGTTGATATGGAATGCCCTCAAGCCCTAAGGAAGACACACAAGATCAAACAGAGATGTTCTTCAGTAAAGGGACAAATCCGTATCACTTGCCACCTGGTAAGAGGCACTGAGAAGAACACGGCAACACCTGAGTAATATTCCTGACAAAGACAAATAACCCTGATCTAATGGTTAGACAATCTCAGACAAACCCAAACTCAAGGACATTCTACAAAAGAACAGGCCTGCACACTTCAAAAATGTCAGTCATAAAACAGGAGATCTGAGGAACTAGTTCAGATCAACGGAGACTTAAAAGACATGATACCTGAATACAATGCATGATCTAAGATTTTAATTTGTTACAACAGACATTACTGGAATAAGCTACCATATCAGAATAAGATCTGTATATTAAATAATAGAATTATATCAGTGTTAATTTCCTAATTTTGATTATAGTTGTGTGCTTATATAAAAGAATATACTAAAGTAACAGGTATCATGCCTGCAATTTAATTCCAAATATTTCAGAATATACTGATATATTTAGAGAGAGAAAAATGAAGATCTCAAACGCTGAGGTAGGCAAAATAGAACACTATTATACAGAGGTCAAATAGGTTCTGAAGAAACTGCCACTAAGTCCATCACTGTGTGTGAAAGTCATTCAGTCAGGTTCGACTCTTTGCAACCCCATGGACCATATACAGCCCACGGAATTCTCCAGGCCAGAATACTGGAGTGAGCAGCTGTTCCCAGATCTCCTGGTTGGGGATCTTCCCAACCAGGGATTGAACCCAGGTCTCCCACATTGCGGGTCGATTCTTTACCAGCTGAGCCACCAAGGAAGCCCAAGAATACTGGAGTGGGTAGCCTACCCCTTCTCCAGTGGATCTTCCCGACCCAGGAATCGAACCGGGGTCTCCTGCATTGCAGGCGGATTCTTTACCAGCTGAGCTACCAGGGGAGCGACAAGCCCATCAAATCTAAAGCTATTTTCCTAAAGAACTTCCAAGTACCACTGTATCCCTTACACACACATTAGAATGACTAAGAAAGTGTTAGAAACTACCATTCAGAGCAATTGGTATAAGAATAAAATATTTCTGGAACCTTGCATCATATTTTTCTTCTCCAAACAATGAGAAGTAAAACACTTAAAACCAAAATACTTTAGATAAGACTAGGAAAGCAAGTCACTAGGAAGACTGTTCCACCTGGCAGTATTTTTAAAAGGAAATTATTTCAAGAAAGAAAGGTAGGGAGGGAGAAAAATTAAAAAGAATACACAGGGTGCTTACTCTAAGACCTTAACCAACAAAAGAACCATGAGATGCACTAATAAAGCATGGCATGTCCAAAGAACAGATCGTTCCATTTGCTAAAATAAACAATGTATGACAAGGAGTAAAGGGAAATAAAGCTAACTTGAGGCAGATCTCAAGCATTAAGCTAAGGAATTCAGATTTATTTCTCAAGCTACAGAATGCCTGAAGTCATATAAGCAAGCACTGACAATAATCTGAGTTGTCATTTAGGACAGCAGTCAGCAAACTCTGACCTATGGGCCAAAGCTAGCTCACCTCCTATTTTTGTAAATAAAGTTTTACTGGAACACAGCCATGCTCATTCATTTACACATTGACTACGGCTGCTTTCCTGTTAAACAGCAGAGTTCAGTAGCTCCAGCAAAGAATGTTTGACCCACAAAGCCTAAAACATGTAACCCCTTTGGAAAAACTCGCTGACTCCCACTTTAGGAGGATAAATGTGAAGATAAAAGTAAAGGATAGATTAGGGAGAACAGGGAATCCTGGAAATAGGGAGATGACATTCATGGCGATTAGGAAAAAGCACACATCAAAAGACTGTGCGAACTGAAAGCCAAAGATAGGTGTTTGAGCTCAGTGTTGATGAGAATGGAACCCAAACTGGAAGGAGAAGCAGAGACAGTCTGAAACAAAGTATGAATGAATCCAGTTCTAAGGTACCACGACTGGGAGGACGACGGAAAAACGGAACACACGATACAGAGCAAGTTTCCGAGGGGAGATGACAGAGGAGTAATCTGATATCAGATAGGAAAAACTCTAAAACGCCAGTAAGACATACAGAAAGTACACAGTGGGGGAAGAAAATCCAACTTGGGAAACAGAATTAAGAATCAAAAGTTCAGTGATGGTATCTGAAGATACAGAACTGGACGAGATCAAGTGGATGAGACAAGCTAGAAATGACGGCAGGAGCAGCAGACCCATCAGCTCAGCCCTATACTGAATATTTTGTTACCTTTAACCCTCCCAATAATCCTGAAAAAAGGAACTGCCCTTAATTTACAGAACAAAAACCTGAGCTCAGAAAGCATTCAGGTTAAAATTGGAGGCCATACAGCTAATATGCAGCAGGGGTAGAACTGAAACCCAGGTCTACCTGATCTCAAAGCCAGTGCCCAATCTCCATACTACATGTAAGGAGAAGAATGCTGATGCCAAAGAGAGGGAAATACCTGCACTCAGAAGGAAGCCAGCAGAGAAGGAATAGATTGAGAATTACAGAAAGCCAGGGCAGTGCAGTATCATGTAGCCAAGGAAGGAGAAAGAAAAAGGGACGGGTGGATAACCACAGGTGAGAATTCTGACAGCTTACCACATGCCAGCTACAACGCTTTTCATACATTAGCTCATTTAGTCCTCGCCCAATCACGCCATGAGTGCTACTTCTATCCCATGAAACAAATGTGAAAACAAGGCAGGTAACTTGGTAGTGTCACACAACTAGCCAATGGCAGAGGAGGGCTGAGGATCCAAGCATTCTGACTCTGAACCCTACGTTCTTCACCTGTTATATCACACACCAGTTATATCCAGTCAAGTGCTGCAGAGTAACAGAGGGGAATAAAGCCAGGAGAGAGCCAAGGACAGGTCCTCATGTAATAGGGGAGTAATAACTTAAAAACATTCCTTCCTTTCAGAACATCACTTGATAGCACATGTCATGTTACAAGTTGGTTAAGGAATAAATAAGGGATAACCAAGTGAAAGCGGATGTATCACCTACTTGTAAAAGCCCTGGGGGAGAAAAGATGAGAGAACATTAACTTGTGGGATTAATATAATAAAAAAAAATGTAAACCAGCTGCTTTCATTAACAAAAGATTTCTTTTCTTTGCCAACTTATTGGTTGTTAAGAGGTATTTGGAATAGTTAATAAATGTCCTTTGGTTTTCTGAGATATGAGATGTCACATTTTTTTTAATCTCTCCTACCGGTTAAGAATATACCTTATATACGTTTTCTCAGACACAAAAATGAACTAGAAACTCTATTCAGTTTTAAGAAGTTGTCTGGCCTTCACATAGAATTCAAAATGTCTCATTCAGAAGATTTATAGTGGGTTGCTGACATTAATGGAGAAGGCAATGGCAACCCACTCCAGTACTCTTGCCTGGAAAATCCTATGGATGGAGGAGCCTGGTAGGCTGCAGTCCATGGGGTCGCTAGGAGTCAGATACGACTGAGCGACTTCACTTTCACTTTTCACTTTCATGCATTGGAGAAGGAAATGGCAACCCATTCCAGCGTTCTTGCCTGGAGAATCCCAGCGACGGTGGAGCCTGGTGGGCTGCTGTCTATGGAGTTGCACAGAGTCAGACACGACTGATGTGACTTAGCAGCAGCAGCAGCTGACATTAACATGATTCCAATGCAAAGTTTACACACTTAAAGGAACTATATCTTCTGCATATATGGCCTGTTTGAAAACGGAGCACGCCAGGCCTCCCCATGGTGAGATCCAGGAAGACCTGGCGTGCTACAGTCCACGGGGTCACGAAGAGTTGGACACGACTACACAACTGAACAACAATCTACGTAAAGGTTAATTTTACTACTTGACCAGTATCTTTTGTGATCTACACAAAAAAACTAACCTGCCCAAAGAATTGTATGCTGTGTTTGTATACTACCAAAACAGTGTTCCTTGAAGTAAACAATTGGTATTTTTTGTGAATATGACTTTGTCTATGTTAAACAACATTCCAATAGTGCATTTCTGAAATTATTTCGTTAAGGAAAAAGAAAGGCTTGCCTTATCCCCAGTGTTTTAAAATTAAGAAATTTCTGTAATGCATAGTGGAAGTTCAAGTAGGAAACCTAAAAAGTAAATACAATTCTCCTAAAACATACATAAAATAGAAAACTACTTCACATGCCTTATGTAGGAGGTCAGGTTCTGGAGTCAGACCATCCCACTTTGTGCCCTGGCTCTGTAAATCTCTAGCTATGTGACTTGGCACTTTTTTTTTCTTAATCTGTGCCTCAGTTTCCTCAACTGCAAAATAAGGAAAATAATAGTACCTATACTTCATACAGTTATTGTAAAAATTAAACAAGAAAATCTGGGTAGAAGGAGTACTTATAATAGTGTGTGGTACAAAATAAGCATTAAGTAAATGTTGGCAATGTAAGTAAATAAAAATCTTCAACTCAGCAATTCTATTACTACTTCTAGAAATTTTTCTTATAAAAACATTACTAAAATGCACAAGGTTCCCCTTTAAGAATATCTGATGCAGAATTATTTGTCATAGAAAAAAATTAGAAATAACCTAAACTTCGATCACGAGGAGCTAAATAATTTATGGTACAATCTTTCACTGAGCACAACGCTTCTGAGATTCATCCATGTTGTTGCATAAAAGAGTAGTTCATTTTATGGCTGAAAAGTATCCCACTGTATGATGTACATTTTATTTATCCAGTCACCAGATAATGAACATTTTGGGTTGAATCCTATTTTTAACGATAATGAATACTACTCATGTCTTTGGATATGTTTTTATTTCTCTTAGGAAATACTTAGAAGTGAAATCCTTAGATACTTAGTTAGGGTCATATGATGAGTCTGTATGTATTAACTTTTGGGGCAGTGGTTGACCTGTTGCCCAAAGTGGCCATACCACTCTGCATCCCTACAAGTGATGAATGAATGATCAGCGTATAAGCATTCCAGCTGGTTCATACCCTTGCCAAAAGGTGGTATTGTCAGTATTTTAAATTTTAGCCATTTTATAGTGTATGTATGATGCTTTTTCACTGGGCTTTAATTTTCATTTCCCTAATAACCAATGATGTTGAGAATCTTTTCACGTACTAGGTCATTCACATATTTTCTTTTGTGGATTATTGCTTCAAATCTTTGCCCTATTTTTCTGTTGGGCTGTTTCCCTCCTTGTTATTGAGTTTAATGAAAGCTTCCTATATTACAGATAAAAGTTTTTGTCAAATATGTTTTATAAATATAAAACACATTATTGTTTTATGTCAGATATGTTTTATATGTATAAAACACATTATATAAAACCCTTTTCTCCTAAAAGGGCTTGTCTTTTTTTTTTTAATGGTGTTTTTTTTTAATGGTGTTTTTCAATAAGCAAACTGCTTTAATGTTTTAAGTTCAATTTGTCAGTTTTTTTCTTTTATGGTTCATCTTTTTTTTTTTTGCCTTAAGAAATTTGCCTATCTCAAGGTCATAAAGATTTTCTCTTATTTTCTTTTAAAAATGTCTTACATTAGGTCAATGATCCACTCTGACTTAATTCTTTGTGTACGAACTGAGGTAAAGGTCATGTTTACTCTTTCCATATAGATTTCCACCTATTCCAAAACCATTTATTAAAAAAAAAAAAAAAATACTACCTGTTTAGTGTTTCTGTGAACAACAAAAAAAATTAATTGATGTTTTCAACGTGAGTCTATTTCTAGATTCTTATTCCTGCCCATTGACCTCCATATCTATTACTTCTTTGACTTATACACTTTTTAGGAATATGTTTTTCAATTTCCACATATATGAGATTTGCAATATTTCTTCCTATTCTTCACTTCTAACTTAATTCGTCTACACTTCTAACTTAACTCTAAATTATTTCAGTCCTTTCAGGTCCACTGAGACCTATTTTATGGCTCATTACAGGGTCTATTCCCCATGTGTGCTTACAAAGCAAGTATTTTATTCTGTAATTTTGAGGAGTGTTCAACAGATGTCAATTAGGTCAAGCTGGCTGACAGTGTTCAAATCTTTTATACATGCTTGCTGACAATCTATTTGCTTGGTTCTAACAATTACTAGAACAAAGTATTGAAATCTCCACCTATAATTTTTTATCTATTGTCCCTTTCTATTCTATTAGTTTTGCCTTCATATATTATGAAGCACTGCATTATTTTTATCATCAGACAACATATAAAGTCACAAATAAAGCAGCAGTCTTTCTTTCACATGTAAGATCTTTACAGTTAAGATATATAGCAATTTCCAAACTGAAAAGATAGCAAGCACAAAATTACCAAGTATTTAATCTAAATATATTAAAGTATAAAAAGTACTATAAAATTCGAAGAAATTACTCTTCTATATCTAGATAGCATATATTTCTTTAAAAAAAAGTACAGCTATGGACATATGCAATTTAACTTCACTCTCAATTCTTTATTTCAAATAAGCTTTATTTTATTTGTAAACAATTTTGTCTAGTGTCAATATAAAAAAGTTATTTCCTACGATATGTAAGTAAGTTCATATCTTACTGGCTTCATGTTTCAACTGTTAAAAATGATCAATTTTAGGAAAAAATGTGAAAAATATACACAATTTCTTAAATCAAGGATAACACGAGCTTTTTAAAATGCATTTTTCACTAGAAGCACAATTATTATGAGTCAAATTCAACAGTGCAGACACCAAAGTAATTCTACAAAATGATAATAGCCAAAAAATAATATTACTAAGGGTAAAAAAGACATAAGGCATGACTGAAAAATAGCTCACTTCAATAACCCCCTCATTATTTTAGGGAAGGAAGAATCACCTTCTCAGACTGTTTTAAAAGCCCCATAGCCTATATGGCAAATAAGATAAACACTATCAACAAATTACAAAATCATCTAACCTATATTTATATCAATAATAACCATAAAATAAGTATAAATTTCTTTGTGTGAAATATGATCCAATCACTTTATAGGTACTAGCTCATTTGTATGCATGACTATCTTTAAAACTAACACCTAAAGGTTTCAATTTTTTATATGCACCTTAAATGATTCAGTTATAAATAAAATATCTATTGCTATTTGACTTCATTCTGCTAAAGGGGAGAACATGAAGAGAAAGAGCCTTTGATCCAGGTGTCCCTCAGACTGAGTTATTTCATTACCCATGATGTAACACAACTTTTGAAATTCGGTTCAAGGTGCCCTTATCAACTGACCAGTCTGTTTTCACAATGCCAAGGCTATAAGCCAAATGGCTAAGCAACAACAGATTCCTTTTAACTAAAAATATGGTTCTGGTATCCCATTAAAAGGGCTTCCCAGGTGACGCTAATGGTAAAGAACCCTTCTGCCAATGCAGGAGACGTAAGAGTTTGATCCCTGGGGAGGGAAGATCCCCTGGAGGAGGGCAAGGCAACCCACTCCAGTGTTCTTGCCTAAAGAATCCCAGGGACAGAGAGGCTTGGCAGGCTAGAGACCACAGGGTCACACAGAGTCGGACACGACTGAAGTGACTTAGCAGGCACACATGAATCCCATTAAAAGCAAGTTAAGATTTCTTAATCTAAAACTGAATTTGAATGTGTGATGTTAAGATGATGCTAAGCCCCTTGGACAGCAAAGAAATCAAACCAGTCAATCCTAGAGGAAATCAACCCTGAACATTCACTGGAAGGACTGATGCTGAAACTGAAGCCCCAATACTTTGGCCACCTGATTTGAAGAGCCGACCCATTTAGAAAAGACCCTGATGCTGGGAGAGATTGAAGACAGGAGAAGGGGACGACACAGGACGAGATGGTTGGATGGCATCACCGACTCAATGGAAATGAGTCTGAACAAGCTTGGGGAGATGGTGAAGGACAGGGAAGCCTGGTGTGCTACAGTCCACGGTCGCAAAGAATCAGACACGACTGAGCAAATGAACAAGAAAGGTGTACCAACACAATGAATGGGGTCAAAGGTGTAGAGCTGAGGACAGCCAAGACCAAGGCTCAGTGATCGAAAAGGCACTGCGGAGAGCGGAAAAGTCAGTCACCCTTTAAAAAGTTTCTTACAATCACCAATGATCCAACATTTCTCCTGTTAATCAGGTCAGCAGTATTCCCATTTCAGAGACAAAGAGGCTGGGACGGGTGCTGAGTGACTTGTTCAGGGCTCAGAGCCCAATGACAAGCACTGCCTTGCAAGCAGGTCTGACTCCCACTCCTGGCTTCTATCAGCAACCACCCCTGCCCCTAGACACCTGCAAGAATCTTTACATCAGAGACCAACCTCACAGTTATTATGCAACACCAAAGCACAGTTTCTGAAAACAAGATGGACAAATTATTCTCACACATTTTTAAAATATTTTCTACCAAAACTATCAAGAGGTCCTTCAAATCTAACAGTTACAGGAACTATTTTTAATAAAAACAAAACCAACCAATATGAGTGCTAGTTTCATTTTTGTTATAAGGATACTGCTCCCCACTCCCAGCCCTGGTGCTCTATTACTACCACGGTTTCCTTTTTTTTTTTTTTTTTAGTTTCTATTTTTTAAAAAGTTCGGGTTTAATCTTACTGACATGTCAGTTACAAGTAAAAAAAAGTGAAATATACATAAACATGTTCAGTGGGAGGAGGAAACAAGACAGTGTAAAGTGTAAAGGGAAAGAAGAAGAGAAAGAATCATAATCCAGTATTATTTCTTGGTAATAGCCTCAGTCTTTTATGCCAAAACTGCACACTCAGAATTCTAAAGCAAGGATAACCTAGCAGACATGCTTGTGGAGCTATGTCCTCTGGGAAGGCATTCTCGCTGAGGTCATGGTTTCCATCCTGGTACACACCAGTTAACTCTGTTCTGTTTCACAGTACAAGGCAAATATCTTTCAGAAGTCTGTACATATACACCACTAGATTTAAGTTATAATATATATCCTTTATCTAAGTCTCCATAACTTAAATTGCCTATTATCATGGGGTGGGGGAGGGGATTCAAAGCACAGTTCTGTGGACATGGAGCAACAAGAGCAACTGAATCAACCATAACCAGACATGAGATGCTTAAAAATGGTTTGTTCTTTAGAACTCGTCTTAAAACAGAGATTCTTACTGTAGGATCTATGGATTGACTCTGTGTAAGCAAAACAGGCATGTATGCTCATTTTTAGAGTAAGAAGGTGCATGGCTACCACTAGATTCCTAAAGGGGTCCAGATACAAAACAAAGCCATGAACAAATGTATGTAATTATCTTGGCGGAAAAAAAAACAAACCTGTAAACTACTGGAGAGGGTGCTATTTTATTACCGTACATGATTTTTAGCCAAAATTTTCTTTTAGAGGTTTGATTCCAAATACTCTGGATTGTAATCATCCAAAACTATGCCCATTCTTTGCACATGTATTATCTTTGGTAAATATTACATCTTCAGGCTACTTTCTTCCACCCAAAAAATTGTTCTCAGAGAATGAAAATACATTTTAAATACCAAAGTTAAGAACAACTGGAAAGTGAAATTCTTTTTAAGCATAATAAGAATGCATGTATGAATGCACACAGGCATGTATGAGTGCATGCATGAACGCACCTCAGGACCAAACTCAAATGACCTTTGTACTGCAGTTTCTACCCTGTGCACTACCTCCTTTAACACAAGCAAATCAACTTTCTCCCCAAAGCTGACTAAATACGTGCATGTGGTTAAAGCCAAAGATTTTCTCATCATAAAGAAATATTTCTCATCTTGTTTAACTCATGCCTTCTCTTGTTAAATATAACTTTTAAACCTCCTTTAATGTGATCTGAAATTCTGAATAAATTACCAAATGCTAAAACCAAATCAAAACTATGATAATTTTTCTCTTCAAAAACTTATTTTACACATCAATCCCATGGTATACACATGATGAGCTTTGTGTCAGCTTGCTAGGCACAAGCTTCAAGAGGAGTGTGTGAGAGGTCACTTTCAGCATCGCGTCTACTATGTAGCTTGTTCTAAAGTGACACATGTTCCCTGGGGATTCTCACTGCAGGTTGAAGGAGGAAAGATGTACATGCCTTTCCCCATGAGATTCATGGATGTGTAGGGTTCTACCACAGTGGCTAAAACTTCATTTCACTTTCAGAACTTTCTCCCAGTACTTGCAGTTAAAAATAGTACAGGTCACGTTGGCCGGGATATTTTTATCTGGAAAATAGGGACTAGAAATAGCATAGTAAGCATAGAAAGGAGAGTTGACCACAATAGGATGAAAATGCTCACAGACTTCCAAAAAGTCTTACTGTAGTTAGATGACATGGAAAGAGGGGCAGTGGAGGAGAGAGGTACAGGTTGAGGGCAATTTACTGAGTGTTAACATATGAATAATAAATAACAAGAACAATGAAAGGTTTTCCATCTTGTGTAAGACAGAAGAGTATAAAACAGTTCCTTGTCCTTAGAACTTTCTGGAGAAGATACTTCAGGAATAAAAGATATATAAAGTTTTTGAGAAAAGCGAGATCACTGGAGGTTCAGAGTTGAGGGAGATATGGGGATGGGGAATGGGACTTAAGATAGATGTAAAAGGATGTAGAATTGTGGGAGCATAAACCAGTCAAAGAACTCACAGATGTAATGAGGAGTGAGAAGGAAAGCAAAAGGCAGAAAATAGTTGTTTGCACCAATATATCAGGAATTATTTTTGATATTTTATGGTCATTCTTCCTCAATTTTCTACAGTGGCTTTACTTCCAACAGCAGGTTTAAATGAAGATGTTTTGTTCCTAATTTTATTCTGAAGTTTAATTTAAACTTATCCTTGTCTGTCACGTTGAACCATCCAATTTTCTCCAATGTTTCCCTAAATTTCAGAATCTGTGTAATTCTTTTCACATGGATTTGTATCTACAAGCCATCTTGAGTGAGCACAGCCCTACTCGTGGACAGCACCAGAAGCGCCTCAAGATGTCCTGCGGGGATCCCACAGCAGCCCCAGGGCAGGCGCGTGGAGCGCGCGGTGTGAAGACGCCAGAAAGCCTCTGGAAAGGGAAGGATGGCACTGGGAGGTCAGCAGCAGGAGCAGTGAGCACGGCCAGCTTGAAGGAATGTGGAAAAGTAGAGCATGGAACTTTTTTCTTCTGGCTTTGGCTGCGAAATAAGTGTCAACAATTTCTGCTATAAATGGAAGCTTAAAAAGTGGGGCAAGAGGAGAAATGCAGGAGAGTCAGAGCAAGATAAAACAGCAATTATTTCCTTCCAATTGCTCAAGCCAAAACCTGGAGGGCGTTCTCAACTCCTTCCTTTCTCTCATTCCTCTATCTAATCCATCAACAAATCTCACTGACTCTACTTTCAAAATAAACCCAGAATTCAACGAATTCTCTGCAGCTCTGCAGCTCCTACCCTAAGGTAAGCCACCGCCTCTAAAGCCAGGGCTGTTCCAAGAACTTCCTTCCCGGTTCCCCTGCTTCCACCCTTGCCGCCTCCTGCCTACTCTCACACAGCAGCCCCCAAGACCTTCCAGAACACACTCTCCAGCAGCCTCCCACAGCACCCAGGACAGAACCCAGGGCTCTCGCCAGGGCTCAGGGTCGAAATACCCCATGAGATGACCCTGTTTCCTGGCCCCTGTTCGCTGACCACGTCTGTCATGCTCTCACTCTCTTCCCCCGCTGCGACTGCAATGACCTTCTCACTTTTCTCAACACACCGAGCACGTTCCACGTCAGGGGCACTGTTCTGGCTATTTAATGCCTTTACTTGGAATGTTCTTCTCCCACGTTTCCCTAGAACCCAGCCCTTCACCTCATTTGAGTCTTTTGTAAATATATTATTTAACCAATCCTATGTAAAAGAATACCCTCCTTGATCATCACTGTCAATTTTTTGTCTTAATATTTACCATCTAACATATCATGTACTTACTTATACATCTCTTTTATACATGTACTTACTTATACACCCCACACCTCAAGTGGAATTTATGCTCCATGAGATTAGGGGCATTTTTGTTCCCGTTGTTCAGGTACTCCTAGCCCTGAGGACAGCACCTGTACATGGAAAGTACTCACTTCATATTATTTGGTGAATCAACAAACAAATAAAAAGATTATAAAAATAGGACTCAGAGAATATGAAAGAAAGAGCCAAGAGTACATGTATTTTGCTTTGGAAAAGAAACTAGATTTGGGACACTAACTAAAGAAAATGGAAAATCCAAACCTAAGACAATTTTATAGTGATTTCTATGAGCAAACAGACAGAGGGTACGGATACAATCCAAGCTCTTCAGAAATACAACTGTGGGGCTTCCCTAGGAGTCTAGTGGTTAAGAATCGACCTGCCAATGCAGGGGACTCAGGTTCAATTCCTGATCTGGGAAGATCCCACATGCTGCGGAGCAACGAAGCCTTTGCACCACTACTGAGCACACTCTCTAAAGCCATGTATGCTCACTGCCCGTGTCTGCTCACTGCCCCGTGTGCGCACTGCCCCGTGTCTGCTCACTGCCCCGTGTGCGCACTGCCCCGTGTCTGCTCACTGCCCCGTGTGCGCACTGCCCCGTGTCTGCTCACTGCCCTGTGTCTGCTCACTGCTCCACAAGAGAAACCACCAGTGAGAAGCCCATGCACCACAACTAAGAGGAACCCCTGCTCATCACAGCTAGAGAAAGCCCGGGGGCAAGAACAAAGGCCCAGCACAGCCAAAAAGAAATAAGGACATTTTTTTCCTTTTTTTTTTTTTAAAGAAATAAAACTGTGACTTGGTTCTGAAAAAATGTGATAATTGAAATACAAAACATTCCAATAAAGACGGCAGAACAATTCAGAGTTTGGATTAAGAAATATGCTATGAAACAAACCATTGTAAGAGAAGACTTTGGTTAATCATTTGTCAGTTGTTTTTTTTAATTGTTTCTTTGTTTTTTAGACTGGAAAGTTTCTAGCTGGAACAGAAAGAGTCAAAGACAAGCTATGAATATGGTTCCATACGATCTGAAGGCCATCCTGTAGTCACACTGTCTTCAAGTGCAGAAACAAGGGCACAGTGGGAAGGGAGGTGGAAGACAAAGGCAGCATTAAAGTGCATCTATGAAACGCTGTCCAGGAAAGTGTGCAAACGAAAGGCAGACTGAAACAGCCGGTGTTGCTTTAAAAGCCTGAAGAGAAAAATGAAATAAAAACAACTAAGCTGATACCATCAATCCAGAGGCATACTGGGAAGGCTCAGGCTTCAGAAAACATGCTAGAAGATGAACAAAGACAGATTTCATGCCTGATAGGGGAAAAGGGGGAAAGGAAACCAGAGAATGAACACATAAATCAGAAACACAGAGCAGGAAGACAGTTCCAACTAAGGAAGTAAGAGACAGCAGGCCTGCTTCATGGAAAATGGCTTTAACAGCAGAGCAAAAACAAGAGGTGAATAAAGAACACCTAGGGTAGTCAGGGAGGAATTAGAGAGAGGAGGAAAATTTTAACTAGACTATCAGATAAGCCAAACAAACTGCAGAGTGATGGGAATAAAAGGGAGAAGGAAGTCATAAATGTTCAAGCATAGCCTCAAAAATGGCACAAAACACGCCAAAATTAGTTAAGTGGGAAGACTTAACTTCTATAGGAGATGCGGCATCAAGTTGCAGATATACCAATGAAGTAAGTCAAAGTCAATGTTGTCACTCACCAGCCCTCTGACCTTGAACAAGTCACTTAACCTCTCTGGGACTTATTTCTTCTCTTTAAAAAAAATGTGTGTGTGTGTAGGGGGAAGTCAAAAATGGGTGATCACATTCTTACTCTTTTTTTTCCTCCAGCTTATTAAAGAGGGAAAGACAAAAAAAAGAAAGAAAGAAAAGAAAAAAGAGGGAAAGACAAGCACAGAACTCTTTTAAAGAAAGAAATCAGAAAATTTTAAATGAGAAAAGTTAACGACAGTTTTGCATAGTGCTTCACAATTTTAAAAGTGCTTTTACATGCATGATTATACACACTCCTCACAGGAAGCCTGAGAGACAGAAAAGGCAGGCATCATTTAACACCACTTTCCAAATGGAGTAACTGAGGCTCAGAAAGATTAAGCCACTGTCTCAAGGACACAGAAACACTGGCAGATCCAGGATCCACCCCAGGTCTCATCACAGCACCAGGTCCACCATCCTTCTGAGTTCAGACGGCCTCCTCCTGTGTGCCTAAGGTGTTTCAGGACACTTCTGACGCTTATTAGATAGGAGATAAAGGGAGAGTTATACACATTTAAATAACAATCTGTCAATTTAAAATAAAACTCCTTTAGAATTAAAGAAACTACCCCATATATGAACTAATTGACCATACAAAATGTATTTTCTACAAAGTTGAACTTGTCTGTCACAACCTACAAAGACTATTCTTTCAGGGGCTTCCCTGGTAGCTCAGTGGTAAAGAATCTGCCTGCTGATGCAGGAGACCTTGATCCCTGACCCAGGAGGACGTCACATGCCTCAGAGCAACTGAGCCCATGTGCCACAGCTACTAGGTCTATGCTCTAGAGCCAGGAGTCCAACTACTGAGCCTGAAGCCAGTGCGCCCAGAGCGTGTGCTCTGCAACAAGAGAAGCCCCCGCAATGAGAAGCTGGAGTATCACAACTAGAGAGAAGCCCCCGCTCGCCGCAATGAGAAGAGACTGCACAGCAATGAAGATCTAGCACAGCCAGAAATAAATAACTAAAATTTCAAAAAAGACTACTCTTTCAGTCCACCTGCATCTCTTTTAAAACAACAAAATACTATGCAAAACTGTTATTACTTAAGTTGTAATGTCTTCACAGCCTTTCTGAATACAAAATAATTGACTTTGAACTTGAACTATGATATAACTATTAAAACATTAAACAAGCTGCTTCAACTAGTACATCCTGGGAGCCAAGTATAGAGAAAGTGGCAGAAGTGAACTGAGAGACAGTTTTGTTTGGTTTTCTTTGTAGCATCTAAGAGGATTGACACCACATCTCTGCGGTAGTGATGATAAAGGATCAGGTCTTTCCTTATCCGGTTCTTTGCTCTAAAGGCCATAATCAGCTAGAGCTGCCCAATTAACTGTGGGACTGGTGAAAAATCTCAGGAATACAATATGCTGCTTATTGGTCTTATTTTATTACTCCTTAGAGTAAGCTTTAGACAAAACTCGAAAACTATGTATATGATCCTAGCAGTTTTATTTTTAAGGCAAATGCTTTCTTTCAGAGTGGTTAAGAAGCTCCTACTGAACAGTCCCTTACTTCCCCAGGACCTGCGTTCCTCTGTATTCTTCCTCTACCCCTTTTCTGCTATTCTTACTCTAAGTTAAAACACCTATGATTTCCCACACAACGTTACTCTTCACATCAGCAGGCCATGATTCCCTCCTCTTGGACACCACGGCAAGTCTTCTTGACGGAAGAAAGGGTGTGAAAAAGCATAAAGGATTAAAGGGCAGTTTAAGGGCAGAAAGGAAGAAAATCCCAAAAAAGGACCAGACAAAGTGGAAACTGGAGCTCAGTGACCACAATCATGTTCCTGTTTTTCTCCTTCATGCTCCTCTATTTTTTTCATCCTTCCCTTACAGTTCCTCTTTTAAAGTAGCTGGACAAACAGTGGCCACAGAAGCATACCGGAAGCAGAAACTTGGGAGAAGTTGAAAAAAATACCAAATGAGCCACAGCCAATTATAAATTATACATCATCTCATTAGCAGGCCCTGACATATACAAAGACCCTACAGAACAGATACTGTAAATGAAGAACATCAAATCTTGGTCAGAAAACCTGAATTTAAGTCCTGGTATGCTGCAGGATTAGAAGGAAATGGCAACCCACTCCAGTATTCCTGCCTGAAGAATCCCGTGGACAGAGGAGCCTGGCCAGCTGCAGTCCACGGGGTCATAGAGTCGGACACGACTGAGAGTCTCACTCACACACACGTGCTGCAGGATTTCCAACAAGTGACCTAAGTTTTCTGAGGCTCGCTTTTCTAATCTATAAATGGGTAGAACACACCAACAACCTAACTATTTTACAGAGTTGCTGTGAAAATCTGAGAAAAACACATGTTCAAGGCAAGTACCTTTCAGAGTCACCATAATGTTGTATAGGATAATAAAATACTTCACTGAAGACCCTTTCTTGCAATCACGTTGTTGTTATTCAGTCTGAATATATAGCACCCATATTATGCCTCTCTTAATTAAGAGTTATACTGAACAGACTTCCCTGGTGGTCCAGTGGTTAAAAATCTGCCTGCCAATGCAGGGGATGCAGGTTCGATCCCTGGTCCGGAAAAACTCCACATGCCATGGGGCAACTAAGCCCGTGGGCCACAACTGCTGAAGCCCACGCACCCCAGAGGCCGTACTCTGCAACAAGAGAATTCACAGCAGTGAAAACTAGAGAGTAGCCCCAGCTTGTCACAACCAGAGAAAGCCCGCAGAGCAACGAAGACTCAGCACGGCCAAAAATGAATTTTTTTTAAAAAGAGAGAGATATACTGAAATAAGCATGATGAGGCAGATAAATTTAACTGGCTTTTCAGTCACTACCTGAAACAAATACTGTATAGTCACCTAATAAAACTGTTTATATAGTCCTAACATAACTACAATTATTCACATACACGGTTAATGCTCTCACAAAATATGTATACCAAATTTTAGTTCCAATAGTGTGCTAAGCAACCTATATCTTCTCATTTAATATCCTCCCCATATCCAGTATGGTAGAAAAAGCACCAGGCTTGAAGTTTGAATGACCTACGTGTGAATCCCAGCTACGTTATCCTAAGTGGTAGGTCTTCTCCAGCTAGGAGCTAAAACATCCTCAAACATAAAGGAAGAATACTACTACCTACTTCACAGGATTAAAATTACTGTGACCATGTCTGTATTGAGCCTAACCTGGTAACAGCACACTGAGTTTGTTCATTATATGGTGGCTGGTCATTTGACTGCCTTCCCATTCCTGAAAGCAAGCATCTTCAATTTCTTTTAGGAATGCTTAAAATCACACAAACAAGATTACCGAAATCTCTCTCATCCAAGAAGTACAATGAAAGGCAGTCCCTGAGACTATTCAAGATCCTGAAACTGTGTCCCTAAAATTAAGGCAAGCAAGCGTAAGATCAAATCTCAAGAGTTTAAAATCCATCCTTCCTTCACATGATCTGTGCAGTCAGGTGATTGAAAACCTCAATGGCCCTTCAGCCACAGGCACTCCTGAGGAAGGGGGTGGCTATTTTCTAACAGCCTCCCCATTAGGAGACACTTTTGTAAGAGCTGGGCTGACTGCTATCCCTTCCCTGAGAAGGACAGTTAAAAACAGGAAGATCGGAGAGAAGAGGATTTAGCTTAATTTGGAAAGCTAAATTAACTAAGGAAAGCAGATCAAGGAAGATTTAGGACACTATCTTTTTCATGACTTCACCTTAAGCTTGTGCCCCAACTACATACATACTTTGGTCAGTTTCGTACTGTTATATCAATATGCCTTCAAGCTTTCCCTGCTATAGAGTTCATGACTATATTCAGATTTGGTTCATACTAAAGTTGAAGCACATACATGCATATAAATGAAAATTTCATTAAAGACCAAAGGTGAGGTTTAATCAGGCCCCTTTTTCCTTCCAGCTTAAAGTTAAGTAAGCGTTCAACTTTTTTTTTTGAGACTGTATTAAGACATGTGCCTTCATCCAGCAAGGAAGCAGCAGTTCATAAATTCGACTTTACATTGTATTTTCTCACCCAATTCTCATGTTTAGAACTTTCCTTATTGCCTATGCTCAGCCTTGAGTCACACATAACCACTGTCAAAACAGACGATGTGACACACACAAAAGAACTACTGGGAAGAGTCAGTGTCTGTATAAACACCCACGTGTGATGACCTCTTTAAACAATCTCCTCAAACTCACAATATCAGACAGAGATGGATGGTGGAAGAAAGTGGAGTAGAGTGGCCGGGAGTGGAACTGGATACAAAGAAAAGACAGACTAAGATCTGGGGAGTCAAATGGAAAGAGAGTACAAAGAAGGAAAGAGTTTATCATTTACTGCACTGAGGGGGTAAGAGGGATTAGACCCGGTAGGAATGAAAGAAACTGTTAGGGGAAAATCTACAACTGTAAAGAGAAAACAAAGAGATTTCATCAAATTGAGATGTTAGAGCCCTCCCTCTTTGCTCCAATTCCGTATTTTTTTCCAGGAAGCTAAACAGTTCTTTTTCAACACAGGGATTATACTAACAAAAGCAAATAAAGGAAACCTATGCTAAAAATGTAACCTACCTACACAGAGAGGTCTGAAAACGGAAATACTTCTTCTCCTGTTTAGTAATGGGTTTCAAAACAGTAGGGACAGGGAGATGGATGCGAGCTCTAAGAGGGGGAGGGGAGAAGTCAAGCTCTTCCTGAATGCAAGGAGTCTTTGGCCTACATGCTTATTTTATTTTAGATGTACCTTTTCTTGGTCAGTTGGCAGATTCTTAACTAAACACTGGTGTAAGCCAGAGTCTGATGAGTGGTTCAAAGCGCATGGGGACTTTAAGAGCCGATGCAAACACCAGCCCGAGGTAGAACCCAGCACTTGCTCCGGGTTGCACTCCGATAATCCCCATCGCGCGGCTACAACTCCAGCGACGTCTGAAGCGACTAAAACAGTGTACACAAAACAGCAGCGTTCAAGGGGAGCCTAAGTTTAGCCAGAAGACCATGCAATTAGACAAAGTGTGTGCACCGGGAGTAGGTGGATGATATCCGTTTTCTCCACGGGTTGCTGCACAAGAAGGAAATCCCTTTCACACACAGCAACCGCGCTGCTCGCCCCGCGCCCACCCCTAGCACACACTTACTTTCGTCCGGCCATTGATTTTGTAGTTGCCCAGCTTCCCGTTACAGTGGCGGATCAGGTCGTCCATGTTGTTCATGAGCAGCCCGATGGTTTCACAGCCGGGCTCCTTGCCCTCGATCCAGGTGATCTTATCGCCTCGGATGTCCTTGGACGAGTCGCTCTTCTGGCTGACCAGCTGCCCGTCCGTGAACTTGCCCGTATCGTGCAGGGCGCGCACCTCGTCGCCGATCTGCTGGCCGGTCTCCTTGCCCAGGAAGTCGTCCACCACGCAGATGCCGTGCTTGTTCATGCAGGGCACGATGTACTCCAGCGCCAGCTTCAGTGCCGGCATCGGCTTCGTCTGCCCGTTGGGCCGCAGGCCGCCGTGGCTCAGCCCCTCGCCCGGCGCGTTACTCGGCGGGTACAGGTTCGCCTTCTCCTGGTACAGCGACGGGCGGGCCAGCAGCTCCTCCTTCGCGGACTCCGCCTCGGCGGCCGCCGCTACCCGACCCTGGCCGCCGGGGGCCGCGCGGGGCGGGGACGCGGCCGCCGCGGGGTCGGCCGTGGGCTTGGCCTTCGCCTTCGCCTTCGCCTTGGCCGCGTCTCCGGAGGCCCGCGGGCCCGCGGCCTCGACGGCTCGGTCCCGGCGCGGCGCCGCCTTCCTGGCCTCCCTGACTCCGGCGGCCCTGGGCGGCGGCGCGCGGCCCGGCTGCTGCGCTTGGCCCGTGCTGGGGGCAGGAACGTTCTCGCCGACCTGGCACACGAGCTTGTGCTTCTTCCAGTCCTGGCGCTGGTGCTCCTTGCTGCAGTAGAAGGAGCTGCGGCAGCGGCTACAGCGCAGCAGGTTCTCCATCTTCCCGCACAGCTCGCAGTACTGCCGGTCTCGCTCGCTCGGGCTCGGCCCGCCGGGCCCGCCGCTGTCATTAGCCATGGCGGCAGCGGTGGAGGCGGCGGCCGAGCAGGAGGGGTGGCGGCCGGACGGCCTAGCCTGGGGCCGGCGAGCGGGCGAAGCGGCAGGGGCCGTCACTGCGCCATGCGCCCGCCGCCCCTCGCCTCAGGAGACCGGCGCCCCGCGCCCTCGGCCCGGCCGCGTCCTCGTCCTTCGGTCGCGCCGCGCAGCGCCGGCCGCCGCCTCAGCGCCTCATCACCGCCGCGGGCTGAGAGAGCGCGGCCTGCGCGGCGGACGGCGCCCTCCGCTCGGGCACGCGGGCCCGGCGCGCAAGACCCGCCGCCTTGGCCGCCGCCGCCTCAGCGTTCCGGGCGGCCGGCCCGGCCGGCGGAGCAGCGCAGGGCGTGCGGGCGCCACTCGCTCTGCGCGCTCTGCACGTACACCACGGCCCCGCGGCGACCCGGGCGGGCGGCGCGCGAGGCGGGGGGCGGGGCAGGCCGAGGGGAGGGCCGAGGGGGCGGCCGCCGCGCGTTCGCGCCTGGGCCGGGGCGGCGCCGGGGCCGCCTCCGCGCTCCCGCACTCGGCCAGCCGGGCCTCCGAGCCGGCTCCGGCGCCCCCCGCCCCCGCCGACCCTGCCCCGAGCGGGCCGGGGACGCGGAGGGGCAGGCCCGCGAGCGGCGGAAGGATGGGGGCCGCGCCGCCGCAGCGGGACCCGCGCCCCGCACGGTGCCTACACCTGCTGGGCAGAGCGCGGCCGCGGAGTCGCCGCGGAGCTGGGCGGCCTTAATATGGCTGCTGTTTGTGTGGGACCAACTGGGTGTGTTCCAGGCGCGCTCCAGACTAGGTTGCAAGGTGGCTGTTGCCATCGTCGCCTTGCGTCGGAGGAAACGGAAATTCAGAGAAGTAAAGAAACTTGCCCAAGGTCACGCAGAACTGGAACTGAATCCAGGAATCAGATTCTGCAAGATTCCAAGGCTTCTTTTTCCATTACACGAAAACAAGGTGTATTGTATTTCAAGAAGGCCTGAAATAGTTAAAAGCAAAAATAAGTATTGTGTGGTGTCAACCCAAGCCCCTGTGCCCATTTTGAGCCAAATTTAAAGGTACTGAAGTGTGATTTTAAAACAACAACAACAACAACAACAACAAAAAAAACCACCATTTTTAAGCCCTGTGAAATCTTGCCGAGTTTAAAACCTCGTGAAAAAATGTTTGGCTACCTAGTTAATTAAGGTAATCAATGCTCACTTTTAGGACTTCCCTGGTGGCTCAGATGGTAAAGCGTCTGCCAACAATGCGGGACACCTGGGTTCGATCCCTGGGTCTGGAAGATCCTCTGGAGAAGGAAATGGCAACCCACTCCCGTACTTTTGCCTGGAAAATCCCATGGACGGAGGAGCGTGGTGGACTACAGTTCACGGGGTCGCAAAGAGTCGGACATGACTGAGCGACTTCACTTCAATGCTCACTTCAGTGTCCACATTCAGGCACTTAAGCTCAAAACTGCTGCAACGACTCCTGAAAAGTGGATGGGGGCGGGGGCAAGAGGGGTGGCAAATAAGCGTTACTACATTTACGACTTCTTAAACAAAAATATGTTATTAAAATATGTGCTATGCTGATGAATACAATTCTTTCTTTTATAGAACATAAAAACCTTACCAGAAATAAGCCAAGGGTGTTTCTTTCTGCCTGCCATTTATTTTTAGAATAAAAAGGGCTGTGATTTAGATTTTTAGTCTTTTTTTGAGCACATGCTAATGTGGGAAATGCTGTGTTAGACTTGTGTATCATTTGAATAGACTGCTGGTAACTTAAGCAATCCTTGAAATTAACAGCACAAGAGCTGAAATGTGTGAGGTTAAAAGCAGAAGACTATAAGGAATTATTCACTTTATAGAATATTTTTAGAAAAACTGGTCTGAATCCAAAAACTCTTGATAAACTACACAGAACTTAAAACTGTCATTAAATTCTGCCATATAAGTAAACAGTATATTGGGGATCCAATCTGGTGAAAGAGGACAGTAATTCCAATTAGCTTGACCTTTGTAATACTCAAGTAAGTATTTTGTCCACAGCTTCAATTTCCAAACCAAACTAAAAATCCAACTCTGTAAAAAATCCAGACTTGGATCTTGATGTATATCCAACTTTTCCCAGAGCTTTATTAAATAAAGTGTCATTGTTTCATATATTACTAATTAGACTATTTAACACTGTATTGAGCTTCCCTAGTGGCTCAGGTGGTAAAGAATCTGCATGTAATGCAGGAGACCCAGGTTCGATCCCTGGGTCAGGAAGAGCCCCTGGAGAAGGGAATAGCTACCCACTTCAGTGTTCTTGCCTGGAGAATTCCATGGACAGAGGAACCTGGCAGTGTACTAGGAGCATGCTGCCTACCAGACTGTCTAAGTGTCACACCAGTGAAATAGTCACTCTACATACACTCAGGAGGTATATAGTTCAATGCAGGGGGCAGAAATGTAAACAAATAATGACAACCTGGAGTTCAGAGTAAATGCCCTAAGACAGAGAACCGGGTAGGGTGGGATGGGAAGACAGAAAAAGGAATTGCTCAGATGGTAAAGAATCTGCCTGCAATATGAGAAACCTGGGTTCGATCCCTAGGTGGGAAAGATCCCCTGAAGGAGGGCATGTCAACCCACTCCAGTATTCTTGCCTGGAGAATCCCATGGACAGAGGAGCCTGGTGGGCTACAGTCTAGGGGGTCACAAAGAGCCAGAGAGGACTGCGACTAAGCAGAGCCCTGCCCATTGCACTAATCAAGATTTCAAATAGATTAATTTAGGAAGTCTTAAAAATGGCTTTTAAAAGTTAGCTTTTAAAACATTTTGATGTATGTGAATTATAAAAATAAAATTAATTTCAATACAAGTGAAATCTAAAACTTCTTTGCCTTCCTTTTGCATAGTAATGATAACTGATTCTTAACTATTCTCACATTTACTAAGATACAATTATTCTACAAAGACTTTGATTCTTCTAAATTTAAATTTTTGTAGATATTAAAAATAGTCCAGCTATATCTTTGAAACTTCCTATTTAGGTCTATGGCATTCAAAGAAGTGTATTTACATCTCTGTATGCTTTTTTTCCCGTATATTTCACTGATATCTACTTAATAGCTGTCCATATCAGAACCTTTATTAGCTTTCATTTTGTTCCAATTAAGTATACAAAATCACAAACTAAGCATGTATATGTTGAAGATACTTAGTCAAATGTGACACTTTCAATGCTTCCATGAGTAGAACGAATATAAAATGTTTCAAATACTTAACAAAGATCACTGATTTCAGAGTTTTCACTTATTCAGGTTTAATAATCTGTAAACTTATTCCAAATTAGTGAAGTATCACCAAACCATCTGCTGACCATGCAATAGCCAGTGAATGACCAGTTCACCAAGGAGATCCTAGAACTCCTAACAATGTAGCTGTTGTCATTTATTCAAATATTATAGAGAAGATCTACACTGCCATGCAGGAATTTATCTTATAAACCCTATAGAGGGTACTTTGTGCCAAAATCTCTGTTTTAAGCATTTTATAAATATTAACTCATTTAATCTTTATAATCACGAGATGAGGACTATTCTTATGTCCATTTATAGAAAATGAAGGGAGTAAGACAATGAGATGAGTAGCACTAGGTGTGTTACCTAATACTTCAGCGAGAACAAAAGCTTGTGTCTCCCCAAGCCAGGAATTAGTACAACTCATTCCCTTCCCCCAAATCTAATCAAAATCAACTGTTCTAAAAATCAAAGAAAGAATTAAAAAAGTAGAACTGCCGTCATCACCACATCAGACCAACTTGGACCAAAGCTCACTGTCCACCTCTTTGGTTTTCCTGTGTTCTTCTGGCAATGTTTACTGAAACTATACAGCAGTAACCTCTATGAACTGACAAGAGCCTTCTGAGAAAAAGCAAAAAGGCAGAGCTGAGGTTAAATGCAAAGGACAGAGTTAAATGAGGCAATGAATTTAAAGTGACTGTTGACTCTTGAGGAAAACCCAGGGAACAGGCTTTATCTTCAAGGGACTAGTCCTATTTCTCCTTTAAAAATGTTTAAAACGCACAAGAGAGTGTCTTTTCTGCTCAGGAAATCAAACATCTGATTGTTAACTAATGACCTCTTGTTTTCCCATCTGTGACAATCCTGTTTTAATAGGTTACAGAGAGCAGAAAAATCACAAGTATAATATAGGCATCCCACCAAGATAAACAGGAAAGTGATGTTTGAGTTCTGGGAAAAGCAACTAAAAATTTGAGCCATTTTCTAACTATAGTATCGGGACACTCACAAGGAGGTGTTGTTGGAAAACAGCACCTGCTCTTCCCTGTACTGGGGGCTCTGCCAGGGGCACACATGAGCCATGTGCTTTCCCACGTAGTAGAACCAGCTTTACTGTTCACTGAGCTTGTTTCCTTATGAAAATAAAATATTTAGATAGCCTTTCTGTATATGCAGGACTATTTATCTATCACCCACTTTATCAGCTAATGGTTTAAAACTTACCCACTAATCCAGTTAATAATCAACCATCTCAAGAAATATACTGTGAAACTTTACAACCATTGCTCATTATAATAATTTATAATTCGCCTGCAATGCGGGAGACCTGAGTTCAATCCCTGGGTTGGGGAGATCTCCCAGAGAAGGGAAGGACTACCAACTCCAGTATTCTGGCCTGGAGAATTCCAAAGGGAGTCACAAAGAGTTCGACACAACTGAGTGAATTTCACTTTCATTCACTTACTTATTTATACAATATGAGTAAATATAATGGGTTAATGTAGTTACACTGTGAGTTGTGTTTTTTGCTGTTAACAAACATTACCTTAATGTTTAACCAACTTTTAATGTAGTCCCAATCAGTAACGTACACCATCCCATATTAAAAACAGCTCCATTTTTTCTGTAACATTTTTTGTGGAAAAATGTAAACATACACCAAAACAGAGTTAATAGTATAATCAACCTCAGTCCTAATTAGGTCAATCATTATCAACTTCAACAATTACCAACATTTTTATACTCTTGTGGTCCCCCTATCTTGCCTTTTATTTTGGGGAAAGGGCTGCACCCTGTGGCTTGGGAGATCTTGTTTCCCTGACCAGGGGTTGAACTGAGGCCCATGGTGGTGAAAGTGTGGAGTCCTAACCACTGGACTGCCAGGGAATTCCCTCCATTTTACCTTTTTATTTAAATTTATCTTTTTGAGTTATAATTGATATATAACAATTGTATTCATTTTAGGTGTACAATATAATGATTTAATATGTGTATATTTTGTGAAACAATTACCACAGTGAGTTTAGCTAACAGTCATCATCTCACACAATTGCAATTTTTTTTCTTGTGGTGAGAGCTTTTAAGATCTACTCTCTTACCGACTTTTAAACCTGCAATACAGTATTGTTAGCTATAGACACTATTCTGTACATTAGAACTTCAAGACTTACTTATGTGTAACTGAAAATTTACAGCTTTGGACCATTTCACCTACCCTCTACCCACTGCCTCTGGCAACCACTAATCTTTTCTTGGTACCTGAGTCAAATTTTTATTTTAGTTTTTTAGAAATCACATATAAGTGGAATCATACCGTATTTGTCCTTCTCTGTCTGACATTTCGCTCAGGATAATGCCCTTGCATCAGTGTTATTGCAAAAGGCAAAATATACTTTATTTTTATAGATGAATAATATTCACATATATATATTTATAGTTATACGTCACATTTTCTTTATCATTTATCTATCAATGGTCATCTATCAATGGTTATCTATCAATGCATCTGTATCTTGGTAATTTTATGTAATGTTGCTATGAACATGAAGGTGCAGATATCTTTTCTAGTTAGTGTTTTCATTTTCTTCAGATAAATACCCAGAGTGTAATTGCCAGATCATTTGTAAATTCTACTTTTATTTTTTAGAGGAACCTCCATACAGTTTTTCACAGTGGCTGCACCAATTTATATCCCCATGAAAAGTGCACAAAAGGTTCTCTTTTTATCATCCTCGCCAACATGAATTTCTTTTCTCTGATAACAGCCATTCTAACAGATGTTAGATGATATCTTGTGGTGCTTTTGATTTACATTTCCCTGATGATCAGTGATGTTGGGCACCTTTTCAAATACCTGTGACCAACTGTATGTCTTCTTTGGGAAAATGGCTATTCAGACCGTCTGCCCACTTTTTAATTGAATTGTTTGTTTTTTTTCTGTAATATATATAGTATATCAGATACATGATTTGCAAATATTTTCTCCCATTCTGTAGAATGGCTTTTTATTTTGTCGATGGTTTCTTCTGCTGTACAGATCTTTTTAGTTTGATGCAGTCCCATGTGTTACTTTGATTTTGTTGCCTTTGTTTTTGGTGTTAAATCCAAAAATTCACTGCCAAGACAAATGTCAGAGAACACCCCCATACCATATTTTCTTCTGAGAGTTTTATGGCTTCAGGTATTACATTCAAGTTTTTAATCCATTTTGCGCTGATTTTTGGTGTGGTGTAAGATAGGGGTCCTGTTTCATTCTTTTGTATGTGACTGTCTAATTTTCCCAACACAATTTATTGAAGAGACTATCTTCTCCCCATTATATATTCTTGATTCCTTTGTCATAAATTAATTGACCATATATGTGGGTTTATTTCTAGGCTGTCTGTTCTATTTCTTTGACCTATGTGTCTGTTTTTATGCTAATACCATATGTTTGTGTGTATGTTTCATCTTTTATATACATTTTCCCTGGTCCCATCTCTTTGTCAAGAGACGTTCTTTTTTAAATATGCTTGACAGTCCTACCCACATCAAATGGGAGGTCCAGTTCCTTGCCTAAGGGTCTGCAAATCTCTGAGCAGGAGCAAAAAGATGGGGGAGGTTGGGCAGGGGGAGTACAATTTTCGTTCTTACGGCTATCCCTGATACTGAATTTCTGCTCCCATAAATCTAAAGAACTCTTTTCCCTGTTCTCTTTCTTCCACTCTGAAAAGACCCTCAGTTCAAAACTCAACTCTTTTTAAAGCTCTTTTTCTTCTGTTCCTCCTCAGGAGTCTTTTCACACTGTTTTGGCTACTCCATTTTAGGGTACCCTTCACACTAAACTCTGCAGGAGACTGAATTTTCTCATTATATAGCTTAATCCCTGGGTTCTGGGCTGGCCTTCAGATATCAGGCTTCTCACTAACATTATCTCTAAGGCAGTACACTCAGAGACTTTCTCTTGAGTAGCCCAGAACTGGATAAATTTGAAATTTCACCCTCTCATATGGAAGAAAATGATGTGGGATTTATATTTCTACTCATATGGTATTTACACACTCTTCCTCCACCTTCAGGAGAGAAAAGTAGTATTTTAAGTTTTAAATAAGAATATTTTCCTCCATTACATTCCTTCTTATTAATATTTAGTCATTATTTTATTTTACTAAACTATTTTCTCACTCAGCTCATTATTTTTTCTAATTACTCTTTATTATATCATACCATTTTCCCACAGCTGACTGATCTCTTCTCTTTTCTGCAAATCTAATTCCTACTCATTCAATAAAGATCATCTGAAATTGCATTTCTCTCACAAAATGTGTGTATACAAAGCTTGTGTAAATAAACACCCCACTAATCTCAATGTAGTTTTTTTATAATTCACAAAGGACTTACACATACAAATTCTCATTTGATGCTCTTGATGTTGTTAGGACTTTCATTTTACATAACAGAAAATTTAATCTTTGTGCAACTGAACAATTAACCCAAGGATATACAGTTAAATTGACTACAGTTTTGCATTTCAGGGAAAAGATCTGTTTTCCTTTTACCTTTTGATCTCCTTCACTCAAGGTCTGTTTGTTTTTTGGTTGTTGGTGGGTTTTTTTGGTTGTTGTTGGTGGTGTTTACTATAGCTTTGCGATATAGTTTGAAATCAGAAAGTGTGACATCTCCAACTTTGTTCTTTCTCAGGATTACTTTGGTTATTCAGGGTCTTTTGTGGCTCCACATAAATTTTAGATTTGTTTCCTTCTATTTCTATGGAAGTCTCCTGTGGGGTCACCGCTCCTTTCTCCTGGGTCCTGGTGGACACAGGGTTTTGTTTGTGCCTTCCAAGAGTCTCTGTTTCCCCAGTCCTGTGGAAGTTCTGTAGTCAAATCCCACTGATCTTCAAAGTCAGATTCCCAGGGGCTTCCAGTCCCTTTGTCAGATATGCAGGTTAAGAAGGCTATTGTGGGGCCCAGAACTTTCTCAACAGTGTGAGAACTGGTTTGGTGTAACGGTGCTGCAGCTGGTATCTCTCCCACCTGGTGGCTCTATAGTGGACCTAATGGCGACCTCCTGCACGGTGACTTATGACTTCTCTGCAGAGCACATCATGCGAAATGCCAGGCTGGATGAAGCTCAGGCTGAAATCAAGATTGCCAGGAGAAATATCAGTAACCACAGACACAGATGACACCACCCTTATGGCAGAAAGCAAAGAAGAACTAAAGAGCTTCTTGATGAAAGTGAAAGAGGAGAGTGAAAAGTTGGCTTAAAACTCTGCATTCAAAAAACTAAGATCATTGTATCCATCCCATCACTTCATGGCAAATAGATTGGGGAAAAAATGGAAACAGTAATGGACTTTATTTTCTTGGGGTCACTGTGGATGGTGACGGCAGCCATGAAATTAAAACACGCTTGCTCCTTGGTAGAAAACTTTTGCTAAACCTACACAGCATATTAAAAAACAGAGACATCACTTCGCCAGCAAAGTCCCAGTCAAAGCTATGATTTTTCCAGTAGTCATGCATAGATGTGAGAGTTGGACCATAAAGAAGGCTGAGTGTTAAAGAATTGATGTTTTGGAATTGTGGTTCTGGAGAAGACTCTTGAGAGTCCCTTGGACTGAAAGGAGATCAAACCAATCAATTCTAAAGGAAATCAATCCTGAATATTCATTGGAAGGACTGATGCTGAAGCTGAAGCTCCAGTACTTAAGCCATCTGATGCAAGGAACTGACTCATTGGAAAAAACACTGATGCTGGGAAAGATTGAAGGCAGGAAAAGAAGGGGATGAAAGAGAATGTGATGATTGGATAGCACACCGATTCCATGGACATGAGTTTGAGCAAACTCTGGGAGATAGTGAAGGACAAGGAAGCCTGGCGTGCTGCAGTCCATGGGGACACAAAGTGACACAAGTGAGTGACTGAAGAGCATTTCTGTGGGAAAATGCCATGGGAACTTTGATAGAGATTACACTGAATCTGTAGAATGTTTTGGGTTGTATGGACATTTTGAAAATACTAATTCTTCCAATTCATGAGCATGGAACATGTTTCTACTTATTTGTATCTTCTTCAGTCTCTTTCATCAATATCTTATAGTTTTCAGGGTATAAGTCTTTCACCTCCTGGTTAAATTTATTCCTAAGCATTTTATTCTTTTTGATGCAGTTTTAAATGACACCATTTTCTTAACTTCTCTTTCTGATAATTTGTTATTGGTGTATAGAAACAAACTTTATATATATAGATCTTGTATCATGAAAATTCACTGAATTCATTTCTTAGTTCTAATAGTTATTTGGTGGAATCTTCAGAGTTTTCTATATACATAATATCATGTCATCTGCAAATTGAGAACTTCTTTTGTCATTTGGATTCCTTTTCTTTTTCTTGCCCAATTACTGTGGCTAGGACTTCCAATGCCCTGCTGAATGAAAGTGATAAGAGTGAGCATTCTTCTTTTTTTTTTCTTCTGATATTAGAAGAAAAGCTTTCTACTCTTCACCATTGAGTATGATGTTAGCTGTTACTGTTGTTGTTCAGTCGCTAAGTCATGTCTGACTCTGCGACCCCACAGACTGCAGCATGCCAGGATTCCTTGTCCTGCACTATCTCCCAGGGTTTGCTCAAACTCATGTTCATTGAGTCAGTGATGCCATCCAATCATCTCATCCTCTGTTGTGCCCTTTTCCTCCTGCCCTCAATCTTTCCCAGCATCAGGGTCTTTTCCAGTGAGTCAACTCTTCACATCAGGTGGCCAAAGTACTGGAGCTTCAGCTTCAGCAACAGTCCTTCCAATGAATATTCAGGGTTGATTTCATTTAGGATTGACTGGTTAGCTGTGGGCTTATCATGTAAGCCTTTATTATGTTGATGCATATTTCCCTTTCCACCCAGTTTGTTGAAAGTTTTTATCATGAATGGATGTTGAATTTTGTCAAAAGCTTTTTCTGCATCTACTGATATGATTTTATGGTTTTTATCCTTCATTTTGTTAATATAATGTATCACATTGATTAATTTGTGGACAGTGAACCATCCTTGCATCCCTGGAATAAATCTCACTTGATCATGATGTATACTTTTTTTTTTTTTTTTTTTTTTGATGTATACTTTTAATGTATTGCTGTTTGTTGAGGATTTTGTTGAGAATTTTGCATCTATGTTCATCAGGAATATTGGTCTTGAATTTTCTTTTTTGTGTGGTATCCTTGTCTGGTTTCTGTTTGGCTTCATAAAATGAGTTTGAAAGTGTTCCTTCCTCTTTGTTTTTTTTTTTTTTTTGAAGAGTTCGAGAAGGATGGGTAATAATTCTTATTGAAGTGCTTGTTGGAATACACCAGGGAGCTGTCTGGTTCTAGACTTTTGTTTGTTGGGAGGTTTTTGATTACTGTTTCAGTCTCCTTACAAATAATCAGTCTGTTAAAATATTCTATTTCTCCATGATTCAGTCTTGGTAGGTTGTCAGTTTCTAGGAATTTGTCCATTTTTTCTAGTTGTGCAATTCGTTGACATTTAATTCATAGTATTTTCCAATTTTATCCTTTTTTTTTTTGGTTGAAGTATTATAAAGCATACTCAATTTCAGTATGCATGTCCAATAAGGACTTAAATAAAATCATATCCCCATATCATTATCAGACTCACTAAAATTAAGAAAATATCCTCATACTACCTATCATCTAGCAAATATTAGAATTCGTATGATTGTCTCACAGATCCTCTCTACCATTGTTTTATCTAATTTAAGAGCTAAGCAGAGTTTACACCTTGCACTTGATTGTCATGTCTTAAGTCCTTTTTACTCAATTTAACTACTACCCTGCCATTTTGTCCCATACCACTAATTTACTGGAGAAATAATATCACTTGCACTGTAGAATATTTCCTGAATTTACAGCTGATTGCTTCCTTATGATATTCCTCTTATTTTTTTTTTAGATAGTTAGATCTGGAACTTTTATTAAATTTAGGCTGTATATTTTATGTAAGAATACTTCATACTGCTTGGTGTGTATTTCCTGTATCATCACATCTTGGAAACACAATATCTGATAGTTTCATATTTCATGATGAAATATGATTCATGGGTTTAAATGATGCCAGCTTCATTCCAACTTTAGAATATTTATCATCAACTTTTCGTCTATTTTAGCAATTGATAATTGTGAGTAGATCCAGCATTTCTTTTAGTTCAGTTCAGTTCAATCACTCAGTCGTGTCCGACTCTTTGCAACCCCATGGACTGTAGCATGCCAAGCTTCTCTGTCCATCACCAACTCCCAAAGCCTGCTCAAACTGATGTCCATCGCCTCGACGATGCCATCCAACCACTCAGCCCCTGTTGTCTGCTTCTCCTCCTGCCTTCACTCTTTCCCAGCATCAGGGTCTTTTCCAATGAGTCAGTTCTTTGCATCAGAGGGCAAAATATTGGAATTTCAGCAGCATTAGTCCTTCCAACGGATATTCAGGATTGATTTCCTTTAGGATGGACTGGTTCGATCTCCTTGCAGTCCAAGGGACTATCAAGAGTCTTCTCCAACACCACAGTTCAAAAGCATCAATTCTTCAGTGCTCAGCTTTCTTTATAGTCTAACTCTTACATCCATATGTGACTATGAAAAACTATAGCTTTGACTAGACAGATCTTTGTTGGCAAAGTAATGTCTCTGCTTTTTAATATGCTGTCTAGGTTGGTCATAGCTTTTCTTCCAAGGAGCAAGCGTCTTTTGATTTCATGGCTTCAGTCACCATCTACAGTGATTTGGGAGTCCAAAAAATAGTTTCTCACTGTTTCTCCTTTTCCCCCCATCTGTCATGAAGTGATGGGACCAGATGTCATGATCTTAGTTTTTTGAATGTTGAATTTTAAGCCAAGTTTTCACTCTCCTCTTTCACTTTCATCAAGAGGCTCTTTAGTTCCTCTTCACTTTCTGCCATAACGGTGGTGTCATCTGCATATCTGAGGTTACTGATATTTCTCCCGGCAATCTTGATTCCACCTGGTGCTTCATCCAGCCCAGCGTTTCACCTGATGTACTCTGCATATGAGTTAAATGAGCAGGGTGACAATATACAGCCTTGACATACTGTTTCCCAATTTGGAACCAGTCCATTTTTCCATGTCTGTTTCTAACTATTTCTTCTTGACCTTCATACAGATTTCTCAGGAGGCAGTTCATGTGGTCTGGTACTGTCATCTCTTGAAGAATTTTCCACAGTATTTCGTGATCCACACAGTCAAAGGCTTTGGCGTAATCAATAAAGCAGAAGTAGATGTTTCTCTGGAATTCTCTTGCTTTCTTTTATGATCCAGCGGATGTTGGCAATTTGATCTCTGGTTTCTCTGCCTTTTCTAAATCCAGCTTGAACATCTGGAAGTTCATGGATCACGTGCTGTCGAAGCCCTGCTTGGAGAATTTTGAGCATTACTTTGCTAGAGTGTGGGATGAGTGAAATTCTGTGATAGTTTGAACATTCTTTGGCAGTGCCATTCTTTGGGATTGGAATGAAAACTGACCTTTTTCAGCCCTGTGGTCACTGCTGAGTTTTCCAAATTTGCTGGCATATTGACTGCAGCACTTTCACAGCATCATCTTTTAGAAGTTGAAATAGTTCAACTGGAATTCCATCACCTCCACTAGCTTTGTTCATAGTGATGCTTCCTAAGGCCCACTTGACTTTACATTCCAGGATGTCTGGCTCTAGGTGAATGATCACACCATCGTGATTATCTGGGTCATGAAGGTTTTTTCATATAGTTCTTCTGTGTATTCTTGCCACCTCTTTTTTTTCCCCAATTATTTTTATTAGTTTTGCCACCTCTTTTTAATATCTTCTGCTTCTGTTAGGTCCATACCATTTCTGTCCTTTATTGTGCCCTTCTTTGCATGAAGTGTTCCCTTGGTATCTCTAATTTTCTTGAAGAGATTTTCTAGTCTTTCCCATTCTATTGTTTTCCTCTATTTCTCTGCATTGCTCACTGAGGAAGGCTTTCTTATCTCTTCTTGCTATTCTTTGGAACTCTGCATTCGGATGGGTATATCTTTCTTTTCTTCTTTGACCTTCGCTTCTCATCTTTTCACAGCTATTTGTAGGACCTCCTCAGACAACCATTTTCCCTTCTTGCATTTCTTTCTCTTGGGGATGGTCTTGATCACTGCCTCCTGTAAAATGTCATGAACCTCTGTCCATATTTCTTCAGGTACTCTGTCTATCAGATCTAATCCCTTGAATCTATTTGTCACTTCCACTATATAATGGTAAAAGATTTGATTTAGGTCATACCTGAATGGTCTAGTGGTTTCCCCTACTTTCTTCAATTTAAGACTGAATTTCACAATAAGGAGTTCATGCTGAGCTAGTCAGCTCCCAGTCTTTCTTTTGCTGACTGTATAGAGCTTCTTCATCTTCAGCTGCAAAGAATATAATCAGTCTGATTTTGGTATTGACCATGTGGTGATGTCGATGTGTAGAGTTGTCTCTTGAGTTGTTGGAAGAGGGTGCATTCTCTTGACAAAACTCTGTTAGCCTTTGACCTGCTTAATTTTATACTCCAAGGCAAAACTTGCCTGTTACTCCATGTATCTCTTGACTTCCTTCTGTTTCATTCCAGTCCCCTGTAATGAAAAGGAAATCTGTTTTTGGTGTTAGAAGGTCTTGTAGGTCTTCATAGAACTGTTCAACTTCAGCTTCTTTGGCATTACTAGTTGGGGCATAGACTTGGATTACTGTGATATTGAATGGTTTGCCTTGGAAATGAACAGAGATCATTCTGCCATTTCTGAGATTGCACCAAGTGCTGCATTTTGTTGACTATGAAGGCTACTCCATTTCTTCTGAGGGATTCTTGCCCATAGTAGTAGATATAATGGTCATCTGAATTAAATTAGCCTATTTCAGTCCATTTTAGTTAACTGATTCCTAAAATATGGATGTTAACTCTTGCCATTTCCTGTTTGACCACTTATAATTTACCTTGATTCATGGACCTTGAGCATTCCAAGTTCCTGTGCAATACTGTTCCTTACAACATTGGATTTCACTTCCATCACCAGTCACATCCATAGCTGGGTGTTGTTTTCACTTTGGCTCTGTCTCTTCATTCTTTTTGCAGCTGTTTCTCCACTCTTCTGCTATACCATATTGGGCACCTACTGACCTGGGGAGTTCGTTGTTCAATGTCATATCTTTTTGCCTATTCATACTGTTCATGAGGTTCTCAGGCAAAAATAGTGAAGTGGTTTGCCATTCCCTTCTGCAGTGGACCACATTTTGTCAATATTTCTTTAGAAGTTAAAAAAAGAAAAAGAGTTTCTAAATCTATCGTTCCTTCTGAATTTGCTAACTAAAATTCTACCATAGAGAACTTTCTCATCATTTTTTTTTTTTTTGGTTGCCCTGAAAACAATTTGTAGATGGAAGGTAGAATCAGTGATTGTTTTTTATTTATCAGTTGTCAGAATAATGTACTGGTGTTCTAGCAACTTCCAGTTGTGACAAATGAGGACTTTTAAATATTATTGTGAATGCACTGATTTTCATATATTTGAATTGCTTTAATTATTATTTTTGCTGATTAAATTGTCCCATTTTGGCCAGTGAAAAATTATTAAGTTGGTTCCTATGTATTTTAGATTTGCTCATCTTAATTTATGATAACTTTCTTGCTTTCTGACACAAGATGGCCCAGACTTATCTTGTACATTTCCTGTCCCTGACCTGGGATCAGTCATTTTTTCAAACAGTCCTGACTCTTTTTAGTAGGAAATGGTGGCAAGAGTGGGCATTTTTGTCTTGTTCTTGATTTTAGAGAAAAGCTTGCAGTTTTTACTGTTCAGTATGATATTAGCTGTGAGTTGTCATAGGTGGCTTTTATCATGTTGAGATATGTTCTCTCTATACCAGATTTGCTGAAAGGTTTTTTTTTTTTTTTTTTTTAATCTTGAATGAATATTGATTTTTCCAAGTGCTTTCTCCGTGTCTATTGAGATAAACTGGAAAAGGTCCCTTTTCATTCCAATCCCAAAGAAAGGCAATGCCAAAGAATGCTCAAACTACGACACAATTGCACTCATCTCACACACTAGTTAAGTAATGCTTCAAATTTTCCAAGCAAGGCTTCAACAATACATGAACCATGAACTTCCAGATGTTCAAGCTGGATTTAGAAAAGGCAGAGGAACCAGAGATCAAACTGCCAACATCTGCTGGGTCATCAAAAAAGGAAGAGAGTTCCAGAAAAACATCTATTTCTACTTTATTGACTATGCCAAAAGCTTTGACTGTGTGGATCACAATAAACTGTGGAAAATTCTTCTAGAGATGGGAATAGCAGACCACCTGACTTGCCTCTTCAGAAACCTGTATGCAGGTCAGGAAGCAACAGTTTTAACTGGACATGGAACAACAGACTGGTTCCAAATAGGAAAAGGAGTACGTCAAGGCTTTATATTGTCACCCTACTTATTTAACTTACATGCAGAGTACATAATGAGAAACGCTGGGTTGGAAGAAGCACAAGCTGGAATCAAGATTGCTGGGAGAAATATCAATAGCTTCAGATATGTAGATGACACCACCCTTATGGCAGAAAGTGAAGAAGAACTAAAGAGCCTTTTTTTTTTTTTTTAAAGAGCCTCTTGATGAAAGGAAAGAGGAGAGTGAAAAAGCTGGCTTAAAGCTCAACATTCAGAAAACTAAGATCATGGCATCTGGTCCCATCACTTCATGGCAAATAGGGGGAAACAGTGACAGACTTAATTTTTGGGGCTCCAAAATCATTGCAGATGGTGACTACAGCCATGAAATTAAAAGACGCTTACTCCTTGGAAGAAAAGCTATGACCAACCTAGACAGCATATTAAAAAGCAGAGACTTTGCTTTGCCAACAAAGGTCTGTCTAGTCAAAGATATGGTTTTTCCAGTAGTTATGTATGGATGTGAGAGTTGGACTATAAAGAAAGCTGAGCACCTAAGAATTAATGCTTTTGAACTGTGGTATTGGAGAAGACTCTTGAGAGTCCCTTGGACTGCAAGGAGATCCAACCAGTTCATCCTAAAGGAGATCAGTCCTGGGTGTTCATTGGAAGGACTGATGCTGAAGCTGAAACTCCAATACTTTGGCCACCTGATGTGAAGAGCTGACTCATTTGAAAAGACCCTGATGCTGGGAAGGATTGAAGGCGGGAGGAGAAGGGGATGACAGAGCATGATACGGTTGGATGGCATCGCTGACTCAATGGACAGGAGTTTGAGTGAACTCCAGGAGTTGGTGATGGACAGGAGGTCCTGGCGTGCTGCACTCCATGGGGTTCCAAAGAGTTGTACATGATGGAGTGACTGAACTGAACTCAAATAATTGAGTTAATCATGTGATTTTGTTGTTGTTGTTCATTTTGTTAATGTATTGTATTTAATTGATTGATTTGCAGATGTTTAACCATGCCTGCATCCCTGGAATACATTCAACTTGATCAAGGTATCTGAGGGTTTTTATATGTTATTGAATTCTATCTGCTTATATTTTGTTAAGAATTTTTGCATCTAGAGTCATCATGGATCCTAGCCTTTAATTTTTTTTTTTTTTTTTTTGGTAGAGTCTTTGGGTTTGGTATCAGTGTAATGGTGACTCTGTAGAATGAATTTGGGAGTATTCCCCTTCATACTTTTTCTTTTTAACAGTTTGAGAAGGATAGATTTTTAACTCATTTTCACGTTTGGTAGAATTCCCCTGTGACTCTGTTTGGTCCTGGATTTTTGCTTGTTGGGAGTTTTTTGATTACTGATTCAATTTTAATACTGGTAATTTGTTCAGATTATTTATTTCTTCCTCATTCAGTTTTGGAAGATTTATGTTTCTAGGAATTTATCCATTTCTTCTAAATTGCCCAGCTTGTTGACATGCAACTGTTTATAGTATTCTCTTATGATTGTTTGTGTTTCTGCGATATATTGTTTATTATTTCTTCACTTTCATTTCTTATTTTATTTATTTAGGTCCTCTTTTTCTTAATCAGTTCAGTTCATTTCAGTTGCTCAGTCATGTCTGACTACTTGTGACCCCATGGACTGCAGCACGCCAAGCTTCCCTGTCCATCACCAACTCCCAGAGCTTGATCAAACTCATGTCCATTGAGTCAGTGATGCCATCTAACCATCTCATCCTCTGTCGTCCCCTTCTCCTCCTGTCCCCCATCCCTCCCAGCATCAGGGTCTTTTTCAATGAATCAGTTCTTCACACCAGGTGGCCAAAGTATTGGAGTTTCAGCTTCAGCATCAGTCCTTCCAATGAATATTCAGGACTCATTTCCTTTAGGATTGACTGGTTGGATCTCCTTGCAGTCCAAGGGACTCTCAAGAGTCTTCTCCAATGCCACAGTTCAATAGCATCAATTCTCTGGCCCTCAGCTTTCTCTATAGTTCAACTTTCACATCCATACATGACTACTAGATAAACCACAGCTTTAACTAAATGGACCTTTGTTGGCAAAGTAATGTCTCTGCTTTTTAATATGCTGTCTAGGTTGGTCACAGCTTTTCTTCCAAGGAGTAAATGTCTTTTAACTTCATGGCTGTAGTCACCATCTGCAGTGATTTTGGAGCCCAAGAAAATAAAGCCTGTCACTATTTCCATTGTTTCCCCATCTATTTGCCATGAAGTGATGGGACCAGATGCCATGATCTTAGTTCATCGAATGTTGAGTTTTAAGCCGACTTTTTCACTCTCCTCTTTCACTTTCATCAAGAGGCTCTTTAGTTCTTCTTCACTTTCTGCCATAACAGTGGTGTCGTCTGAGTATCTGAGGTTACTGATATTTCTCCCGGCAAGCTTGATTCCTGCTGGTGCTTCATGCAGCCCGGCATTTTGCCTGATGTACTCTGCATATAAGTTAAATACACAGGGTGAAAATATACATCCTTGATTGGTTCCCAATTTGGAACCAGTCCATTGTTCCAAGTCCAGTTTTAACTGTTGCTTCTTGACCTGCATACAGGTTTCTCAAGAGGCAGGTAAGGTGGTCTGGTATTCCCATGTCTTTTAGAATTTTCCAGTTTGTTGTGATCCACATGGTCAAAGGCTTTGGTGTAACCAGTAAAACAGAAGTAGATGTTTTCTGGAACTCTTGTGCTTTTCCGATGATCCAACAGATGTTGGCAATTTGATCTCTGGTTCCTCTGGTTCTTTTTTCTTAATAAACCTGACTGAACCAATTTTATCTTTTTTTTTTTTAAAAAGGTCTTATTTTCATTGATCTTTTATTTTTTGATGTCTATTTTATTTCCTCTCTGATCTTATATCTTTCCTTCTGTTGACTTTGTTTGTTCTTTTTTTTCTAATTCTCTTAGATGGTAGATTAGGTTGCTTATTTGAGATTTTTCTTTCTTCTTGAAGTATGCCTTTGTTACTATAAACTTCCCTCTTAGAACTGCTTTTGCTGGATCCCATAGATTTTGGAGAAATCTCAATAGCCTCAGAGACACAGATGATACCACCCTTATGGCAGAAAGTGAAGAGGAACTAAAGAGCCTTTGATGAAAATGAAAGAGGAGAGTGAAAAAGCTGGCTTAAAGTTCAACATTCAAAAAACTAAGTCATGGCATCCGGTCCCATCACTTCATGGCAAATAGATGGAGAAACAATGGAAACAGTGACACACTTCATTTTCTTGGACTCCAGAATCACTTCAGATGGTGACTACAATCATGAAATTAAAAGATTTTGCTCCTTGGCAGAAAAGCAATGACCAACCTAGACACCATACTAAAAAGCAGAGACATTAGTTTGCCAACAAAGTTCTGTCTGCTTTTTCCAGTAGTCATGTATGGATGTGAGAGTTGGACTACAAAGAAAGCTGAGCACCAAAGAATTGATACTTTTGAACTATAATGTTGCAGGAGACTCTTGAGAGTTGCTGGACTGCAAGGATATCAAACCAATCCATCCTAAAGGACATCAACCCTGAATATTTATTGGAAGGATTGATGCTGAAGCTGAAACTCCAATACTTTGGCCACCTGGTGCGAAGAACTGATTCACTGGAGAAGACCTCAATGCTGGTAAAGATCGAAGGCAGGAGAAGTAGGGGACAACAGAGGATGAGATGATTGGATGGCATCACTGACTCAGTGGACATAAATTTGATCAAGCTCTGGGAGTTGGTGATGGACAGGGAAGCCTGGCATGCTGCAGTCCATGGGGTCACAAAAGAACAGGACACAAATGAGTGACTGAACTGATTGATAGCTTTTGGAAAGTTGTGCTTTTATTTGCGTTGATCTCAAGGGTATTTTCTGATTTCTTCCTTGATTTCTTTATTTCTTATTTCCTCTTTGATTTTTTCATTAGTTTAGTAGCATATTGTTTAGTGTCCACGTGTTTGTGGTTTCCCATTTTTCTTACATAACTGATTTTTAATTTTATATCATTATGGAACGAAAAAATTCTTGATGTAATTTCTATCCTCTTTAATTTTTTAGCTTAATTTTATGATCTATTTGTGATCTCTCTTGGACAACATGATATGTGTACTTGACAAGAATGTGTATTCTGCTGGTTTTGGATGGAATGTCTTACAGATATCTGTTAAGTCAAGCTGGTCTAATGTGTCATGTAAGACAACCACTATTTCCTTATTGATTTTCTCTCTGGATGATCTGTTTGTTAATGAATTGGGGTATTAAACTTCTCTACTATTATTGTATTATTGTTAATTTCTCCCTTTATGTCTGTTAATATTTGCTTTACATATTTACATGCTCCTATATTAGGCTCCTAAATGTTTATAAATGTTTTTCACTCTTCTTGTGTTGATCCTTTTATCTTTATATAATGTCTTTCTTTTCTTTTTTTGTAGACTTGTTTTCAGGTCTACTTTATCTGTTATGAGTATTGAGACCCAAGCTTTCTTTTTATTTCCATTTGCATGCAACATCATTTTCTATCCTCTCACTTTCAGTCTGTGTGTCTTTAGCTCTGAGGAGAGTGTCTTGTAGGTAGCACATAAATGAGTTTTGTTTTTTAATCAGTCACCTGTCTTTTAATTGAAGCGTTTAGTCCATTGACACTTAAAGCCATCATCGATAGGCGTCTATTTATTAACATTTTGTTATCTGTTTTCTGGTTGTTTTGTAGTTCTTCTCTATTCTTGTTTTAGTCTATTCCCTGGTGGCTTTCTAATGTTTTATGTTATGTTTTTGTCCCTTTCTCTCCAAATTTTGTATATCTGTTATAGGTTTTTGATTTGTGGTTACCGTGTAGTTCATATGTGTTGACATGTATCTACTTTTTAAACTGATTATCATTTAGGTTCAACACATTCTAAAAGCTCCACATTTGTTACTCCCTTCCACTACGTTTTGTGTTTTTTTACGTCATATTTTACATCTTCATGTCTGTCCCTTAGCTATTTATTATAGTTATGGCTGGTTTTATAACTTTTCCTTTTAACTTTTGTACAAGCTATATAAGTAGTTATTCCATAGCCTTTACTATATATTTTTCTTTACTAGTGGGATTTTAACCTTCCTATGATTTCTGATTTCTTACAGTAGTCTTTTGTTTTTCACTGTTAAATATGATCCTTTAGCACTTCTGGTAAGGTTGGTTAGGTATTGATGAACTCCTTTTTGTGTTTATCATTTATTTGACTTTCTCTGTATTTATTGGGTCTTCGTTGCGCCATGCCCGATCTTTGTTGTCACGTGGGGTCTTTTGTCGTGGTGCACAGGCTGTCTAGTTGTGGCTCACAGGCTCAGTAGTTGCCGCACCTGGGCTTAGTTGCCCTGCGGCACGTGGGAACTTAGTTCCCCAACCAGGGATTGAACTCATATTCCCTGCATTGCGAGGCAGATTCTAAACCACTGGACCACCAGGGAAGTCCCAAACTCCTTTAGTTTTTGGTTGTTTGAGTGGTTATTTAATAGCTCCTTCAATGCTGAATGACAATGTTAGGTGGAATGTCCCAGGTTGCAGGTTTTTTTCTTTTCAGTACTTTAAATATATCGTGCCACTCCCTCTGGCCTACAGAATTTCTGCTGAAAAATCATCTGATAGCTTTATGAGGATCTCTTTGTGTATAATTGGTTTTCTCTTCTTGCCTTTATAATTCTCTATCTCTTTAACTTTGCCTTTTTCATTATGATATATCTTGGTATGGTTCTCTTTGAGTTCCTCTTGTTTGGGATTCTCTGTACTTCCTGAACCTGGATGTCATTTCCTTTTTCAGGTTTGGGACTTTTTCTGTCGCCATTTCATTTTCTATCTCCTTTTCCTCTCTTCTCCTTCTTGGACTCTAACAATGTTAGTACACTGATGTTATTTCAGGCGTCCCTTAAACTGTTCTTATTTTTTAAATTTATTTTTCTTTTGGCTATTCTGATTGGATGATTTTCATTATTTTATCTTTCAGATCACCATGTTCTTCTGTATCTCCTACCTTGTTGTTAATTTCCCCTAGTTGTATTTTTTCATTTCAGTTGTTGTATTCTTCAGCCTGACCAATGCTTTTTTAAAAAAATAAGTTTATTTATTTACTTATGGCTGCACTGGGTCTTCATTGCCACACCGTCTTTTTTCAGTTGAGGCAAGTAGGGGCTACTCTCTAGTTGTGGTGTGTAAGCTTCTCATTGTGGTGGCCTCTCGTTGTGGAGCACAGGCTCTAGTGTGCAGGGTCCGTAGTGGTGGCACATGGGCTTAGTTGCCCTGTGGCATGTGGGATCTTCCGGGACCGGGGATTGAACTGGTGTCCCCTGCTTTGGCAGGCTGATTCTGCATCACTGGACCACCAGGACAGTCCTGACCGATTCTCTTATATTTTCTAGTTCTTTGTTAAAATTCTCACTATGTTCCTCTGCTCTTTTCCTCAGTTCAATAGCATTCTTGATTACTTTTACTTTGAACTCTTCATCAGATAAATTATTTATCTCTGCCTCATTAGGGTTTTTTCAGGTTTTTTTCTTTATTCTTTTCTTTGAAACATATTTCTCTGTCTTCTCATTCTGTTTAACTTTCTCTGTCTTTATGAAAATAGGTGAAACAGTCACCTTTCTGGTCTTGAAGGTATGTCCTTGCATGTGAGTGGGCCCATGCAGTCTGCGTGTACCTAGCGATTTTGGTGGAAGAGCTGGATTTGAAGTGAGCAGGAATACATATTTCTGTGTGGTATGCTGGCAGCCTTTGTAATTTTTGTGGGAGGTAGGACTGGGGTTGGAGGGTCTAGCCAGTGCTTCTGCTGTGCTCAGTGGTGAGTGCAGCCCTATCAGATGTGAGGTCAGGAACAGGAACCCTGAGAGAGCTAGGTTTTACCTGGATGTAGTCTCCACTTTGATTGGGGATGCACTGAGGCCTGAGGGTTTGGGGCTGAACTTCTGTGCTGGTTTCACTATTTCCCTAGTGTGCAAGCGTTGGCTAAAGGTTAGTGGGGAGCAATGCCAGAGCAAGAGGGGCTGAGCAGGAGCCTGGGGTGAGCTGTGGGGTGCATTGGAGTGGCCCTGGCAGGCCAGCCGGAGCCCCAGGCAGTTTTCAGTCTGTTGCCTCCGTGCTGTGTGCTCAGGAGGCGCAGGTTTCTCTGGTGAGCCCCGCTGGCTTTCAAACCAGCTAAGGGTGCCTGTCCTCCTCGGGTCAGGCCTCAGGTCTGGTGTGAAAGTTGTTCAGTTGTGTCTGACTCTTTGTGACTATAGAGTCCATGGAATTCTCCAGGCCAGAATACTGTAGTGGGTAGCTTTTCCCTTCTCCAGGGGATCTTCCCAACCCAGGGATCGAACCCAGGGCTCCCACATTGCAGGAAGATTCTTTACCAGATGAGCTACCAGGGAAGATGCAGATGTGCCTCAAACCCTTTGCTCCCCAGGGAGGATCCCTGAGCTTGCAACATCCTCCTCTTCTGTGTTTCCCACCAGGGATGTGGATCCCAACCAGATCACTTTTCTTCCGTTCCTACCAGAGTCTGTGTGACTCTTTCTTTATAAACTTGATTGTACAGTAGCTGTTCTGCTCGTCCCCAGATCAATTTCAGTGAGGATCAATCTATATGTAATTGTAGTTTTGATGTTTTCATGAGGGGAGGGGAGGTCAATGTCCTTTTACTCTGCCTTCTTAACCTCTGCATTTTACTGTTTCTTTCTTTCTTTTCAATATTTTCAAACCTTTTTTCAAAGTTTCTCTTTTTATTTAAAAAATAACACAGATTTTATTCTATAATTTATTTTTAAGAAACCATTTTATTGATGTATAATTCATAAAAAGCTGCATATGTTTCATATATACAAAAGATGAGCTTGAATATAAGTATACATCTGTGAAAACATCACCACAGACTACGCTGTAAAAAAATCCATCTCCTAAAATTTCCTCCTTCTCTGATTATTTATTACTTTTATATTTTGTGATAGGAATACTTAAGATCTAACCTCTTGGCAAATTTTTAAATACATAATATAATATTGTTGATTACAGGAAAGGGCAACCCACTCCGATATTCTTGCCTAGAAAGTTCCGCGGACAGAGGAGCCTGGCGGGGGGCAGTCCATGGGGTTGCAAGGAGTCAGACAAGATTGAGCACGCGCACACACGTGATAGTTGCTTTACAACATTGTGTTCGTTTCTACTGCACAGCAAAGTAAACCTTACATATATATATACATATATGCCCTCTTTTTTGGATTTCCTTCCCATTGAGGTCACCCCAGAGCCCTGAGCAGAGTTTCCTGTGTCATTGGCGCTCTATTTTTTTTTTTAGCTGTCTATTTTATACGTATTATCAATAATTATATATATGTCAATCCCAATCTCCCAATTCATCCCATACTCCCTTTTCCTCCTTGGTGTCCATTAGCTTGTTCTCTATGTCTTATTTCTGATTAGGTCTTTATTTGAATTCCTTCTTCTGTGGCATTTTATAGTCTTTCATTTTTTAGATCTTATACTTTTTTCTTCAATTATTTTGCTAAATTTGATCAATTCTTATTGCACTTCTTTCTATTTTTTTTTTTTTTTTGGTTTGGTTTGTTTATTTGTAAAGGGTAAGGAGTCCATATTGCTTAATAGTGTTTGAATTTATGATTCTAACTTGTTTTTCTAAAATTATCTTTAAAGACTTTTTTGAGAATATATAATTCATAGAGTTTCGTGTCACAGTATACTACTTTCTGTTTGGTTTTGGGGAGAGAGTTTTCATCAACTTTAGTTGATGTGATTCTTGGTTTGCTTGTTTTGTTTTATGTACAGTATGAAGTTGATTTAACTTTTTGCTCTTCCTAGGCATTTAACACACAGTGTGAATACCCAGCTCAGCCAGGATATGGACACACAGTTCTTTTAAATAAATGAGTTTATGGTAGTGTAGGAGGGTGGAAGTGTTGGTGTGCCCTAATTTTTAAAACCCTTAGCTTTGTTTATTCCTCTCACTGTGGTGTCTCCAAGGTGCCCCCACACCTTCTCTGTTCACAGACACACTCACTGAAGGCAGCTGCTTTCAGCCCTGTCACCTTCAAACATCTTTCAAGTACCCACGACTATTGATGATCACCTCCCAGACCTAAGTTCTGACACTCAGTATAGAATGATTTCTCCCTGGGGTGATTTTGTTCAATGCTTTAAGTCCTCTGCTCCCCTCTTTTCTTTTGAATGTAGCTGTTTAAGCCACCACCCCCTTACTCTTAGCCCCCAGAGGCTTGAAGGAGCAGGAGTTCTACTGAAATAAGAGCTCTTGATGAAGGTGAAAGAGAGAATGAAAAAGCTGGCTTAAAACTCAAAATTCCAAAAACTAAGATCATGGCCTCCGGTCCCATCAGTTCATGGCAAATAGATAGGGGAACAATGGAAACAGTGATAGACTATTTTCTTGGGCTCCAAAATCACTGTGGATGGAGACTGCAGCTGTGAAATTAAAAGATGCTTGCTGCTTGGAAGAAAAGCTGTGACAAACCTAGAAAGTACACTAAAAAGTAGAGACATTACTTTGACAACAAATGTCTGTCTAGTCAAAGCTGTGGTTTTCCAGTAGTCATGTATGGATGTGAGAGTTGGAAAAAGAGAAGGCTGAGCACCAAAGAATTGATGCTTTTGAACCATGGTATTGGAGAAGACTCTTGAGGGTCCCTTGGATTGCAAGGAGATCAAACCAGTCAATCCTAAAGGAAATCAATCCTGAATATTCATTGGAAGGACTGATGCTGAAACTGAAGCTCCAATACTTCGGCCACCCGTTGCGAAGAGCTGACTCATTAGAAAAGACCCTGATGCTGGGAAAGATTGAAAGCAGAAGGAGAAGGGGGTGTCAGAGGATGCGATGGTTAGATGGCATCACTGACTCTATGGACATGAATTTGAGCAAGTTCAGGAAGATGGTGAAGGGCAGGGAAGCCTGGTGTGTTGCAATCCATGGGGTTGCAAAGAGTCAGACACAACTGAGCTACTGAACAACAGTAACTTACAGTTAATTAGAAGTGTGAGTTGTTCTGTCTCCTACTAATTCTGAAGGCTGGTAATATATGGTTTTATTTGCATTTTGTTGATTTTATGGCAGAAGTTGCATAGATAGATTCTGATCTGAGCATCTGACATTATGTTCTACACCTGGATGCTCTATTTGGAATTGTGTCTCTAGAACCAACATATGGTGATTTGTGAGCATATGGGCCAGAGAAGCTTTGAGCAGGAATCACCACTGTAGTATGTATCAGAGATCAGCAAATCTTTTCTGTAAAGTCCCAGTTATTAAATGTTTTTAATAATTAACTGTTGGCCAGCAACTGGTTGTAGCACAAAACAGCAAAAGGCAAGCAACTAACTAAATGAATATGGTTGTGTTTCTATAGTTTATCACAAAAATGGATAGTAGGTCAGGTCTTACCCTCAGGCCATGGTTTGCCAACCCCTGGCATATAGCAACCCATAGGAAATGGCTTCAAAGCAGAGAAATTACAAATGTTATGATGGATGGTTTTGTAGAAAACTCAGACTCTATTGTTCAGTTGCTCAGTCATGTCCGACTCTTTGTGACGCCATGGACTGCAGCATAAAATAAAAATTTAATTTCTCTGGAGTTTCTCATTAAATAAAAAAAATATTAGCTTGTATCCTCCAAAAAATAAATTTATCTTAAAATTTTACAATGTAACAACTGTGACCATAGAAAATATTCAATGATGGGAAGATGTTTACAATATATTGTAATATAATAACACATTTCAACATTCAGTTAATGCTTGTTGAATGAGTAATTCTTAAAACCTAACGACAAAACCATACTGCAAAGGGATCTTCAAGAGACTGAAAAGATGTTTACAAAAATGTTAACAGTGACTACTTTTAAATGATATGACATGTACAGCTTTTTTCCTTCTTTAATCTTTTCTTATTCTGCAGTGATTCTATGATAAATGTGTAAAACATTTATTAAATACATTTGTTTTGATCTAAAAGAACAAAACAATATTATAATCATCTGTTTGTAATAGAATGCTGCTGCTGCTAAGTCACTTCAGTCGTGTCCGACTCTGTGCGACCCCATAGACGGCAGCCCACCAGGCTCCCCTGTCCCTGGGATTCTCCAGGCAAGAACACTGGAGTGGGTTGCCATTTCCTTCTCCAATGCATGAAAGTGAAAAATGAAAGTGAAGTCACTCAGTTGTGTCCAACTCTTAGTGACCTCATGGACTGCAGCCTACCAGGCTCCTCTGTCCATGGGATTTTCCAGGCAAGAGTACTGGAGTGGGGTGCCATTGCCTTCTCCATTGTAATAGAATAATAGTGTTCAAATAATGAAAGGATTAGAAGACTTAAAAACAAAAGATGTTTTAGTAGATGATCACAGAAGAGAACTGGCAAGATTTAGTCAGTTCAGTTCAGTCACTCAGTCATGTCTGAGTCTTTTCGACCCCATGGGCTGCAGCATACCAGGCTTCCCCGTCCATCACCAACTCCTGGAGCTTACTCAAACTCATGTCCATCGAGTCAGTGATGCCATCCAACCATCTTATCCTCTGTTGTCCCCTTCTCCTCCTGCCCTCAATCTTTCCCAGCATCAGGGTCTTTTCAAATGAGTCAGCTTTTCCCATCAGGTGACCAAAGTACTGGAGTTTCAGCTTCAGCATCAGTCCTTCCAATGAACACCCAGGACTGATCTCCTTTAGGATGGACTGGTTAGATCTCCTTGCAGTCCAAGGGACTCTCAAGAGTCTTCTCCAACACCACAGTTCAATAGCATCAATTCTTCGGTGCTCAGCTTTATTTATAGTCCAACTCTCACATCCATACATGGCTACTGGCAAAACCATAGCTTTGACTAGATGGTCTACTGGAAGAAGAATGGATTTTGGAAAAAGAACTGAATTCAAATTCAAACTCCCTTAATATTTATGCAAAATTTGAAAATGAGACACCTTCCTGAGTCTCAGTTTGCCTGTCTATAAAGAGGAAATAATATTACTGCCTCAATCTTGTGGTGAGAATTAAGAAGCAATTTACAGAATTAATTCAAAGTGCTCTGTAGCACTCTCCAGTGGCTTTCCAAATCAATTTCCTAGTGAAAGAAAGTGAAAGTGTTAGTCACTCAATCTTGTCAAACTCTTTGTGACCCTATGGACTGTAGCCTGCCAGGCTCCTCTGCCCATGGAATTCTCCAGGCAAGAACACTGGAATAGGTAGCCATTCCCTTCTCCAGGAGATCTTCTCGACCCAGGGATCGAACCCAGTCTCCTACATTGCAGGTAGATTCTTTACCATCTGAGCCACCAGCCCCAATTCCTTAGAGTCACCAGCCCCGATTCCTTAGAGTCACCTTCAAAAATTTGTTTTGATTTGGGTTTTGATCCATTTTGTCTTTTCTTCTATAATCATGTGAATGATTTATATGTAATCTCTACATCTTTTAATGCTGTGAATGCTTATGTATAATCTCCGAGCCATACATCAAAAGAATACCAAGTGAAATCCAGCATCCTTTTGGAAACTGCTACCCATGTACTAGCTACAATCACCATTAGGAGTAGGTGATAGAAGGATATAGTTTTGCATATCTGAGTTTTTTCACAGAAATGATATTACATACTTACATATCGATCTGCAAATTGCTCTTTCACTAGACCATTTCTTTTCTCGCTTGCTGTTAGAACTATTGGGACCATGCAAAATGTCCATTGCAATTTATTTTCTGTTGATCAAATTTTGCTTCTGCATGTCAATTTCAAAAACTGTAAGAAGGCAACTTCAAAAACTTTTGCAAGCAGTGGCCTCCAAAAATATTCCTCAACTCTTGACTACCATTTGAGTCAATTGTTATTATATAAAGGGAGTTTTTGTTATAGTAACACCAGTGTTAGAGTAAATATTATTAGTATTATATCCTAGGAGTCACTGGCAGGGATGTGGAAAGGATTAAGAAAATGATTAATAGCTTCGGATGCTCTCTTTATTCAGGTTTCCGACAAAGAGCCTTCCTTTGCAGTAGCTGGAGCTTTGGATCATTCCTTTGATATTTTTTGCAGATATCCATAGTCTGAAAAGGCCTCAATGAAAATAAGATTATCTTCTGTGCACAACGAATTACACTCAGACTTCAAAATGAAGATACGAAAAGAAGGAAGAGGAAGATTGATGCCAATCACCTGAATATAAGAAACAAGTGAAGATGATAAGAGATTCGTTGCTATAGAGAAGTCTTCTTTTTCTCCTTTGGCTGCACTGGGTCTTCACTGTGGGGTGCAGGCTGTTTGCTGCAGCTCGCTGGTGCTGCTCTCTAGGTGAACTTGCTGAATTCTCTAGTTGAAGCACATGGGCTTAGTTGCCCCACAGCTTGTGGGATCTTAATTTCCTGACCAGGGGTCAAACCTCCATCCCCTGAATTGGAAGGCAAATTCTTAACCACTGGACCACCAGCAAAGTCCCAAGACTTACTTTTTGAATTAAGTGTTTAAAATAAAATTTCTGAAGAATTTCCTGGACTTACCTGGTTGTCTAGTGGTTAAGACCCTGTGCTTCCAATTTGGGGGCACAGGTTTGGTCCCTGGTATAGTGTGGCCAAAGTAAATAAATAAATAAAATGTATATTGAGAAACCTAAAAAAAAAAAAGAATTTCCTTTGCTACTTATGTTGCATGCACTTTATTAACTGGATTTTAAAATTATTTTCAAAATAATCAAAATACTTCAGAACTCTTCAGCGATGTTTATGTCATTGAGATCTGTGTGACATTTCCTGTATTCCCTGATAAGTTTTATGAATGCTGTATTTCAGAGGGAAGTAGAAATAGAGACCTCCTCAAGTGAACCTCAAACTACCAAAGAATGCTACCACACAATTGCACTTATCTCACATGCTAGCAAAATAATGCTCAAAATTCTCCAAGTCAGACTTCAACAATACATGAATCCTGAACTACCAGATGTTCAAGCTGGATTTAGAAAAGGCAGATGAACCAGAGATCAAATTGCCAACATTTGCTGGGTCATTGAAAAAGCAGGAGAGTTCCAGAAAAACATCTACTTCTGCTTTATTGACTATGCCAAAGCTTTCGACTGTTTGGATCACAATAAACTGTGGAAAATTCTGAAAGAGATGGGAAAACCAGACCACCTGACTTGCCTCTTGAGGAACCTGTATGCAGGTTAGGAAGCAACAATTAGAATTGGACATGGAACAACAGACTGGTTCCAAATAGGAAAAGGAGTACGTCAAGGTTGTATATTGTCACCCTGCTTATTTAACTTATATGCAGAGTACATCATGAGAAATGCTGGACTGGAAGAAGCACAAGCTGGAATCAAGATTGCCGGGAGAAATATCAATAACCTCAGATATGTAGATGACACCACCTTTATGGTAGAGAGTGAAGAGGAACTAAAAAGCCTCTTGATGAAAGTGAAAGAGGAGAGTGAAAAAGCTGGCTTAAAGCTCAACATTCAGGAAACTAAGATCACAGGATCTAGTCCCATCACTTCATGACAAATAGATGGGGAAACAGTGGAAACAGTGACAGACTTTATTTTTGGGACTTCAAAATCACAGATGGTGCCTGAAGCCATGAAATTAAAAGATGCTTGCTCCTTGGAAGATAAGTTCTGACCAACCAAGACAGTATATTAAAAAGCAGAGACATTACTTTGCCAACAAAGGTCCATCTCGTCAAGGCTATGGTTTTTCCAGTAGTCATGTATGTGAGAGTTGGACTATAAAGAAAGCTGAGCGCTGAAGAATTGATGCTTTTGAACTGTGGTGTTGGAGAAGACTCTTGAGAGTCCCTTGGACTGCAAGAAAGTCCAGTCAGTCTATCCTAGAGGAGTTCAGTCCTGAGTGTTCACTTGAAAGACTGATGTTGAAGCTGAAACTCCAATACTTTGACCATCTGATGGGAAGAGCTGACTCATTGGAAAAGCCCCTGATGCTGGTAAAGATTGAAGGAGGGAGGAGAAGGGGACAACAGTGGATGAGATGGTTGGATGGCATCACTGATTCAACGGGCATGAGTTTGAGTAAACTCTGGGATTTGGTGATGGACAGGGAGGCCTGGCATGGTGCAGTCCATGGGGTTGCAAAGAGCCGGACATGACTGAGTGAGTGAACTGAACCGAAAAAGTGAATCTTGACTAATCCATGAGTAATGGTGTAACGATGAAACGACTTTGTTTTAGAAATATCTTATAAAGGTAATCTATTTAAAATTTAAATTTTCTATAAAGATGATGTCATGTTGTATTGAGTGAATCTTATACTAGAAGAGAAAGATCAGCTTCATCAAAATTGATCTGCTAAACCTTCTAACTGGGGCTATCCAAATGGCTCAGTGGTAACAAATCTGCCTGCAATGCAGGAGACACAGGAGAGTGGGGTTTGATCCCTGGGTTGTGAAGACCTCCTGGAGGAGGAAATGGCAACCTACTCCAGTATATTTCTCTGAACAATCCCATGGACAGGGGAGCCTGGCAGGCTACAGTCCATGGAGTTGCAAGGAGTGGGACACGATGACTAAGCAGCACAGCAGCAAAGATTCTAATTATGTTTAACTTGCATGAAGAAGCAACATCGTTTTATTGTTTAGGAGGTAATATCAACATCCTAATGCTATAAGCCTCAGAAATTCTGAGGCAGAACATAAACCAATTACTTATAATTTAACTTTACTCCTTAAGTGTAATTAGATCTGCAATCAGTAGTGTGGGTAGTCATTGTTTTGATAAACATATTTACAAATATTTTACAATGATTTTTATAATCCCACTTACGTGGGTCTACTTGCTAATATAAGGTTTGAATGTATATGAACTGTTTTTCAAACTGTTTTTCTTTTTCTTTCATTTATTCAGTAGGTATTTTTGTGTGTGCCTAGCATATGTGAGATGCTGTTGTTCTAGTCAGAATGGATACAGTAGTGAATAAAACAGAAAAATGATCCTCACATGTATGTGACTCATGGTGAGAAAGACAAAGAAAGAGATAATTATGGCATGTTACAATCTGATAATGCTAAACAAAAATAAAACAAAAATTCAGGAAGATTGAATTGTTGAATAGAATGGTCAGGGAAGTCGTCACTGTGAAGGTGACTTGTGAGCAGAGGTGGAGAGGAATGAGGCGCTTACACACAGATATTTGACGAGGAGCACCCCAGATAGAGGAAAGAGCAGGTGGAGTCGTGCCCGATGTTTCGAGGGGGCCAGTGTAGCTGAGCAGAGAAAATGGGATAAACTAACAGGAGATCAGCTCATATACGTCAGTGACAGGCAGCCAGAGTATGTAGGGCTTTGTGGCTGTTTTAAGGAAGTCTGGCTTTTATTCTGAATGCAGTGAGGAATCCTAGAGAGTTTACAACAGAGGAATAATAAGGTCTGACTTACATTTTAGCAGGAAAAGACTGTAGGAGGCAAGGGCAGACATGGGGAAAACACCTGGGAGGCTTTCGCAATCATCTGGGCTAGAGAGAGTGGTGGCCTGAACCACGGTGGTGAATGTGAGATTGTGAGAAGTGTCCCAGTTGTTTTCTAGGTGGAACTGACAGGATTTACTGACAGATCAGCCATGAGGTGAGAGAAAGAGAGCGAGCATGCACTGAGTTCACCTCAAATGACATCAGCATTTTTTTTTTTTTTTTTTTAACATGAGCAGCTAGTAGAATGGAGCTGAGGTAAGCAGGACTGTTGGAGATGCTGTTCCGGGAGGGCGGCTATCAAGAGATCTGTTTTAGACTTGTAAGGTTTGATATAGGCGTTACTACTCTAAATGGTGATGTCAAGCAGACAGTTGGACATACACAGCTGAAGATAGATAAACAAAAAAAAAATTTTTTTTTTTAAATGGGAAAAAAGAGAAGAGGATCAAGGACTGTGGTAGAACTGGGGGAGAGGTCCAGGCTGGAGATATAAATTAGGAGTCACCTGCATATAGATTGCATATAAAGCCGTGAGACTCAACAAAAATCACCAAGTGAGTGGGTATAAAAAAGAAAGAGAAGAGGGATTTCTCTGGTGGCTTGCTGCTGCTGCTGCTGCTACTGCCAAGTCACTTCAGTCGTGTCCGACTCTGTGCGACCCCATAGACAACAGCCCACCAGGCTCCCCCGTCCCTGAGATTCTCCAGGCAAGAACACTGGAGTGGGTTGCCATTTCCTTCTCCAGTGCATGAAAGTGAAAAGTGAAAGTGAGGTCGCTCAGCCGTGTCCGACTCTTAGTGACCCCATGGACCGCAGCCTACCAGGCTCCTCCGTCCATGAGATTTTCCAGGCAAGAGTACTGGAGCGGGGTGCCATTGCCTTCTCCGTCCCTGGTGGCTTAGTGGTACTGAATTCGCCTGCCAGTACAGGAGACTCGGCTTCAATCCCTGATCTAGAAAGATCTTACATGTCATGGAGCAACTATGCCCATGCACCACAACTATTTTTTTTTTTTATTAGTTGGAGGCTAATTACTTCACAACATTTCAGTAGGTTTTGTCATACATTGACATGAATCAGCCATAGAGTTACACGTATTCCCCATCCCGATCCCCCCTCCCACCTCCTTCTCCACCCGACTCCTCTGGGTCCTCCCAGTGCACCAGGCCCGAGCACTTGTCTCATGCATCCCACGTGGGCTGGTGATCTGTTTCACCATAGATAATATATATGCTGTTCTTTCGAAACATCCCACCCTCACCTTCTCCCACAGAGTTCAAAAGTCTGTTCTGTACTTCTGTGTCTCTTTTTCTGTTTTGCATATAGGGTTATCATTACCATCTTTCTAAATTCCATATATATATGTTAGTATACTCTAATGTTCTTTATCTTTCTGGCTTACTTCACTCTGTATAATGGGCTCCAGTTTCATCCATCTCATTAGAACTGATTCAAATGAATTCTTTTTAACAGCTGAGTAATATTCCACGGTGTATATGTACCACAGCTTCCTTATCCATTCGTCTGCTGATGGGCATCTAGGTTGCTTCCATGTCCTGGCTATTATAAACAGTGCTGCGATGAACATTGGGGTGCACGTGTCTCTTTCAGATCTGGTTTCCTCAGTGTGTATACCCAGAAGCGGTATTGCTGGGTCATATGGTAGTTCTATTTCCAGTTTTTTAAGAAATCTCCACACTGTTTTCCATAGTGGCTGTACTAGTTTGCATTCCCACCAACAGTGTAAGAGGGTTCCCTTTTCTCCACACCCTCTCCAGCATTTATTGCTTGTAGACTTTTGGATAGCAGCCATCCTGACTGGCATGTAATGGTACCTCATTGTGGTTTTGATTTGCATTTCTCTGATAATGAGTGATGTTGAGCATCTTTTCATGTGTTTGTTAGCCATCTGTATGTCTTCTTTGGAGAAATGTCTGTTTAGTTCTTTGGCCCATTTTTTGATTGGGTCATTTATTTTTCTGGAATTGAGCTTCAGGAGTTGCTTGTATATTTTTGAGATTAACCCTTTATCTGTTTCTTCATTTGCTATTATTTTCTCCCAATCTGAGGACTGTCTTTTCACCTTACTTACAGTTTCCTTTGTAGTGCAGAAGCTTTTAAGTTTCATTAGGTCCCATTTGTTTAGTTTTGCTTTTATTTCCAATATTCTGGGAGGTGGGTCATAGAGGATCTTGCTGAGATTTATGTCGGAGAGCGTTTTGCCTATGTTCTCCTCTAGGAGTTTTATAGTTTCTGGTCTTACATTTAGATCTTTAATCCATTTTGAGTTTATTTTTGTGTATGGTGTTAGAAAGTGTTCTAGTTTCATTCTTTTACAAGTGGTTGACCAGTTTTCCCAGCACCACTTGTTAAAGAGGTTGTCTTTTTTCCATTGTATATTCTTGCCTCATTTGTCGAAGATAAGGTGTCCATAGGTTTGTCGATTTATCTCTGGGCTTTCTATTTTGTTCCATTGATCTATATTTCTGTCTTTGTGCCAGTACCATACTGTCTTGATGACTGTGGCTTTGTAGTAGAGTCTGAAGTCAGGCAGGTTGATTCCTCCAGTTCCATTCTTCTTTCTCAAGATTACTTTGGCTATTCAAGGCTTTTTGTATTTCCATACAAATTGTGAAATTATTTGTTCTAGTTCTGTGAAAAATACCGTTGGTAGCTTGATAGGGATTGCATTGAATCTACAGATTGCTTTGGGTAGAATAGCCATTTTGACAATGTTGTTTCTTCCAATCCATGAACATGGTATGTTTCTCCATCTGTTTGTGTCCTCTTTGATTTCTTTCATCAGTGTTTTTTTTTTTTTTTTTTTTTTTAAATATTATTTTATTAGTTGGAGGCCAATCACTTTACAACATTTCAGTGGGTTTTATCATACATTGACATGAATCAGCCATATAGTTACACGTATTCCCCATCCCGATCCCCCCTCCCACCTCCCTCCCCACCCGACTCCTCAGGGTCCTCCCAGTGCACCAGGCCCGAGCACCTGACTCATGTATCCCACCTGGGCTGGTGGTCCGTTTCACCATAGATAATATACATGCTGTTCTTTCAAAACCTCCCACCCTCACGTTCTCCCCCAGAGTTCAAAAGTCTGTTCTGTACTTCTGTGTCTCTTTTCCTGTTTTGCATATAGGGTTATCGCCACCATCTATCTAAATTCCGTATATATGTGTTAGTATACTGTAATGATCTTTATCTTTCTGGCTTACTTCACTCTGTATAATGGGCTCCAGTTTCATCCATCTCATTAGAACTGATTCAAATGAATTCTTTTTAACGGCTGAGTAATATTCCATGGTGTATATGTACCACAGCTTCCTTATCCATTCATCTGCTGATGGGCATCTGGGTTGCTTCCATGTCCTGGCTATTATAAACAGTGCTGCAATGAACATTGGGGTGCACGTGTCTCTTTCAGATCTGGATTCCTCAGTGTGTATGCCTAGAAGTGGTATTGCTGGGTCATATGGCAGTTCTATTTCCAGTTTTTTAAGAAATCTCCACACTGTTTTCCATAGTGGTTGTACTAGTTTGCATTCCCACCAACAGTGCAAGAGGGTTCCCTTTTCTCCACACCCTCTCCAGCATTTATTGCTTGTAGACTTTTGGATAGCAGCCATCTTGACTGGCGTGTAATGGTACCTCATTGTGGTTTTGATTTGCATTTCTCTGATGATGAGTGATGTTGAGCATCTTTTCATGTGTTTGTTAGCCATCTGTATGTCTTCTTTGGAGAAATGTCTGTTTAGTTCTTTGGCCCATTTTTTGATTGGGTCGTTTATTTTTCTGGAATTGAGCTTCAGGAGTTGCTTGTATATTTTTGAGATTAATCCTTTGTCTGTTTCCTCATTTGTTATTATTTTCTCCCAATCTGAGGGCTGTCTTTTCACCTTACTTATAGTTTCCTTTGTAGTGCAAAAGCTTTTAATTTTCATTAGGTCCCATTTGTTTATTTTTGCTTTTATTTCCAATATTCTGGGAGGTGGGTCATAGAAGATCTTGCTGTGATTTATGTCGGAGAGTGTTTTGCCTATGTTCTCCTCTAGGAGTTTTATAGTTTCTGGTCTTACATTTAGATCTTTAATCCATTTTGAGTTTATTTTTGTGTATGGTGTTAGAAAGTGTTCTAGTTTCATTCTTTTACAAGTGGTTGACCAGTTTTCCCAGCACCACTTGTTAAAGAGATTGTCTTTTTTCCATTGTATATCCTTGCCTCCTTTGTCAAAGATGAGGTGTCCATAGGTTCGTGGATTTATCTCTGGGCTTTCTATTCTATTCCATTAATCCATATTTCTGTCTTTGTGCCAGTACCATACTGTCTTGATGACTGTGGCTTTGTAGTAGAGTCTGAAGTCAGGCAGGTTGATTCCTCCAGTTCCATTCTTCTTTCTCAAGATTACTTTGGCTATTCGAGGTTTTTTGTATTTCCATACAAATTGTGAAATTATTTGTTCTAGTTCTGTGAAAAATACCGTTGGTAACTTGATAGGGATTGCATTGAATCTATAGATTGCTTTGGGTAGAATAGCCATTTTGATAATATTGATTCTTCCAATCCATGAACACGGTATGTTTCTCCATCTGTTTGTGTCCTCTTTGATTTCTTTCATCAGTGTTTTATAGTTTTCTATGTATAAGTCTTTTGTTTCTTTAGGTAGATATACTCCTAAGTATTTTATTCTTTTCGTTGCAATGGTGAATGGTATTGTTTACTTAATTTCTCTTTCTGTTTTCTCATTGTTAGTATATAGGAATGCAAGGGATTTCTGTGTGTTAATTTTATATCCTGCAACTTTACTATATTCATTGATTAGCTCTAGTAATTTTCTGGAAGAGTTTTCAGGGTTTTCTATGTAGAGGATCATGTCATCTGCAAACAGTGAGAGTTTCACTTCTTCTTTTCCTATCTGGATTCCTTTTACTTCTTTTTCTGCTCTGATTGCTGTGGCCAAAACTTCCAACACTATGTTGAATAGTAGTGCACCACAACTATTAAGCCTGTGCTCCAGAGCCCGGGAACTGCAACCACTGAGCCTGCACGCCACAGCACTTGGAGCCCGCACGCCCTAGAGTCTGTGCTCCACAAGGGAAACCACCACTCTGAGAAGCCCATGCACCACGACCTGAGAGCAGCCCCCACTTGCCAGAGCCAGAGAAAAGCCCACGCAGCAATGAAGACCCAGCACAGCTGAAAATAAATAAAATTATTTTTCTAAAAAGAAGATGACTAAGGACTGTGGTTAGGAGAACCCGTACATTTACAGGCTAGAGAAATGAGGAGCACTGAAAAAAAGACTGAGGAAGAGTGGGCAGGAGATTGGGGAAAGGACCAGGAGAAAGAAGTGCCCTGCAAGCTGAGTTGTTCAAGTGATTCAAGGAGGAAAAGGTGACCACCCATGACAAATGTAGCTGATAGAGCAGTAAGATAAAGACTGAAGGGTGTCCAGGGGCTTTGAAAAGGTAGAGCTTATTCTGTGACCGGAGGAGAGCAGTTTAGGAGTGGGCAGGGCGCACACCTGATTGTCGTAAGTTAAAGGGAGAGTAGAAGGAGAGAACTGGAAACGAGAAGCATAGAACTGTCACTCTGAAGTGAAAAGAAATAGGGCAGGAATCGAAGGCAGTGGTGGAAGCCGGCAAGGGATTTTCTGAAAGATGAGAGCAAAAGCATGTTTGCCAATAGGAATGATCTAGGGAATCTTCATACAAAGCATGACTAACAGTGACCTCAGAATGTTAGGATGACAGTGAATTAAATTGCAAGTGATGTCTTGAGGGCAGCCACAATTTGTACTACAGAGCAGCTGCGGATGTGGTTGTTGTTGGTGATTAAGATTTTGTTACAAAACCCACTGAAATGTTGTGAAGTAATTGGCCTCCAACTAATAAAATAAAATTAAAAAAAAAAGATTTTGTTACAATTAATCATGGCCCATTTGTTAAAGAACCTTGGCATACAATGTAATGCTTATTTTCAGTTATTGCTTTTATAACTACATGTAAGATGTTTACTTCCTAGGAGATTCAGATGGTAAAGAATCTGCCTGCAATGTGGGAGACCAGGGTTTGATCCCTGGGTCGGGAAGATCCCCTGAAGAAGAGAATGGCAACCCACTCCAGTATTCTTGCCTGGAGAATTCCTTGGACGGAGGAGCCTGGCGGGTTTTAGTCCGTGGGGTCACAAAGAGTGGGACACAACTGAGTGACTAACACTTTCCCATGAGATGCTTACACTTCATCCCCGTTGGAGGTGACATATATTGCTATAGCGCATGCCGTATAGATACAGATAGAGTGTGTGTGTGGGCTTCCCTAGTAGTTCAGCGGTAAAGACTCTCCCAGCAGTGCAGGAGACCAGGGTTCAATCCCTGGGTCAGGAAGATTCCCTCGAGGAGGGTACGGCAACCCACTCTAGTACTCTTGCCTAGAGAATGCCAAGGACAGCGGAGCCTGGCGGGCTGTGGTTCATAGGGTCGCAAAGAGTCGGACACAGCTGAAGAGATGAAGCAGCAGCAGCGTAGTGTGTGTGTATATACATCTGTAAGTATTGTGCGTGTAGTGACGTACAGTGTTATACGGTGCCTGTCTACACACACATTATACAAGATTATGTAATATATATATAATGGGATATACACATCCCATTACAGTGTATAATGACTTCAATTACAGCATGTGTATACGCTTTATGGGATTCCCATAGACATTTCTGTGTACACACATGAACACAGACACTATATATTGCTATGTATATTGCTACACTGCTATATATTGCTACAGTGAGTGCTATATATTGTACATTGTTATATGTATGATGTAAATCACTGAAAACAAACTACTCTATATAAAATGGATAAAAAGCAAGGTCCTACTGTATAGTGCAGGGAAATATATTTAATATCCTGTAATAAACCATACTGGAAAACAATATGAAAAAGAATATATCTATATCTATCTGAATCACTTTGCTATATACCAGAAAGTAGCACAACATTGTAAATCAATTATATTTCAATTGAAAAGAACAACTCAAATAAAAAATGGGGACAATTTTAATAACCACATCGCCAAAGAAGATATATACAGTACATGAAAAGATGTTCAACATCATTATACATTCAGTTCAGTTCAGTTCAGTTCAGTTGCTCAGTCATGTCTGACTCTTTGTGACCCCATGAATCTCAGCACACCAGGCCTCCCTGTCCATCACCAACTCCTGGAGTTTACCCAAACTCATGTCCATTGAGTGGGTGATATCATCCAGCCTTCTCATCCTCTGTTGTCCCCTTCTCCTCCCGCCCCCAATCCCTCCCAGCATCAGGGTCTTTTCCAATGAGTCAGCTCTTCCCATCAGTTAGCCAAAGTATTGGAGTTTCAGCTTCAATATCAGTCCTTTCAATGAACACCCAGGAATGATCTCCTTTAGGATGGACTGGTTGGATCTCCTTGCAGTCCAAGGGACTCTCAAGAGTCTTCTCCAACACCACAGTTCAAAAGCATCAATTCTTCGGTGCTCAGCTTTCTTCATAGTCCAACTCTCACATCCATACCATTATACATTAGTGAAATGTAAAAAGAAAAACAATTAAAAACTAGGCAAAAAAATTGAATAATTTCTCCAAAGTAGCTATACACATGGTCAAAAAGCATTTGAAAAGTTTCCCCAAATCATTAGTTATTAAAGAAATGTAAACTGAAAAGTACCACCTCACACTCAGTAGTATGGCTTTAATAAAAACAAAAAAGGAATTTGTTGGTGAGATTGTGGCTAAATAAGACCCCTCATACATTGCTGAAGGGAATGCAATATGGCACAGCCACTGTGGAAAATAGATTGGAGTTTCCTCAAAAAAGTTAAATACATAATTACCACATGATTCAGCAATACTACCTCTAGGTATATTTGCAAAAGAATCGAAAAGGGCTATGTGAACAAATTTGTATACCAAAATGTTCATATTAACATCATTCAAAATAGCAAAAATATGTCCAACGGATGAATAAACAAAATGCAATTTATACATAGAGTGGAGAATTATACAGCCATAAAAAGCAATGAAATACTGACACATGCTATAACATAGATGAACCTTGAAAACATTATGCTAAGTGAAATAAGCCAGACACAAAAGGGCAACTCTTGTATGACTCCACTTATATTAAATATCTAGAATAGGTCAGAGAGACAAGTAGATTAAATGTTCCCAGGCTCTCAGATAAGGGGAAATGGATAGGATTTGTTTAATGGGTACAAAGTTTCTGTTTGCAGTGATGAAAAATTCTGGAAATTGTCGTGATGGTTGCACAATACTGTGAATGTAATTAATGCCACTGTATTACATGTCAGTTCAGTTCAGTTGCTCAGTTGTGTCTGACTCTTTGCAATCTCATGGACTGTAGCACACCAGGCTTCTCTGTCACTCACCAACTGGAGCTTGCTCAAACTCATATCCATCAAGTTGGTGATGCCATCTAGCCATCTCATCCTCTGTTGTCTCCTTCTCCACATGCCTTCAATCTTTCCCAGCATCAGGGTCTTTTCCAGTGAGTCAGTTCTTCACATCAGGTGACTTTCACATCAAAGAGAATTTCAGCTTTAGCATCAGTCCTTCCAATGAATATTCAGGACTGATTTCCTTTGGGATTGACTGGATCCATCTCCTTGCAGTCCAAGGAACTCTCAAGAGTCTTCTCCAAAACCACAATTCCAAAGTATCAATTCTTCAGCACTCAGTTGTCTTTATAGTACAACTCTCACATCCATACATAACTACTGGAAAAACCATAGCTTTGACTGGACGGACCTTTGTTGGCAAAGTAATGTCTCTGCTTTTTAATAAGCTGTCTAGATTGGTCAGAACTTTTCTTCCAAGGAGCAAGTGTCTTTTAATTTCATGGCTGCAGTCACTATCTGCAGTGCTTTTGGAGCCCAAGAAAATAAAGTCTGTCACTGTTTCGATTGTTTTGCCCATCTATTTGCCATGAAATGATGGGACCAGATAATCATGATGGTTTGATCACTCACCTAGAGCCAGATATCCTGGTATGTGAAGTCAAGTGGGCCTTAGGAAGCATCACTATGAACAAAGCTAGTGGAGGTGATGGGATGCCAGTTGAGTTACTTCAACTCCTAAAAGATGATGCTGTGAAAGTGCTGCACTCAATATGCCAGCAAATTTGGAAAACTCAGCAGTGGCCACAGGACTGGAAAAAGTCAGTTTTCATTCCAATCCAAAGAAAGGCAATGCCAAAGAATGCTCAAATTACCACACAATTGTAGTCATCTCACACGCTAGTAAAGTAACACTCAAAATTGTCCAAGCCAGGCTTCAGCAATACGTGAACCATCAATGACCAGATGTTCAAGCTGGATTTATAGAAAGCAAAGTAACCAGAGATCAGACTGCCAACATCCGCTGAATCATCAAAAAAGCAAGAGAATTCCAGAAAAACGTCTATTTCTGTTTTTTTGACTGTGCCAAAGGCTTTGACTGTGTGGATCACAATAACCTGTGGAAAATTCTGAAAAAGATGGGGATACCAGACCATCTGACCTGCCTCTTGGGAAATCTGTATGCAGGTCAGGAAGCAACAGTTAGAACTGGACATGGAACAACAGACTGGTTCCAAATAGGAAAAGGAGTACGTAAAGGTTGTATATTGTCACGCTACTTATTTAACTTATATGCAGAGTATATCAGGCAAAATGCCTGGCTGGAAGAAGCACAAGCTGGAATCAAGGTTGCCAGGAGAAATATCAATAACCTCAGATATGCAGATGACACCACCCTTATGGCAGAAAGTGAAGAGGAACTAAAGAGCCTCTTGATGAAAGTGAAAGAGGAGAGTGAAAAAGCTGGCTTAAAGCTCAACATTCAGGAAACTAAGATCACAGCATCTGGTCCCATCACTTCATGTCAAAAAGATGGGGAAACAGTGGAAACAGTGACAGACTTTATTTTTTGGGTTCCAAAATCACTGCAGATGGTGATTGCAGCCATGAAATTAAAAGACGCTTATTCCAGTTCTGACCAACCTAGACAGTATATTAAAAAGCAGAGACATTACTTTGCCAACAAAGGTCCATCTCGTCAAGGCTATGATTTTTCCAGTAGTCATATATGGATGTGAGAGTTGGACTATAAAGAAAGCTGAACACCAAAGAATTGATGCTTTTGAACTGTGGTGTTGGAGAAGACTCTTGAGAGTCCCTTGGACTGCAAGAAAGTCCAGTCAGTCTATCCTAGAGGAGTTCAGTCCTGAGTGTTCACTTGAAAGACTGATGTTGAAGCTGAAACTCCAGTACTTTGGCCACCTGATGGGAAGAGCTGCCTCATTTGAAAAGACCCTGATGCTGGGAAAGATTGAAGGCAGGAGAGGAAGGAGATGACAGAGGATGAGATGGTTGGATGGCATCACTGACTCAATGGAGATGAGTTGGAGTAAACTCCAGGAGTTGGTGATGGACAGGGAGGCCTGGTGTGCTGAGGTCCATGGGGTTGTGAAGAATCAGACATGACTGAGCGATTGAACTGAACTGAACTGAATGCATGTCATGAGGACTTGAAGAAATTCACAGATAGAGACAATCAGTCAGCTCAGAGAAACTTAAATATCACTTGATTATTCTGCCTCTACAGGGGAAAGTGAAAGTTGCTCAGTTGTGTCTTGACTCTTTGCAACCCCATGGACTATACATGGAATTATCCAGGCCAGAATACTGCAGTGGGTAGCCTTTCCCTTCTCCAGAAGATCTTCCCAACTCTGAATCAAACCCAGGTCTCCCACATTGCAGGCGGATTCTTTACCAGCTGAGCCACAAAGAACAAGTAATTCCATGAAACCACTGCTTAAAATAAAAACATCTTATGTTGACAAATTGACTGCAAGACAGGCCATGCAATACACTGATCTTCAACATACCTTCTGATTTTAGTCATGCTATACACCATAAGGGTTTCCCAGGTGGCTCAATGGTAAAAAATCTGGCTGCCAATGCAGGAGACACAGGAGATGCAGATTTGGTCCTTGGGTCAGGAAGATCCCCTGGAGGAGGAAATTGCAAACTATTCCAGTCCTCTTGCCTGGGAAATCCCTTGGACAAAGGAGCCTGTCAGGCCAACCATCTATAGCGTCACAAAGAGTCAGACACCACTGAGCGCTGGGCACACATGAACACATCATACAGCCAAAGTTAAGTCTTGTCCAGGGAGAAACTGTAGCCAGCTATGTGGGAAGTGATCTGGACACGAACTTCAGGTCTTTAAAGAAAAGTGTATCAGATGGAGAAGAAAAAAGTTGAAACTCCAGGATATTTGAAAGTCAAGATCAGTGGGTTTGATTAACATTCTGGAGAACAAACAGTTTTTTTAAAAGATGGAATGCTAATAGTAAATAAATATTTGAAGAAACCAATAAACAAAAATACAAGTATCTCTAATGGAGGGATTGAGATTAAAGATATAATCTTTGGGCTTGGAGAAGACAGAGAAAACATGTTGAGGTATCTACCTGTCATATCAAAATGAAGAAAGAATATTATGTAAAGAAATGGGATAAAATACTGAAAAAACAGAAATTTATACATATATTATAAGTATTTAAATGGAAATCTGAAATTTTTTCAAAAACATAAGAATATCCCTCATGAAGTAGAGGCAATGAAGAGAAGATAAATTTAAATTCCTGCTTCCAACTGAAGTAGAAATGCAAGCCTGGAGAGGAGTTTGGAGGATGAAGCAGCAGCCTGGAGTTCAGAAGACAAACTCAAGGCATTCAGAAGTCTTAGACATAGAAGGACTCTTGCTTACCAGGCAAATGAAATTAAATATTTTAATCATTGCATCATACAAGTGAAATAGCCACATCATTCTGAATCAGGTGGCAAATACAGTAGAACAAAAGAGAAAATGAAAGGTGTAAATTAGTGAATGAACATCAGGTATATCTTTGGAATGAAGTGCTAAGAGATCAGAAAAGAGATGATTTGTGTCCTGTGTGCAAAAGCTATTATTGAATGCAATTTCATGTACTCAGCACACAGTGAGGCCAAGTAATACCAGTTCATCAGAGTTTGGAGCGGAGAAAGGTTTATTGCAGGACAATGCAAGGATATGGGTGGCTTATGTCTCCCAAACCCTGAACTCCTCGGAGGGTTTCAGCAAAGCACTTTTAATGGCAAGTTAAGAAAGGGCCGTGATTAGTTGCTGCAAAATTCTTGGCGTCTGAATCCTTTGTTCTTACAACTGTCCGTGTAGGTCACGTCACAATGTTCCTATAAACCTCCAGTAAGACAAATGTTACTTTGTCCTGCAACTTTCCATCTCTGTATGAGTGGACCCTTAAAGGTCGGAGCCCTGAGAATAGGATATCCTATATATTTCAGGCTATAGACAACACTCTTTTACAAAAAATGCAGAGCCAGCAACAGTCCACCAAAGGTTAAAGTAAAGAATCTAATATTCAGTCAATTGTCTCCTTTTCTTGATATGCCTCAAAATTGAGTAGAACAGATGTTGGACAAGAAGGGGAATAATGTTTTGAACAGACAGATTAATCATAAACTTGACAGAGGAATTCAGTTTTAGGGGAATTTGGTTTCAATTTCCAATTCTGTCTCATCATTCCTCAAATCTTTCAGGGAATGGGGCAAAAACTATTCTGACTACCTCCTGCTGAAATGAAGCATAGCCTTACCTTGATTTGGGGAATGGACAGTGAACTGGAAACATTACCAAGTTCCAAGTCCTGGAGTCAATTCTTGTATGATTAAGACCTAATTCCCTGAAGTGTTCAGGAGAATAAAACTGGAAACCAGTCGGGACCTGGCACTTTGGGGAGACTTTTCACCAGGAAGCCAGTTGTCTACAAAAATAGGTTTTAAATTCTGATACGGTATTAACATTTACATAACAGAAGCTGTTGGTCACTACATGTCTCCTTTTATTTTTCTGCTAACATCTAATCTAAGGTAATTTTATTGTCTCAAAATTTAATAGTTACAAGAGGAGACCTTGAGGTCAAAGGTTATAGCTGCCAGCTGCCAGCAGATACTGCTTTGAGAAACGCTGAGTATGATACGCTCAGAAAACTCGAGTTCTCAGGAGTTCAGGAACTTGTCTGAGATCACAACCACAATGGCCACCTAGTTTTCCCTTGGATGTCTGAACCACAGCTACTCTATTTTGACTTTCAAATGTATTCCCTCCCTCAATGGCCAAAGCAGATGTACATGTGCTTTTAGCAACACACTTTAAAGCAAATGGTGTTATACCTCATGAGTAGCTATGCTCTGTGACAAACACATAAGAGAATTTTCTTCCTGTCCTGAACATTACGGTCAACAGTGTAGTCAGAAGTAAAACAACTTTCAATAGTGATAGGGAGAGAAATATTTGGTTTACAGTTCAGTTAGAAAACATAGATTAAAAGCCAATAATATTTCAAATAAAATAAAAAATTATAACCATACTTATCACTTTACTCAATCATATGTAATTAATCTAGGTTTTGCTAGACTTTTTAAACATCTTACCCAGTTCAGCATTATGATTTAAAAGAAAAACAGTCTTTTTCATGAATCTTCTTGAAGCAATTTTGCAAAGCATAAGTTTAGTTGTCTATATAAGACTTCAAAAGGCACGGTTAAAGATCTGATGGGGAGGGAGGCTGGAGGGGGGATTGGGATGCGGAACATATGTAAATCCATGGCTGATTCATGTCAATGTATGGCAAAAACCACTACAATATTGTAAAGTAATTAGCCTCCAACTAATAAAAATAAATGGAAAAAAAAAGATCTGATTACAGTGTTTTGACGAAGAAGCTTAATCAATTTGCTCTGACATAAAGTATTTTAAGATAGCAACTAGAATTATGACATTATACTAGGACATATCTAAATTTTGGAAACTTTCTAGACTGTCTATGTTAATAACATTTATCCATAGCATATATTCTGAGGAGGCTTATCACTCATTTGACAATGCCTCCCATGTAATTCAATATACCAAACAATTCTAGTTTAACATTTCTCTGAGTTGCCTCAGGGGCCCTCTGAAACAACCCAAAGTTAGCTGAAGTCAAAAGAACTTTAATTAGAATTTGATAGAAAGTTTGTCAAAAATATAAAAAGTTTTCAAAAACATTTGGTTAGATAGAATCATAGGTCACTGTGAATATTTAAAAACAAATACAGATCACTTGAAGGTAAGAAGATTCACACACTCTGTTAGCAAAAGCGGCATCCTAAGTACACTTGTTCTCTTAGCAGAGAAGAACCAAATCTAGTCTTGCACCAGCCTACTTTTAATAATAAAATCCATTTACTTAGTGAAGCTTAATGTAATCTCAGCCAAACAATGCTCAAAACACCTATCCTACTCTCCTACTGTATACTGAAATGTTTCCTTTATTATTTTTAGTAGCTTTAATTACATGTTTAAATTAGAATCCTCCCTTCTCAAAAACCTTAATTTCTAGTGAAAACTAGGAGGCAAGCAGTTGTGAACTGTTTGTCATACCAGCATAGGCTGATTGGAAATTTATACTTTGGTTTTCTTCTCCTAACAAGGAAAAGGTAGGTAAACTTAGATCTGCCCAGTAACTGATGTTCCAATATTTTATCCTATTTGAAATGACCCAGATAGTCAATGAAGTCCCACCATCCAACTTAGTTTAGTTTCAAGTTACCAAAATCTGGAGAGACTATTTTATTTGTTTATTTATTTTTATGTAATTAAAAAAATTTTTTTTCACTTTTAATTTATTTATTTATTTTCATTTATTTTTATTAGTTGGAGGCTAATTACTTTACAGTATTGTAGTGGTTTTTGCCATACATTGACATGAATCAACCATGGATTTACAAGTGTTCCCCATCCTGATCCCCACTCCCACCTCCCTCCCCATCCCATCCCTCTGGTCTTCCCAGTGCACCAGCCCTGAGCACTTGTCTCATGCATCCAACCTGGGCTGGCGATCTGTTTCACACTTGATAATATACATGCTTCAATGTTATTCTTTCAGATCATCCCACCCTTGCCTTCTCCCACAGAGTCCAAAATTCTGTTCTATACATCTCTGTCTCTTTTTCTGTCCTACATATAGGGTTATTGTTACAATCTTTTTAAATTCCATATATATGTATTAGTATACTGTATCGGTGTTTATCTTTCTGGCTTACTTCACTCTGTATAATGGGCTCCAGTTTCATCCATCTCATTAGAACTGATTCAAATGTATTTTTTTAACGGCTGAGTAATATTCCATTGTGTATATGTACCACAGCTTCCTTATTCATTCGTCTGCTGATGGGCATCTAGGTTGCTTCCATGTCCTGGCTGTTATAAACAGTGCTGTGATGAACATTGGGGTACACGTGTGGAGAGAGTATTTTAGATAGACGTTTTCAAAATAATTATTCCTATAGAGTTTACCTAAAAGCTCTAATCTCATTTGCATTTACTTAAAGTTTCATCATATTATTTTCCTTGCTGACAAATGTCTATGTTAATCAAACCAAAAGATGACTCAGTACTATTAAGAAATATTTCTCAGATCATGTGAACCTGAAATCTGCTCTGTCCAACGTCCCCTAAACCTAGAAAGTACAAGTCAATTCCCGTGTAAAGACAGACAGAACCAGAGATCCCAAGGTTTTTCCACTTGAGATTTTAGAAAAACTTCCCTTTTTTTTTTTCCAGTTCACAAATATCCACTTCAGACTAAAGAAATAACAGCAACAGACAATTACATATTTATAACTTGTTCACATTCACATGCCTCACTTTCAGCAAAACCAGGAAGAGAGAATAGGATTTGGACTCAGGTACTGACAAACACACACCTCCAGGATAAAAGCCTACTTTGCAAAAGGCCAGCTTTGTGAAAACTAAGTTTATTTATTTATTTGTTTTTGGCTGTGCTAGATCTTCGTTGCTGCCCAGTCTTTCCTCCAGCTGTGCTTCATTGCAGAGTGGCAGCGATCCTCTGGCTGCAGTGTGCAGTCTTCTATTGCAAGTGGCTTCTCTTGCTGTAGATCACGGGCTCTATGGCACATGGGCTTCAGTAGTTTCAGCAGTTGAAGCTCCTGGGCTTTGGAGCACAGGCTCAATTGTTGCAGCGCATGGGCTTCATTGTCCTGTGGAATGTAGGATCCTCTCAGATCAAGGATTGAATCTACACTGGCAGGTGAATTATTTACCCCTGAGCCACCAGGGCAGCCCCAAAGGCTCACTTTGATATCATATTTGCAATGGATAGCAGAGCCATTAGGGGTTATTGTTTTCCAGATCTCAGGGAATACTGAGATCATACAGTATTACAATAAAAATATTACTTTCTTTCATTTATGGGAGCATAGCTGAAGATCTCCCAGTTTCGCAAAACTCACCCTAGGGGGACTATAATATGGAACAGAACTCTGATTCAGTCAGTTCAGTCGCTCACTCGTGTCCAACTCTTTGCGACCCCATGAACTGCAGCACATCAGGCCTTCCTGTCTGATTATCCATACTTAACTATTCACAACCAGTGTTACCAACTATTAAGCAGACAACTCACATTGGTCTCTTAGGGTCACAGTTCTGTAGCCCCAAAAGGGAGATTCTCAACCAGTGCCCTCTTAGTCCAAAAGAAGAGAATCTTAACCGATGTCCTGTTAGAGGTGAAACTGAATGAATGACTAAGGCTAGTCCGAAAGGGAAAATGCCAACCAACGCTCTGCCACAAAAGCCCAGCGCAACAGGGGAGGATACCCTGCTGTCGTAGCATATGAGCCCTGTTACCAAAGAAGTTTCAACTGGCCAATGCAAGTACTGACATACACACGTATGAACAAAAACCACAGGTACACACAGGAGTCACAAACAAAAATTAAGCTATGGTTGCAGAGATAGAAAATCAGAGGAGATGTAGTCTAAAAATTTCACTTTCATTCCCAGATGGAGGCCTCCAAACAGAGTGGCCCAGCTCTCAAAGGAGAACAGACTCAGAGGGGCTCACTTCCCACAAGCGGATGAGCCCAAATGGGGTGAGAGAATTCTCAACTTGCTCAAGCTAGAGGTCCTTACCCTAAATGACTCTAAATATAGACCACAGCTCTGATGTTTTGTGACTCCAAACAGCCTCATGCCGTGGGGATTCTCTCAGGGATTGTCCTTCTGAGATACCCAGAGTGAGATGAGCTTTGGCAGCTGCTAGGAGACTCAGAGAAGGGGCTACCTCAACAGATTTATCTGCCATGGGCACAGATTCCTAGACTGACTTTGCTAAAATTATTACCTAATGGAAGATTCATGGTGGAGAGGTCTGACAGAATGTGGTCCACTGGAGAAGGGAATGGCAAACCACTTCAGTATTCTTGCCTTGAGAACCCCATGAACAGTACAAGAAGGCAAAATGATAGGATACTGAAAGAGGAACTCCCCAGGTCGGTAGGTGCCCAATATGCTAACTCAATGGGCATGAGTTTGAGTAAACTTTGGGAGTTGGTGATGGACAGGGAGGCCTAGCGTGCTGTGATTCACGGGGTCGCAAAGAGTCGGACACGACTGAGCGACTGAACTGAACTGAACTGAACGGAAGATTTTGAGACTGATGCACAGTGAGGCCAAACTGAAACGTTGGAGTTTGGAGCAGACAAAGATTTACTGCAGGGTAAAGCGTGTGATTGCAGCCATGAAATTAAAAGACGCTTACTCCTTGGAAGGAAAGTTATGACTAACCTAGATAGCATATTAAAAAGCAGAGACATTACTTTGCCAACAAAGTTCCGTCTAGTCAAGGCTATGGTTTTTCCAGTGGTCACGTATGGATGTGAGAGTTGGACTGTGAAGAAAGCTGAGCGCTGAAGAACTGATGCTTTTGAACTGTGGTGTTGGAGAAGACTTGAGAGTCCCTTGGACTGCAAGGAGATCCAGCCAGGCCATCCTAAAGGAGATCATTTCTGGGTGTTCATTGGAAGGACTGATGTTGAAGCTGAAACTCCAATACTTTGGCCACCTGATAGGAAGAGCTGGCTCATTGGAAAAGAGCCTGATGCTGGGAGGGACTGGGGGCAGGAGGAGAAGGGGACGACAGAGGATGAGATGGCTGGATGGCATCACCGACTCAATGGACACGTGTTTGAGTGAACTCCGGGAGTTTGTGATGGACAGGGAGGGCTGGCATGTTGCGATTCATGGGGTCGCAAAGAGTCAGACACGACTGAGTGACTGAACTGAACTGAAAGCAAGGAGATGGGTGGCAGGCAAGTACATTTCAGCAAAGCACTTTCAATGGCAAGGAGAGTTGTTGCACATTTTTTGGTGTCTGAATCCTGTGTTCTCGCAGCTGTCCATGTAGGTCAGATCACAACGTTCCTGGAACTTCCAACAAGTGTTACTCTCTGTTCTTCAACTTTCATCTCTATGTGAATGGACTCTCCAAGGTCAGAGCCCTGAAAAAAGGTTCTCCTGTATATTTCAGGCTATAGGCAACATTCTTTTACAGAAGGTGCAGAGCCAGCATAACTAAGCACAGGCAACACCAAAGGTTAAAGTAAAAAAGGAATGGATTGAATATGGAGTCAGATTTGCTCTTCCTTGTTATAAAACTACATCAATATTAGTTGAAAATGATAGAGACCATCTACAATCAAAAATAAGTGATGTGATGTGAGCTTGGCATGAACAAGGAGAACAACAATAAAAAATTATAGCAATTTTTGACCACTCCAGTTAACAAAAACACAACTAGAAAATAAAAACAAAGCTCTAAAAATAGATGGTCTTAGAGAACTCCCTGAGCAGATGGACATTCTTTAAAAGAAACCAATTCAAAAAGAACATAAGGACTGAACAGAAACCGTCAATGTAGAGGAAACAAATATTTACAGGCAGGGAATTCAAGACATTGGAGGATGCTTTCATAAAACAGTTTCCATGAAAAGCTATTTCCATGAACTTGCTATTATTAAGGGAGAGTCCATGGCAAATGACTCCCTCCTTATGATATTGAAAGAGACTCTGATGGAGAGGGAAAAAAAGTCAGCGTAAGATAGAAAGAAAAGCCCAGAAATAGGTATGCCTGAAGCGCAGTGATCAGGAAGACCTGACTATCCAATCCCTCTACAAAGACGTCTTCTGAGGTGACTCTTTGATTTGTTCCTGTGTCAGCCTGCCCTAGAGACAATAAAAGATGTTCTACTGACCCTGTTGCCTACTCTCAGTAACTAGATGTGACAAATGTTCTGGAATCTGTGGATAGGACTCCACCTAGCCTGAGATCGTCTTAAGAAATATCTGTGTAGATCTCTACCTCTGTTCCGTGGTCCATTTAGCTTCGTCCGTATACTTGGTGGCCAAGATGTCCACCATTCCCTCACCCCTTAAAGAAAGCACATTCCTCCTAGCCCCTTCTCCAGTGCACCTTGATCAGTAGATGAGACTGAAGGAGACCAGGAAAATCTCCTTTTAGAGAAGAGGCAGGCAAGTTCTTTGACCTGTTCCTATGATGAGGTGTGTGTACTCTATCTCAGGGGTCAGAAATCTTTTGCTGTAATGGCCACATAGAAAATATTGTAGGCTTTGCCATACAGTCTCTGCTGCAACCACTCACCTCTGCCGTTGAATGCAAAAACAGCCTTGGGTAGCATGTAAAAAAATAAGCGTGGCTGTACTGCAGTAAATTTTCATTTACACAACTTCCCTGGTGGTCCAGCAGTTAAGAATCCACCTGCCAATACAGGTGGATTGGGTTCGATCCAATCAGATAGAGGACAGGGGTTCGATCACTTGTCCAGGAAGATTCCCTGAAGCCAGCGCTCTAGAGCCTGTGCTCCACAAGAGAAGGCACCACAATCAGAAGCCAGTGCACTGCAGTTAGAGAGTAGCCCCCACTCTCCTCAACTAGAGAAAGCCCTCACCCCACAACAGAGACGTGGAACAGTCAAAATTAAACAAAGAAACAAAATTATATATATATATATATATATATATATATATATATATATGAATATATATGTGTATATGGGTCTTATTTTGAAATTCTAATTTACAGAAGCATGTTGTGGGCTGGATTTGGCCCTCAGGTGATAATTTGTCAAGCCCTGATCTCGTGGACAAAAACTGCTTTGTATCTAGGCTTTGGTGCTACTTCATTTAGGAAGAATGATCAAAACCTCCCCTTTAGTTCCCTATAAATGTTAGATGACCCTGTCCACACTGATCATGAAGATAACTGACCATCTGACCTACCTATAATTGAAGAGAGATGCCTAGGAATGGCTTGGAAACTGAAAACGGCCAAGTTGCTTCTTTATCAAAGGAGCCTGTGACAGGCTCTTGTCTTTTCCAAAAATGACTGCAGCAGTATTTGTCAACAGTTTCACAAGCTCTTGCAGAAATCTTCCTCTCCCTCAAGTAAGAAGAGGAAGGCTGGGACTTCCCTGGTGGTTCAGTAGCTAAGACACCACACTCCCTATGCAGGGGCCCTGGATTCAATCCCTGGTCAGGGATCTAGATCCCGCCTGCTGCAACAAAATTGAAGATCCTGTGTACTGTAACTAACAGTTACAGTGCAACCAAAAAACTTAATTTATATATATATATATATATATATATATATATTTAAAGAAAAGCAGTGGAAGGCCTTTTACCCTTCAATATGTGATTCTTTGTAATCACTCAGAAGTAAGACCTCCAAAGTTAAGTCATGAAAGGATATACAGCTCCCCTCTGGCTCTCTTTTTCTGCTTGGGATGCACACCTTTGAGTTTCAGTGTTGTGAGTGAGGAACCCCAGGCCACACAGAGTGTGGCCCGAGTGAGTCCCTGATGTCAGCATCACCAACCACTTGGGATGTGAGGAAGACTTAGAGTTGACTCTAGCTCCAGTCTAACTGTATGAGAGATCGCAAGCAGGAAGCACATTCAACTCCCCCTCCAGACTGTAAGAAATAATAGTAACATGATAACTGTTGCTTTAAGCCCTTAAGAACAGGCTGGTTTGACTGCCTTTTCCCCTGTGGTCTCTGCCTGCACTGCAGTGTCCCCGTGGAGTCCCAGGCATGTGCGGAGGGGCCGGCTGCGGCTGCTGGGCAGGTGCCGACCCAAGGTGACTGGAAAGTAGGGCATCCTTGGCCCTCCTGAAGAGAGGAAATCAGTGGCAGACGGACAGTCTGTGTATGGAGTTATCAGATGCCTTTACCTGAGTGAGAAACCTCCTTCCATTAGGACCACAGATGTCTGACAGCCCTTCGTGAAACCAAGATAAGTGATGGTTGAAATAAACTACTGTCAATGGGATTTTGCACTGAAATTCTGGATTATACCTCAAATTTTAAACAGGAAAGCAGAACTCCAGAGGAATAAATTCTGCAGGATCCAAAGGGATGCAAAAAGGTGGCTCACTGCCTAGGAATTCACACAAAGGCAAGCAACCTGGGTCCCACGGAGGATATTACATTTAGTCATCATGTTTCCTTAGGCTTCTCTTGACTGTTACAGCTTCTTAGACTTTTCTCGTTTTCAATAACCTCAAGTCTCAAGTAAGGCATTTTGTTGAAAGTTTCTCAATTAGGATTGAGTAGGATTTGGGGATCTCACAACCTCAAGGGATTTTGAAAGGAAGACCACAGAGGTAAAGTGCCATTCTCATCCCATATCAAGAGTGCACACTATCAACATGATTTATTATTATTGACATGAACTTTGATCACCTGGCTAAATTCCTATTTGCAGGTTTTCCCACTGTAAAGTTACCCCCTCTCCCCAACACTGTACATTTTGAAATGCAGTCACTGTGTGCAGCCCACACTTAAAAAGAGTGGAGTTGAGATATTCTTAAGGGTAGAATGTTTACATCAGTTAATTGAAATACTATAAAAAAATTGGTCTTTTCCCTCATTTGATAAATTTATTTATACCACTATGGAAAAAAGAAAAGTTTGACTTGCTATGAAGCATATATGACTGGAACAAAGTTTGCTAACTACAAGTGGGGTGCTGCTATAAGCAGTGACTTTGGGGGCAGGCAGTGGGAGGAGGTCACAGAGACTTAAAGATACTGCTAGCTGAAGACTGACGGCCCTCAAGGAGGCTGTTGGTGAGGGCCTAAAGGAAAGTGAGGAAAATGTTATTGGAAGCTGGAAGGAGGGAGACATCTCTTTTATAGTGGTGGGAAGTTTAGCTTCTTATTACTTATAATAACATGGAAAACAGATAATGTACCTAATGAACTAAAGGATTCAGTCTAGGAGATTTCTAGTCACAAGACAAAGTATCACTTACTTCGTTTAAGCTGCATGTCATAAGGTACAGATAGAGAGAGAAAGTAAAAGAAAGAATAAATATTAAGGATCCATAAAAATTTAAAATAAAACTACTATATGATGCAGCAACCCCATTTGTGGGCAAATATCCAAAAGAATTGAAAACAGGATCTTGAAGAGAAATTGCAGACCATTGCAGCATCATTCACAGTAGGTAAAAGGTGGAAGCAAACTGAGTGTCCATTGGTAGGCGAATGGATATAACTTCTTACCTAGCTACAAAAAGCGGGAAATCATGCCATTAGCAACAGCATGAATGAAACTGTAGGACATTATGCCACATGAAATAAGCCAGGTAGAAAAAGGTGAATGCTACCTGATCTTACTTATACGTGGAGTCTATAGCAGTCTGCGCCTGCGGGGATGGAGACTTAGGATTGGGGCAAAGGAGAGGTGGGGAATTGTTGTTCAGTGGGTGTAGAGTTTCAGTCATACAGCATAGGGATGTGGTTGACATTATGTACTGTACCCTTGGAAGTCATTAAGGGAGTGAATTTTATGCTATACAATTATTTATTACCACAATAAACATTAAAGATCAGGGACTTTACGGGGTCAAAACCAATGCTTTCTTATTTTCAAACTCTTCAGATGACAATGTTAAAATTAAGCAATGGCTCTTAGGCAGAGATTGAATCAAATGCGCTGTCAAGGAGACATGTTATAGTGTATATAAGTGAGTCACTTTGCCGTACAGCAGAAATTAACAGAGCATTGTAAATTAACTATATTTAAATGTAAAAAATTAAAAAAGAAAAAGAAAACATGGTCTAGAGATGAAGCCAAGCGTATGACTGTAAAATCTTTACTATGAACTCAGAAAGATTTAAGTGGTGCATCATAGACCTTTTCAAATAGATAAAAGTCTCTTTAAAATCTTAAAATCATAGCCAGGACATGGAAGCAACCTAGATGTCCATCAGCAGATGAATGGATAAGGAAGCTGTGGTACATATACACCGTGGAATACTACTCAGCCGTTAAAAAGAATTCATTTGAATCAGTTCTAATGAGATGGATGAAACTGGAGCCCATTATACAGAGTGAAGTAAGCCAGAAAGACAAAGAACATTACTAACACATATATATGGAATTTAGAAAGATGGTAATGATAACCCTATATGCAAAACAGAAAAAGAGACACAGAAGTACAGAACAGACTTTTGAACTCTGTGGAAGAAGGTGAGGGTGGGATGTTTCGAAAGAACAGCATGTGTTTTATCTATGGTGAAACAGATCACCAGCCCAGATAGGATGCATGAGTCAAGTGCTCTGGCCTGGTGCACTGGGAAGACCCAGGGGAATCGGGTGGAGAGGGAGGTGGGAGGGGGGATCGGGATGGGGGATACGTGTAACTCTATGGCTGATTCATATCAATGTATGACAAAACCCACTGAAAAAAAATTAAATTAAAAAAAATAAAATAAAAAAATAAAATCTTAAAATCATGTCTTGGGAATCCTCTGTATCAAACAACAGGACTTTTAGGAAACTTAAAGTTGTAGTCCCACAGCAATTTTACAGGGTGCCCAATGTAGAAGAGGCTTAGGTTTATGATATTTGTGGGTGTTGCTTTTGTTAAATGTAATGAACTCCAGCAAGATTCTTAGGAAATCCACCATGTTTTTAACAGAATTGCGTTGATGAAAATATCCTCAACTTGGTACTAGAGGGACAGGGATATTAGAAAATGAAAAAAAGCTTTCGGATCTATGAACTATTATGAGCAGGAAGCAATCTAAAAAGCAAAACAAACAAATAGAAAATTATTTGGTTTCCAACACTAGTTATTGCTTATATAAAAGAAACCACTTTTATATAAGTGGTGCTGACTCATACAGAACTTGGAAAAAAATAGTATAGAGAGTTCCCATGAAACTTTCACCTAGCTCTCCTCAATAAGAATACATTAGACTTTTTAAAAAGTACAATTATCAGAACGAGGAAGTGAACATTGGTACCATACTGTTAACTAAACTACACACATTGTTTCAATTTCACCAGTTTTTACATTTTGTATGGCATATTTATTCAATCTCTCTGTAACTTGAAGTATAATTCTTGCAAGCAGCATATAAAGTTTTACTTTGTTTATTCCATTTACATAGAATGAAATTATTGATATGGTTGGGTTTAAGTATCCTATTATTTGGTTTTTATTTTCCCATTTACTGTTTGTTTCTCCATTTCTCCTATCATCCTTTTTTGTGTGTGTGTGATCATGTATTATTTTTAGTATTTTATTTTGCCCATTTATTTAATCTTTAGTATTATAGCCAATTTTGTGTTATTTTTAGAAGTTGCTTAAAGACTTTAATGTATTTTTCAGTTAATACAGTCTATCTTCAAATAATATTTAACTGTATAGAGAGTATAGAACCTTATGATTGTACATTTTAATTTACCCACTTCCACTCTTTGTGTTCTTATTATCTTATATTTTCCTTCTACATATACCATAAACTCTACAATGCATTATTGCTTTTTGTTTTAAAACATAAATTTTTTAAAGAAAAAATTATAATATATTTAAAATGTGAAGATACTTAAAAATTTTTTTTTGTAAAAACCACATATTTATCCTTTCTAGTATTCACCATTCCTCCCTGCATCTATTGAGCTTTCTTTTAGCCTGAAGAACTTGTAATATAGTTTTCTGAACCTAAATTCTCTCTGCTGTTGTCAGTCTGAAAATATATTTATTTTGCCTTGATTTTGAAGGACATTTTTACCAGATATGGAATTCTGGGTTAAGTATATTTCTCTAGCTTTTCAACTTTTATTTTCATCTATTTGCTGTTGTTTCATGTATTTATTGTGTCTTTTTTTTCCTGATTTTCTATCTGCTATTTGTCCTTGCTTTCAACATTTGATTATGATGTGCCTAGATTTTTTTCTTTGAGGTTTCTTTAACTTCTTGGATTTATGAATTGATGTCTTTCATCAAATTTTAGGACATTCTTAGTCATCATCTTTTCATGGATTTCTTCTTCCTTCTTTCTCTCCTTTCCTTCTGAGACTTCAATTAGCTATATATTAAGCCACTGGGTATTATTCCACAGATTTTAGACACAGTTTATTTTTTTTTTCTTTCCTCACTATTTTTTCTCAGTTTGGATACTTTCTATTGTCTTGTAATATCTTTAAATTCATTAATTTCCCCCCCCTGCTATATCTGGTTTGCTATTAATCCTATCTAGTGAATTATTCTTTTCTGAACTTTTTATGTTATTTCTAACTTTCCTATGGAGTTCTTTTGTAATAGATTTTATGCTTTGCTAAATTTCTCTATCTTTGCATGCATATTGTCCAAGGTGAAAGATCTGAGCAATGGTAAGTTTTCAGAGATCTCTTTAAACTTTACAGCTGAGCAATTAGTACTTTATTTTTTTTAAATTTTTTTTCATTTATTTTTATTAGTTGGAGGCTAATTACTTTACAATATTGTAGTGGTTTTTGCCATACATTGACATGAATCAGCCATGGATTTACACGTATTCTAAACTATTGGTGATCTCTTTCTGCTTTATACCTTGGTTGCCAATTTGGGGGGTTATTGAGGAGCTTTCTTTGTTCTCCAGTCCTGGTCCCAGCTTTCTATAATTCAGGAGATCTCTATCTGTCCTGCTGAACTTTTATCAGTCTGTGGAGGAGAGTTGCCTTCTATTCTGTAGAAACTCATTGTTTGAACAGTTTATCTCAGTTTTTTTCTGCTTCCCCAGCATTTGGAAATGAAATCCAATTGTATTTAAGCTAGACTTGAGTCAGGTCTCCTTACCTACCCTTCTTATTCTGAGGGCAGCTGTCTTGCACTGAGGAGAGGCCCTGAGACACATGAGAGGATGTGTGTCTTTCCAGAATTCTGTGGAAGACTTACCAGAAGAGTGGTGAGTGAATACAAATGCACCACTCTTTATAGCCTATCTATCTTGTTTTAGTTGTTAAGGTTAAAAATGATGGTCTCTTTTGACTCTGTACATCCTGATGGAAAGAGGAAATCTGTAGTCTTCTTTTTCTGTTGTTGTTTATCAAATGAAACACTTTTTTTTTTAATCAAGCACTTTCTCATGTAATTATAAACTCTCAATAATTGCAACTTTTAATGTTTGCAACATATCTCATTGGATAGTTTAATCATTCTTTAGTTACAATAGACAAAGACATTTTTTCCAGTTTTTCCTTTCTTATAAAGGATATTTCTGTGAATAACCAAAAAACCATTTTAGGTTTCTATTTTTGTATGGTGGTACATCATGCAGTGGAAGTGACAAATAGATTCAAGGGATTAGATCTGATAGAGTGCCAGAAGAACTATGGACAGAGGTTCATGACATTGTACAGGAGGCAGTGATCAAGACCATCTCCAAGAAAAAGAAATGCGAAGAGGCAAAATGGTTGTCTGAGGAGGACTTACAAATAGCTTCAAAAAGAAGAGAAGCGAATGGGAAAGGAAAAAAGGAAGGATACACCCATTTGAATGCAGAGTTCCAAAGAATAGCAAGAAGAGATAAGAAAGCCTTCCTTAGTGATCAGTGGAAAAAAATAGAGGAAAACAATAGAATGGGAAAGACTAGAGATCTCTTCAAGAAAATTAATGATATCAAGGGAACATTTCATGCAAAGATGGGCACAATAAAGGACAGAAATGATATGCACCTAACAGAAGCAGAAGATATTAAGAAGAGGTGGCAAGAATACACAGAAGAACTATACAAAAAAGTTCTTCTTGATCCATATAATCATGATGATGTGATCACTCACCCAGAGCCAGACTTCCTGGAATGCAAAGTCGAGTGGACCTCAAGAAACATCACTATGAACAAAGCTAGTGTTAGTGGAGGTGATGGAATTCCACTTGAGCTATTTCAAATCCTAAAAGATGATGCTGTGAAAGTGCTGCACTCAATATGCCATCAAATTTAGAAAACTCAACAGTGGCCACAGGACTGGAAACAATCAGTTTTCATTCCAATCCCAAAGAAACGCAATGCCAAAGAATGCTCAGACTACCACAGAACTGCACTCATCTCACACGCTAGCAAAGTAATGCTCCAAATTCTCCAAGCCAGGCTTCAGCAATACGTGGACTGTTTGTTTTAGAAAAGACAGAGAAACCAGAGATCAAACTGCCAACATCTGTTGGATCATCAAAAAAGCAAGAGAGTTCCAGAAAAACATCTTTTTCTGCTTTATTGACTATACCAAAGACTTTGACTGTGTGGATCACAACAAACTATGAAAAATTATTCAAGAGATGAGAATACCAGACTCTTACCTGCTTCCTTAGAAATCTGTATGCAGGTCAGGAAGCAAGAGTTTTAACTGGACATGGAACAACAGACTGGTTCCAAATAGGAAAAGGAGTACATCAAGGCTGTATATTTTCATCCTGCTTATTTAACTTACATGCAGAGTACATAATGAGAAATGCTAGACTGGATGAAGCACAAGTTGGAATCAAGGTTGCTGGGAGAAATATCAATAACCTCAGATATGCAGATGACACCACCCTTATGGCAGAAAGTGAAGAAGAACTAAAGAGCCTCTTGATGAAAGTGAAAGAGGAGAGTGAAAATGTTGGCTTAAAACAACATTCAGAAACATTAAAAAATCATGGCATCTGGTCCCATCACTCATGGCAAATAGATGGGGCAACAATGAAAACAGTTAGAGACTTTATTTTTGGGGGGGTTCCAAAAGCACTGCAGATGGTGACTGAAGCCACAAAATGAAAAGAAGCTTGCTCCTTGGAAGAAAAGCTGTGATCCATCTAGACAGTATATTAAAAAAGCAGAGATTACTTTGCCAACAAAGGTCTGTCCAGTCAAAGCTATGTTTTTTCCTGTAGTCATGTATGGATGTGAGAGTTCGACTATAAAGAAAGCTGAGCACCAAAGAACTGATGCTTTTGAACTGTGGTGTTGGAGAAGACTCTTTTTTTTTGAAGAAGACTCTTGAAAGTCCCTTCGACTGCAAGGAGATCCAACCAGTCCATCCTAAAGGAAATCAGTCCTGAATATTCATTGGAAGGTCTGATGTTGAAGCTAAAACTCCAATACTTTGACCACCTGATGGGAAAAGCTGATTCATTTGAAAAGACCCTGATGCTGGGAAAGATTGAAGGAGGGAGGAGAAGGGGACAACAGAGGATGAAGTGGTTGGATGGCATCACTGAGTCAATGGACATGGTTTTGAGTAAATTCTGGAAGTTGGTGACGGACAGGGAAGCCTGGCGTGCTGCAGTCCATGGGGTTGCAAAGAGTTGGACATGATTGAGCAACTGGACTGAACTGAACTGAACATCATAAGAACATGAGAACTATATTCTACTTAAAATTCAGTAACATGTTCTGAGTTGGCAAAAAGTAGGTATTTAATAAATACACTTTATCAAAGCTTCCCTGGGTAAAAATATTCATGAAGATGTTTACAAAATACATCATATATTTTATTAACTTTATAAGCATGTTTTTAAACTATAAAGTGTTACATAAATATACCATAAGAAGGAGAAGAATGGTTGGTGGACAAATACCGAAGATGTTCCATTTCAAAAATCTGTTAAGACAGAATTTCCACGGAATAAAAAAATAACAGAGCATGGAATTTAACCTAAAACCCATGAGTGGATTTCAGATAGTTCATAAATAACCTACAATAGCACACACAATGTAAGTGTATTTTCATTTATTTCTTGGGAAGAACTCCATAATATGAATTGATTATCAAATTATCTATTATCAAAGAGGTTCGTGACCCTAATGTGATGAAGAAGACCGGCCATAGAGTTCCATATTTAAAAGGAAGGTAAGACTTTGCCAGTGTCTTAACAGAGTAGTTGTATCAGACACTTGAAAATAATGAAAGTAAATGTCAACACTGAAAGTGTAGGACATATACTACTTTATTACAGAGACAACATGAAGTAGCAGCCTAAGTTGGGATGCTACACCCGTCATCATCAGTTTTACAGATCTGTGCAATCAAGGCAAATTATCTCTCACCTTCTGTGTCTTTTTGTCTCTTTTCCCTGTTTCCATATGCTCAGTCTTCATGGCCCATTGGTTCTTCCTAGGACTATATTAAGAAATGTGAGGGTCTCAAACTAATAATTTTCTTCCCATCCAGCTTTTTAATTATTGAGTAGTTAAGTATTGCCTATCTATTGTTTAAGAATTTTTATTTGTTTAGTGTGATGGGAAGAAAATACGTGCAATTATATACAATTTTAGAAGCCAAATAACATCTTGGGAAGCATATGAAAACATTTAAATGTTAGATTGAATAAGCCTCTTATAACTAAACAGAATTATTTCACGCATTATTTTATTCTAGAATTTTCTCTTTTATTCCCTTCCCCACTTGGGACCTCAAAATATGACCTTACTTACAAGCATGGTCTTTGTACATGTAATTAGTTAAAATGAAGTCATTCTGGTTTAGGGTGGGCCCTAATTCCAAAGTGTGTGTGTATGTGTGTGTGTGTGTGTGTGTGTGTACGCTCACATACATAAGTCATGTCCGACTCTGCGATGCCATGGACTGCTTCCAGGCAAGAACACTGGAGTGGGTTGCCATTCCTTCTCCAGGGAATCTTCCTGACCCAGGGATCAAACCCACATCTCCTGTACTGGCAGGCAGATTCTTTGCCGCTGCGCCACCTGGGTAGCAGCAGATGATGTGAGACACGCGGGAAAGAAGGCCAGATGATTATGGAGACAGATGGGCATGATATGGCTTCAAGGCGAGGAACCAAAGATTATGGGCAGGCTCCCGAAGCAAGGAGAGGCAAGGAAAGAGTCTTCCCTTGTTCCCTTGAGCCTTCAGAGGGAGTATGGCATCCTGACACATTAATTTCGGACTCTGGCCTCCAAGGCAATAAGAAAATAAGTGTTTCTGTTGCTGTGTTTGTGGTTCTTTGTTATAACAACTCTGGAAAACTAACACGTAAGCCACATGTAAAATTTGTCTTAAAGTGTATAAGTTATAGCTATAAGAAAGTAAAAGTATTTTACCTTGTAAGAGACAAGTTTCATCCCTATCATTTTTGGACCTAATTTTTGCTTTTGAAAGAAAGCTGTGGAACATTTATAAAATTATAACCAGCTGTGTTCCTGATTTCCACATTTTTCTCAAGTTGTATTAAGAGTGTGAGCCTCAGTTTAGCTCTAGAATCTGCATTTTCATCTTTTCATTTTCTCACATTCTTATGAAATAGAACAATATGCAAGCAAATAATTAAATAATTACGCAACTTAGCTGTTACACAACTAAGTTGAGAAATTGCAAAATGAAGCTGTTGGTTGGGAAAGGCTCCACCAAGTTTTGAATCAAAGTATTCATTTGTAAAAAGTTCTCAACTGGAATTTTAAAAGCAGTTTAGGGATAAGAATATACAATGTACTGAAGGAGGAAGTGCAAAATTGAATAGACTAAAGTCAAGGTCAGCTTAACAATCAAGTAATTCTTTTTTTAAGTTGAGTGATAATTAACATATAACATTATGTTAGCTCCAGGTGTACAACATAATGATTTATAATATGTGTGTATTGTGAAATGATGACCATAACAAATCTAGTCAACATCTATCACCACATATAGTTACAAACTTCTTTTCTTTGTTATGAGAAGTCCCAAGATCAACTCTCAGCAACTTTCAAATGCACTATACAGTATTACTAACTATGGTCACCATACTTTACATTAAATCCCAAGAACTTATCTATTTTATAAATGGACATTTGTATCTTTTGACCTGCTTCACCCATTTGCCCATAGCCCAAACCCCCACCTCTGGCAACGACTTATCTGTTCTACCTATGAGCTTGTTTTTTTTCCTTAAGACATCACATATAACTAAGATCATCAACATTTGTCTTTTTATTTCTGACATATTTTACTTAGTATAACACCCTCAGTTCAGTTCAGTTGCTCAGTCATATCTGACTCTTGTGACCCCATGGACTGCAGCACACCAGGCTTCCCTGTCCATCACCAACTCCCAGAACTTACTCAAACTCATGTCCATTGAGTCGGTGGTGCCATCCAACCATCTCATCCTCTTCCATCCCCCTCTCCTCCCACTTTCAATCTTTCCCAGCATCTGAGTCTTTTCTAGTGAGTCAGTTCTTTGCATCAGGTGGCCAAATTATTGGAGTTTCAGCTTCAGCATCAGTCCTTCCAATAAATATTCAGGACTGATTTCCCTTAGGATTGACTGGTTGGATCTCCTTGCAGTCCAAGGGACTCTCAAGAGTCTTCTCCAACACCACAGTTCAAAATCATTAATTCTTCGGTGCTCAGCTTTCTTTATAGTTCAACTCTCACATCCATATATGACTACTGGAAAAAGCATAGCTTTGACTAGATGGAACTTTGTTGGCAAAATAATGTCTCTGCTTTTTAATATGCTGTCTAGGTTGGTCACAGCTTTTCTTCCAAGGAGCAAGCTTCTTTTCATTTTGTGGCTGCAGTCACCATCTACAGTGATTTTGGAGCCCAAAAAAATAAAGTTTGCCACTGTTTCCACTGTTTCCCCATCTATTTGCCATGAAGTGATGGGACCAGATGCCATGACCTTAGTTTTCTGATTGTTGAGCTTTATGCCAGCTTTTTCACTCTCCTCTTTCACTTTCATCAAGAGGCACTTTAGTTCTTCTTCACTTTCTGCCATAAGGGTGGTGTCATTTCCATATCTGAGGCTATTGATATTTCTCCTGGCAACCTTGATTCCAGCTTGTGCTTCATCCAGCCCAGCGTTTTGCCTGATGTACTCTGCATATAAGTTAAATAAGCAGGGTGACAATATACAACCTTTACGTACTCCTTTTCCTATTTGGAACCAGTCTGTTGTTCCATGTCCAGTTAAAACTGTTGCTTCCTGACCTGCATACAGATTTCTCAAGAGGCAGGTCAGGTGATCTGGTATCCCCATTTCTTGAAGAATTTTCCACAGTTTATTGTGATCCACACAGTCAAAGGCTTTGGCATAGTCACTAAAGCAGAAATAGATGTTTTTCTGGAACTCTCTTGCTTTTTAGATGATCCAGCGGATGTTGGCAGTTTGATCTCTGGTTCCTTTGCCTTTTCTAAATCCAGCTTGAACATCTGGTAGTTCATGGTTCACATATTGTTGAAGCCTGACTTAGAGAATTTTGAGCATTAATTTACTAGTGTGTGAGATGACTGCGATTATGCGGTAGTTTGAACATTTTTTGGCATTATGTTTCTTTGGGATTGGAATGAAAACTGACCTTTTCCAGTCCCATGGCCACTGCCGAGTTTTCCAAATCTGCAGGCATATTGAGAGCAGCACTTTCACAGCATCATCTTTTAGGATTTGAAATAGCTCAACTGGCATCCCATCACCTCCACTAGCTTTGTTCATAGTGATGCTTCCTAAGGTCCACTTGACTTTGTATTCCAGGAAGCCTGGCTCTAAGTGAGTGATCACATCATCATGGTTATCTGTCTTAAGAAGATATTTTCTGTACATTTCTTCTGTGTATTCTTGCCACCTCTTTTTAAAAAATTTTTTTTTCATTTATTTTTATTAGTTGGAGACTGATTACAATATTGTAGTGGTTTTTGTCAAACATTGACATGAATCAGCCATGGATTTACACGTATTCCCCATCCCGATCCCCCCTCCCACCTCCCTCTCTACCCTATCACTCTGGGTCTTCCCAGTGCACCAGGCCCGAGCACTTGTCTCATGCATCCAACCTGGGCTGGTGATCTGTTTCACCCTAGATAATATACATGTTTCGATGCTGTTCTCTCAAAACATCCCACCCTCGCCTTCTCTCACAGAGTCCAAAAGTCTATTCTGTACATCTGTGTCTCTTTTTCTGTTTTGCATATAGGGTTATCATTACCATCTTTCTAAATTCCATATATATGTGTTAGTATACTGTAATGGTCTTTATCTTTCTGGCTTACTTCACTCTGTATAATGGGCTCCAGTTTCATCTATCTCATTAGAACTGATTCAAATGAATTCTTTGTAATGGCTGAATAATATTCCATAGTGTATATGTACCACAGCTTCCTTATCCATTCGTCTGCTGATGGGCATCTAGGTTGCTTCCATGGCTATTATAAACAGTGCTGCGATGAACATTGGGGTGCACGTGTCTCTTTCAGATCTGGTTTCCTCGGTGTGTATGCCCAGAAGTGGGATTGCTGGGTCATATGGCAGTTCTATCTCCAGTTTTTTAAGAAATCTCCACACTGTTCTCCATAGGGGCTGTACTAGTTTTCATTCCCACCAACAGTGTAAGAGGGTTCCCTTTTCTCCACACCCTCTCCAGCATTTATTGCTTGTAGACTTTTGGATAGCAGTCATCCTGACTGGCGTGTAATGGTACCTCATTGTGGTTTTGATTTGCATTTCTCTGATAATGAGTGATGTTGAGCATCTTTTCATGTGTTTGTTAGCTATCTGTGTGTCTTCTTTGAAGAAATGTCTGTTTAGTTCTTTGGCCCATTTTTTGATTGGGTCATTTATTTTTCTGGAATTGAGCTGCAGGAGTTGCTTGTGTATTTTTGAGATTAATCCTTTGTCTGTTGCTTCGTTTGCTATTATTTTCTCCCAATCTGAGGGCTGTCTTTTCACCTTGCTTCACTTTCCTTCTTTGTGCAGAAGCTTTTAAGTTTCATTAGGTCCCATTTGTTTATTTTTGCCTTTGTTTCCAATATTCTGGGAGGTGGGTCATAGAGGATCCTGCTGTGATTTATGTCGGAGAGTGTTTTGTCTTTGTTCTCCTCTAGGAGTTTTATAGTTTCTGGTCTTACATTTAGATCTTTAATCCATTTTGAGTTTATTTTTGTGTATGGTGTTAGAGAGTGTTCTAGTTTCATTCTTTTACAAGTGGTTGACCAGTTTTCCCAGCACCACTTGTTAAAGAGGTTGTCTTTTTTCCATTGTATATTCTTGCCTCCTTTGTTGAAGATAACGTGTCCATAGGTTCATGGATTTATCTCTGGGGTTTCTATTCTGTTCCATTGATCTATATTTCTGTCTTTGTGCCAGTACCATACTGTCTTGATGACTGTGGCTTTGTAGTTAGTTTGCCACCTCTTCTTAATACCTTCTGCTTCTATTAGGTCCATACCATTTCTGTCCTTAAGTGTGCCCATCTTTGCATGAAATGTTCCATTGATATCTCCCAGAGTCAACAACTTCAGAGTCAGCCTATGTTGTGATAATGTATGTTGTGGCTCTCAAATATGGAAATGGCAGGATTTCCTTATCTTTTTATGGTTGAATAATATTGCATGGCATGTATAACACACACACACACACATACACACACATACACACACACATCTACTTAACATTTTCTTTACCCATTCATCCTTTGGTGGATACCTCTGTTGTTTCCATATGTGGGCTATTGTGAGTAAGGCTGCTATGAACATGGAAGTGCTAATATCATCTCAGTCAGTGGTTTCATTTCCTTCAGTAAATACTTAGACAAACACCTGCTGGACCATTTGGTAGTTCTATTTTTAATATTTTGAGAAACTTACTGTACTCTTTTCCATGGTGACTGCACCCCCACTAACATCCCCACTAACCGTGTAGGAGGGTTCCTTTTCCCTCCAAGTCCTCACCAGCACTGTGGTCTTTTTAATGCTCACTGTTCTGACAGGTGTGGGAACTTTTCCTTTCCTGAGCTGTCTTCAGTTCCTCTGTGGCTTGGGCTGGCCCAAGAGTTCCTGAAAGTTCTTGTTAAAGTATCTGGCATATATTTGTGCCGGGAAGAACAAAGGGCCTAATATTCAGAAAATAGCCATAGCTGAGCAGAGGAACACCTTGGCCAGAAAACATAAAGGAAGACAGATGAGGAAGGGACAGTTAAGGACTTTGGGAGGGTCATTTACACACTGCTATGTTTACAATGGATAACCAACAAAAACCTATTGTATAGCACATGGAATTTGCTCAATGTAGCGCACCAGCCTGGATAGGGGTGTTTGGGGGAGAATAAATAGATGTGTGTGTATGGCTGAATCCTTTTACTGCTCACCTGAAACTGTACATCATTGCTAATTGGCTATACTCCAATGCAAAATATTTTTAGTGTTAAAAAAATAAATTTAGAAGATGAATTAAATACTGGAAAAAAAGAGGAATGCAAAAAAGCGTCATTATGTTTGAGGCCGTCACACAGGGCGCTCCGCTGGCCTCGCCAGCTGAGAGCCTCACCAGCACGCTGCTCTGCCTGCTTTGGGGCAGTGTGACCAGCAGGACGCTGTCTGCTCCGCAGAGGCCCCAGGAGAGAGCGCATCGCTGAGGAAGCTTTTCCCTTATGGCCGCAAAGCCCAGCAAGCCACACCTTTTCCTTTCTTGGAGAGATGTAAAGGAGATGATTCTTAAAGATGTGAAATTTATGAAGATTTAAATCACTGCAGTGAAGTTTACCACATGAGGTGAAAATTTTAATTTTATTTCATGCTACTCAAACCATGGGTGCTTGTGAGGAAGACCAGAAAAATCAACATTTTTTTCTGTTCACTTGAGTTGCAGTGTGAAAGAAATTTACATATCCCCTCTATACATGTATAGTAACACTTTCAAAGTTTTACAATACATTTGTTTTCTAAGCAAGGAAGTAAATTCTGAAAAGTAATAAACCAAACTCATTTTTAGTGCATCTTGTAGAATACAGGACTCACAACACACAAGGCAGTATTTAATAGTGGAACAAGTTAGAGCAAGTGCTAAAATCTCACGCTTGAAGGACTTTAAACTGGCCACTGTGAGGACTCTAGCACTAAGTACAGTTCTTCACGCCCACTACAGACTCAACTCATTTGTCTTGTTGAATGAAAGAATAAGCCTCATGTCTAAGGTGGAGACAAGACTCTGTGGATGAAGTTTAATTTGAATAGGATTTTGAAAGGTGGAAGGAATTTGGATATGAAAAATGAATGGGGAGGGCATTTGAGAGGAAGAGGCGTGTTTTAAAGGAGAAGAGATATAGGGCCCAGTCAGTGGACAATGATGACATTAGTTTGACTGGATCAGGGATATTGGGTACCATTCATTGGCAACATCAGGGAGCTTCAGACAGAAGCTGACCTGGGGTAGCCCAGCTTCCGTTGCCAATCTGAGGAGTTTGGACTGTATGATACCAACGTGAATGTCATAGAGATAACTGGTTGGGTTACATGATCAAAGGGGTCTTTGAAATGACAATGAAACTTGTAATACTAGTACGTCCACTGTGGGTAGGAGTAGACCGAGGAAACAGAGGCCAAGCACAGGGTTTTTGCTGTAGCATGCTCATTTCCTTTTATTTGTTTTGAACTTCTTTCTTTAAAAATTTTATTTGGAGGCTAATTACTTTGCAGTTTATTTTTTCATATTCTTAAAAAAATTAATTTGTTTACATTTGGCTTTTCTGGGTCTTCATTGCTGCATGTAGGCTTTCTCTAGTTGCAGTGAGTGGGGACTACTCTCTAGCTGCAGAGCAAGGGCTTCAGTCCTTGTGGCTTATGGGCTTGGTTGCCTCATGGCACATGGAATCTTCCTGGACCAGGGACTGAACCCGTGTCCCCTGCATTGGATTCTCAACCACTGGTCAACCAGGGAAGACCCAATTCCTTTTACTGACCTTAAGTCTTTGAGGAGAAGGATTTTACCTTTGTATTTTCATCTCTAGCACAGTGCCTGAACATCAGAGGTACTAAGTGTATGTTAATTTATGCCTGACCTTTTTTTTTAGGACCCACCCTAATGATATTATGTAACGTTAATTACCATTTTATTTATATCATTTCCTTTTAGATTCCACATACTTTATGCCTGATCTTAGTCAGCTATCCTGGGAATGGAAAGACTGGGATCCATGAATTTGTTTATTAAACAAGCAATAGAGTAGGGACCAACTATATTTCAGGCACTATATTTAAGAGATGATCAACAGGACTTCAGAGTACTGAACGTGAGGAGAAAGGACACTTCTATTCTTGCACCTGGACATTAAATGTGGTATATATGGTGGAAAGATTGTCCTTTATCTTCTCTTTGAACTGTTATCACCCTTGGTTTTCTAAACCACCCACCCCAGGTAACAAATAGATAGGTCGCAACTTCACAGCTAGCAAAAACCACACTTGGTTCAGACTCCGTATCCATCAGGGTCTCTGGACCTGTGACTAATGTAGACACCGTGTTATGGCCCATGTCATCTGTAAGTTCTGGTTGTCTCCATTTGCATTTTCTTGGTGTTTTACCCAAGAAGGGCAGAATTCGTTGCTGTGTCTTCCATCTAAAGAGACTGACCTTAGTCTGTCCACTGGCTGGCCACTCCTCCTACAACCCCCGTCAAGTCTCTCTGTACCTGGATTGTAATGACTCTATCAGACTCTGAGGAACCATGGCCACATTCTAGTGTCTCTGGGGCTTTGTAGGAGGGGGTTTGGGTGTCATGACAATATCATACCCCAAATATCCCTTGCCTTGGTAATCAACCTGTGCCCTGGGTATATAAATTTTGTTCTCCTTGGAGTAAGTTTTCAATTTTCCATATGCTACCTTGTTGACTTCTTGTTTTTTTAAGATTCTTGCACTTCCACAAATTGAATCTGAGGTGCCAGGCAAGTACACACGTTAATTCTTCCTTTGGATCCTTGCTAGAAGTTACCCTAATACAACATTCCTGGAGATAGACGCTATTTTTGTTGCTTTTTTACATCTGAGGAAATAAATATAACTAGTAGAGTAAGAATAAATGATTGGCTTAATATGACAATGACTAAAGCTTATCAATTATAAACTTGGCTAAATAATATTGCCACTACCACCCCTGCCCGTAACTCTGAGAGCAATCCCTGGCAATAGCATTTTGCTGATAAACACTCAACAACCAGCTGTCGGTGTGAATATGGGGCACAGTTTGTAGCATCTGCTGGTTTCTGTGGCATAAATGAATCAACCGTAGCAGATTTCAAGCTGCCAACATGACGTCACTGAACTTGGAGTTGGAAAGAGATGTGCATAAGCGATTCTTGCAAGCCTGTAGAAGCCAGAGTTTAGAATTTAGTTTTTCTCCTTGAGCGTTTTCCATGACAAATACTCAGTCACAAAGCTCTTTGTTGTAGCATGTCTGTCTTTCAGGAATCTTGATTTTGGTGCTAGTCTTAAGGGGCCATGTACACACTGCTAGTTAATAGTTAATTCTCTTCCAGAGATAAAAGTTATTAATGTAGGTACAGGTGGTATGACTTTCCTCAGTTTCTCAAAATTTTAAGTATATGAGAGCATATAATATTGCCTTTGACAACTTCTAAATTCAAACAGGAGAGGGAGGTGGATATGACTAGCAGGTAGCCAGTGTGACAGCAAACCCTCTGGATGAGGAGTCCAGAGGCTTGGGTTATAGTCTCAATTCTGCCACAAAATAATTGTGAGACTCCATCTACTAAAGCCTACTGGGTACTTGCTTCTTCAGCTGAAAAAAGAGAGAGTTGGGCCAGGTCATCTGTAAATTTCCTCACAATTTTATTATTCAAAATTACGCAAAATAATATGGAAAATAGTAATGGGATGAAAAAATTACAAACTTTAAAATTATATCAGAATTATAACAACAGCATATATGCAAAGTAATTGACAACAGGCACATGAAGAGATGTTTATATTTCTTGTTCACAGCAGCATTATTCACAAGAGCCAAAATATGGAAGAAACCCAAGTATCCATTGATAGATGAACAGATAAACAAAATGTAGTCTGTCCATTCAATGGTAGGGAATTCTGACCCATGCTACCCCATGGATGAACCTTGAGGATGAAATGCTAAGTAAAATAGTCCAGTCACAAAAGGACAAATACTATATGTTTCCATTTATTTGAGGTCCCTAGTGTAGTCAACTTCATAGAGACAGAAATTAAAATGGTGGTTGTCAGGGGCTGGAGGGAAGGAAGAGTGGAGAGTGTTTAATAGGTATGAAAAAGTTTCTGAGATTAGTTGCATAACAATGAACTGTATACACTTTAAAGTGGTTAAAATGATGCATCTTATGTTATGTGTATTTTGCCACAGTTAAAAAAGTTATAACAACAGAAGAAACATGAAGGAATTTTGCAGGAGTTTGGTAGTAATCTTGATTCCTCAAATAGTTCTTAGTAGGTGATCGTAGGGTTTATTTCATAATAAAATCATGAGTATAAATGAACACCCTGGGGATTTCCAGTGAGGTTGTTAGGAGACACTATTTATAACTGATGATTAAATGTGGTATTCTGAATTTTTTGACATTGTATTATAGGTATGCTGAGGTGAACTTGAGGACTAATTAAAATTTTAAATAAACTATACTAAAGCCTGTAATCAAAGACAAGCCAAAGTAAAAGATAAATGCCTTCCTGTGAATGTTGAGCTGTGGGCTGCCCTCAGCCTTTCTCTGAGCGCTCAGGAGTGGGTGTTTCACTCTACCTCCGCTCACGATCCCCTAGGGCCCGGGGTACCGGGCGGCTTCTGAGATAACAGCAGCGGGGGAAGAAGTTCTGAACATCTGACTGTGCCGTCCCATCCCTCCAGTGAACTCCTGAGTCACCTCTGCTGTAACAAGACGCTGGATTTTTTTTAAAGTTTTTAATTTTATACTGGAGTACAGTCGATTAACGAACAACATTGTGACCGTTTCAGGTGACAGCGAAGGGACTCAGCCATACACATACCTGTATCCATTCTCCCTCAAACTCCGCTCCCATCCAGTCTGCCACGGAACACAGCGCAGAGTTCCCTGCGTTATATTGTTGGTTATCCATTGTAAATACAGCAGAGTGTACATATCCATCCCAAACTCCCCGACTGTCTCTTCCCTCCATTCTCGCCCCTGCCTGCAACCCTAAGTTCATTCTCTAAGTCTGTGTGAATCTGTTTCTGTTCTGTAAATAAGTTTGTTTGTATCATTTCTTTTTAGATTCTGCATATAAGGGATGTCATACAGTATTTCTTCTCTTTGGTCTGACTTTCTTCACTTTGCATGACAGTCTCTAGGTTCATCATGTTGCTGCAAATGGCATTATTTCATTTTTTTAAAGGCTTAGTAATATTCCATCACATATACATACCACATCTTCTTTACTCATTCATCTGTAAGACACTGGATGTTTTTTAAAAATTAGTTAAGTTTTTAATTGAAGGATAATTGCTTTACAGAATTTTGTTGTTTTCTGTCAGACATCAACACGAATCAGCCATAGGTATACATATATCCCCTCCTTCTTGAGCCTCCCTCCCATGGCCCTCCCCATCCCACCCCTCTAGGTTGATACAGAGCCCTTGTTGAGTTTCCTGAAACATACAGCAAATTCCCCTTGGCTATCTATTTATCATACGGTAATGTAAGTTTCCATGTTACTCTCTCCGTACATCTCACCCTCTCCTACCCCCCCCCCCCCGCCCCTCAAGTCCATAAGTCTGTTCTCTATAACACTGGATTTTAAAGTGGCATTAACATTCTCTTAGATTTTGCTCTTCATTATCCTGCAAGTAGATAAGGAGGGTTGTATGACAATTCCCAATACTTTGTTATTAGCTTTCTTTTCCTCACAGGAAAACAGAGGATACACTAACATTTAAAGAATTGATATAAGGCAAAGGCCTTACCTTTGAATATAGGTCAACTGATTAGAATTTCCTATCATCTTTCTTGTGCAAACTATGTACATAATTTATCAGAGTTTATTTCCAGTTTTAATTCTTTAAATTACAGAAAAAGGCAAAAGACACTGTGAAGAGATACATTTTGAGTGCAGAATTTATCCAGATTTTTCCCCCCACCTCTTAATAGTTGTCATACTCAAATTGAATTTTACAAAATTTATTTTTTAATTAACAAAATTTTAAAAATAAATCTGCCATTCTTGAGTATATCTAAAGTCTTCAAATTTGTTTTCAAAGAAATAGTTCTTATATTAGACAAAAATTAGTTTTTCTAAAGCTCACTTAAATGTCATAGAGAAAAATCAACTGGCATACTAGATTTGGGAACAAATTCAACTAAATGGTTTTTGGTGTATTTGCAAGGGTTGCAAATAATTGCAAATTTTACAATACTTACAAGTATATTTCTGCTCTGGTTGGAGCAGAAATTTGTGACTGTGATAGAAGGTTGTCTACTAGTGCAGCAAGTGACCAGCTCTTCTCCACTATCTCTCATTGCCTAGAGGATCTCTCCTAGTCCCAAGGCTTTAAACACCCTTAACAAATTGATTCTTCCCAGAACAGTACTGTAGTGTGGGTCTGTCTCTTAAACTTCGGTTTCCTATATCCAACACCTCACTCTCCATTTCCACTTAGCCATCTAGCAGGTACCTCAAATTCAACATGTTTAAAAATAAAATCCCTTATCCCACCTCCCTCCTGTTTGCCCCTCTCTTTCTCATCTTGTCAACTGTAGCTCCATTCTTCTAGTTACTGAGACTGATAATAACCTGGTGTCACATCTTACACTTGGGCTACAAGTATGTTCTCTCAACCTCACTTTGGAATTGTAGTTGAATTAATCTAACGCTTCTTTCCACTGCTAAGAAAATGGTGCAAGGTATTGTACATTTATTGTACATTTACAGCTGTTAAGACCATCATGCCGCATCCTCAATGGTCTTCCTGTCTCTACTCTAATCCCCAGTTGCCTGTGCGTGCATGCATGCTAAGTCACTTCAGTCGTGTCCGACTCTTTGCCAGTCTGTGGACTCTAGCCCACCAGGTTCCTCTGTCCACGGGATTCTCTTAGCACCCAGGCAAGAATACTGGAGTGGGCTGCCATTCCCTTCTCCAGACCTATGCTCTATATATCAGCCCCAAAGATCCCTTCCACAATGTCCTTAGATCTTGTTACTTCTTTGCCTGAAACTCCCTTAACCTTCAGAAATCTGAACACTTCCCAAGGTCTCCAGGGTTTACAGAGACCTACTTTCTTAACCCCCGCCTCTGGATCTTATTTCCCAATGTTCCTAGCCTCTTTGGTGTAATAGGATCATGCTGACTCCTTGCTGACTGTTGACTATGCTAAGCAAGCCAACCCCTGATAAAGGTAGGAAACCCTGCCCCTAGCCTTCGCCCTGACTCTAGGCTCTGCTTGCAGTTCTCTTCCCCAGATATTCATTCACATGGCTCCTCCTTCAACTTCCTTTAGGTCTCTGCTTAAGAAGAGAAGCCCTGTTTATGGAAAACTTCTCTCATCAGCCCATGGGTTTAGCTGAGATAATATCGACATTAATATATGCATTTGCCCCACCATATGCATTACACCCCACGTGTAGGAGCTGAGTCTCTGGGTATGTCTGACATATGTTCAGAAGCAAGCCGCCCATGTCTCACTGCTCCAGCTGCCTCTTGGTGGTTTCAGCGATACGCTAGAAGCCGCTGTCGGCCCTGCCTCCTGTCTGCTCTCTGCTGCTCTGTCGGGGTACCTGAGTCAGTTTCTCTCATAGCCCCTCCTAGCTTTGTACTTCCACCCAGGTGTCTAGACACAACGCATTCTTCCCACCTTTATCAGTCCAAAACGGAAAGCCTATCTTTGTAGCAACTTTAAGAAATGTTAGAGTTGGGGAGTGGGAATGGACACTGCACAAATATGAATTAATTTTTTTCAGTGTAAGAGAGCCACAAAACTATTGAATTTCAAGCTGGAAAAGAATCTAAAAATAGAAAATGATTATTGTGGATATTCTTCATGAACTTGTGTCAGATTGCCTATGAACTCACTCTAAAATGTCAAGTCACTTGCATGAGCAGTAAATTCCAATGTCTCCCCGCTAAGACTGGGACAGATATAAAACTCTCAACTAACCAGTAAAGCCATCCAGCAAGTGGCCTCTTTATAGGCAGCTGTATCTACCACTATCTCCTTCATAAAATTTCCTTCTTGCCTTGGAATTCAGCTGTTTCTCCTGAATTCCACAGCCTTGAGTGAAGTTTAGGCTAATTCATTTTCAGAGAATTTCTTACATACTGTCGTATTTTACTTAGCTAGCATGTTTTATAAGGATGTGAACTGTATTTATTTATTCTATTGGTTCTATGTTCACAGTAGATTGTTATGGTTGATTATTTACATGAATCAATTAACCAGTGCAAAATATCAATCTTATATTTCCCCATTAAGCCCAACTACAAAATGTGTTCCTTTGCAGTAAATCATTTATTGGTTCATTTCATTCTTTTATCAGCAAAGTGTTTTCTGTTGTGAGAGATGGAACAAGGGATTGAAAAGAAGGCTCAAGGGTGTTTCCCTGGCTTCTGTTTAAACTACTGGATGGGAATGAGGAGGGAGAGGCTTGACAGTGCTGGGGGAGTCAGATTCCCAAGTAATGACACCAGCATTCCATGACATCAAGTTACCAAGGCTTCCTTTGGGCCTCCGTACATGAGTGGAGCTCAGAACACAGGTTTAATCCAGACTGCTTTGAGAAATAGTAGGAGGTATATGGCCTTAGAAAAATTAATGTGAGGGAAACAGTGATCAGCTGTTGATGTTAAGAAACAAAGACAGAAGGGAGGGAGGAAAAAGGAAAATATAACATAGTCTGAAAACAGAGAATCTTGTTTGCTGATTTTTTGTTTTGTAAAATAATTATGTAGCAGCTAGAAAGAAGTTGGTCTGAGCAGGCTTCCCAGGTGACCCAGTGGTAAAGAATCTCCCTGCCAATGCAGGAGACCCGGGTTCAATCCCTGGGTCAGGAAGATTCCCTGGAGAAGGAAATGGCAACCTACTCTAGTATTTTACCTGGATAATTCCATGGACAGAGGAGCCTGGCGGGCTACAGTCCATGGTGTTGCAAACAGCCGGACACTCTGAGCACACACACACACAAGGGTATCAGAGAAAACAGTTTCAGCTGATTATAGATTCTCCATCACCATAAACTCTCCAGCATAAGTGAGCTTAGCTATGGCGTGTACCTAGCTTTCTATCCCGATAACCTCCTCCAGTCTCCTCCTACCTGCATATTACAGCCGTATCACTTCCCTTTCAGGATTTCTCAGTGGGATTTAAAGTCATGGAATGGATGTGATCACCTAAGGAGGGAGTACATACAGAGAGGAACAGGAGTCCAGGATACAAAATGAGCTAAAAATTCTACTGATCAAGTAGAGAAGGAACAGCAGCAGAGACGGAAAAATAGTCATCACTAAGGCAGAAGGAGAACCAGAAGAGTGTCATTCCTTGGAAGTTGACAGTGGAGAGTTTTTCTGGAAGGGAGTGATCAGCTGTGTCTGCCATTGCTGAGGCATCAATATTTAATTAATCCTCTTGTGTGTTTTTCTTCCCTGGTGGCTCAGATGGTAGTTCTCTTGTGGATTGTTTTAAATAGAATTGAGAGTTTCAATCCACGGTCACAAATGCAAAAGAAAAAAAAAATAGGTTTATTTTCAAAAGAATTTAGGTTAATTGGATATGGAGTTAATTGCAATGAACACATATAAACTGCTTTAATAAAAATCACTTATTGTTTTATTTTGCAAATTGTGTTAAAACACACACAACATAAAATTTGCCATTTTTAGCCATTTTTTAGTGTACAATTCAGTGGCAATAAGTACATTTACTTTGCTGTGTCATCACCGCCACCCACCTCCACAAGACTTTGATTTTGAAAAACTGAAACTGTGTCCTCGTTAATTCCTTCTTCCCCAGTCCCAGCTCTACTGTAGGTATCTCTCTATAAGTAGAATCATTTGTTCCTTTGGATTAACATTTCACTTTGCTTTATGTCTTCAAGATTCGTCCATGTTAGAGCATATGCTCAGTCTTGCTTTTTTTAAAATTTTAATTTTTATTGAAGTTTAGCTGACTAACAATGTTGTGATAGTTTCAGGCAGACAGCAAAGGGACTCAGCCACACTTATACGTGCATCCATTCTCTCCCAAGGTCCATCCGATCCAGGCTGCCCATAACATTGAGCAGATTTCCATGTGCTACAGTAGGTGCTTGTTGTTTATCCATCTTACATATAGCAGTGTGTACCTGTGGATCCCAAACTCCCTAACTATCCCTTCCCCCTATTCTTCTCCTCCTGGTGACCCCTCCTGGTTCATTCTCTATGTCTGTAAGTCTGTTTCTGATTTGTACATAAGTTCATTTGTATCATTTCTTTTTAGATAGACATGTAAGGGATGTCTTGTGATTTCTCCTTCTCTGTCTGACTTACTTCACTCAGCATGATAATCTCTAGGCCTACCCATGCTGCTGCAAATGGCATTATTTCATTTTTTAAAGACTATGTTCAGCCTTCCTTTTGAAGCCTGAATAATTTTCCATTGTATGCATATAACACATTTTGTTTATTCATTTGTCATTTTATGTACATCTGGGTTTCTTCTCCCTTTTGACTGTTGTATATAGTGATACCCTGAACATGAGTAGTGTACAAATATTTCTTGGAGACCCTGCTTTTAATTCTTTTGGGCATATAACCAGAAGTGGATCATATATTTTATTTTTATTTTTTGAGGAACTGATATACTCTTTTCCTCAGTGGTTGCACCATTTTACATTACTACCAACAATGAGCAAAGATTTCAAAATCTCCATATCCACACAACATTTGCCATTTTCTATTTTTTTGATAGTAGCCATCCTAGTGGGTAAGAGGTGGCATTTGTTATGGCTTTGATTTGCATATCCCTAATGATTAGTCATATTAAGCACCTTTTCATGTGTTTATTGGTAATTTGTGTAGTTGATACCAGGCAGGGCTCTGTGGGGCTCATGGGCATAAAGACTTTCTGTGTCCCCCATTTCTTTGTAAGAAACAGCCTTCATTCACTCTCCATGACCTTCCCCCAGTTCCAATGGGTAGATTCAAGCAGTTATTAATTAAGGAAGGGAAGGGACGCCAGACCAGGTTGAAACAGTCAAGAGCAGCCTTGAGGCAAGGTCTTATTTCCTCATCCACAGATACACACAATACCTTTATTTTGCAGGCACTGAAACCCCCTCCAGGTGGGAGAAGTTAACAAAGATTAACTACGGTAAGCACCCCACAAGTATGTAGACCCCAGACAAGTGGAACTTGACGGTTGATGATGCTGACCCCTACTTACCTCACTACCAACCCATCAGAATAATGTCCCTGAGCTGATCATGCTCTCTTTGAACCGTTGCTGTAAAACTTCTCACTATCCTCTCCAAGTGGGGACACATAGTTTTTCAAGGCAGGAGCCTGCTGTGTCCCCGATTGCCTGGCAAAGCAATAAAGCTATCTTTTTCTACTTTGCCCAAAACTCTGTCCCCAAAATTCAATTCAGCACCAGCACGCAAGAAGCTGAGATTTTGGCATCGTACCTTCTTTGGGGAACTGTCCATTCAAGTTCTTTGCCTGCTCTTTAGTCGGTTGTTTTATGTTGAGCTATGGGAGTCCTTAATATACTCTGGATATTAACTCCATATCAGATATATGATTTGCAAATATTTCTTCCATTCCATAGGCTGTCCTTTGACTCTGTTGATTGTGTCTTTTGATAAGCATAAGTTTGTAATTTTGGTGTAGAAGGGTCATATATTCTTATAACTGATAAGTGATACTGCATAGTTCACTGTGGCTTGTGGATGGGAATCAAACAACAAAAAAAGTTCAGTCAAAATTAATTTGACGGTAACTCTGAACACATTGTTGGTGACCAGTTGTGACTTTTGTCCCACCAATAAAATGCACAATGTTTCTGTGGAAAATAAATCATAAAATCTTTTCAGTATATTTTAAAAGAAAAGAAAATTTCAGGATAAAGTTTACCTTATATTTACTGTTTTTAAGCAAGTATGGTTTTGTGCTTATTCAAGTGGCCAGTTAACAAAAATCTAATATTCTGAATCTATTTTCAAAGCATTCTCAAGGTGGTGAATTATGTGTTGCTTCATCATATAAGACATATACACTTAGGTATGGGAAGTAGATATGTCAACATTGCTTTCCTAAGAAAAGTGATTCACAGCAACCATCCTACCACCCACGGCCCCGTGAGAACCAATCAGCTTGCTGTTGATTACCTACATCAGGTTTTCCACGGAAAGCAGTCTTACACAGCAATAGGATTAACTTTGTCATACTGTCAAATTTTATCAAACCAGTAAAATTAAGAAACTAGATATTCCCAAAGTCTCTCTGCTTATAAAAAATGAGAAAACAGAAAGAGAAATTAAGGAAACAATACCATTCACCATTGCAACAAAAAGAATAAAATACTTAGGAGTATATCTACCAAAAGAAACAAAAGACCTATACATAGAAAACTATAAAACACTGATGAAAGAAATCAAAGAGGACACAAACAGATGGAGAAATATACCGTGTTCATGGATAGGAAGAATCAATATTGTCAAAATGGCTATATGACCCAAAGCAATCTATAGATTCAATGCAATCCCTATCAAGCTACCAATGGTATTTTTCACAGAACTAGAACAAATAATTTCACAATTTGTATGGAAATACAAAAAACCTCGAATAGCCAAAGTAATCTTGAGAAAGAAGAATGGAACTGGAGGAATCAACCTGCCTGACTTCAGGCTCTACTACAAAGTCACAGTCATCAAGACAGTATGGTACTGGCACAAAGACAGAAATATAGATCAATGGAACAGAATAGAAAGCCCAGAGATAAATCAACAAAACTATGGACACCTTATCTTCGACAAATGAGGCAAGAATATACAATGGAAAAAAGACAATATCTTTAACAAGTGGTGCTGGGAAAACTGGTCAACCACTTGTAAAAGAATGAAACTAGAACACTTTCTAACACCATACACAAAAATAAACTCAAAATGGATTAAAGATCTAAATGTAAGACCAGAAACTATAAAACTCCTAGAGGAGAACATAGGCAAAACACTCTCCGACATAAATCACAGCAGGATCCTCTATGACCCACCTCCCAGAATATTGGAAACAAAGGCAAAAATAAACAAATGGGACCTAATGAAACTTAAAAGCTTTTGCACAACAAAGGAAACTATAAGCAAGGTGAAAAGACAGCCCTCAGATTGGGAAAAAATAATAGCAAACGAAGCAACAGACAAAGGATTAATCTCAAAAATATACAAGCAACTCCTGAAGCTCAATTCCAGAAAAATAAATGACCTAATCAAAAAATGGGCCAAAGAACTAAACAGACCTTTCTCCAAAGAAGACATACAGATGGCTAACAAACACATGAAAAGATGCTCAACATCACTCATTATCAGAGAAATGCAAATCAGAACCACAATGAGGTACCATTACACGCCAGTCAGGATGGCTGCTATCCAAAAGTCTACAAGCAATAAATGCTGGAGAGGGTGTGGAGAAAAGGGAACCCTCTTACACTGTTGGTGGGAATGAAAACTAGTACAGCTGCTATGGAGAACAATGTGGAGATTCCTTAAAAAACTGGAAATAGAACTGCCATATGACCCAGCAATCCCATTTCTGGGCATACACACCGAGGAAACCAGATCTGAAAGAGACACGTGCACCCCAATGTTCATCGCAGCACTGTTTATAATAGCCAGGACATGGAAGCAACCTAGATGCCCATCAGCAGACGAATGGATAAGGAAGCTGTGGTACATATGTACTCAGCCATTACAAAGAATTCATTTGAATCAGTTCTAATGAGGTGGATGAAACTGGAGCCCATTATACAAAGTGAAGCAAGTCAGAAAGATAAAAACCAATACAGTATACTAACACATATATATGGAATTTAGAAAGACGGTAATGATAACCCTATATGCAAAACAGAAAAAGAGACACAGATGTACAGAACAGACTTTTGGACTCTGTGGGAGAAGACGAGGGTGGGATATTTTGAGAGAACAGCATCGAAACATATATATAATCTAGAGTGAAACAGATCACCAGCCCAGGTTGGATGCATGAGACAAGTGCTCAGGCCTGGTGCACTGGGAAGACCCAGAGGAATCAGGTGGAGAGGGAGGTGGGAGGGGGTATCGGGATGGGGAATACATGTAAATCCATGGCTGATTCATGTCAATGTATGGCAAAACCCACTACAATATTGTAAAGTAATTAGCCTCCAACCAATAAAAATAAATGGAAAAATAAAATAAGATAAAATACTGTGGGGAAAAAAAATAAAAAATAAAAATTGGGTTTGGGATTGATATATATACACTATTGATACTATGTAAAATACTATGTAAAATAGATAGCTAATAAGGACCTACAGGATAGCAACAGGAAACTACTCAGTGCTCTGTGGTGACCTGAATGGGCAGGAAATCCAGAAAAGAGGGGATGTATGTGTACATACAGCTGGTTCACTTTGCTATACAGCAGAGACTAACAGCATTGTGAAGCAACTATATGCCAATAAATGTTTTTTAAAAACTAGTAAGACGTGTCCCAAGCTTCTATAAATATGAAGTAGCTATCATTATGCTAGATCTGTAACTTTATGGACAAAGCTGTGAGAGTTGCCGTCTCTATTATAAGGTCAGAGAAGTTTCCAGAACATGCATTCTATAGGCAAAGGGTAGAAAGATTTTTTTTTCCCTATGGAAAATTCCACTGGGATTCTGCCAGCTTTTTCCAAAACTGTGATTTGGATCTTCATGAAAGTGGTTATTTAAAATGATTCAATACTTTTATCAAACAGTCAGATTGAATTACTCTGACAATCGAGGTCTCCAAACAAGAGCAAGCCATGCATAGTGTTCTTTCTTTTTTCTTTTTTTTAAACCACTTCCAAAGTGGTTATCTAAGTTTTCCATCTGATAATAGTCAGATGGAGCTGAATGTGGTGGAAGCCGAGAAGAGAAGGCTAGAAACTGGCCTTATCTCCAAGCTCTGAATTACACTTTAGCTACAGTTCACCAAGCTTTCAGCCTGTGGAGGAAGCAACAGAAGGGAGAGAAGTGTCTGGGAGGCTGTATAATAGAATAAAAAGATACAAACCCTGAGACACCTAAGTTCAGATCCTGGGTTGACTCAGTGTGAACTCAGGCAGGCTACTAAGCCTTTCCAAACTTTAGTTTCCTCAGAAGTAAAAGGAGGATCCATGTATTTACTTAACCAACGGGGGCGAAGGTTTGCTGTGAACAGGGAAGTCTTGGGTGAAGTCACTTTATCTCAGGCAAACTGAAGCGTGTAGAGTCCCAGCGCCAGGCAGAGCAGGGGGCTGTGCGGACATGCATGCTTCCCATCTCCCAGGGCGGGGTACACGGAAACGTTAAGCCTGTCACCACAGACTCTTCTTGCCTAAGTGATTTACATACATTTTTTCCATAACCTTTTACCTTGAGTTTTTAATGTCGGAAAGAGAATGGCCTGTTAGTTTAGAGATGAATTAGCTTTGCTGCAATTTCACATACCAACACTAGTGTACTGAGGTAAGTGGGTTGCCATGACAAAGTAACCACAGATTTTCAGTGGCTTAATACAAAAAAGCACCAGCTCCTGGGCTGGATCCCGGGGACACATTCGTAAGCAAAACACTTTATGGTCCCTGGTCTCCAGGGGAGCGATAATAACACCCATCTCATAAGCGTTCATGTATGCTCAGTTGCTTCAGTCGTAGACTCTATGAACTGCTGCCCGCCAGGCTCCTGTGTCCATGGGATTCTCCAGGCAAGAATACTAGAGTTCTTGCCATTTCCTCCTCCAGGGGATCTTCCCAACCCAGGGATCTATTCTGCATTTCCTGCATTGGTTAATGGATTCTTTACCACTGAGCCACCTGAGAAGCCCCATCTCATAGGCCTCAGAACAAAAATAGAAATAATGGTAACATTGTTACCAGTTATTGAGTGCCCCCATGTGCCAATTTAGAACATTTTATGAAAGTAATTCATTTAATTTCACAATAACCTTATGAGGTGGGTGTTTTGATTATTTTCTAGCAGATGAAGAAGCTGAGGCAGAGAGTAGCTAAGTAACTTGCGCAAAATCATCAGCTAAAAAAGCAGGAGGGCTGGAATTTGAAATAGAGCAATGTAGCTCCAGAGTCAGTTCTCTTAATTAAGCTCAGGACCAGCTCTACCTGCATGGGACTCTGTGGTCACACGGCACCCCACACTTAATTTAATGCTCTGCTGTTGCCATCTTAAATTTTTTTAAATACTTCTTGAACATGGAACCCTACATTTCCATTTCGCACTGGGTTCTACAAATTTAGATAGCTGGTTCCCTACTATGCTATACTGTCCCAGGAAAAGAAAAACCAGGGATTTATAAAAGTTAGGGAACTTTCCTGGCCTTCCAATGGTCAAGACTCTGCTCCCAATGCAAGGGGCACAGGTCAGGGAATTAAGGTCTTGAATGCCGCACAGTGTGACCAAAAAAAGAAGAAAAAAAAAATCCCCGAATCGAGACAGTAAAAAAGTTTAGAGCATAGTCATAAACTGAGAAGTCTTTATGAATTATTTTACTTATTTAGCCAAATGTTTTCTAATCTGCATTATGCCATGAACAATGATGGGCACAGTGACCAAAAGAGGCCTGCCTTGTGTTGCCCCAAGCCAAAATGGTGTGCTTTACAACTTACCAGAATCTCCTGTTTCATCTTCCTTGCCACTTGATATTAGAGAGAACTTATTCAGTCTTGGTTTTCAGATCAGGAATTTGCAGCTTTAGTGATTCAGCTAAGGCCACATGACTGTTTAGAGCAAAAACAAGATCAAATGGCAGAAGATCTGACTCCTGGCTGGTGCCTTTTCCAGCACTCTGTATGACTTCCAATTCTTGAAATGTGAGAGTTAATGCAAATAATGCAGGTGAATAAGAAAACGGTGGGGAAAATGGATTTGCTAGAAATGATATGCTACAGCAACCCTCTTTATCAATATTTGGATTTTGCTTTTAACTCAGTAACTGGGACAAAACTGGAGAGCTTTTGCGTGTGTGTGTGTATGTGTGTGTGTTAGCTGCTTAGTCGTGTCTGACTCTTTGCAACCCCATAGACTATAGCCCAGCAGGCCCTTCTGTCCATGGGATTCTCCAGGCAAGAACACTGGAGTGGGTTGCCATTTCCTCCTCTCTATTAATTGGAGGATAATTGCCTTACTATGCTGTGTTGGTTTCTGCTATACAATAAGGTGAATCAGCTAGAAGTATACATATATCCTCTCCCTCTTGAGTCTCCCTCCCACCACCTCCCCAACCTCACCTGCTTAGGTCTTCACAGAGCACCGATTGAGTCTTCTGTGCCATACTGCCGCCTCCCACTTGCTCTCTATGTTACACATTACGGTAGTGTCTTCTTGTTGTTGTTCAGTCGTTAGGCTGTTTCCAGCTCTGTGATCCCACGGACTGAAGCACGCCAGGTTTCCCTGTCCTTCACCATCTCCTGGAGCCTCTCAAACTCATGTCCATTGAGTCAGTGATGCCATCCAACCATCTCATCCTCTATTTTCCCCTTCTGGAACAGTCCTTGTTAAGGCATCTGAAAGGGCAGGTTTGTAGAGAATGGCTCATAAGTATGGCTCAGGAAATGTGATTATCCTGGAACTGCCAACCAGTTATTATTTGGATGACTGCTTGTGGGGGCCGAATGACAGTGAGCAGGAGCTTGGGTTTCTCAGAGCATCTTCTTCATGGCTTTTTGCCCAGAATGTCCAGGGAAAATGGTGTAAAGCTGGAGTCTAAGAGTCAAGGTTGTTGTGTTTTGTTACTATTATTAGTTTTCATACCAATCACAGGAATTGTTTTTATTGTTTGTTTATTTTTGGTTACACTGGGTCTTGGTTGCTGCAGTGGACTCTCTAGTTTCCGAGCAGGGGCTTCTCATTGTGGTGGCTTCTCTTGCTGCTGATCAAGGGGCTCTGGGTGGGTGGGCTCTCGTGGTTCGGCTCTCCAGGTTCTAGAGCTGGGTTCAGTAGTTGTGGCCCATGGGCTTAGCTGCTCTGGGGCTTGTGGAATCCTCTGCAACAGGGATCAAACCTGTGTCCCCTGCATTGTCAGGCACACTCCTATCCACTGTACCACCAGGGATGTCCTAGGAGTGAGACTTGAACCACAGGATCAAATATGTGCAGGAGGGTCATTTCTCATGTACTCTCAGGGACCTACGGTTCCATCTTACCTTACAGAGAAGGCAGGGAATGTGGACACGCAGGCAGTCAGCCTTCCCCAGGGAGGACTGTAAGTGAAATATGAAGCCTGCTGCTAGACAACCTTCCTGTCTAAGTGAACCAGATCATCCCCTGTCCCCTGCCTGCCCACCCATAAACTTTATTGGTTTTTATTGTCAAGAACAATATAGGATTGTAGCTGAAAGTATGGTCCTTTGTTGGCCTGAAACAGCTTTGAGGACCACCACCAGGGTTTTAGATGCAATTGCAGATAAATCTCCATTTCTCTGAGGCTTTGTGACAGTAAAACTTGTTTGATGCTGACTTTGCAGTCCAGTGTTTCTGATTAGGCAGCTTTCTGGGCAGTCACTGGGGACCCTACCCTACCGAATCCTGGCTCCCACCCTCCCTCTGGGCCTCGTGTTCTCCCCGTTCAGACAGTGGATTAGGAAGGAGAGAGTAGGCAGAGAATGATGAAGGGCTGTATGGAAGACATTTGCCAAGGGAGACGCAGGAGATGCCAGGATGCAGGAGAACCAGAGGGACCCAGCATAGGTGGTTTCTGGAGAGGCAGGCACTGTTCAGGAGCAGCTCTGCCCTGTGGGAAGGACATGGGTCTGTTGTGAACAGCTTGTCATCTTTTCCACAATTGCCTTCACACCTTATCACTGCGTGGCCTTAGCTAGGTTTCTCATTTTTTTCTAAGCCTCAGTTTGGGATCTGTGAACTGGGAATAAAACCACAGTCTCTTCTCCTCCATATCTGTTTCTCTAAGTTGGATTAGCCCATATGCAATTAGTACCAAGGAAATGCTATCCGTGAGTGCTTTGGTCCACATCCCTTTAACACCACCTCCTGAGGACAGCTGAAGGCAAGCAGTGTCCACAAGCGGCACTGGGGCTGCCAGCACCGTCACCCACACCTGCTTCCTCTGGGCTCCACTCACCACATGTTGTGTTTTGGAGTTGCTTAGTGTATAGTTATCCCTGACGTTTGTGTGTTTTCTTATCTTGTCTCCATAAATCAGCAATCCTTCCTTTAAATCCTTTTCCCTAAAGTTGCCTTCATTCCTCAACTTTTTATTTTGAAATAATTTCAGACGGGCTGACTCAAAATTTTCAGTAATAATACAGAAAGTTCCTATATGTATTTTACCAAGATTCCCTAACTGTTAATGTTTTACCACATTTGCTCCATCCGTCCATCCACTCATCTATCATATTGTCTCTTTCTGAGCTGTGTGAATTGTACACGATACCCTTGTAATCCTAATTGTGTATTTCTTAAAAACAAGGACAAACTCTTACACAATTAACAGTACAATGATCAAAATCAGGAGATGTATATCGGCATAATGCTATGTAAGCTAAAGTCCTTATTCATATTTAACTAACTGTCCCAGGAATGTCTTTTACATAAAGGGGAAAAATTGGTTTTCCCAGTTCAGAATCATGTGTAGCATTTGGCTGCCATGTGTGTTTGTGTGTGTGTATGTGTTTAATTAATAGATTTTTATTTTTAGAGCTATTTTATTTATTTATTTAGGTCACACAACAAACACATTTGAAGTATCTTAGTTCCCTGAAAAAGGAGAAGGCAATGGCAACCCAGTCCAGTACTCTTGGCAAAGCCCATGGACGGAGGAGCCTGGTAGGCTGCAGTCCATGGGGTTGCTAAGAGTCGGATACGACTGAGCGACTTCACTTTCACTTTTCACTTTCGTGCATTGGAGAAGGAAATGGCAACCCACTCCACTGTTCTTGCCTGGAGAATCCCAGGGACGGGGAAGCCTGGTGGGCTGCCATATATGGGGTCACATAGAGTCAGTCACGACTGAAGTGACTTAGCAGTAGCAGCAGTTCCCTGAAAAGGGATTGAACCTGGGACTTGGCAGTGAAAGCACCAAGTCCTAGCTATTGGACCACCAGGGCAGTGTTAAATTTACATAAAAATGAGTGGGAACTTTTAATTTTAATTAGGTCCCATTTGTTAATTTTTGCTTTTATTTCCAACATTCTAGGAGGTGGTCATAGAGGATCCTGCTGTGGTTTATGTCGGAGAGTGTTTTTCTATGTTTTCCTCTAGGAGTTTTATAGTTCCTGGTCTTACATTAAGATCTTTAATCCATTTTGAGTTTATTTTTGTGTATGGTGTTAGAAAGTATTCTAGTTTCATTCTTTTACAAGTGGTTGACCAGTTTTCCCAATACCACTTGTTAAAGAGATTGTCTTTTCTCCATTGTATATCCTTGCCTCCTTTGTCAAAGATAAGGTGTCCATAGGTGTGTGGATTTATCTCTGGGCTTTCTATTTTGTTCTGTTGATCTATATTTCTGTCTTTGTGCCAGTACCACAGTGTCTTGATGACTGTGGCTTTGTGGTAGAGACTGTAGTCAGCCAGGTTGATTCCTCCAGTTTCATTCTTTTCTCAAGATAATTTTGGCTATTTGAGGTTTTTTGTATTTCCATACAAATTAAAAGCTTCTGCACAACAAAGGAAACTATAAGCAAGGTGAAAAGACAGCCTTCAGAATGGGAGAAAATAATAGCAAATGAAGCATTGGACAAAGAATTAATCTCAAAAATACATAAGCAACTCCTGCAGCTTAAGTCCAGAAAAATAAAAGACCCAATCAAAAAGTGGACCAAAGAACTAAACAGACATTTCTCCAAAGAAGACACACAGATAGCTAACAAACACTTTAAAAGATGTTAAACATCTAAAAAAAAAAAAAAGATGTTCAACATCAGTCAATATAATAGCCAGACATGGAAGCAACCGAGATGTCCATCAGCAGACGAATGGATAAGAAAGCTGTGGTACATATACACAATGAAATATTACTCAGCCATTAAAAAGAATACATTTGAATCATTCTAATGAGGTGGATGAAACTGGAGCCTATTATACAGAGTGAAGTAAGCCAGAAAGAAAAACACCAATACAGTATACTAAAACATATATATGGAATTTAGAAAGATGGTAATGATAACCCTGTATGCGAGACAGCAAGAGAGACACAGATGTATTGAACAGTCTTTTGGACTCTGTGGGAGAGGGCGAGGGCGGGATGATATGGGAAAATGGCATTGAAACGTGTAAATTATCATATGTGAAACGGATTGCCAGTCCAGGTTCGATGCATGAGACAGGGTGCTCAGGGCTGGTGCACTGGGATGACCCAGAGGGATGGGATGGGGAGGGAGGTGAGAGGGGTGTTCAGGGCGGGGAACACATGTACTCCCATGGCAAATTCAAGTCAATGTATGGCAAAACCAATACAATGTTGTAAAGTAAAATAAATAAATTAATTAATTAAAAAAATGAGTGGGAGGTGCAGACAGTTCCCACATGCCCTCTCCTCTACAGCATCCTCTGTGATTAACATCCTGCATTTGCTGGGACATTTGCTGCACTGATGAACGAAAATGGAATGAAAATGGATACTATTAATTAAAAGCCATGGTTTATATTAGGGTTTACTTTTTGTGTTGTATAGTCCATGGGTTTTGGCAAGTATCTACCACAATAATATTATGTAGAACAGATCCACTCCCTAAAAATCCTCTCTGTTTCACCTATTCATCCCTCTCTCCCATCCAGTATTTAGCCTTTTCAGGCTGGCTTATACTTAAGCCATATGCATCAGAGGTTCATCCACATATTTTAATGATTTCTGTTCTCATGTTTCTTTTGTCTCCTTTAATCTGGACCAGCTCCTCAGCCTTCCTTGGAGGTTCATGACCGAGATATTTTTGAAGACTACAAGTCAGCAATATCATAAAATGTCTCTATCTTCATTTCTGTGTGTTTTGCTTTGAAGTTTATCATATTTTTTATTTTCAGGAATTTAAAATGTCTTTTAATTGTGCTGATATTTTTATCTTATTTTCTTCTGTCTATTATTTTTACTATGCTATTTTGCAAAAGGCAAACTTCTCTGTAAAAGGGATCAAAGAAAAAATAAAGAACTAGAACTAAAAGGCAAGCAGAAAATTTATAGTATTAGTGCTGTCAGAGTTCCTGAAGAAGAAAACAAAATAATGGAAAAGAGCTAGTATTTTAGCTATCATTCAAGAAAGCCTTCTTATTAAAAATAAAGAAAAGAAGGCTTTCCAGAAACACAAAAAGAGCTGAATACATAGAAAAGGCTCGCTGGGTACCTGAGAAAATGAACCCGGGATGATCAATTCTGAGACATGCATGCGTGTGTCCTAAGTTGCTTCAGCTGTGTCTGACTCTTTGTGACTCTATGGACTGTAGTCCACCAGGCTCCTCTGTCCATGGGATCCTCCAAGCAAGAATACTGGAGTGGATTGCCATGCACACTTCCAGGGAATCTTCCTGACCCAGGGATCAAACTCGGGTCTCCTACAATGCAGGCAGATCCTTTACCACTGAGCCAGTCACTTGGGAAGCTCCAACTCTGAGTCATTCCTAGTAAAATCGTAAGATTCAAAGATAAAGTAAAATTCTCAAAGTCTCCAGGTAAACTACTATGTATGAAGAGGCAAAAGAATTGGGGTAGCATCAAACTTTTCAAAATCAATATGCAAAACAAGATAACAAATGAGGAACATTTTTAAAGCACTCAGGCCAAGAAAGTGTGAATCAAAGATTTTATATTCAATCTAACTGTTCAAATATCAAGGCCATAGAAAACCAGCTTCAAGCTATACAAATATAGAGAATTCTTCATCAAAAAGTCCTTCTTGAAAATTTTACTAGAGAATGAACTTCATCCAACCATGTGATGGCTGGAGGAACTTGAATAAAAGGACTGAAAGTAAGCATTTAATAGTCTGTAAATGTACGCATAAGACTTAGACAAAGGTGGGGGTGAGCATAACACCCATGAACATAAATATTATGTATTATAACAGAGTAGAAATAATGACTTTTAAAATGGGAGGGGTAAGGAAAGAGAGGGAAGTGAAAATAGAAAAACTAATTGTTAGTTTTTATTAGCTAGGTTTTAAAAGGTACTTAAAAATGAAAATCGTTGATGAGTCAGATAATAAAATGTTAATTAACAAAATGAGACCAAGAACATTTGAAAAGGTATAAGTACAAAAGTACCCACTAAAAGAAAAATATAAACCTTCTGAGGGATAGATTGGGAGACTAGGACTGACATATGGGCTTTCCAGGTGGCACAGTGGTAAAGAATCCACCTGCCAACGCAAGAGACTAGGGTTCAATCCCTGGATCGGGAAGATCCCCTGAAGGAGGAAATGGCAACACACTCCAGTATTCTTGCCTGGAAAAGTCCATGGACAGAGTAGCCTGATGGGTCCACAGGGTTGCAAAGAGTCAGACGTGATTGAGCTCGCATGCACTGTGCTACAGTATTGACATATACTACTATATATAAAATAGATAACTAGTAAGGACCTGCTGCATAGCACTGAAACCCTGCTCAATACCCTGTAATGGTCTACATGGGAAAATCCTAAAAAAGAGTGCATATACATGTATGTATAGTTGATTCACTTTGTTGTACATTTGAAGATAAAAACATTGTAAATTAACTATACCCCCCCCCCCCAATTTTTTTAAATTGCAACTCAAAAAACCAGGAAAGAACAGTGTAAAACAAAAGAAAGCATAAGGGTGAAAATATTGAATGCAGAAATAGAAACTAATGGAACAGAGAATAGGCAAATAGAAGCAAACCACTCAATACAAGTTTTCAAAGATGTAAAACACTTTATTTTTTCCAATGTTTCTAATTTTTAAACTACAGCCTACTAAATACATAGTTTCACTCTTTCTTCATTTTGCTGTGGATTTATAGGGTTTCCCTGGTGGCTCAGACGGTAAAGAATCTGCCTGCAATGTGGGAGATTTGTGTTTGATCCTTGGGTTGAGAAGATCCCCTGGAGAAAGAACTGGCAACCCACTCCAGTATTCTTGCCTGAAGAATCCCAGGGACAGAGGAGCCTGGCTGACCATGAGATTGCAGTCAGATAGGACTGAGTGACTACATGATGTGATGATGATGATGATGATGATGATGTGTTTATAACTGACATTAGAGTTTTTAATGTTTTGACAAAAATTTTTAATGATCACAGAACAATTGTAACTTTTTCCATTGGTTATTAAGAATGCTGTACACAGCACTTTACATTATCTCACTGGCTGTGCAAAGGAAGGACTGCTTGGAATTTACTGAAGGCTGACTATGTGTCTGGTAGGGCCTACAGTGAGGCCTGAATAAATAAGCGGTGAATAAAACAGACAAAGTCTTTATCCTCATTCCTCTTAGTCTAGTGGAACTGACAGAAAATAAACAAAAAAAATGTTGCATGTTAAAATAAATGTATGTGCTGTGCTTAGTCACTCAGTCATGTCTGACTCTTTGTGACCCCATGGACTGTAGCCCGCCAGGTTCCTCTGTTCACGAGGACTCTCCAGGCAAGAATACTGGAGTGGGTGCCATACCCTCCTCCAGAGGATCTTCCCAACCCAGGGATTAAACCCAGATCTCCTGCACTGTAGGCAGGTTCTTTACCGCCTGAGCCTCCAGGGAAGTCCAAGAAAACAGGAGTGAGTAGCCTATCCCTTCTCTAGGAGATCTTCCTGATGCAGGAATTGAATCGGGGTCTCCCAAATTGCAGGCAGATTCTTTACCATCTGAGCCACCAGAGAAGCCCAAATAAATGTATATATCTACATAAACATGGAAGAATTAAAAGAACATAATAAATGGAGAGGAAAGGAAATCGTTTGGATTTACATTTGCACTGGATTGAGGCTATAACCCAGACTCGGAATGCTCCCACTGATGTGTTTAAAACAATTATATACTGAAAGTTGACAAAATATAAAATATGAATGATGAAATATGACAAGAAGGTCATTAATGAATGCCAACTAAAGACCCATAGGGTAGTGTTACCTTGGTGAAATCACTATATTCTGTGGTGTATGGTTGGTCCTCAGAAATGCAGGCACAGACACCTGTTTTGTTAACACATCAAGAATGTTTTAGTCCTGGGACTTCCTTGGTGGTCCAGTGGTTAAGAATCTGCCTTCCAAAGCAGGGGGACACGGGTTCAATCCCTGGTAGGAGAACTGAGGTCACATATGCTGCAGGGCAACTAAGCCTGCGCACCGCAGCTACTGAGGCCCTCACATTCTAAAGCCCGCGTGCACAGCAAGAGGAACCTATGAGCCACAGCTAGAGAAAGCCCATGCCCTGCAAAAGAAGACACAGCACAGTCAGAAAACAGAAAGAAAGAAAAAGAAGGGTTTGGTCCCCTGACGATCTGGAGAGATAATTATAGAAGCCCAGATGCCAACATATTAACTTGTGAGAAATATAACTGGCAAATTGATCAGCCTTTTATGCCCTAAGGACAGGGAATTCTAAACTTTTGATTCCTGCTGAGAAGGTTGCTCAATTACTGTATGCAGTATAATCTGCTAGCTGCCTACCAGGCATACATTCCTATCTGGCCCCCGACATATTCTCCCTGACAGAGGTCCAAACTGTGTTCATGTGCAGCTTGTGTGATAAAGGAGTATCTGACCCCATCCTCAAATTGGGAGTTTTGAAGTCTCCATCTGGTCTAAGCCAGCAACATTAATTCCATCCTCTCACCATGTAATTGACTCAGGGATGGCGTGTAAGCCTTTCAGCAGGTAACATATCCATGGAAATAATGTTCCGTGCGATAGTGGGCGCCTGCGCGCTGCTAGCTGAGTGAGACTGCTGGAAAGTCCTCCCTCCTCTCCGGTACTCCTCTCCTCCCCTCCCTTTCCATCCTCTTGTAATAGCCGTGGAAACCACCTGAGCACAAAGCTAGATGCACAGGGCAGGGGCAATGACAAACGGAGCGAGTCTTCGTTCTGCTGCATCTAGAGCCTGTCCTACATTTAGACTTCCTGTTCCGTGGAATAATACCTTTCCTTCACATTTAGAACAGTGTGAGATTTCTATTATTTGAGCCAAGAGCATCTCCAGATACATACTCTCAAATCAAAAGATGTGAGTTATGGGACTCAAATATCTCGACAATTTAGAGCTGGATGTGCCCTCCTGTGGGGGGGGGGCGGGGGGCTTCCCTGGGGCTCAACTGGTCAAGAATCCCGCTGCCACTGCAGGCGAGAGGCGAGAGAAAAGAGAGAGGGTGGGATTCCTGGGTGGGTAAGATTGCCTGGAGAAGGAAATGGCAACCCGCTCCAGTATCCTTGCCTGGAAAATCCTATGGACAGAGGAGCCTGGCGGGCGACAGTCCACGGGTTCTCAAAGAATCCGACACGAGTGAGCGTGCATGCCGCACCACGCCAGGTGCTCTCCTGACCCCTCACTTTCTGATGCTCACCATCCCCTTCTGATCCCTGTCTTCTCAATTTAGATATATTAATACCAATGCTTCCAGAGCAGTTTGGGGATTATTAACACTCAGCAATAATTAACTTTTTCTTTCTGCTTGAGAGCTAAAATATGTTCCATGGTTAAGACAACTTCATACAATTAACCCAATGCATGTGTTTATAGTTTAGTTGTCACTCTCTCCTGTAACAGAACAGGTGCATGTGTCAACTGACACGATCACATTGCAGGGGTAAGCTTCCGTCACGTCTTACTACTTGGTTCCAGCTAAGATCTTTATTCAATCAACTCAGGTCTCCATATCTGGCTCAACTGTGTCAGATTCTCTGATTTTAAAGGAAGATATATTTGATTAACAAATATATATATGTATTACATATAAATTAAAAAAACCAAAATATATATACATATATATTTCACTGTAGCTGATTTTCACCTGGAATGTTTTCAGCTCTGGAAGAGTACTAAGTGGCTTTTCCTCAGAGAGGCTCCCAAACACAAATGCAATGTCATCGTGGGACTGCTATGAATAGATGCAACTAGAGTTCCAACCACAGATTCCAGCCAGCAAATTCTGACATTGTTTGGGTTTTGCTGTCCCTTCAGCCAACGTGGCTTCTACAGAGAAGTGGAACCATTATGAAATGTAGGATATTTTTGCATGTGACTGTCCCAAACTGAAGTCATCTTAAGACAAAGGAGGCATCTGAAACAGTACGTGAGCGTTGACCAAAGATGTGAGGCGAGAACTTTACAGCAAGGATTAAAACAAAAATGACAAGCAGCACATGGATGTCTACAAAAAGAAAGGCATTCAGAGTAAGTGCTGAACCCAAAAAGCTTCCTTTTTTCCCAGAACCGTATTAAAGGAAGTACAAGACAGCATTTTTAAATGGGTCAATAGCAGTAAGTCAGAAAGAGAAAAACAAGTATAGTGTTTTAGTGCATATATATGAAATGTAGAAAAATGGTACTGATGAACCTATTCGCAGGTAAGGAATGGAGACACAGACATAGAGAATGGACTTGGGCACACAGTGGGGGAGGGAGAGAGTGGGATGACGGAGAAATATATATATATACACTATCAGGTATAAATTGGATAACTGGTGAGAAACTGCTGTGTAGCACAGGGAGCCCACTCGGGAGCTCTATGAGGACCTGGGGGGTGGAATGGGGGAGGGGAGGAAGACTTGGGAAGGAGGGGATGTGTGTATACTTACGGCTGATTCACGTTGTTATATGGCAGAAACTAACACAGCATTGTAAAAATTAAAAAACAAAACAAAGAATAAAAAATAAGGTGGATAAGTAGCCAAGATTGTGAGCTTATAATAAAATAACTATTATTATTATTAGATATAATAATATATAATAATAATTATTACATATAGCTGTGCTGTGCTTAGTCGCCCAGTCGTGTCTGATTCTGTGTGACCCCAGGGACTGTAGCCCGCAAGGCTCCTCTGTCCATGGGGATTCTCCAGGCAAGAATACTAGAGTGGGTGCCATGTCCTCCTCCAGGGGATCTTCCCAATCCAGGGATCGAACCCAGGTCTCTGGCATTGCAGGAGGATTCTTTACTGCCTGAGCCACCAATTATTATATATTACATAATAATTATATATTAAATAGTAATTACAAATAATGTCTATAATATAAATTTAATAAAAATAATAGAATTTATTAAGTAGACTATGTGTTAGGTGACATCATTAAAGCTTTGTATAAGTATCTCATTCCTTCCTCATCACAATTCTTGGAAGTAGATATTGTTCTACCTGTTTTCTGAGTCTTAATGAAAACGTCTTACCCAAGTCCCATGGCAAGTAAGAGCCAGAAATGAGAGCCACCCACGGTCTGCCCAGCCCCAAGCAGCATTACAGGCATTTTCCTCGTGACTTGCAGAACCACGCATACAGACACTTACATAGAGTTGTGAGCAGACAGTAAATAAAACCCTGAAGTATATAGACTTAGGGTTACCAGTAGTCCAACCTCCTTCCTTCTCTACATCAAATCTTAGGGCCTAGACTTTATCTAAATTAATTTGATTACAAATCACATGGTTGATAAATTTGTGTGCAGAATACTCTGTTTTAGAGAACTTTACAAATCACTGACATAATTTCTATAAAGCCAGGAACAAAATTTTGAATTTATATATGATGACAATTTATCTCAAAAAAAGATGTGCTCTTTGTGCTTACACCAATAATAATATATACATGTGTTTATTTTCCCTTTACTCTTAGCAACACTGGGTGTTATCAAGCTTTAATTTAAAATTAAAGCTTTATTTATTTTTAATTTAAAATTAAAGCTTTATTTTAAATTTAAAAAAAAAATTTTTAATTTATAATTAAAATTAATTTCACCAATCTGATAAGTGTGAATAGTATTTTGTTTTAATTTGCATTTCAAATTAAGAGTGAAGCTGGGTACACTGTCACTGATTTATTGTCTATATATCTCTTTTGCAGAGTTCGGTCTGCTTATGCCAATTTTTCTTAACTGTTGATCATTTTCTTATTAATTTATAAGAATTTTTTTATAGTAAGGTAATTAACCCTTTGTCATGTTTATCCCCCATCATGTTTTAAAAATAACTGTTAAAATTTGTCATTTGCTTTATGATTTGTGTATGTTTTTGTTTTGTCAAAAATATTAATTGTAAAGAATAATTCCATCTTTTCCTCGACAACTTGAAATGCCATATTTCATTGGTTGTTAGGTGCACATCTTTTTGACATTTTAAAACCTCTGAAATCAGAATATGTAAAATCGATAATATTTTATGACTGCTTTTGTTCAGTTTAAGGAGTTGTCTTTGCTTATATATACACAAATTGTTCATAGTTGTCAGCATTTTCATCACTTCAACTGACTTATTCTGTAATTAAAGGAAGGAACTTGATTCAGCCTAGACAGTTGACACATTACAAACCCACCACAGATCATAAGCTTTTTACATATTAATACAGAGAATTGCATTTGTAGAATTCTCAATTTTCACCATTCTTATGTTCTTTTAATGAACTCTACCTGATGTTTGTGAATTATTTTATCATGTTCCACTGATTCTTTAATGTCTAATCTTCACAGTTATGTGGGAGGTTGTTTTTGTTTAGTCATTCAGTTGTGTCTGACTCTTTGTGACCCCAATGGGCTGCAGCATGCCAGGCTTCCCTGTCCTTCACTATGTCCCAGAGTTTACTCAAACTCATGTCCATTGAATCAATGATGCCACCTCATCTTCTGCTGTCCCCTTCTCCTCCTGGCCTTAATCTTTCCCAGCATCAGAGTCTTTTCCAATGAGTCCATTCTGTGCATCAGGTGGCCAAATATTGGAGTTTCAGCTTCAGCGTCACTCCTTCTAATGAGTAATCAGGATTGATTTCCTTTAGGATTGACTGGTTTGATCTCCATGCAGTCCAAGGGACTCTCAAGAGTTTTCTCCAACATCACAGTTCAAAAGCATCAATTCTTTGGCACTCAGCCTTCTTTATGGTCCAACTCTCACATCTATACATGACTACTGGAAAAAAATATAGCTTTGACTATATGGACATTTGTTGGCAAAGTGATGTTTCTACTCTAGGTTTGTCATAGCTTTTCTTCCAAGGAATAAATGTCATTTAATTCACGACTGCAGTCACAATCCAGAATGATTTTGGAGCCCAAGAAAATAAAGTCTGTCACTGTTTCCAGTATTTCCCCATCTATTTGCATGAAGTGATGGGACCAGATGCCATTATCTTAGCTTTTTGAATGCTGAGCTTTAAGCCAGCTTTTTTACTCTCCTCTTTCAACTTCATCAAGAAGCTCTTTAGTTCCTCTTCGCTTTCTGCCATAAGGGTGATGTCATCTGCATTTCTGAGGTTATTGACATTTCTCCCAGTAATCTTGATTCCAGCTTGTGAGTCATCCAGCCCAGCATTTCTCATGATGTACTCTGCATATAAGTTAAATAAGCATGGTGACAATATACAGGCTTGAAGTATTCTTTTTCCAATTTTGAATCAGTTGTTCCATGTCTGGTTTGAACTGTTGCTTCTTGATCTGCACACAGGTTTCTCAGGAGGCAGGCAAGGTGTTCTAATATTCCCATATCTTTAAGAATTTTCTACAGTTTGTTGTGATCCACACAATCAAAGCCTTTAGAGTAGTCAGTGAAGCATAAATAGATATTTTTCTGGAATTCCCTTGCTTTTCCCTTGATCCACTGGATGTTGGCAATTTGATCTCTGGTTCCTCTCCCTTTTCTCAGTTCAGTTCAGTTCAGTCACTCAGTCGTGTCCGACTCTTTGCGACCCCATGAATCACAGCATGTCAGGCCTCCCTGTCCATCACCAACTCCCGAAGTCCACCCAAACCCATGTCCATTGAGTCGGTGATGCCATCCAACCATCTCATCCTCTGTCATCCGCTTCTCCTCCTGTCCTCAATCTTTCCCAGCATCAGGGTCTTTTTGAGTCAGCTCTTCACATCAGGTGGCCAAAGTATTGGAGTTTTAGCTTCAATATCAGTCCTTCCAGTGGTTGAATCTCCTTGTAATCCAAGGGACTCTCAAGAGTCTTCTCCAATACCACAGTTTAAAAGCATCAATTATTTGGCACTCAGCTTTCTTCACAGTCCAACTCTCACATCCATACATGACCACTGGAAAACCATAGCCTTGACTAGACAAACCTTTGTTGGCAAAGTAATATCTCTGCTTTTTAATATGCAATCTAGGTTGGTCATAACTTTCCTTCCAAGGAGTAAGTGTCTTTTAATTTCATGGCTGCAATCACCATCTGCAGTGATTTTGGAGTCCCCAAAAATAGTCTCTCACTGTTTCCACTGTTTCCCCATCTATTTGCCATGAAGTGATGGGACCAGATGCCATGAAATTAGTTTTCTGAATGTTGAGCTTAAGCCAACTTTTTCACTCTCCCAGCTTATACATCTGAAAGTTCTCAGTTCACATACTGTTGAAGCCTAACTTGAAAGATTTTGAGCATTACCTTGTTAGCATGTGAAATGAGCACAATTATGCAGACATATTTATTCATATGCATGAATCTAGTATGTATATATGTAACATAAATTTTCTATATATTGAGATATACATGTTTGAAAGACAGAAAACATTTGTGTTTTATCCTTTCTTGGAAATTAACACACGTGATTAAGTACATGCTTATTAGGTGAATGTTACAGCTTTGATGGCTCATTTAAACATCTCTTCTGTATCAGGTGACTCTCCATATATCATTTCACTTATATATCATTATAGGCAGATGAGGAAACTTGGGCACAGGAAGATTAAGTTACATATCTGGAGCTTTAACTTGGTGACAGAGCCAGCGCTCAAAGTGATGTCTGTCTAATTCTTAAGACTATGTTTTTTGCTCCTCAGTGCTGCCTCTAAAATAAGCCCTGCTGCAATCCACAAATATACTTTGACTCCCAGTGATCATCTGAAATACCATAACTGAGCATAGAATTTCTCAGGTCGTGTGTGACTCATGAAGACCCACCAATTTTCTTGTTATACAGGTACCCATTCATCACGGAAAAACAAGATACAGTAATTCACCATCAAACACCAAGTGAGAGACTGTATTTTCAGGAGAGTTGAAAGCAGCACACATATGGCAGAAACTGCTACTTCCATGAGCTTATGTAGGTACCTTCAAAAGAGCACTGTTAAAAATTAAAGCACAATTAATCATCTGTGTCTCACAAGCTAGGTAAGAGAACTTTTCTATTTTCCTTCTTGAGTTCTCAACAGTTGCACCGAAACCAGAGGCGATTTTGAGATTAAGATCCAATGCTCTGCAGCTAACCTTAATCTGCCCATCACTCAGTTCTGGGTCAAAGTGCCATGGTGACACAGGCAGTGTGCCTTTGAACGTGCGGCGAGCCAGGTAACAGCTCTGCTCCCTGCGGTGGCAGGCGAAAGCTGCAGACATTGAACGTGGGTCATATTCATGGGCAAGTTGCGGGGGAAGTTTCTACTTGGCTCGTGTCATAATAGATTCATTCGTTTCGCCCAAACAGGTTGATTTATCTAGGAATCTGCTCATTTACATGCCAAACACATTGATCAAACTTGATCTGAGCCAAGCAGAAGTAGGCCATGCAGTTTACCAGTAATACAGACAAAAATAAAAACCTGTTTGAAGTCAGGTAGCTTGACTAATCACATGAAGAATTTGTTATATACTTGCACACACCCTTCACTAGAATTTTCTGTTACTCAGACTGAAAATTAAGAAAAGAAAGGCAGGCTCTTTTTGTTACCGATGGTCTCGTCAGTTCAGTTGAAAACATTGCATGACAGGGCTTAGATATAGAGGCTAGTCCAGTCAGCACGGATTTCTCAAGAGGCCATTATATGCAAAATTCTGTGGAAGAAATGGAGAAGGAGGGAAAGGAGGGGGAGAAGAAGGAGAAGCAGAAGCAAAGCAAAGCAAATCAAATGAAAGAGGAAAAAAATAGTATCTTCTCTGGGGTGGGGGTAGGGAGTATGTGATCTTCTTTCCATGAATCCTTATTTCAAAGAGCCCAGGTCAAAGGTGCCCTTAAGAGTGAATAGGGTCTTTCTAGAAACTCATAATGTTTTACCATCAAGTTTATCTTTGAAATCAAAGAGAAAAAAGCCTAGAAATTTTCTGTGAAGAAGAGACTCCTGGCTCCTATAAGGAGGCCACCAGCATAGGCTTCTGGTTCAATCTCCCCAAATCAGAAGTGAGAGCTAAGCAAGGATCTGAGGGTCCAGCATAAAGATCATGAGAAACCTAGTATAGATACAAGGACTCAAAGGCTGCTGTGAGTAAGGGGATTGCCAGAAGGAGGCCTCAGCCTGGGAAAGAGAACCTCCCATGGGGCCAACGATGCCAGACCAGAGTTTTAAATTCTAAACTGGCTTCTCCCCACCATAGCCTTAGGAGTATCATCACTGAAGCAGTAGCCAGGTCAGCTGGTGTCTCAGGATAATTTCAGGGTGACCCAGAAGCCCTGCTGCGGCAGGGTGAGATGAGGCATCGATGAAAACAGGTGCTGACCACTTACACCTGCACCCGTGCTCACTCCAAACTGTAGGACCCCCTGCGTCACGTTCTTGGAGTCTTTCTTTCCAGCACAGCAGCATCTCAACAAGACTTTTAAGAGCAAATTCCTGACCAGTGGTGTTTGCCAGTGTGATGGCAGGAAGCAGGGCTGTGGGTTGCCGCTGCAGTGTGTACCCAGGGCTCTCCCCTTCGAGGACCGTTTTCTCTATTATCTTAAAGTCACCGGGAAGAAAAACCAGGCCTGGCACTGGCTCTTCCGGAAAATGTACAACTAAACAGAAAAACAACAAAACTGAAGAACACATGCCTCATGAATTCTGAAAGTAGAATTATTGTTACAGATGAAACATGAATTTAAAATGAGCAACAAATATCCTCATGCAGACACAAATAATATGATGTGGATACAAGAGGTCAAAAAGGGCTAAGTAGAAATGACAGGTATGAAAATATAATAAAGAAGAATTAATAATAATAACAGAATGTGTATATTATTTACTTTGTAATAATACATACAGAGCAATGCTCTTTCATGCTAACACAGTTAATTTCCACAGCAACTCTGGGAGTTAGGAAGTGGTGTTACCCCTACTTGACAGATGAAGAAATCGAGGCATAAAGAGGTTAAGTAAATTCCCTGAGGTGGAGACAGGATATGAACACAGATATTCTGGCTCCGTGAAACTAATAGTGAGGGATATTCTGAAAGCAGAACTTCATGATCAGGATCAAATAGAAGGAGCAGAGGATAAAGGTAAGCGAATGAAGTGTAACAGTGCCAATATCTGAATAAAAGAGCCTATGAAGTGAAGGAAAAACCAAATTGAGGAGAGGAAATATTTGAAGTGAATGGTGATAAATTCCAAAAAACGAAAGATGAAAGACTGAACGTTAAAGAGCTCAGACAATGCCACAGATGATTGGTAAGGAAAACCCTATATCTAGAAATGTTACAGTAAAATTTAAGATTAGCAAAGACAATAATAATATTAAAAAACTCTAGAGTCAGTCTTCTTCAAGAAAACAAGAATGAGATTGACATCATGTATTGAAAGGGACTTTGTGTGTGTGCTAAGTTGATTCAGTCGTGTCCAGCTCTGCAACCGTGTGGACTTTAGCCTGCCAGGCTCCTCTGTCCATGGGATTATCTAGGCAAGCATACTGGAGTGGGTTGCCATGCCCTCCTCCAGGGGATCTTCCCGACCCAGGGATTGAACCCATGTCTTCTGTGTCTCCTGCATTACAGACAGACTCTTTACCACTGAACTGCTGGGGCTCAGTACATACACTTAAGTGGATGAGGACCTTAAGTGCAAGATTTTAATGAAATGCTTGGATTTATGCTCTCTTGTTTAGAACTGGTTCATTTTCTGTGTTCTTTGGGGAATGTCACTTTCTCTACAGAAGGAAATGGCAACCCACTCCAGTGTTCTTGCCTGGAGAATCCCAGGGACGGGGAGCCTGGTGGGCTCCCGTCTATGGGGTCGCACACGACTGAAGTGACTTAGCAGCAGCAGCATACAGAACAGAACATATCAAGTGACTGAAAAATGGTTTACAGAGTTTTAAAATAATTCGAAAGAAATAAAGGAAATGTTTAAAAAGATGTCAGATTTAACTAGATGATCAAAGAAGCAACTCAATATTTTATAAAACCAAGACACAGAATAAGAATCTCTCTGAGGAAATACCTGGGTTTAAAGACACATTCAGAAAGCTTGAGCTGCTTTCTGTCTGCTGCTAGTTAAAAATTGATAACTAAGAAAGAATAGAATGTTCAGAAAAAAGACAAGACAAAATTGGGACAATTTGAGAACAAAGATAACTGCAATAGATTGAAATACATCAAATATATTTAAGTACACAAGTTCCTATTTACACACCCCTTCCCCCAATAAAATAGCCCTTTATAGGTCACTGTTAGACAATGTCAATAAAGCAATATATCATTTAGGAAAACTGGTAAATAAAGGGAAAGTAATCAGACATTTATTCTGCCTTTCCTACACATACTTTGCTACAGAGTAACTAAATAGCAGATGAGAGGAAGTTATTTTTCGAGTATTTTGGATAAAAACAAAGGAAAAATAGCTGAATTGAATATAATTCATTTACAATAAATGAATGGAGCTTACCATTGATTATCAACAGCTGCTAACACTACAAACTGAAAACAATCAAATATTATGTACCTCCTGATGGAAGAACATAAAAATCTTTGAAAAAACCTTGCCAAAAAATTTAACCTGAATCTCATATACAACCAAAGCATAGAATATATGAGGAAAAGAGGAACACATTGAACCACACCACAGAGGTGCAATCAGAAACTGAGATTACAGAAAACTCCATTGCACAAATAATCCAGTTTTTCAACAAATAAACAACCACAAACTGTGTTCTGTATTTAAAAAAATAATAAGGTTTTACAAATAAACAAAACACCTTATAGCCCCTAAAATATAACCAGCCTAAATAAAACTAGTCTGCTCAACAAATTTTATCTACTGTGTGTAATTTGAAGGCAATCTTAAAAAACAAAAAATAAGCAATACATTTGAAAAATAGCTTTTAGCAGTTTGAAAACGTGTTTTCCCTGCTTCCTTTTCCTAAAACCCTATTATCAGCATAAATCAGTGGCTCACAGAGGGACTGGTAAATAAACATACTTGTTATTCCATTTTTCTATTATCTGTTCCAAAAGACCAAAGCAAAATAAATGGATTCTAAAAATATTTGTTAATAAAGATAACAAAGAGCCACAATTAGATGACAGACAACCACACAGAAAGCAGTGCAAGCCAGAATACAATGGAATGATATTTTTAAACAGCTGAAGGAAAACAAGTGCCAGCTTACAAAATATCCTTCAACTAATAAAGAGAAAAAAGAAAGTATTTTTAGACCAAGAAAAATAGAGAAAATTGACCATGAATAGATTTGCACTGAAGGACATACCAAATGGTATTATTCAGGCAGATGAAAATGTACTCCCAGATGGAAGACTAGAAATACAAGAAGCAATAAAGAACAATGAAAATGGTAAACGTTTGAGTTAATCCAATCAATATTGGGAGAAGGGCTGGAGAAAAAGAACTGTAAAAAGTTAAGTCAATCTAAGAGAATGCAAGCAAGGAAGGACACAAAGGGGATGAAACAAATAAAGAGTAAATAGAGAGGTGGAAGGTTTAAGCTGAATGTACCAATAAGTACATTCAGTGTAATTAGACTAGCTAGTTCAATTGAAATGAAAGGATATGGAAAAAAATGCTATGCAAACTCTAACCAAGAGAGAACTGGTTGCTTCTACATTAATACATTTTTAAAAAGTTGATTTTAAAGCAAAAACTCTTACTAAAGAGGTCCACTTCTTAAAGAAAAAGAGCAAATGTTAAACCAAACTTTCAATTCAACAGGAATACACCACACACACATACACACATAATTTGCATGTAAGTCAGAAGATTTGCGTAGACCTAATAACTAGGGGGAATATAATTTATGGAACTATATATACATTGTTTCACTGCTCACTGGGTGGTCAGGCTGTGCCACAGGATGGAATGTTATGTTACCAGAAGTGTGGTCAAGGCTAAAAGGCGAGTAAGTGCCACCCAGGGAGGAAATCAGTACAAGATTCAAGGTCACTGAGAGCAGAAGACACAAACAGCAGGCTCAAGTGGCCCAGGGTTTACTTATAGCAAGAAGAGAGGGCGATAAAATGTGCAAAGATCCAGCCTCTGGAAATGCCTTGGTCCCCCATGACCAGTGGATCTGTTCTGCTAGCAGCCAGGGGACTGCATCCTCTCACTTCAAGCTGCTGTGGAAGGGCCCCCACCCCTCCCACCCAGGATCTAAATACAGAAAGCTGGAGGCGTGCCTGGGGGTCACTGACACACAGACTTAAGCAGAACAAAGGAGTACCTATACATCAAGCCCAGGACAGGAAAATGCATTCCCTCACAAGGCTGAGAGCCCAGAACAGCCTGTGAGGGCTTTTATCTCCAGTAAGGAAGTGCTCCCCAGCTTAGGCAGCTGAGCAGGAGCTGGCAGACTGTATGTACATGACTGCCTTTCTATATAAAATTGACAGAATTATAAGGAGAAATAGGCAACTCCGTAATATTAGACAGATTTTCATACGCTTTTATCAGTAACTGATAAAATGAATAGATTCTAAAAAATCAGTAAGGATACATAGAAGATTTGAACAATATAATGAACAAACTTGGCTTAATTTACATTATAGATCATTGTACCTAACAATTATAGAACACGGTTTCTTTTCAAAAACACAAGAGGAAGCAGAAATTCTAATGTGTGTTCAGTTGCTCAGTTGTGTCCACCTCTTCGTGACCCCCCTGGATCGTAGCCCACCAGGCTCCTTTGTCCATGGAATTTTCCAGACAAGAATACTGGAGAGGGTTACCATTTCTTCCTCCAGGGGATCCTCCCAACCCAGAGATTATACCTGTGTCTCCTGCAATGCAGGTGGATTCTTTACCACTTCATAATTATTAAAGAAATTCAATCCAAAATTCAAAACTTTCACATACACACACAAGAAAACACAGAACTCATGAACTAATTATTTCAGCATAAATTCCAATATTTAAGGAATAAATCATGCCAATATTAAGTGAATTCTTTCACAGAAATAGAACAGGAGAAGAACCACTTCCTAATTTTGTTTTATGAAGAGTGTTATCTTGATACCAAAACCTAACAAGGATATCATAAGAAAAAAAAGTTGAAGGACAATCTTTCTCATAAAGATAGATGTGAAAATCCTAAACAAAACAATAGCAAAGAAAATTCAGCTTTGTCTAAAAGGATAACGAATTCCAATAAACTTGTACTTTAGTAGTGAGAGCTTGGTTTGACATTTGCTATAGCTTCCTAGGGGCATTCCAGGTGGCGCTAGTGGTAAAGAACCTGCCTGCTAACTAAGCAGACATGAGATTTGGGTGGGTAGAGAGGATCCCCTGGAGGAGGGCATGGCTACCCACTCCAGAGTTCTTGCCTGGAGAATCTCGTAGACAGAGATGCCTGGCAGGCTACGGCTCTTAGGGTTGTAAAGAGTCAGACATGATTGGAGTGACTTAGCACACATGCAGACACACAGCTTTCTAGGTGGCACAGTGGTGAAGAATCCACCTGCCAATGTGGAAGATGCAAGAGATGTGGATTTGATCCCTGGGTTGTCAGATCCCCTGGAGGGGGAAATGGCAACCGACTCCAATGTTCTTGGTTGGAAAATTCCATGGACAGAGGAGCCTGATAGGCTACAGTCCATGGAGTTGCAAAGTCACAATTGAGCTACTGAACACACACATACATGCTAAATATTAAGACTTCATATAGGGCTTCCCTGGTAGTATAGTGGATAAAAATCTTCTTGCCAATGCAAGAGACATGGGTTCGATCCCTGATCCAGGAGGATTCCACATGCTGTGGAGCAACTAAGGCTGTAGCCACAACTACTGAAGCCTGTGTGCCGAGATCCCGTGCTCCACAACCAGAGAAGCCACTGCAGTGAGAAGCCCGGGCACTGCAACAAAGAGCAGCCCTGCTCACTGCAACTAGGAAAAGCCTGTGTGCAGCAACAAAGACCCAGGACAAACTAAATAAATAAAGAAATAAAAAATTTAAATTTCATGTATAGTTATGATCATTTAGACAGTGTAGTATATAGATGGATACATAGTTTATGACAAAGGTGACACTGCAGAGCAGTAGGGAAAATGAATTTTTAACAAATTATACTTAATTGGATAGAAAATGAAATTTGACTCTTACATTATACTCAGTAATCAATTCTAAGTGGATTGTAGCTTTAAGTTGAAAGGCAGGATAATAAAGCTTCTAATAATTGATATAGGAAAATATCTTCATTACTTTGGCATAGGGAAACACTTCTTAAAGGTGGAAAAAAATCTTAGCCATAGAAAAATAGACTTTAAAAATAAAGACTTCTATTCTTTAAAAGACACAATTGAGAGAGTAAAAATTCAGTCTAAGACTTGAGGAAAGTACTTTAATACATATAACTGGCAAAGAACTCATGTGCGGAAGATACCAAAAAAAAAAAAATTCTACAGAGTGATACAAAAGTACAGGCATTATGCAAACCTAGAACTTCCAGACTTCCAAGCTGGGTTTAGAAAAGGCAGAGGAACCAGAGAGATCAAATAGCCAACATTTGTTGAATCATAGAGTAAGCAAGGGAATTCCAGAAAAACATCTACCTCAGTTTCATCGGTTACACTAAAGCCTTTGACTATGAGGAATCATGACAAACTGTGGAAAGCTCTTAAGGAGATGGGAATACCAGACCGTCTTCCCCGTCTCCTGAGAAACCTGTATGTGGGTCAAGAGGCAGCAGTTAGAACCCCGTATGGAGCAGCAGTTTGCTGTAGGGTTGAGAAAGGAATGCAATGGGGCTGTCTGCTGTCACCCTGTTTATTTAACCTGTACACTGAGCACAGAATGAGAAATGCCAGACTGGATGCGCTCACATAGGCCTTCCCTGGCAGTATTGAGGGTAAAAGCTGGAATCAAGATAGGTAGGAGAAAGCAACAACTTCAGATATGCAGATGATACCACTCTAATGGCAGAAAGCCAAGAGGAACTGAAGAACCTCAATGATAGTGAAGGAGGAGAGTGAAAGAGCCAGCTTAAAATTAAATATTCAAAAAACTAAGATCATGGCACCCAGCCCTGTTACTTCATGGCAAATAGGGGAAAAGGTGAAATCAGTGACATATGTCCTCTTCTTGGGCTCTAAAATCACTGTGGATGGTGACTGCAGCCATGAAATCAGAAGATGATTGCTTCTTGGCAGGAAAGCTATGACAAACCTAGACAGTGTGTTGAAAAGCAGAGATATCACTTTGCTGGCAAAGGTCCGTATAGTCAAGGCTACGATTTTTCCAGTGGACACGTATGGTTGTGAGAGCTGGATTGTAAAGAAGGCAGGGCGCCAAAGAACGGATGCCTTCTCACTGTGGTGCTAGAGAAGACTCCTGAGAGTCCCTTGGACAGCAAGGAGATCAAACTAGCCAATCTTAAAAGGAAACCAACCCTGAATACTCATTGGAAGGACTGAAACTGAAGCTCCAGTATTTTGGTCACTTGATGCAAACAGTTGACTTTGGGAAAGTCCCTGATGCTGAGAAAGATTGAGGGCAGAAGGAGAAGATGGCATCAGAGAATAAGATGGCCAGATGGCATCCCCAATGCAATGGACATGAACTTGGGCACACTTTGGGAGATGGTGAGGGATAGGGAGCCCTGGCGTGCTGCAGCCCGTGGGGTCACAAAGAGTCGCACATGACTGGGTGACTAAACAACAACAATAAAAAAATAAAAAATCCAATTTTAAAATGGCAACTGAAGAACCTCTTGATAAGCATGAAGGAGGAGAGTGAAAGTGCTTCATGTAAGAAAGCGTCCAAATGACCACTGAACGTTTGAAGATTTATTTCACATTAGTCACTAGAAAATGCAGGTTTAAATCACAATGGAATATCGTTATACACTTTGCAGGATGGTAAAAATGTAAATAAAGGGGTCTGTAAGTATGTGAAATAAATGAAACTCTCATACACTGCTGGTAGGAATATGAATTAATCCATTCATTAAACATTTTGACCTTTTTTTTAGAGGTTAAATCTTTGCATACTTTATTACCCAGAAATTTTGCACTTGGTACATTCATGCACCAAGAGATTTATATAAGAATGTTCATAGCAGTATAATTTGCAGTAACCAAAGTTTGACAAGGACTCAAATTCTCATGAACAATAGACTGGATAAGCAAATTCTTAGCAATGAAAATGAACAAACCATGGCTACTTGCATCAACATGGCTGAATTTCACAACTATAATGTTGAATGAAAAAAAGCCATACATAAAAGAATAAGTATTCTTTTATAGAAAGTTTGAAACACAAAACCTTAGCTAGAAACATTGTGAGTCAGTTAAGTGTTTACATTTGAGAGGAAAGACAGTGACTGGCAGAAGGCAGCAGGGAGGGCTTCTGAGGTGCTGGTGATGCTCTATTACTAGACTGAATCAGTGTTACATTGAATGGATATTACATCGGGTGTTATACAGGATGCTACAGTGGATACATGGTGAACGTATCATATTTTGTGTATTTTCCTCTGTATGTGAGTTATATTTTGCAATTTAAAAGAGTTTTTTTTGAAGGAAGAAAGTGATCTCACAAGGAAAATCCAAGATTAAGGAAGATATGAAGAGAAAAGAAAATGGTAACAATGAATAAACTGATGGTATAAAAGAAGAGTCTAAATTGTAGGTGTTAGAAAAATAGTAGACAATGCATGTAACATTCAACAAAATACAATACGATGCATGTAAGGCTGGAAGAAAGGATTGGGATTAATATAATGTATTTCTTACAGATGAAGGATACACTTTTTTGGTATTGTTAAGTATAAATATTACAATTTCAAGGAAGACCACCAGTTATAGACATATATTTTCCAATCCAGTGGGAAAGAAAGGTTCAATAAGTAATAAAACCCAAGATCAATTTTTTAATAATGGAAGTAAAGACGGAAGATTAGAAAAAGTCAGAAAAATAGAAAACAAAACACTTTGGTGTAAATAAATCATCAGTAATCATAATCAATGTCAATGCATTTAATTGCCCAGTTAAAATGCATGTTGTTAGATTAGATTAAAAAATAAAAACTCCTTGTTGTTTATAGGAGATACTTCTAAAATGTAGTGCAGGAAAAATTATGCAAATGAATGATGAATATTGCAAACCAATCAAAAGCAAGATGATATAACTCTTTTAATTTTTGACAAGTAGAATTTAAGGCAAAAAGGATAACCAGGTATAAAGAGCATTTATATAATTTTGTTGTTCGTGGTTCAGCTACTAGTTGTGTCCAAGTCTTTGTGACCCCATGAACTGCAGCACGCCAGGCTTCCCTGTCCATCACTATCTCTGGAAATTTGTTCAAACTCATGTCCGTTGAGTTGGTGATGCCATCCAACCATCTTGTCCTCTGTCATCCCCTTCTCCTCCTCCCTTCTATCTTTCCCAGCATCAGGGTCATTTAAATGCTTATATAAAGAGTATTTACACAATAATTTAATACGTATTAGATAATTACAAAAGGCAATTTACCAAGAGGACAGAACAATCCCAATTTTTACATACTCAATAATGTATCTTAAAAAAATCAATAAAATACATTTTGTCAGAAGTGCAAAAATGAAAAAGTGATATATCTATCATTACCGGAGAAGATTTTTATACACTTTCCCCAGTAATGGGAAGGTCAAGTAATCAAACCAGCGATAGGTGAGGTGGCACCAGTGGTAAAGAATCTGCCTCCCAATGCAAGAGATGCAAGAGAGGCAGGTTTGACCCCTAGGTCAGGAAGATCCCTTGGAGTAGGAAGCGACAACTACTCCAGTATTCTTGCCTGGAAAGTTCCATGCACAGAGAAGTCTGGTAGGTGACTGTCCATGGGGTCTCAAAGAGATGGACACAACTGAGCGCACACACACAAAAGTATAGAAGAGTTGGACAAGACAGTGAACAAGTTAACTATAAGGAACCCTGTAGGACCCTCGCCCAACAGTTGTAAAAGATATAAAACATTTACAAAAACAGAAGATATATTAATTATAAAATATATCTCAACAGATTTTAGATTTGGTGTGAAAAAGACCACCTTTTCTGACCAGAATGCAGTTAAATTTAGAAAGTAATGTCAAAAGATAGTTAAAACCCACAAAAGATAGCATTCATTTGGAAATTTAAAAGTGCTTTTAAATTGAATAGCTTACAGGTCAAAAAAGAAGTCACACTGGAAATTTAAACTGCGTCAACAGAAAGAAATGAAAAATTACAATGAAATTTGCGGGATGCAACTAAAGTGATGTTTAGTAGGATACATGATTCATTGAACTCAAAACATTGTAAAGAAGTAAGGCTGAATTTTTGTGAGCTAAACAGGTGGTTTCTTTGACAAAGAAAAAAAGAGTCACTTGCAGAAAGAGGTTTGATTTTCAGGCCCGGTACTGTGACTTTCCTATTGTGAGGTTCAACAACTTCTTAAGAGCATTGAAGTCAACTCAGTTCTTTGAGAAGTGGTAGATCTGGTGAGGCAAAAGGCACAAGTACCAGAATTATTTGTATTGTAGTCTGGAGAGCTAGAGAAACCAAACCTGGCAGCTTTCTTAGTCACCTGGTAAATGTACTGAAGCAGGAAAACAGGAAATTATAAATGCTGCCTCCAGAGACTCAGCAAAGCAACTTCCCTGGTGGTTCAGTGGTTAAGAATCCGCCTGGCAATGCAGGGGGACATGGGTCCAATCCCTGGGTGGGGAACTAAGATCCCACATGCCTTGGAGGAACTCAGCCCATGAGCCACAGCTGGAGAGCCTGAATTCCGCAACTAAGACCTGATGCAACCTAAAGAAATACAGATTTTTAAAAAAGAGATCCAGCGAATATTGTACCACCTTCCCTGTGGTTGTGAGTGAAAGATATTAGAGCAGAATATCTTTTTGTGACGTGGGTGAAAACAGCTTGACACATTCTAACCTACTAAAGGTGTAATTTCTATGATGTGGCAGAATCTTGTATTTTCATGGATTTTTGTTTTCAAATCCTATAAATATGTGTCATGCATTGCATCTCGGGTCCTGTTATTTTTAACTGTCTGGATCCTATTGGCATGCTCTCCTCAGTGTAGTGAATTAATGTTCTGTCTTGAAGAAGAATAAGGCAGTCAGTCAGTCACATGTGGCAGTGAACAAGAGCTGCTATCTTGAGCCAGGATAGTAGAGGTGTACTGCTATCCATATCAAATGCAAGCAAATTCTTCTACTGTTATTTTTAAGTTATTCACAACCATTAAAAACAACCACACTACCCTTCATGATTCCTACTTTTACATTCCCTTTGAATTGGCTCATTGCGGTACCTACGTGGTCCCCTAGAACTCCCGGGTCAGAGGGCACACAGTCCCAAGCTGGCCACAAGTAATAACATATCACCATGGTGTACCGTGAGCAGCTGCCTTCCCATCCTGCAATGTAAAAGATGATTCTCTTCTGCTTCTTCTTACCCTTATAACTAATACTGTGTTCCCACAGCTTCCTGCAATCTGGGCTGTGGTTATGACTTTTGAATCAGTTCGATTTTAATGTGGCAAGCAATGCAAGCTAACTATAATTTAAACAAGATGAAGGAATTTATTTGAGATTCTGGAGAACAACCAGCTTCAAAAGAAAAGATGGACTATGGCTCTTTGGGGAGAATAGGAATCAGAGCAGTTTCAGGGATCGCACTCTTGGGACGTCCTGGACCTGCACATGACTCAGCTAAAATCATCTATCCTCCCAGGGTGTGTCTGTTTGAAAGTCAAATTCTGGGAGAGAGAACAGATTTATTCAGGATTATACATCATGGAGAAGAACAAATGCATAAGGAAGTGATATTGGGCAGGGCAAAAGCAATATGTTACATAATACCATAATATAATAACATGACAATACATTCAAATCCAAGCCCATTTCTGGCAATATGAAAAATGTAGGAAATCAAGGCATGGGAACATACCATGCTTCAATAACCAAAGATATTCACAGTTATTATTTTTCTAACTATTATTTTCTTTAACAGATTAGGAAGAACACTATAAATAATGAAATAATTCAAATGTATACAACACATTAAAATTGCCAATAAACATGCAAATACAACATTACATTTTGATGGTATTTGTTAAAAATTTTAAAGTTAAAAGATTTTTAAAATTACAAATATGCTGGTTACATTGCAGAAATTATGCAAGGTGAAGCAAATGTCCCCTGTAATTCTGACATCCTGAGATAATCACTGTTAAAAGTTTGAGATTTTTCCTTATTATTTCTACATGTGCACATATTAATTTAATGAAAATTGAATCCTGTTGTTTCTTTGCTAAATCTTGTCATTAAATATTTCATTAAATGCCGTTAACTCTGTATCTTGGAAAGTATTTCCATGTTAGTACATTTACTCTAACCTCATTAAATAGCCCTATGTTATTCTATTAAATTGATATACCATAATTTATTGAACTAATCCTATTGATAAATATTTAAGTCATTTCAGATATTTTACTATTACAAATAGGTTTCATTGTAAAAATCCTTGACCTATGCTGACTCAGGTTTCTGAGTCAGTTTTTCTATAGAAATACACGTATTTAATAGATTGACATCATATTAATAGTATATGTAAATGTATATCAAGCTTTATTAGTTAGCATATCACTGATTCTTAAAATAGTACCAAAATGTGAGCTAAATGTAATCTTTATATAAAATTTCATTTCATACAGGTGTCACAATTTAATGAATGTAATGGTTCCTATATTTTAGAGTTTTAATTTGTTTCCAAGGTTGGGTAATAGAAATAATTCTTCACTGAACATTTGTGTTTCTAAAGCTTTAGTTGCATTTCTGAATAATTTTAGGGGATATTCCTGGAAGTGAAATCTTTGGAATAAACAATATGAACATTATTTAAGGTTCTTGATGTATATTGACAAATTATTTTTCCAAAAAGTTGTGGGATTTACATCAACAATATGACTGGGATTACTGGATGCTTAACCATTGATTGTATTGTTAATAACTTTTTCTGTGCATAAGTACATTGTATCATTTATTCACTTAGTATAAAAAACTTACCAAGCCTTTTCAAGCTCTTGGTAAATCTCTTTTCATAATATATTACATAAGTGAAGCATGGTTTGGTTTATGCCCTTGTTGTTGGGTATTTTGACAATTTCTTGACTTACTTTTATAAACGATGGAACTCTGAACACCTGAAATCATTTAAAAATGTTATTTAGGTCCCACTGGCATGATGATTCTCTCAAAGGGCAGACCAGAGCCATGTCCTATGTGAGACAGTGAGATGGGCAAGATCTCTGCAGACCGGATTTTTGCACAGATATGACCTTGAAGTAAGAAAGGGAGTGTGCTCTGGTGTCCCTGTGAGGCGAAAGTAAATAGTCAGGTCAATGGGTACAATTTCAGATTCTGGGAGTGGTTTTGATTTGTCTTAGAAAAGAGACCATATTTGAAATAGCAGCTGCAGTTTGAGTCACTACGTAATCACACTTAGGATAATCCACTCTAATTACCCAAGACTCATTTTGCTTTAGAAAAAGAGGGAAGTTAAACAGGGTTGTGCTAAGAATAATCAGGTCTCTGATGGTGACACAGTCTCCGATTTCCCTAGAAATGTGGCATTGCTCTGGCTTTGTCTTTTGGTAGGAAAACCGTCAGACTTCCACTTGGCTCTTTCTATAGCCATAGTATATACTTCATAGATCAGAAGGTCGGTTTGAAAATTCTTCCAGATTTCAGTACTTGTATTCCAACTATCCACTTCTTTATTCAAGAAACAACTATGGAATGGGCTAGGAGTCCCCTTGAACCCACCACGAGCATGACTCAGATAAAAGCTTTATTAATCATCTAGTGTCAGTAAACCCCCACACTTATCAGTAGACCATACTAGCCCTCTGGTTTATAGCTAGTCTTTGCCATAATTATCCCAGTAAGTGAACACAAGTCCCTTGGGGAAGTCTAGGGGGTTAATTTACAGAATGTATTGGTGATCTTATTGCTGGAGTCTAGTTCCAGAGTATCTCACCTCCCCTTTTCTCCAAGACATTCTAAGTCAATAAACTTACTCTGTTTGGGAATTAGGTGAGCGGCAGTGATAATTGATCATGGATATTTGAGTAAAGCCTTATTTGCAGGGAATTTAGTGGGCAGTTTGTTTCTGGGGTCTGTGTGACCTACAGCCATTCTGATTATTGCCTCTGCAATGCTGTCTATTATAGTAATCATGGCCACTTTGACTTTTTTAAGATCAATTTTTTTTTTTTTTTTAATTTTAGTTTTGGCTGTGATGGGTCTTTGCTTCTGCATTTGGGCTTTTTCTAGTTGTGGTAAGTGGGGGCTACTCTCTAGTTGTACTCTTGTAGGCTTCCCGTTGAGTTGGCTTCTCTTGTTATGGAACACAGACTCTAGGCACATGGGTTTTAGTAGTTCTGGCTCAAGGGCTCTAGAGTACGGGCTCAGTAGTTGTGGCTTACAGGCTTAGTTGCTTGGCAGCGTGTGGGGTCTTCCTGGACCAGGACTGAACCTGTGTCCCTGGCCTTGCAAGGTGAACTCACTGGACCACCAGGGAAGCCTCCCCCAACCCCTGCCACCCACCACTTCAATTTTTAAGTGTTTCTTCTGGCCACTTCCTAGGATTCCATTAACCCTGTTGAAATTAAAAAGCCCATTTCAATGGCAGAATCACCTACCTGCATCCCCAGATTGTTGAAAACAGTTACTAGAGCACTTTGAAAATATGAAATATCCTTCACAATTGTACTTCTCAAGCTGTAATGAAGAGAGTGTATTCAAAGTCCTGTTACTGGAAATAAGGAAAGGATGAGGGAGTAGATAGATTTGATAAATCCATTCTAGTATTCCTATCTCCCCTCCTCTATTTTATAAAAAGGAATTTCTTGCAACTTTATTCCATTTAGCATGGCCACCATTGAGTCCAAGTTTAGTTCAGTTCAGTTCAGTTCATTCACTCAGTCGTGACCAACTCTTTGCAACCCCATGGACTGCAGCACGCCAGGCTTCCCTGTCCATCACCAACACCCGGAGTTTACTCAAACTCATGCCCATTGAGTCGGTGATGCCATCCAACCATCTCATCCTCTGTCATCCCCTTCTCCTCCTGCCCTCAATCTTTACCAGCATCACAAGTAAGTAAATAAACTATTAGAATCCCTCCCATCTGCCTGAGCTGTTGTTCAGTCTCTAAGTTGTGTCTGACTCTTTGCGACCCCATGCGCTGCAGCATACCATGCCCCTTGTCCTTCACTATCTCCTGGAATTTGCTCAAATTCACACCCACTGAATCAGTGATGCTCTCTAACCATCTCATCCTCTAACCATCTCGACTCTGTCACCCTCTTCTCCTTTTGCCTTCAATCTTTCCCAGGGTCTTTTCCAATGAGTCGGCTCTTCACATCAAGTGGCCATTCTATTGGAACTTCAGCTTCAGCAACTGTCCTTCCAATGAATACTCAGGGTTGATTTCCTTTAGGATTGACTGGTTTGATCTCCTTCTTGTCCAAGGGACTTTCAAGAGTTTTCTCTAGCACCACAATTTGAAAGGATCAGTTCTTCAGCACTCAGTCTTCTTTATGGTCCAGCTCTCCAATCTGTACATGACTACTGGAAAAATCTGCTTGAGTACCTTTCAATAAATTTGTTTCTACGTAAAAGTAATCCTCTTGCCCTAGTCTAAGACTTACCAAATGCATTGTCATTATATTCTTCAGGTTTTCGCCATGTAAATGAACAAAAGTTTTTGTTGTGTGAGGGCTTCTCTATTTGAGTTTGGCTTTGTAACTGGCTTCTGGATGCCTGCTCGGATTTGACCCTCTTTGTAGACACAGGGGTAAATGAGAAGCCATGCGAAGGAAGAATAAGGGAATTTGGCCGTCTCTTACAGGGTGACTCTTAAAGGCAAGATCATTAAAAGATTTCCAGGCAAAGCAGGAACATCTCCATCAGATATGTGGGTTGGGAGACTGCACTCCTGCTTGCAAGAAATGCTCGGTGAAGTGCAGAGTAGCCAAAGTTATCCCAATACTCCCTGTTTTCCCATTTCAGTTGTTGGACTCTTCCATTCTATCTCAGTTAATGCCTTAATTTTGCATGCAGTCTGCTGATGCTGTAAATACAACTGAACTTTGCAATTTTGCAATCCACAGGATCAAGATTTTTAAATTTATTTTATTGAGGTACAATGTTGTGCTGGTTTCTGGTGCGCAGCAATGTGATTCAAGTATATATACACATGCTACCCAGCTGAACCTTGTTGCTCATCACAGGTGTCTTGGTCCTTGGTGCAGGCTGGAAAAGAATTTCCAGATGTGAGGCAGAACGAGAAGAGAATGGAGTTTATTAGAGTGGGAGACACTGTTAGAACAGACGGCTGGCTCAAGAGAGGGCGGATCCCTTTCACAGCCAGTTTCTATAGCCTCCAGACAAAGAAAACTCCTGCTGGAAGGGTGGCATTAGATGATTGGTTAGGATACTGAAAGGTGGGCATTTTACCTAATATGGGGTCAGCGAGCTGGTTGGTTTAAGTCAGGGGAACAGGGGAACAGTTGCCATGGGGCTCAGTCAGTTCTGGAGGTGGCCTTGGTACAGGGCTTCACATCTATGGCCTTGGTACAAGGCTTTGCACCTATGACTTTGGTGTAGGACTCCACAACAGAATCAAATTTTGATCCTGATTTTATGCTACCTCAGTACCTAAAAGTTCTCATAGCACAAAGACAGCTCCTGGTTCTCTACTCTTAGTCAAGAATTTTATCTTAGGCCTGTCATTATCTTTCTGTTTGCTCCAAACATTGCAAAATGCATTTATTATGTAAAGTCTATGCTTCATTAACAATTTTCTGAAACTGTAAAATACTCCTGCCTGGTTTGGGCTTTATTAACATTAATTTTTATCTGTGAAAGTTATCAATAAGATTCTTAATTCTCTGTGCTTATCTACCTGCAGATACTTTTTTTTTTTTTCATTTTCTGTTCTTTTTTCTTTTCCCTGCAGAGTCCTAACAACTGGACCACCAGGGAATTTTATGTCCTCTATTCTATCCAAAGTTTGTGATTTCTATTCTCAGCCACCTAGAGAGTTCAACTTCTCAGGAAATTCTTATTTTGAATTTAATTTTTGTGTGCTCGCTTTGGCAGCACATATACTAAAATTGAATTTAATTTTTGTGACACTTATAAGACCAGGATGAAAAATATATCATGTGACTCTGTGGGCTACTCTTCTCTAAGTTCAGGGTCCTCCTACAGTTCATTTCTACCATAGTTCGTGGTCAGTTCCTTCTCCATACATGTGGAAAAATGATAAACCACCGTTACACCGTAGATGTGATGGCATGGGTAAAGGAAAGGAAAGAAAATATTTTTGATATAATTAGAGCAAGTCAGGAGATAGAGGTAGAGCCTACAGTTCTTGTTTCTGCTAGTCTTGAGACTGTAACTGGTATTTTCCTCCCCTGCCACCATTACAGGAAGAGTCAACTATGACTCCATGTTGGATCTGTTCTTTTTACTTTAACCTCCACTTCCTCTTGCTTTTGTTCACTAAAAAAATACTTTTTATACAAAATGAGCTGCCTCGGGGAACCCTGCCCTTCTACCTAAATATTAAACCAAAATGCCTTTGTTCAGGACCCTGTCCACCTGTGGGTGGCTACAGGAAGGAAGAAATTAACACATCTCCTCCCTGGGTTAGCCATTCCAGGAGATATTTGCAAAATTAATGACCTTTTAACTTCATTTCCTTACCTCCCCCTACTCTGTTTTATAAAAGAACCTGGCATCCAGACTTGGCAATAAGATGGTTCATTTGAGACATTAATCTGTCATCTTCTAGGTCAGCTGGTTTTCTGAATAAAGTTGTATTCCTTGCCTTAACCTCTTGTATTCCTTGCCCCAACACCTCGTCTCTTGGATTTATTGGCCTGTTGTATGGTGAGCAGAGAGAGCTTGGACTCGGTCATACCTCTGATTCCATGTTTTTCCTGTCTTTGGCCCACACTACAGTTGGCTAAAGTTCTCTGCCAAATGGGGCAACCAACACCTTTATTTCTGTGGGGCTTAAGTTCCTAGTGGTCCTGCCTGTAAATTTAGCCCGTTGATAATTTTGACCCTTGCACACAGTATACAATAAAGGACCCCTGGGACCGCCTGTGTGGCAGCGGTACTTTCCCAGCATCTATTGTGAAAGAGTAGCCTTATTTCCTCTTGATAGTCAAGGTCAGTTAGTTCGTGCCCCTCCTTACTTCCCCCTGCACCTGTTTGTTTAGTCCTGAGTTTCTCAACCTCTGTGCTATTGACGTTTTAGACCGGATAATTCTTTGTTGTGGGGAGCTGTTCTGTGTATTGGAAAATGTTTAGCAGTATCCCTGGCCTCTGCACGCTCGATGCCAGTAATAACCCTGCTCCCACCGTCCCAGGCGTGACAACCAAAAATGGCTCCAGACATTGTCAAATGTTTCTTAGGGGGAAAATCATCTTATGTTGAGAACCATTGGTTCAGTTGTTTGAAGAGTCCCCAAGGGACAGGGGAGAGTCTCAGCCTTAGTGATGACCAGAGTCTCCCTGAGAGTGTCCTTCTTTGGTTACTACCACTGCTGGGCCAGCAAAATCCACTTGGAATGTGAAGATCTCCAAATAGCAGCCACACCAGCAGAGCTGGAGGGCAATTTATCACTAGAGTAAAGGGGTAATGCGTGCAAAGGGTGCTGGGCAGAACAAAAGGGTACAAGTTCAGTGCATTCATTTTACATTAAGCAGTGACCTTGTTACAGAAAATTTTAAATATACAGAGAGAAGGGGAAAAAATCTCCATATACAAACATTTGAAACCAAGTACTACTAATACTTTAAAAATAACATTCTCCCTTATTATAAATACAATGTATATTTGCCTTAGAGAGTTTGAAAAATGAAAATGAAACTTCCCATAATCATATCATTCAGAGAAAATCTCTACATTTAACACTGAAATATATTTGCTTCAGTCTTTACACCAAAGTTTAAAACCTATATTTTCTTTTATAATATCTAAGCATTATAGGAATTTATACTTTAGAGAGTGAAAGTTCTCAATATTTCTGACTCCAGATATAACCACTGTTAACATTTGGAATATTCTTTCTCATATTTTTTTCCTATATGGTAACATAAATTATATTTTTTTTAAATTATGAAATAAGATCTAAGTGCTGTTTTGCCCTTTTTTACCAAATGATATATCTTGACTATCTGTTAATGTAAATAACATCTTATTCTTTTAAAAGTCAATATAGTATTCTGTTGTATAAGTGCATCCAAGTTTAGCTAATGAATGCACTAGTGGACATTAATTACCAATTTATTTTATTTTTTACTGAAATATGAGTGAAAATCAATCAGTTGTGTCTGACTCTTTGTGACCCCATGGACTATACAGTCCATGGAATTCTCCAGGCCAGAATACTGGAGTGGGTAGCCGTTCCCTTCTCCAGGGGATCTTCCCAATCCAGGAATTGAACACAGGTCTCCCGCATTGCAGATGGATTCTTTACCACCTGAGCCACAAGGGAAGCCCAAGAATACTGGAGTGGGTAGCTTATCCAATCTCTAGCAGATTTCCCCACCCAGGAATTGAACTGGGGTCTCCTGCATTGCAGGTGGATTCTTTACCAACTGAGCTATTTTTTTTTTTTTTTTTTACTGAAGTATAGTTGATGTTTAATACTATATGTTACAGATGTATAATACAGTGATTCACAATTTTTAAAGGTTATACTCCATTTATAGTTTTTTAAATAAATATTGGTTATATTCCTTGTGTTGTACATTATATCCTTATAGCTTATTTTATACATAATATATGAAGTTTGTACCTCTTTATGTCCTGCCCTTATATACCACTTTCCCTTCCTATTTTAAAATATAATAAACAGTGATGCCAGGAGCATCTTGCATGTATGCACGTGTGCATGTGCATACACACACAAACATTTGCACAAATCCCGGTGCTTCTTAACTAGCCCTTATAAACATACAAACATATTACATTAGTCACCTGTTTTTCTGGGTTGTGTTTGCAGTGAGTAAACTTGAGAGATGACGTAACATCTCTAAGAATAAAGCAAGCTGAAAGTAAGTGAATGTGTTAGTAATGTCCCACTCTTTCTACCCCATGGACTGTAGCCTGGCAGACTCCTCTGTCCATTAAATTCTCCAGGCAAGAATACTGGAGTGGGTAGCCATACCCTTCTCCAGGGGATCTTCCTGACCCACAGATTGAACCTAGGGATTAAATCTCCTGTAGGCAGGATTCTTGACCATCTGAGTCATCAGGGAAGGCCCAAACACTTAGTGTACCAAAACTACTTACTGCTTACTATAAAAGCAGTGGAGCCTCCAATTCAGTGTCCTACAGCTGTGCCAAAAATTTGCTATGTGCACAGAATTCATCTGGGCTCCTCTGCATTTCTCCTGTGGAAATTGGGAAGCAAAGGAAACCAATGCTACCTGTTATATTACTTGTTGTGAGTAATTCAGTTTTTTATCTCTAACCCATGATTCTAACCTTCTCTGCTAGCATCCGTGAAATAGTAAAAGGCTAATGTTGTTAAAGTGCTACGCTCAATATGCCAGTAAATTTGGAAAACTCAGCTAGTGACCACAGGAACTGACTGAAAAAGGTCAGTTTTCATTCCAATTCCAAAGAAAGGCAATGCCAAAGAATGCTCAAAGTACTGTACATTTGCACTCATTTCACATGCCTAGCAAGGTAATGCCCAAAATCCTCTAAGTTAGGATTCAACAGCACTAGAACTGAGAAATTCCAGATGTACAAGCTGGATTTAGGAAAAGCAGAGGAATAAGAGATCAAATTGCCAACATCTGTTGGATCATACGGAGAAGGCAATGGCAACCCACTTCAGTACTCTCGCCTGGAAAATCCCATGGATGGAGGAGCCTGGTGAGCTGCCGTCTATGGGGTTGCACAGATTCGGACACGACAGAAGTGACATAGCAGCAGCAGCAGCAGTTGTATCATAGAAAAAGCAAGGGAATTCCAGAAAAACATTTACTTCTGTTTTCTTGACTATGCTAAAGCCTTTGACTGTGTGGATCACAACAAATTGTGGAAGATTCTTCAAGAGATGAGAGCACCAGATCATCTTACCTGTCTCATGAGAAACCTGTATGCAGGACAAGAAGAAACAGTTAGACCAGACATGGAACAATGGACTGGCTCAAAATCAGGAAAGGAGTGCATCAAGGCTGTTTATTGTCACCCTGCTTATTTAATTTCTATGCAGAGTATATCATGCGAAATGCCAGGCTGGAAGAATCACTAGCCGGAATCAAGATGCTGGGAGAAATATCAGCTACCTCAGATATGCAGATGATACGAGTCTAAAGGCAAAAAGTGAAGAGGAATAAAAGAGCCTCTGGAAGAGGGTGAAAGAGGTCAGTGAAAAAGTTGACCTAAAACTCAACATTCAAAAAACTAAGATCATGGCATCTGGTCCCATCACTTCATGGCAAGTAGGTGGGGAAAATGTAGAAACAGTGGCAGACTATTTTCCTAGGTTCCAAAATCACTGTGGATGATGACTGTAGCCACAAAATTAAAAGATGCTTGCTCCTTGGAAGGAAAGCTATGACAAACCTAAACATGAATTGAAAAGCAGAGACATCACTTTGCTGACAAAGGTCCATAGAGTCAAGGCTATGGTTTTTCCAGTAGTCAAGTAAGAAGTGAGAATTGGGCCAGAAAGAAGGCTAAAAGTCAAAGAATTGATGCTTTCAAATTGTGGTGTTGGGGAAGACTCTTGAGAGTCCCTTTGACAGCAAGGAGATCAAACCAGTGAATCCTAAATGAAATCAACCCTGAATATTCACTGGAAGGACTAATGCTAAAGCTAAAGCTCCAATAATTTGGCCACCTGATGTGAAGAGACGACTCATTGGAAAAGACCCTGATGCTGAGAAAGATAGAGGGCAAGAGGAGAAGGGGGTGACAGAGGATGAGATGGTTGGATGGCATCACTGACTCAGTGGACATGAGTTTGAGCAAATTCTGGGAGATAGTGAAGGACAGGGAAGCCGGGTGTGCTGCAGTTCATAGGGTCACAAAGATTTAGACAGGACTTAGCAACTGAACAACAACTTATTAGCTTTAAGTAAGGTAAAATTTCATTCTTTGACAAAAATATTATAACTCTGTGTTATATATAAATATAAATATATATATAAATATATATATACCTAAACACTATATAACTAAAGCGTTTTTGTCAAATGTGTTTATAATGGTTACATAATTACCATTCCAACGGATACATCATAATTTATACAACTTACCCTTGCTTCTTCTTGAACAGAAAATTGTTTCCAAATTTAGCTAGGCTCTAGTATGTTGAATTCATATCTAAGTATAGTCTTTGTTTACATTTCTAGGTAGCTGCCTAGGATAAATTTTAACAAGTGTAATTGCTTAGGTCAACTGGTATAAACATTTTTAAAAGTCTTTTTTTAAATTGAAGAATTGTTGATTTACAATATTATAGTAGTTCAGGTGTACAACATAGTAATTCAATATTTATGGATTACACTTCTTTTAAAGTTATTACAAATTAATTTCTATATTTCTCTGTGCTGTACAATACATCCTTGCATCTTATTTATTTTATACATAGTATGTTTTAATCCCCTCTCCCCTCTTGCCCCTCCCTCTGACTCTCTTCCCATTGGTAACCAGCACTTCTTTTTTAATTGAGGAATAGTGAATTTACAATGTTGTGTCAGTTTCAAGTGTACAGCAAAGTGACTCAGTTAAATATTTTGTTCTTTATATCTGTCTGTTGCTGTTTCATTGTATTGATTTCTCTTTTTAGATTCCACATATGCGACAACATACATTTCTCTGGCTGATTTATTTCATTTAGCATGATACCTTCCAAGTCTATCCATGTTGTTGCAAATAGCAAAATTTCATTCTCTTGTGGAGTGTATTTCGTTATAGCACATCTTCTTTATCTATTCATCTGTTTTCTGTGTTGATGGACACTTGGGTTGCTTCCATATCTAGACTATCGTAGACAGTGCTGCTATGAAAGCTGGGGCACGTGTATCTTTTTGGACTGGTGTTTTTATTTTCTTTGGGTGTATACTGAGGAATGAAATTGCTGGATCATAAGGCCATTCTATCTTTAGTTTTTCTGAGGACTGTGTTTGCTGTTTTACATAGAGGCTTCTCCAATTTACACTCCCACTAATAGTGTATGAGGGCTTCACATTATTTTAAAAAGTCTTAGTACAAATTGCCAAAGTGCTTTCTAGAAGAGTTGCTCCAAAATGTATTCTCATTAACTTTGTCTCCAACTCATTATACACATGTGAGTATAATACATTAGCATGTTTTTCTGTGTGTTTTTTAATACCAGTTGTGATCAAACTAAATTCAACTTCAACTTTTTTTTCACTTAACTAATCATACACTTCTCTGTGTTACAATACCTTAATATTATTTCCAGATACCCACTCTAGTCATTCATTTATTATTAGACACTCATTTACCCCTCTGTTATAATGCAGTTATAAAAATCTTAAACATTTTAAAAGTGTACCTTTGTGCATAACACTACCCTCAATACTGCACAAGATAACTACACAGACTTAGTATTAAAGCTTTGCTGACTCAGAATGTCTACCTACTCGTCAGATAACCAATTTAATATGTAAAAAAAAGAAGCCCACTCATAGCACTTCAAAACTGTAAAGTTCATCAGTTCAGTCACTCAGTTGTGTCTGACTCTTTGTAACCCCATGGACTGCAGCATGCCAGGCTTCCCTGTTCATCACTAACTCCAACTTGCTCAAACTCATGTTCATCAAGTCAGCGAAGCCATCCAACCAGCTCATCCTCTGTTGTCCTTTCTCCTCCTGCCTTCAGTCTTTCCCACCATCAGGGTCTTTTCCCATGAGTCAGTTCTTCACATCAGGTGGCCAAAGTATTGGAGTTTCAGCTTCAACATCAGTCCTTCCAATGAATATTCAGGGTTGATTTCCTTCTGATTGATTGGTTTGATCTCCTTGCAGTCCAAGGAACTCTCAAGAGTCTTCTCCAGAGTCTTCTCCAACACCACAGTTTAAAAGCATCAACTCTTTGGTACTCAACCTTCTTTATAGTCCAACTCTCACATCCCTTTATGACTACTGAAAAACCATAGCTTTGACTAGATGGACCTTTGGTGGTAAAGTAATGTCTCTGCTTTTTAATATGCTGTCTAAGTTGGTCACAGCTTTTCTTCCAAGGAGCAAGTGTTTTTTAATTTCATGGCTCTAGTCACCATCTGCAGTGACTTTGGAGCTCCCTAAAATAAAAAGTCTCTCACTGTTTTCATTGTTTCCCCATCTATTTGCCATGAAGTGATGGGACCAGATGCCATGATCTTAGTTTTCTGAATGCTGAGTTTTAAGTCAACATTTTCACTCTCCTCTTTCACTTTCAAGAGGTTCTTTAGTTCTTCACTTTCTGCCATAAGGGTGGTGTCGTCTGCATATCTGTGGTTATTGATATTTCTACCAGCAATCTTGATTCCAGCTTGTGCTTCACCCAGCCCAGCATTTCACATGACATACTCTGCATATAAGTTAAATAAGCAGGGTGACAGTATACAAACTTGACATACTCCTTTCCCTATTTGGAACCAGTCTGTTGTTCCATGTCCAGTTCTAATTTTGCTTCTTGACTTGTATACAGATTTCTCAGGAGGCAGATCAGGTGGTCTGGTGTTCCCATCTCTTTAAGAATTTTTCACATAGCATAAAGCTAATAAAAATATAATGAACCTAGGAATAAATATAATCAAAGTTAAGCAAAACTCAATCAATGAAGGACTTTAAAAAAGGAAATTAATCAAGAGAAATTACCATAGTTAATAGAGTTAAGTCATTGCCATAAATTCTCCCTCAATTACTCTATATACCCAGTGCATTTTAATTAATAGATTGACAAGGTTTTTCCTAGACCTTAGAAAGCCAGTTTCAAAACAGGTAGGAACCATATGATCTAGCAGTTCTATTCCTAGGTGCATACCCAAGAGAACTGAAAGTGTATGTTCACATACAGACTTGCAGGCAAATGTTCACAGCAGTATTTCTCAAAAGTGGAAACAACCCAAGTATCTATTAACTGATAAACAAAGCATAGCACATATATATATTACATATACATATCTTTACAAAGGAATATTATTCAGCCATGAAAAGATTGAAGTACTGATATATGGTATGAGGTAGATGAATTTGTAAACATTTTACTGTGTGAAAGAAGCTAGACACAAAAAGGCACATATTGTATGATTCCACGTGTATGAAATATCCAGAATAGGCAACTCCACAGAGACAGAAAATAGATCAGTGCTTTCCAGGGGCTGAAGAGGGAGGATGAGAAATGACTGCAAATGTGCTACTGATATATAAACAAACAGACCAGTGGGACAGAATAAGAAACTCAGAGACAGAGCTAAGCATGTATGCAATATTGATGACCTCTGTGTTGCTCTAAATCAGTGGAGAAATGATAAA